>NC_137945.1:29134191-29734191 GCF_963969265.1 Rhamphochromis sp. 'chilingali' | reverse complement strand
AAAGTCTCAATAAATAAAGTCAATGCAGACTCAATCCTAAATGTTCAGCACACAGAGACACAGAGGTACTGTTTAAAGTTTAGTGTTAACTTGAGTCACTGATCATTCACAGTATTACAGAGTCTGGCAGTCTTTGCATGATGTCCACGTCACTGTAAGTTTCTAGCTAACTCTCAGGTGTGCCAGCAGGAAAGAGTAATAATAACCTGCATCCTGAGGTTTGTCATGCAGGATTAAAGGAGCCAAGCTTTGTTCACACAGCTAGGATTGTATTTTACACTGACCCTGGGTCAGTATCAACTTCAAGAAGACAGCTGTAACTGTTGATAGAAGAATCACACACACATATTTATGGCTTTGCCTTATAGAATTCAGCATCTCAGTGCTCAGGAAATAGGTTTTGCAGCTGTTTGAGCTAAGATTTTCAAGTTATTCACAAATTAAAACCTATACTTTGTGTCGGGCAAGAACTAAATTCAAATGCATGTAACAGTGAGAAACGCACTGTCTTGGCGAAGTAAAGCGTTTCTCATCAACTTCATAGAGCTTGCTGTAACTTTTGATAGAAGACTCAGACAAACATATTCATGGCTTTATCTTATAGACTTCAATATCCCCCCAATGTGTGTGTGAGTCTTCTCTCAAAATTTACAGCTGTCTTTATGAAGTTTATGGAAAAACACTTTATTTCACCACGTTCGTGCGTTTCTCGCTATTACATGCATTTGAATGGAGTTCTCGCCCGACACAAAGTATAGATTTTCAATTTGTGAATAACTTGAAAATCTTAGCTCAAACAGCTGCAAAACCTATTTCCTCAGCACGGAGATTCTGAATTCTATAAGGCAAAGCCATAAATATGTGTGTGTGTGAGTCCTCTATCAAAAGTTACAGCTGTCTTCATGAAGTTGATACTGACCCAGGGTCAGTGTAAAATACAAGTTATTCACATAATGAAAACTTATACTTTGTTTCGTGCAAGAACTCCATTCAAATGCATGTAATAGTCAGAAACGCACTGTCTCGGCGAAATGAAGCCTTTTTGTACAACTTCATGAAGTTAGCTGTAACTTTTGATAAAAGGCTCAAAGCAGAGGGATAACGACGGCTATTCAACATCGTTACACGACACATTCGAGCTGCATGACGCAGACAAAGTGACTAAATCATCTTTTTTGTGGTTTATTGTCTTCAAACCAGCAGACAAAGCCGATTGCAGAAGATGTCGGAGAAGAACTTCAGGCCGTGTACTGAAAAGGTATTTTTTTCTTGTTATCAAAAGACATTTGGAGTGGCAGCTTCTGCAACTGGTTGCACTAAAGTAAAGCTTACAGTCTAAGAAACCACAGTGTTGATATTCAGCACAAAGAGAAAAGCTCACTTGTTTGAATTTATTTACAATCATAGTTTTATAAATTCTGAATGTAAACATCTTTTACAGCTTTGATATTGTTTGACACTAGATATCAGGTTTAATTTAAGGGTTTCTGTGTCCCAATGAGCCATTTACACTGACCAGTGTTTCACTTTAACTGTAACACATTCATTATTTAGTTCCAACATTTCTAAGAGAAATAACTGAATGTAAAAAATGGCAGCCCTCAGGCCAGGTTTAATTGATAGAGATATATGCATGCATTGTGAAATTTATGTATCACATATAATTGTTATTCACCTAATCATGGCATACCCACCCCTTCCTCCCTAGTTAACTGCAACCCAAAATAACTAGTGGGGCTATTTACACACTCACAACCAGTGTGGGGTAAAAAGAGCCACAGATGTGCTAGAAGAGTTAGAAACTCTACTTATGGAGAAACTTTCTAAGTCTAACAGGGGACAGGTACTCCTGCCCAAATAACATGATATAACCCCACATACAGCCCAGCCATAAAATGAACCAAGTCATTTAATTAAAGACAGCATGGGACCAAATGCATGTAACCAGCCTGCACCAACCTGGCATTTCTTCCTCCTGAATTAAATGAATCCTGAATTAAATGAATGAATGGATGAAAGTTAAATGACTACAAACCTAAAGCCACTAGTTCCCACACTGGAGCTCCCTGACACTGTGTGTTAACCGTATTTAGCTTGTATCAACAGTTGTAACAGGCTAAGCCACTTGAGACACTGCATTGAATTTGTTCCTGTCTTAATGATTTCAGCTGACTGGTTTCAACTCAGATGTTCTGCTTTTTCCTTTCAGTAGATCAAATCAGCTCGTGCTGCTTCTGCTTCCAATTTAATGGCAAGAAGAAGAAGAAGAATGCTTCAGCGAAGTGGCGTTCATGGTCTCAGTGAACAGTCATGGTCACACACTGCATGTGGTTTTAAAAGCAACATGTCTGTTCAGTACAACGATCGAGATGTGTAATATTAGTGCAGCTACGGTTTGTTCTTGAACATCAGTTCTGTTTTCTACTTTGATCACTTAGACCAAAAAAGTGTTGTTTTCAGATTCTTTCTTTTAAATCTATAAAGCACCTGCTCATTTTTTATTACAATTAGTTTCACATAAATGTTAGTTTTTCCTTTATGATCTTTTAATGCTTACACTACACTGTACACATTAGAGACATTTCTGTTACCTGTTTCTGTTGACTCAGAGTTGTGAAATGTTCTTTTATTTAATGCACAATATGAAGTTCATAATTTTCTTACAAATAAAACTCTAATGACAAACATGAACAGCTGTGCTTATTTCTGAGACATGAGTTTTTGAATGTGTTTAGACAGTGTGCATCTATAATCTGAAACTGTAATGGTGAACCTGAGGTGATGGTCAACAGAAGGCTAATATATATCAATATAAAACAATATTGAAGTAATGTCTTTACCCCCTGCAGAGTGTGGACGCTGTGCACTCAATCACCTTATTCACTGTAGTAAACATGCACCGCTAGCTCAAGTGACTGACTGTCTCCATGGTTACATCGTATATTATTAGCTATGTAAACAGCTTCCATAGATACCGCCATAGCTCTCTGCAGCTGTAACACTTTCACACTTTGCAAATCATTTCACGATTTTGATAGTTATGAAGACAGAATATGTTTTTAAGGTCATGCTAGGCGGTTGCTATGGTGGTTGCTGTGGACTTGGCTGGACCGCGTCCGATTCCTGTTATTAGCTGTCCGCCGTAGGAAGGCTGCGTTCCATTTACAAGTAGTGACAGTCTGCCGCAACTCGAACTCAAACCCCACTTTGTTCTTTAATTATAGGCCTTTTATAGCCGTTCATGACACGCACACACACACATAAAGCACTTTGCCTCACCATGAGAATGGAACTTTACCTAAGCTAACCTTTAAAATATCTGATATAGGATAGAAAAAATGAAGCAACCAGAGATTTAATGATGAAGACTCTGGGTTCTGTAGTGACCTGAATGACTCTTTGCATACAATTTATTGAAGAGGACTTTAGAATGCACTTTACATTTAGACTGTTGCTGTTTAATTTTTTACATTGTTGCGGTGTTATGTCATGAATAAAGTTCACCTGCTGGGGGTTTGATGGATCAGATCATCATAATCAATGGGTCCTGAGGTGGGCGGGACTGTCTCTGGTGATGTCACCATGAAGGAACAGCATCTGGCACGTGTTGCTGAAACATCCCAGTACACTGGTGTAGTTTCCTCTCCAGCTGTTTGACATTTGACACTTCAACATTAAGGGGAAGCAGAAGAAACAGTGTTAGGTCAGGTGACCACATGGTTTCTAAAGTAACTGACAGGAAGTAACCAGGCCGTTAGAAATGGATGGCATGTGTTTATAGTTACTGGAGTTGGGTAACTCTACTTACCAAAAGCAGAAGCACACAGATGAAGGATCAGATGCTGAATGTTGCAGGACCATGCTCGTGCGGTGGTCATTCAGTGCTGCTCCGGCAGGTTAGACAGTCCAAGACTGATATACTGCCCATCTGAGAGTTTGAAAACACACATGCAAAGATTTATTTTGTATTACAGTCAAAGTTGGATGTTCATTTTTGTCCTTTAAAAATGTTTGTGTATTTGAAAGCGCTAACATTTAAGGATGACTTGGATCGTCTCCTTTAAAGGGGAGACAAGTGTATCCACTGATCCACGTCACTTTACCTGGATGATGACTCCTCTCCCCCTCACTCAGAAACGCTCCTAATATAACCAAGCAAATAAATAATATTGAAGATTTACTTACATCATTACAAAAACAGGAAAAACATCTCCCTTTGATTCTATTTCTCCATTCCTGCTGAACATCAGGCAACAAATATCTCAATAAATCACAGTAAAATGTAAAGCACATGTTTTCTCTGCTTTGTCTAACCTCTGCAGAGCCTCTGTCAAGAAAAACATATCTGTAAGCATAAAACAAATATACATTTCATAACACGTCACTGGACAAACCTCGGTCAGTTGATTTCCTCTGTGCAGTGCAGACGAACATCAGTCAGCAAGTCAAGGTGGTGAGATGGACTGGTGTCCTTTGTGACTCTGCTGGTTCTTCTGAGGAAATACCACCGTCTCTCCACACCGTCACCATCTGTGAGCACAAACTGCTGCTCTGCTCTGCCAGCATGTAGGAAATCACATATCACACACACAGGGGTGAAGAAACATTAGAACTCAACTTTGGATACTTTAGATCTAAACAGATCAAAGTAGCTCTTAGCTTCAACAATCAGTGAACAGACAAACAATGATACCATACTGATTCTGTATGAATACAATATGGTATTTTCAATACAGGTGTCAAATTAATTTACTAAAACTAATACAGATATATGTTGTTGTTTTTTTTTGATAAATTCGTTTGCTAAATTATAAGAATATATATTTTTTCATTTAACAATTGCAACTGAAAGAAATTAAATATTGAACAAAAATATATTGTCACATTCTGAGCATGCTCAGCATGCTGACAGACTTGAAGTTGCTACAGATTTTAAGAAGTGATAATTATAGGGAAAAAACTTCTCTTTTTCATCCGTTTAATCAAACATTTGATGCCTTAGATGTCTCAGTCCTATAGCATTCTGCAACTACAACTAAGCTGAAGCTTGGATTTGGCTGCAGGTGCCCTGTACATCCTTCTCAACATGTGGGTACCATTTAATCACACTTCTTCCTGAGCTTTGCTTCATCACAAGACCAAAGGTGGCATCCCGTGTCACGGTCATATCATCATCCAGAAGAAACATTTGAAGAAACATCATGGAGAAGAAACATTTACGCGCCTCCCGGTTTTGTTTTCTGATCCTGCAAAAAGACTGAGGACAACAAAGCCCAGAGAACACGAGATACACAACATCCAACATTCAGACTCAACAGCCTCCATAAATGAAGAGCACCAGGTTGGTTCAGTTATAGTAGATGTCATGGAATTTTTTAAATAAAGTCTGCAACACAGAAAGAGCTGTGATCATGCTATTTATTACTGTGCACAGGAGAGCAAACACACATCAAACATCACAGTTCAGTCATGTCAGCTCTGCCACTTCACGTGTCTCGCTATGAAACCTAACGGATCAATGGTTATGCTGTTTTGTGCCCTTGACGTTATCAGCACCTGTAAAGGGAGTTGTTTTCTCAAACTGCTGAAGTAAGTTCATCTAGTTTTAGAAACTTTCATTGAACAGTCTATAACAGTGTCACAACTAAGCATATGCATAAGCACTTAAATGCTTTAAATGAGAATAACATAAAATTTCTATTACAGGAGCTAGAGCCTGTCCCAGTAGTCATAGGTAGAGCACACCTGGACAGGTCACCAGTCTGTCAGAGGACTAACACAGATGCAGCCTGACTCAATCCTAAATGTTCAGCACACAGAGACACAGAGGTGCCGTTTAAAGTTTAGTGTTAACTTGAGTCACTGATCATTTGCAGTATTACAGAGTCTGGCAGTCTTTGCATGATGTCCACGTCACTGTAAGTTTCTAGCTGACTCTCAGGTGTGACAGGTGTGCCAGCAGGAAAGAGTAATAATAGCCTGCATCCTGAGGTTTTTCATGCAGGATTAAAGGAGCCAGGCTTTGTTCACACAGCTAGGATTGTATTTTACACTGACCCTGGGTCAGTATAAGTATCATACAGTTTAAACGAAGCACTGAAACTTGCACATATTTATTACAGATGCACTGAAGGTAATCGAGATATTTGCTGTCAGTCTGTGGCTGCGATTAAACACTTTACTGGAAACTTTATTAACTAGTAACTTCGTCAGTCATGACAGAAGCTAATATTTCTGTGCTAACATCGTTTAAACAGTAACAGCTTTACTCCAATATAAGCTAACGTTTACACCGTAACTTTAAGCTAGCACCATAAAGACGATAAAACACGTAATAACATCTACAAATGCATCTTAAAGCTGTTATATTAGCACTCGGTGTATTATAACCACATTAACATTATTGACACTCGCTGGTCTGACTTTTAATAGTCATTCTATAAATGCTGTCCGTTTAAACGGTCTTACCTGTAAACACTGCTGTATCCACCGGATTGCAGCCAGAGTGGATTCTGGAGTCTTCCCACGCTCCTGTTAGTGATCCTCCATCTGGATGGATGATAACAACCTTCTGAACAATCTAGCAGGAGATGGTCCATATCTAGGGGATATGGACTGATTACAGCCGAAGCGGGTGAATAAAGTCACCCAGTCGCTAGCTGTGCGATTACCCAGCATACACCAGCACAATATTAGGCACAGCACCACCATAGACATTTTCAGTGGTTTTGAATGCAGGACATGGTTATCTTACCTTGTAAAATGCATGACAATAAAACAGCTAACCACCATAAAATGGTATTGTGTATGTATGTATGTGCATGTGTGTGTGTGTGTGTGTGTGTGAGAGAGAGAGAGAGAGAGAGAGAGAGAGAGAGAGAGAGAGAGAGAAAGAGAGAGAGAGAGAGGGGGGGGGGGGAGAGATCAAAGGCGTGCGCTTATGTTTTTTCTTGATCAAGAGTGTGCCTCCTCTCTCTTATTGGATGTATGGTATAGCATGTTTATTCAGGTGCACCTTTGAAGTCTATGAAAATACTTTGCAGCCTGGGCTGAGTGGTCATTTCTGCACAGACACAATGAAGCGTGCACTCAGTTTAGAGGAGGCTGTTGCTGCAGTTTTGCACTCTCCACAAGCAGTGGAGATACTTCTGACAGCGAAGAAGAATTTTTGCCAGGCACCGAGGAGCTTTGCAGCTCATGTGCGGAGGAGGAGAAGGAGAAGGAGGAAGAAGAGCAGGAGGAAGAGACAAGACTGGAGGATGGCCAGTGGAGATCTAAAAATGGAGAAATCATGTGGCAACCCACACACGAAGAGGTCCTGCCATTTTTTCCTCCCCCCATTTTAACCCCAGGACCAACCCATTATGCAATTCGTATAGGATCAGCAGCCCTGTGAGCACTTTCCATCTTTTTTTGCAGAGGACATTATGCAGCTAATCCTGCATTTCACCAACCTGCAGGGGCAACAGGTCAGTAAAAGACTGGAAGGACATAGATGAGGCTTACATGGGGCTTGTGATGCTGGCTGGCCTGTACAGGTCTCAACATGAAACGACAACAAGCCTGTGAAATGGGGAGACAGGGCTCTTCTGTTTCATGCTACCATGTCAAAAAAAACAAAAAAAAGATTTGAGCAAATTAATCGGGCAGTAAGATTCGATGATCGTCTCTCCCGTCCAGGGCGCTAGGGGGGGGGGGGCAAGGCTGTGGTTTCCTACATCCCCAAGCAAAGAAAAAAGGTTGTCTTATTGAGCACCAGGCACCGTGAGCTACAAATCCAGAACTCTGGGAAGAGAAAGCCCCACATCATCCTGGATTATAACAAATGCAAAGGGACTGTGGATCATTTGGACCAGGTAAGCACAATTATAAGTAATTTATTTGCCAAATTGTTCACCGTTTCTCATTGTTATAACTGGTAAAGTCAGATAATGTGATTATAATAGTTTTGATATGAGATGATAGTTTTAGACTATGATAGTTTTGATAGTTACAGTAAGGAGGGGGGTCCAGTTTGACGCCCACAGGCAGGAAGAATCTCTTGCTTATGGCTGTATAAATCTGTTCATGTCACCTGATCATTTCTTTTTGTTTTGCAGGTTTGTGGCAACTACTCCTGCCGTAGAAGGACACGTAGGTGGCCCATGTGTCTGTTCTACCACATGATCGAGGTGAGCTGCTATAATGCTTTCATTCAAGACAGCTGTAACTTTTGATAGAAGACGCATATAAACATATTTATGGCTTTATCTTATAAAGTTCGATATCCCCGTGTTGAGCAAACAGGTTTTGCAGCTGTTTGATCTAAGATTTTCAAGTTATTCACAAAATGAATACCTATACTTTGTTTCGTGCGACAACTCCATTCAAATGCATGTAATAGTCAGAAACGCACTGTCTTGGCGAAATAAAGCGTTTACAACTTCATGAAGACAGCTGTAACTTTTGATAGGAGACTCAGATATGCGTATTTATGGCTTTATCTTATCGAATTCAATATCCCCGTGTTGAACAAACAGTTTTAAAGCTATGTGAGCTAAGATTTTCAAGTTATTCACAAGATGAAAACCTATACTTTGTTTCGTGCGAGAACTCCATTCAAATGCATGTAATAGTCAGAAACGCACGGTCTCGGCGAAATAAAGTGTTTTTGTACAGCTTCATGAAGTTACCTGTAACTTTTGATAGAAGGCTCAGACACACATCAATATGGCTTTGCCTTATACAATTCAGCATCTCCGTGATGGGGAAACAGGTTTTGCAGCTGTTTGAGCCAAGAACTTCCAGTTATTGAAAAAATGAAAGCCTATACTTTGTTTCGTGCGAGAACTCCATTCAAATAAAAGGGTTTACAACTTCATGAAGACAGCTGTAACTTTTGATAGGAAACTCAGATATACGTATTTATGGCTTTATCTTATAGAATTCAATATCCCCGTTGAGCAAACAGTTTTAAAGCTATTTGAGCTAAGATTTTTAAGTTATTCACAAAATAAAAAGCTATACTTTGTTTCGTGTGAGAACTCCATTTATGTTACGCCCCTAATCTAGGCGTGTAGGTAAGGTTGGAGGAGAGAGAGACAAATCCCCGCCCTGGTTCCAAAGCCAAACATCCAAACCAGTTGTGAGTAAAAAAAGGTGATTTTATTTAAGGACAAGAAGCATAGCTCCAGGGTGAGACCAGGCCAAAATAATAAACAAAACCAACTAAGACCCACCAGAAAAGACTAACTAAACCCTAGGAAAGAAAAAGAACAAACAAATGACAGCGCTATCCCTCGCTCCCTGACCAAGAAAACAGGAGAAAACGATTCCAAAAGAAAAGGCAGCTCACCCCTTCCGCTTCAGCCCACGAGTGCCTAAGCTCTCAGCTAATGCACTAGGAGCGGCTTTTACAATTCACCCTCACACAAATACACAAGATAAGCACAGGCTGGGAAAACCATGGTCAGGACCGCGACGGCTGTCAGGCTACTCGCTCGTTGCACACACTCTCTCTCTCTCTCTCTCCCCTCTGGAGCTGTCAGAGCGGCTTTTTGAACGTGGTCACCTGTTCCATGGTCCAATCAGCTGCTCACTACTCTTGATTAGGGGAGGGACCTGTAAAGTGTCTTAAACACAGTAAAGAGACACATGTCTCGCATGTAATAGTCAGAAACGCACTATCTTTGCAAAATAAAGCCTTTTTGTACAACTTCATGAAGTTAGCTGTAACTTTTGATAGAAGATTCAGATTTACGTAGTTATGGCTTTATCTTATAATATTCAGTATCCCCGTGTTGAGCAAACAGGTTTGAGCTAAGATTTTCGAGTTATTCACATAATGAAAACCTATACTTTGTTTCGTGCGAGAACTGCATTCAAATGCATGTAATAGTCAGAAATGCACTGTCTCGGCGAAATAAAGTGTTTTTGTACAGCTTCATGAAGACAGCTGTAACTTTTGATAGAAGGCTCAGATTTACGTATTTATGGTTTTATCTTATAGAATTCAATATCCCCGTGCTGGGAAAACAGATTTTGCAGCTGTTTGAGCTAAGATTTCCAAGTTATACACATAATGAAAACCTATACTTTGTTTCGGTCGAGTTCCCCATTCAAATGCATGTAACAGTGACAAACGCACTGTCTTGGCGAAATAAAGCGTTTTTGTACAACTTCATATAAATAGCTGTAACTTTTGATAGAAGACTCAGACAAACATGTTTATGGCTTTATCATATAGAACTCAAGGTCCCCGTGCTGGGAAAACAGGATTTGCAGCTGTTTGAGCTAAGATTTTCAAGTTATACACATAATGAAAACCTATACTTTGTTTCGGTCAAGTTCCCCATTCAAATGCATGTAACAGTGACAAACGCACTGTCTTGGCGAAATAAAGCGTTTTTGTACAACTTCATATAAATCGCTGTAACTTTTGATAGAAGACTCGGACAAACATGTTTATGGCTTTATCTTATAGAACTCAAGGTCCCCGTGCTGGGAAAACAGGTTTTGCAGCTGTTTGAGCTAAGATTTTCAAGTTATACACATAATGAAAACCTATACTTTGTTTCGGTCGAGTTCCCATTCAAATGCATGTAACAGTGAGAAACGCACTGTCTTGGCGAAATAAAGCGTTTTTGTACAACTTCATATAAATAGCTGTAACTTTTGATAGAAGACTCAGACAAACATGTTTATGGCTTTATCTTATAGAACTCAAGGTCCCCGTGCTGGGAAAACAGGTTTTGCAGCTGTTTGAGCTAAGATTTCCAAGTTATACACATAATGAAAACCTATACTTTGTTTCGGTCGAGTTCCCCATTCAAATGCATGTAATAGTCAGAAACGCAATGTCTCGGCGAAATAAAGTGTTTTTGTACAGCTTCATGAAGACAGCTGTAACTTTTGATAGAAGGCTCAGATTTACCCATTTATGGTTTTATCTTATAGAATTCAATATCCCCGTGCTGGGCAAACAGATTTTGCAGCTGTGTGAGCTAAGATTTCCAAGTTATACACATAATGAAAACCTATACTTTGTTTCGGTCGAGTTCCCCATTCAAATGCATGTAACAGTGAGAAACGCACTGTCTTGGCGAAAGAAAGCGTTTTTGTACAACTTCATATAAATAGCTGTAACTTTTGATAGAAGACTCGGACAAACATGTTTATGGCTTTATCTTATAGAACTCAAGGTCCCCGTGCTGGGAAAACAGGTTTTGCAGCTGTTTGAGCTAAGATTTCCAAGTTATACACATAATGAAAACCTATACTTTGTTTCGGTCGAGTTCCCCATTCAAATGCATGTAATAGTCAGAAACGCAATGTCTCGGCGAAATAAAGTGTTTTTGTACAGCTTCATGAAGACAGCTGTAACTTTTGATAGAAGGCTCAGATTTACGCATTTATGGTTTTATCTTATAGAATTCAATATCCCCGTGCTGGGCAAACAGATTTTGCAGCTGTGTGAGCTAAGATTTCCAAGTTATACACATAATGAAAACCTATACTTTGTTTCGGTCGAGTTCCCATTCAAATGCATGTAACAGTGAGAAACGCACTGTCTTGGCGAAATAAAGCGTTTTTGTACAACTTCATATAAATAGCTGTAACTTTTGATAGAAGACTCAGACAAACATGTTTATGGCTTTATCTTATAGAACTCAAGGTCCCCGTGCTGGGAAAACAGGTTTTGCAGCTGTTTGAGCTAAGATTTCCAAGTTATACACATAATGAAAACCTATACTTTGTTTCGGTCGAGTTCCCCATTCAAATGCATGTAATAGTCAGAAACGCAATGTCTCGGCGAAATAAAGTGTTTTTGTACAGCTTCATGAAGACAGCTGTAACTTTTGATAGAAGGCTCAGATTTACCCATTTATGGTTTTATCTTATAGAATTCAATATCCCCGTGCTGGGCAAACAGATTTTGCAGCTGTGTGAGCTAAGATTTCCAAGTTATACACATAATGAAAACCTATACTTTGTTTCGGTCGAGTTCCCCATTCAAATGCATGTAACAGTGAGAAACGCACTGTCTTGGCGAAAGAAAGCGTTTTTGTACAACTTCATATAAATAGCTGTAACTTTTGATAGAAGACTCGGACAAACATGTTTATGGCTTTATCTTATAGAACTCAAGGTCCCCGTGCTGGGAAAACAGGTTTTGCAGCTGTTTGAGCTAAGATTTCCAAGTTATACACATAATGAAAACCTATACTTTGTTTCGGTCGAGTTCCCCATTCAAATGCATGTAACAGTGACAAACGCACTGTCTTGGCGAAATAAAGCGTTTTTGTACAACTTCATATAAATAGCTGTAACTTTTGATAGAAGACACGGATACACATGTTTATGGCTTTATCTTATAGAACTCAAGGTCCCCGTGCTGGGAAAACAGGATTTGCAGCTGTTTGAGCTAAGATGTCCAAGTTATACACACAATGAAAACCTATGCTTTGTTTCGGTCGAGTTCCCCATTCAAATGCATGTAACAGTGACAAACCCACTGTCTTGGCGAAAGAAAGCGTTTTTGTACAACTTCATATAAATAGCTGTAACTTTTGATAGAAGACTCAGACAAACATGTTTATGGCTTTATCTTATAGAACTCAAGGTCCCCGTACTGGGAAAACAGGATTTGCAGCTGTTGGAGCTAAGATTTTCAAGTTATACACATAATGAAAACCTATACTTTGTTTCGGTCGAGTTCCCCATTCAAATGCATGTAACAGTGAGAAACGCACTGTCTTGGCGAAAGAAAGCGTTTTTGTACAACTTCATATAAATAGCTGTAACTTTTGATAGAAGACTCGGACAAACATGTTTATGGCTTTATCTTATAGAACTCAAGGTCCCCGTGCTGGGAAAACAGGTTTTGCAGCTGTTTGAGCTAAGATTTCCAAGTTATACACATAATGAAAACCTATACTTTGTTTCGGTCGAGTTCCCCATTCAAATGCATGTAACAGTGACAAACGCACTGTCTTGGCGAAAGAAAGCGTTTTTGTACAACTTCATATAAATAGCTGTAACTTTTGATAGAAGACTCAGACAAACATGTTTATGGCTTTATCTTATAGAACTCAAGGTCCCCGTGCTGGGCAAACAGATTTTGCAGCTGTGTGAGCTAAGATGTCCAAGTTATACACATAATGAAAACCTATACTTTGTTTCGGTCAAGTTCCCCATTCAAATGCTTGTAACAGTGACAAACGCACTGTCTTGGCGAAATAAAGCGTTTTTGTACAACTTCATATAAATAGCTGTAACTTTTGATAGAAGACTCGGATACACATGTTTATGGCTTTATCTTATAGAACTCAAGGTCCCTGTGCTGGGAAAACAGGATTTGCAGCTGTTTGAGCTAAGATGTCCAAGTTATACACATAATGAAAACTTTGTTTCGGTCGAGTTCCCCATTCAAATGCATGTAACAGTGACAAACGCACTGTCTTGGCGAAAGAAAGTGTTTTTGTACAGCTTCATGAAGACAGCTGTAACTTTTGATAGAAGGCTCAGATTTATGTATTTATGGTTTTATCTTATAGAATTCAATATCCCCGTGCTGGGCAAACAGATTTTGCAGCTGTGTGAGCTAAGATGTCCAAGTTATACACATAATGAAAACCTATACTTTGTTTCGGTCGAGTTCCCCATTCAAATGCATGTAACAGTGAGAAACGCACTGTCTTGGCGAAAGAAAGCGTTTTTGTACAACTTCATATAAATAGCTGTAACTTTTGATAGAAGACTCGGACAAACATGTTTATGGCTTTATCTTATAGAACTCAAGGTCCCCGTGCTGGGAAAACAGGTTTTGCAGCTGTTTGAGCTAAGATTTCCAAGTTATACACATAATGAAAACCTATACTTTGTTTCGGTCGAGTTCCCCATTCAAATGCATGTAACAGTGACAAACGCACTGTCTTGGCGAAATAAAGCGTTTTTGTACAACTTCATATAAATAGCTGTAACTTTTGATAGAAGACTCGGATACACATGTTTATGGCTTTATCTTATAGAACTCAAGGTCCCCGTGCTGGGAAAACAGGATTTGCAGCTGTTTGAGCTAAGATGTCCAAGTTATACACACAATGAAAACCTATGCTTTGTTTCGGTCGAGTTCCCCATTCAAATGCATGTAACAGTGACAAACCCACTGTCTTGGCGAAAGAAAGCGTTTTTGTACAACTTCATATAAATAGCTGTAACTTTTGATAGAAGACTCAGACAAACATGTTTATGGCTTTATCTTATAGAACTCAAGGTCCCCGTACTGGGAAAACAGGATTTGCAGCTGTTGGAGCTAAGATTTTCAAGTTATACACATAATGAAAACCTATACTTTGTTTCGGTCGAGTTCCCCATTCAAATGCATGTAACAGTGAGAAACGCACTGTCTTGGCGAAATAAAGCGTTTTTGTACAACTTCATATAAATAGCTGTAACTTTTGATAGAAGACTCAGACAAACATGTTTATGGCTTTATCTTATAGAACTCAAGGTCCCCGTGCTGGGAAAACAGGATTTGCAGCTGTTTGAGCTAAGATTTTAAAATTATTCACATAATGAAAACCTATACTTTGTTTCGGTCAAGTTCCCCATTCAAATGCATGTAACAGTGAGAAACGCATTGTCTTGGCGAAATAAAGCGTTTTTGTACAACTTCATATAAATCGCTGTAACTTTTGATAGAAGACTCGGATACACATGTTTATGGCTTTATCTTATAGAACTCAAGGTCCCCGTGCTGGGCAAACAGGTTTTGCAGCTGTTTGAGCTAAGATTTTCAAGTTATACACATAATGAAAACCTATACTTTGTTTCGGTCGAGTTCCCCATTCAAATGCATGTAACAGTGACAAACGCACTGTCTTGGCGAAATAAAGCGTTTTTGTACAACTTCATATAAATAGCTGTAACTTTTGATAGAAGACTCGGATACACATGTTTATGGCTTTATCTTATAGAACTCAAGGTCCCCGTGCTGGGAAAACAGGTTTTGCAGCTGTTTGAGCTAAGATTTCCAAGTTATACACATAATGAAAACCTATACTTTGTTTCGGTCGAGTTCCCCATTCAAATGCATGTAATAGTCAGAAACGCAATGTCTCGGCGAAATAAAGTGTTTTTGTACAGCTTCATGAAGACAGCTGTAACTTTTGATAGAAGGCTCAGATTTATGTATTTATGGTTTTATCTTATAGAATTCAATATCCCCGTGCTGGGCAAACAGATTTTGCAGCTGTGTGAGCTAAGATTTCCAAGTTATACACATAATGAAAACCTATACTTTGTTTCGGTCGAGTTCCCCATTCAAATGCATGTAATAGTCAGAAACGCAATGTCTCGGCGAAATAAAGCGTTTTTGTACAACTTCATATAAATAGCTGTAACTTTTGATAGAAGACTCAGACAAACATGTTTATGGCTTTATCTTATAGAACTCAAGGTCCCCGTGCTGGGAAAACAGGATTTGCAGCTGTTTGAGCTAAGATTTTCAAGTTATACACATAATGAAAACCTATACTTTGTTTCGGTCAAGTTCCCCATTCAAATGCATGTAACAGTGAGAAACGCACTGTGTCGGCGAAATAAAGCGTTTTTGTACAACTTCATATAAATCGCTGTAACTTTTGATAGAAGACTCGGATACACATGTTTATGGCTTTATCTTATAGAACTCACGGTCCCCGTGCTGGGCAAACAGGTTTTGCAGCTGTTTGAGCTAAGATTTTCAAGTTATACACATAATGAAAACCTATACTTTGTTTCGGTCAAGTTCCCCATTCAAATGCATGTAACAGTGAGAAACGCACTGTGTCGGCGAAATAAAGTGTTTTTGTACAACTTCATATAAATAGCTGTAACTTTTGATAGAAGACTCAGACAAACATGTTTATGGCTTTATCTTATAGAACTCAAGGTCCCCGTGCTGGGAAAACAGGATTTGCAGCTGTTTGAGCTAAGATTTCCAAGTTATACACATAATGAAAACCTATACTTTGTTTCGGTCGAGTTCCCCATTCAAATGCATGTAACAGCGAGAAACGCACTGTCTTGGCGAAAGAAAGCGTTTTTGTACAACTTCATATAAATAGCTGTAACTTTTGATAGAAGACTCAGACAAACATGTTTATGGCTTTATCTTATAGAACTCAAGGTCCCCGTGCTGGGAAAACAGGATTTGCAGCTGTTTGAGCTAAGATTTTCAAGTTATACACATAATGAAAACCTATACTTTGTTTCGGTCAAGTTCCCCATTCAAATGCATGTAACAGTGAGAAACGCACTGTGTCGGCGAAATAAAGCGTTTTTGTACAACTTCATATAAATCGCTGTAACTTTTGATAGAAGACTCGGATACACATGTTTATGGCTTTATCTTATAGAACTCAAGGTCCCCGTGCTGGGCAAACAGGTTTTTCAGCTGTTTGAGCTAAGATTTTCAAGTTATACACATAATGAAAACCTATACTTTGTTTCGGTCAAGTTCCCCATTCAAATGCATGTAACAGTGAGAAACGCATTGTCTTGGCGAAATAAAGCGTTTTTGTACAACTTCATATAAATCGCTGTAACTTTTGATAGAAGACTCGGATACACATGTTTATGGCTTTATCTTATAGAACTCAAGGTCCCCGTGCTGGGCAAACAGGTTTTGCAGCTGTTTGAGCTAAGATTTTCAAGTTATACACATAATGAAAACCTATACTTTGTTTCGGTCGAGTTCCCCATTCAAATGCATGTAACAGTGAGAAACGCACTGTCTTGGCGAAAGAAAGCGTTTTTGTACAACTTCATATAAATAGCTGTAACTTTTGATAGAAGGCTCAGACAAACATGTTTATGGCTTTATCTTATAGAACTCAAGGTCCCCGTGCTGGGAAAACAGGATTTGCAGGTGTTTGAGCTATGATTTTCAAGTTATACACATAATGAAAACCTATACTTTGTTTTGGTCAAGTTCCCCATTCAAATGCATGTAACAGTGAGAAACGCATTGTCTTGGCGAAATAAAACGTTTTTGTACAACTTCATATAAATCGCTGTAACTTTTGATAGAAGACTCGGATACACATGTTTATGGCTTTATCTTATAGAACTCAAGGTCCCCGTGCTGGGCAAACAGGTTTTGCAGCTGTTTGAGCTAAGATTTTCAAGTTATACACATAATGAAAACCTATACTTTGTTTCGGTCGAGTTCCCATTCAAATGCATGTAACAGTGAGAAACGCACTGTGTCGGCGAAATAAAGTGTTTTTGTACAACTTCATATAAATAGCTGTAACTTTTGATAGAAGACTCAGACAAACATGTTTATGGCTTTATCTTATAGAACTCAAGGTCCCCGTGCTGGGAAAACAGGATTTGCAGCTGTTTGAGCTAAGATTTCCAAGTTATACACATAATGAAAACCTATACTTTGTTTCGGTCGAGTTCCCCATTCAAATGCATGTAACAGCGAGAAACGCACTGTCTTGGCGAAAGAAAGCGTTTTTGTACAACTTCATATAAATAGCTGTAACTTTTGATAGAAGACTCAGACAAACATGTTTATGGCTTTATCTTATAGAACTCAAGGTCCCCGTGCTGGGAAAACAGGATTTGCAGCTGTTTGAGCTAAGATTTTCAAGTTATACACATAATGAAAACCTATACTTTGTTTCGGTCAAGTTCCCCATTCAAATGCATGTAACAGTGAGAAACGCACTGTGTCGGCGAAATAAAGCGTTTTTGTACAACTTCATATAAATCGCTGTAACTTTTGATAGAAGACTCGGATACACATGTTTATGGCTTTATCTTATAGAACTCAAGGTCCCCGTGCTGGGCAAACAGGTTTTTCAGCTGTTTGAGCTAAGATTTTCAAGTTATACACATAATGAAAACCTATACTTTGTTTCGGTCAAGTTCCCCATTCAAATGCATGTAACAGTGAGAAACGCATTGTCTTGGCGAAATAAAGCGTTTTTGTACAACTTCATATAAATCGCTGTAACTTTTGATAGAAGACTCGGATACACATGTTTATGGCTTTATCTTATAGAACTCAAGGTCCCCGTGCTGGGCAAACAGGTTTTGCAGCTGTTTGAGCTAAGATTTTCAAGTTATACACATAATGAAAACCTATACTTTGTTTCGGTCGAGTTCCCCATTCAAATGCATGTAACAGTGAGAAACGCACTGTCTTGGCGAAAGAAAGCGTTTTTGTACAACTTCATATAAATAGCTGTAACTTTTGATAGAAGGCTCAGACAAACATGTTTATGGCTTTATCTTATAGAACTCAAGGTCCCCGTGCTGGGAAAACAGGATTTGCAGGTGTTTGAGCTATGATTTTCAAGTTATACACATAATGAAAACCTATACTTTGTTTTGGTCAAGTTCCCCATTCAAATGCATGTAACAGTGAGAAACGCATTGTCTTGGCGAAATAAAACGTTTTTGTACAACTTCATATAAATCGCTGTAACTTTTGATAGAAGACTCGGATACACATGTTTATGGCTTTATCTTATAGAACTCAAGGTCCCCGTGCTGGGCAAACAGGTTTTGCAGCTGTTTGAGCTAAGATTTTCAAGTTATACACATAATGAAAACCTATACTTTGTTTCGGTCAAGTTCCCCATTCAAATGCATGTAACAGTGAGAAACGCATTGTCTTGGCGAAATAAAGCGTTTTTGTACAACTTCATATAAATCGCTGTAACTTTTGATAGAAGACTCGGATACACATGTTTATGGCTTTATCTTATAGAACTCAAGGTCCCCGTGCTGGGCAAACAGGTTTTGCAGCTGTTTGAGCTAAGATTTTCAAGTTATACACATAATGAAAACCTATACTTTGTTTCGGTCGAGTTCCCCATTCAAATGCATGTAACAGTGAGAAACGCACTGTCTTGGCGAAAGAAAGCGTTTTTGTACAACTTCATATAAATAGCTGTAACTTTTGATAGAAGGCTCAGACAAACATGTTTATGGCTTTATCTTATAGAACTCAAGGTCCCCGTGCTGGGAAAATAGGCTTTGCAGCTGTTTGAGCTAAGATTTTAAAATTATTCACATAATGAAAACCTATACTTTGTTTCGGTCAAGTTCCCCATTCAAATGCATGTAACAGTGAGAAACGCACTGTCTTGGTGAAATAAAGCGTTTTTGAACAACTTCATATAAATAGCTGTAACTTTTGATAGAAGACTCAGACAAACATGTTTATGGCTTTATCTTATAGAACTCAAGGTCCCCGTGCTGGGAAAATAGGCTTTGCAGCTGTTTGAGCTAAGATTTTAAAATTATTCACATAATGAAAACCTATACTTTGTTTCGGTCAAGTTCCCCATTCAAATGCATGTAACAGTGAGAAACGCACTGTCTTGGCGAAATAAAGCGTTTTTGAACAACTTCATATAAATAGCTGTAACTTTTGATAGAAGACTCAGACAAACATGTTTATGGCTTTATCTTATAGAACTCAAGGTCCCCGTGCTGGGCAAACAGGTTTTGCAGCTGTTTGAGCTAAGATTTTTAAGTTATACACATAATGAAAACCTATACTTTGTTTCGGTCAAGTTCCCCATTCAAATGCATGTAACAGTGAGAAACGCATTGTCTTGGCGAAATAAAGCGTTTTTGTACAACTTCATATAAATCGCTGTAACTTTTGATAGAAGACTCAGACAAACATGTTTATGGCTTTATCTTATAGAACTCAAGGTCCCCGTGCTGGGAAAAAAGGATTTGCAGCTGTTTGAGCTAAGATTTTAAAATTATTCACATAATGAAAACCTATACTTTGTTTCGGTCAAGTTCCCCATTCAAATGCATGTAACAGTGAGAAACGCACTGTCTTGGCGAAATAAAGCGTTTTTGAACAACTTCATATAAATAGCTGTAACTTTTGATAGAAGACTCAGACAAACATGTTTATGGCTTTATCTTATAGAACTCAAGGTCCCCGTGCTGGGCAAACAGGTTTTGCAGCTGTTTGAGCTAAGATTTTTAAGTTATACACATAATGAAAACCTATACTTTGTTTCGGTCAAGTTCCCCATTCAAATGCATGTAACAGTGAGAAACGCATTGTCTTGGCGAAATAAAGCGTTTTTGTACAACTTCATATAAATAGCTGTAACTTTTGATAGAAGGCTCAGACAAACATGTTTATGGCTTTATCTTATAGAACTCAAGGTCCCCGTGCTGGGAAAATAGGCTTTGCAGCTGTTTGAGCTAAGATTTTAAAATTATTCACATAATGAAAACCTATACTTTGTTTCGGTCAAGTTCCCCATTCAAATGCATGTAACAGTGAGAAACGCACTGTCTTGGCGAAATAAAGCGTTTTTGAACAACTTCATATAAATAGCTGTAACTTTTGATAGAAGACTCAGACAAACATGTTTATGGCTTTATCTTATAGAACTCAAGGTCCCCGTGCTGGCAAAACAGGATTTGCAGCTGTTTGAGCTAAGATTTTCAAGTTATACACATAATGAAAACCTATACTTTGTTTCGGTCAAGTTCCCCATTCAAATGCATGTAACAGTGAGAAACGCATTGTCTTGGCGAAATAAAGCGTTTTTGAACAACTTCATATAAATCGCTGTAACTTTTGATAGAAGACTCAGACAAACATGTTTATGGCTTTATCTTATAGAACTCAAGGTCCCCGTGCTGGGCAAACAGGTTTTGCAGCTGTTTGAGCTAAGATTTTCAAGTTATACACATAATGAAAACCTATACTTTGTTTCGGTCGAGTTCCCCATTCAAATGCATGTAACAGTGAGAAACGCACTGTCTTGGCGAAATAAAGCGTTTTTGTACAACTTCATATAAATCGCTGTAACTTTTGATAG
Source organism: Rhamphochromis sp. 'chilingali' (assembly GCF_963969265.1). Taxonomy (NCBI): domain Eukaryota; kingdom Metazoa; phylum Chordata; class Actinopteri; order Cichliformes; family Cichlidae; genus Rhamphochromis; species Rhamphochromis sp. 'chilingali'. The sequence goes on along the minus strand of NC_137945.1, from coordinate 29,713,348 downwards.
AAGACTCGGACACACATGTTTATGGCTTTATCTTATAGAACTCAAGGTCCCCGTGCTGGGCAAACAGGTTTTGCAGCTGTTTGAGCTAAGATTTTCAAGTTATACACATAATGAAAACCTGTACTTTGTTTCGGTCGAGTTCCCCATTCAAATGCATGTAACAGTGAGAAACGCACTGTCTTGGCGAAAGAAAGCGTTTTTTTACAACTTCATATAAATAGCTGTAACTTTTGATAGAAGGCTCAGACAAACATGTTTATGGCTTTATCTTATAGAACTCAAGGTTCCCGTGCTGGGAAAATAGGCTTTGCAGCTGTTTGAGCTAAGATTTTAAAATTATTCACATAATGAAAACCTATACTTTGTTTCGGTCAAGTTCCCCATTCAAATGCATGTAACAGTGAGAAACGCACTGTCTTGGCGAAATAAAGCGTTTTTGAACAACTTCATATAAATAGCTGTAACTTTTGATAGAAGACTCAGACAAACATGTTTATGGCTTTATCTTATAGAACTCAAGGTCCCCGTGCTGGCAAAACAGGATTTGCAGCTGTTTGAGCTAAGATTTTCAAGTTATACACATAATGAAAACCTATACTTTGTTTCGGTCGAGTTCCCCATTCAAATGCATGTAACAGTGAGAAACGCATTGTCTTGGCGAAATAAAGCGTTTTTGAACAACTTCATATAAATCGCTGTAACTTTTGATAGAAGACTCAGACAAACATGTTTATGGCTTTATCTTATAGAACTCAAGGTCCCCGTGCTGGGAAAACAGGATTTGCAGCTGTTTGAGCTATGATTTTCAAGTTATACACATAATGAAAACCTATACTTTGTTTCAGGCGAGTTTCCCATTCAAATGCATGTAACAGTGAGAAACGCACTGTCTTGGCGAAATAAAGCGTTTTTGTACAACTTCATATAAATAGCTGTAACTTTTGATAGAAGACTCAGACAAACATGTTTATGGCTTTATCTTATAGAACTCAAGGTCCCCGTGCTGGGCAAACAGGTTTTGCAGCCGTTTGAGCTAAGATTTTCAAGTTATACACATAATGAAAACCTATACTTTGTTTCGGTCAAGTTCCCATTCAAATGCATGTAACAGTGAGAAACGCATTGTCTTGGCGAAATAAAGCGTTTTTGTACAACTTCATATAAATCGCTGTAACTTTTGATAGAAGACTCGGATACACATGTTTATGGCTTTATCTTATAGAACTCAAGGTCCCCGTGCTGGGCAAACAGGTTTTGCAGCTGTTTGAGCTAAGATTTTCAAGTTATACACATAATGAAAACCTATACTTTGTTTCGGTCAAGTTCCCCATTCAAATGCATGTAACAGTGAGAAACGCATTGTCTTGGCGAAATAAAGCGTTTTTGTACAACTTCATATAAATCGCTGTAACTTTTGATAGAAGACTCAGACAAACATGTTTATGGCTTTATCTTATAGAACTCAAGGTCCCCGTGCTGGGAAAACAGGATTTGCAGCTGTTTGAGCTAAGATTTTCAAGTTATACACATAATGAAAACCTATACTTTGTTTCGGTCAAGTTCCCCATTCAAATGCATGTAACAGTGAGAAACGCATTGTCTTGGCGAAATAAAGCGTTTTTGTACAACTTCATATAAATCGCTGTAACTTTTGATAGAAGACTCAGACAAACATGTTTATGGCTTTATCTTATAGAACTCAAGGTCCCCGTGCTGGGAAAACAGGATTTGCAGCTGTTTGAGCTAAGATTTTCAAGTTATACACATAATGAAAACCTATACTTTGTTTCGGTCAAGTTCCCCATTCAAATGCATGTAACAGTGAGAAACGCATTGTCTTGGCGAAATAAAGCGTTTTTGTACAACTTCATATAAATCGCTGTAACTTTTGATAGAAGACTCGGATACACATGTTTATGGCTTTATCTTATAGAACTCAAGGTCCCCGTGCTGGGCAAACAGGTTTTGCAGCTGTTTGAGCTAAGATTTTCAAGTTATACACATAATGAAAACCTATACTTTGTTTCGGTCGAGTTCCCCATTCAAATGCATGTAACAGTGAGAAACGCACTGTCTTGGCAAAAGAAAGCGTTTTTGTACAACTTCATATAAATAGCTGTAACTTTTGATAGAAGGCTCAGACAAACATGTTTATGGCTTTATCTTATAGAACTCAAGGTCCCCGTGCTGGGAAAATAGGCTTTGCAGCTGTTTGAGCTAAGATTTTAAAATTATTCACATAATGAAAACCTATACTTTGTTTCGGTCAAGTTCCCCATTCAAATGCATGTAACAGTGAGAAACGCATTGTCTTGGCGAAATAAAGCGTTTTTGTACAACTTCATATAAATAGCTGTAACTTTTGATAGAAGACTCGGATACACATGTTTATGGCTTTATCTTATAGAACTCAAGGTCCCCGTGCTGGGCAAACAGGTTTTGCAGCTGTTTGAGCTAAGATTTTCAAGTTATACACATAATGAAAACCTATACTTTGTTTCGGTCAAGTTCCCCATTCAAATGCATGTAACAGTGAGAAACGCATTGTCTTGGCGAAATAAAGCGTTTTTGTACAACTTCATATAAATCGCTGTAACTTTTGATAGAAGACTCGGATACACATGTTTATGGCTTTATCTTATAGAACTCAAGGTCCCCGTGCTGGGCAAACAGGATTTGCAGCTGTTTGAGCTAAGATTTTCAAGTTATACACATAATGAAAACCTGTACTTTGTTTCGGTCGAGTTCCCCATTCAAATGCATGTAACAGTGAGAAACGCACTGTCTTGGCGAAAGAAAGCGTTTTTTTACAACTTCATATAAATAGCTGTAACTTTTGATAGAAGGCTCAGACAAACATGTTTATGGCTTTATCTTATAGAACTCAAGGTTCCCGTGCTGGGAAAATAGGCTTTGCAGCTGTTTGAGCTAAGATTTTAAAATTATTCACATAATGAAAACCTATACTTTGTTTCGGTCAAGTTCCCCATTCAAATGCATGTAACAGTGAGAAACGCACTGTCTTGGCGAAATAAAGCGTTTTTGAACAACTTCATATAAATAGCTGTAACTTTTGATAGAAGACTCAGACAAACATGTTTATGGCTTTATCTTATAGAACTCAAGGTCCCCGTGCTGTCAAAACAGGATTTGCAGCTGTTTGAGCTAAGATTTTCAAGTTATACACATAATGAAAACCTATACTTTGTTTCGGTCAAGTTCCCCATTCAAATGCATGTAACAGTGAGAAACGCATTGTCTTGGCGAAATAAAGCGTTTTTGTACAACTTCATATAAATCGCTGTAACTTTTGATAGAAGACTCGGATACACATGTTTATGGCTTTATCTTATAGAACTCAAGGTCCCCGTGCTGGGCAAACAGGTTTTGCAGCTGTTTGAGCTAAGATTTTCAAGTTATACACATAATGAAAACCTATACTTTGTTTCGGTCGAGTTCCCCATTCAAATGCATGTAACAGTGAGAAACGCACTGTCTTGGCGAAAGAAAGCGTTTTTGTACAACTTCATATAAATAGCTGTAACTTTTGATAGAAGGCTCAGACAAACATGTTTATGGCTTTATCTTATAGAACTCAATGTCCCCGTGCTGGGCAAACAGAACAGGTTTTGCAGCCGTTTGAGCTAAGATTTTAAAATTATTCACATAATGAAAACCTATACTTTGTTTCGGTCAAGTTCCCCATTCAAATGCATGTAACAGTGAGAAACGCATTGTCTTGGCGAAATAAAGCGTTTTTGTACAACTTCATATAAATAGCTGTAACTTTTGATAGAAGACTCGGATACACATGTTTATGGCTTTATCTTATAGAACTCAAGGTCCCCGTGCTGGGCAAACAGGTTTTGCAGCTGTTTGAGCTAAGATTTTCAAGTTATACACATAATGAAAACCTATACTTTGTTTCGGTCAAGTTCCCCATTCAAATGCATGTAACAGTGAGAAACGCATTGTCTTGGCGAAATAAAGCGTTTTTGTACAACTTCATATAAATCGCTGTAACTTTTGATAGAAGACTCGGATACACATGTTTATGGCTTTATCTTATAGAACTCAAGGTCCCCGTGCTGGGCAAACAGGTTTTGCAGCTGTTTGAGCTAAGATTTTCAAGTTATACACATAATGAAAACCTGTACTTTGTTTCGGTCGAGTTCCCCATTCAAATGCATGTAACAGTGAGAAACGCACTGTCTTGGCGAAAGAAAGCGTTTTTTTACAACTTCATATAAATAGCTGTAACTTTTGATAGAAGGCTCAGACAAACATGTTTATGGCTTTATCTTATAGAACTCAAGGTTCCCGTGCTGGGAAAATAGGCTTTGCAGCTGTTTGAGCTAAGATTTTAAAATTATTCACATAATGAAAACCTATACTTTGTTTCGGTCAAGTTCCCCATTCAAATGCATGTAACAGTGAGAAACGCACTGTCTTGGCGAAATAAAGCGTTTTTGAACAACTTCATATAAATAGCTGTAACTTTTGATAGAAGACTCAGACAAACATGTTTATGGCTTTATCTTATAGAACTCAAGGTCCCCGTGCTGGCAAAACAGGATTTGCAGCTGTTTGAGCTAAGATTTTCAAGTTATACACATAATGAAAACCTATACTTTGTTTCGGGCGAGTTCCCCATTCAAATGCATGTAACAGTGAGAAACGCATTGTCTTGGCGAAATAAAGCGTTTTTGAACAACTTCATATAAATCGCTGTAACTTTTGATAGAAGACTCAGACAAACATGTTTATGGCTTTATCTTATAGAACTCAGTATCTCCGTGCTGGGCAAACAGAACAGGTTTTGCAGCCGTTTGAGCTAAGATTTTAAAATTATTCACATAATGAAAACCTATACTTTGTTTCGGTCGAGTTCCCCATTCAAATGCATGTAACAGTGAGAAACGCATTGTCTTGGCGAAAGAAAGCGTTTTTGTACAACTTCATATAAATAGCTGTAACTTTTGATAGAAGACTCAGACAGACAAACATGTTTATGGCTTTATCTTATAGAACTCAATATCCCCGTGCTGGGAAAATAGGCTTTGCAGCTGTGTGAGCTATGATTTTCAAGTTATACACATAATGAAAACCTATACTTTGATTAGGTCAAGTTCCCCATTCAAATGCATGTAACAGTGAGAAACGCACTGTCTTGGCGAAATAAAGCGTTTTTGTACAACTTCATATAAATAGCTGTAACTTTTGATAGAAGACTCAGACAAACATGTTTATGGCTTTATCTTATAGAACTCAAGGTCCCCGTGCTGGCAAAACAGGATTTGCAGCTGTTTGAGCTAAGATTTTCAAGTTATTCACATAATGAAAACCTATACTTTGTTTCGGTCAAGTTCCCCATTCAAATGCATGTAACAGTGAGAAACGCATTGTCTTGGCGAAATAAAGCGTTTTTGTACAACTTCATATAAATAGCTGTAACTTTTGATAGAAGACTCGGATACACATGTTTATGGCTTTATCTTATAGAACTCAAGGTCCCCGTGCTGGGCAAACAGGATTTGCAGCTGTTTGAGCTAAGATTTTCAAGTTATACACATAATGAAAACCTATACTTTGTTTCGGTCGAGTTCCCCATTCAAATGCATGTAACAGTGAGAAACGCACTGTCTTGGCGAAAGAAAGCGTTTTTGTACAACTTCATATAAATAGCTGTAACTTTTGATAGAAGGCTCAGACAAACATGTTTATGGCTTTATCTTATAGAACTCAAGGTCCCCGTGCTGGGAAAATAGGCTTTGCAGCTGTTTGAGCTAAGATTTTAAAATTATTCACATAATGAAAACCTATACTTTGTTTCGGTCAAGTTCCCCATTCAAATGCATGTAACAGTGAGAAACGCACTGTCTTGGCGAAATAAAGCGTTTTTGTACAACTTCATATAAATCGCTGTAACTTTTGATAGAAGACTCGGACACACATGTTTATGGCTTTATCTTATAGAACTCAAGGTCCCCGTGCTGGGAAAACAGGCTTTGCAGCTGTGTGAGCTAAGATTTTCAAGTTATACACATAATGAAAACCTATACTTTGTTTCGGTCAAGTTCCCCATTCAAATGCATGTAACAGTGAGAAACGCATTGTCTTGGCGAAATAAAGCGTTTTTGTACAACTTCATATAAATCGCTGTAACTTTTGATAGAAGACTCAGACAAACATGTTTATGGCTTTATCTTATAGAACTCAAGGTCCCCGTGCTGGGAAAACAGGATTTGCAGCTGTTTGAGCTATGATTTTCAAGTTATACACATAATGAAAACCTATACTTTGTTTCGGTCAAGTTCCCCATTCAAATGCATGTAACAGTGAGAAACGCACTGTCTTGGCGAAATAAAGCGTTTTTGTACAACTTCATATAAATAGCTGTAACTTTTGATAGAAGACTCAGACAAACATGTTTATGGCTTTATCTTATAGAACTCAAGGTCCCCGTGCTGGGCAAACAGGTTTTGCAGCTGTTTGAGCTAAGATTTTCAAGTTATACACATAATGAAAACCTATACTTTGTTTCGGTCAAGTTCCCATTCAAATGCATGTAACAGTGAGAAACGCATTGTCTTGGCGAAATAAAGCGTTTTTGTACAACTTCATATAAATCGCTGTAACTTTTGATAGAAGACTCGGATACACATGTTTATGGCTTTATCTTATAGAACTCAAGGTCCCCGTGCTGGGCAAACAGGTTTTGCAGCTGTTTGAGCTAAGATTTTAAAATTATTCACATAATGAAAACCTATACTTTGTTTCGGTCGAGTTCCCCATTCAAATGCATGTAACAGTGAGAAACGCACTGTCTTGGCGAAAGAAAGCGTTTTTGTACAACTTCATATAAATAGCTGTAACTTTTGATAGAAGACTCAGACAGACAAACATGTTTATGGCTTTATCTTATAGAACTCAAGGTCCCCGTGCTGGGAAAATAGGCTTTGCAGCTGTGTGAGCTATGATTTTCAAGTTATACACATAATGAAAACCTATACTTTGATTAGGTCAAGTTCCCCATTCAAATGCATGTAACAGTGAGAAACGCACTGTCTTGGCGAAATAAAGCGTTTTTGTACAACTTCATATAAATAGCTGTAACTTTTGATAGAAGACTCAGACAAACATGTTTATGGCTTTATCTTATAGAACTCAAGGTCCCCGTGCTGGGCAAACAGGTTTTGCAGCTGTTTGAGCTAAGATTTTCAAGTTATACACATAATGAAAACCTATACTTTGTTTCGGTCAAGTTCCCATTCAAATGCATGTAACAGTGAGAAACGCACTGTCTTGGCGAAAGAAAGCGTTTTTGTACAACTTCATATAAATAGCTGTAACTTTTGATAGAAGACTCGGATACACATGTTTATGGCTTTATCTTATAGAACTCAAGGTCCCCGTGCTGGGCAAACAGGTTTTGCAGCTGTTTGAGCTAAGATTTTAAAATTATTCACATAATGAAAACCTATACTTTGTCTCAGGCGAGTTTCCCATTCAAATGCATGTAACAGTGAGAAACGCACTGTCTTGGCGAAATAAAGCGTTTTTGTACAACTTCATATAAATAGCTGTAACTTTTGATAGAAGACTCGGACAAACATGTTTATGGCTTTATCTTATAGAACTCAATATCCCCGTGCTGGGAAAACAGGATTTGCAGCTGTTTGAGCTAAGATTTTCAAGTTATACACATAATGAAAACCTATACTTTGTTTCGGTCGAGTTCCCATTCAAATGCATGTAACAGTGAGAAACGCACTGTCTTGGCGAAATAAAGCGTTTTTGTACAACTTCATATAAATCGCTGTAACTTTTGATAGAAGACTCGGATACACATGTTTATGGCTTTATCTTATAGAACTCAAGGTCCCCGTGCTGGGCAAACAGGTTTTGCAGCTGTTTGAGCTAAGATTTTAAAATTATTCACATAATGAAAACCTATACTTTGTTTCGGTCGAGTTCCCCATTCAAATGCATGTAACAGTGAGAAACGCACTGTCTTGGCGAAAGAAAGCGTTTTTGTACAACTTCATATAAATAGCTGTAACTTTTGATAGAAGACTCAGACAGACAAACATGTTTATGGCTTTATCTTATAGAACTCAAGGTCCCCGTGCTGGGAAAATAGGCTTTGCAGCTGTGTGAGCTATGATTTTCAAGTTATACACATAATGAAAACCTATACTTTGATTAGGTCAAGTTCCCCATTCAAATGCATGTAACAGTGAGAAACGCACTGTCTTGGCGAAATAAAGCGTTTTTGTACAACTTCATATAAATAGCTGTAACTTTTGATAGAAGACTCGGACAAACATGTTTATGGCTTTATCTTATAGAACTCAAGGTCCCCGTGCTGGGAAAACAGGATTTGCAGCTGTTTGAGCTAAGATTTTCAAGTTATACACATAATGAAAACCTATACTTTGTTTCGGTCGAGTTCCCATTCAAATGCATGTAACAGTGAGAAACGCACTGTCTTGGCGAAAGAAAGCGTTTTTGTACAACTTCATATAAATAGCTGTAACTTTTGATAGAAGACTCGGATACACATGTTTATGGCTTTATCTTATAGAACTCAAGGTCCCCGTGCTGGGCAAACAGGTTTTGCAGCTGTTTGAGCTAAGATTTTAAAATTATTCACATAATGAAAACCTATACTTTGTCTCAGGCGAGTTTCCCATTCAAATGCATGTAACAGTGAGAAACGCACTGTCTTGGCGAAATAAAGCGTTTTTGTACAACTTCATATAAATAGCTGTAACTTTTGATAGAAGACTCGGACAAACATGTTTATGGCTTTATCTTATAGAACTCAAGGTCCCCGTGCTGGGAAAACAGGATTTGCAGCTGTTTGAGCTAAGATTTTCAAGTTATACACATAATGAAAACCTATACTTTGTTTCGGTCGAGTTCCCATTCAAATGCATGTAACAGTGAGAAACGCACTGTCTTGGCGAAATAAAGCGTTTTTGTACAACTTCATATAAATCGCTGTAACTTTTGATAGAAGACTCGGATACACATGTTTATGGCTTTATCTTATAGAACTCAAGGTCCCCGTGCTGGGCAAACAGGTTTTGCAGCTGTTTGAGCTAAGATTTTAAAATTATTCACATAATGAAAACCTATACTTTGTCTCAGGCGAGTTTCCCATTCAAATGCATGTAACAGTGAGAAACGCATTGTCTTGGCGAAATAAAGCGTTTTTGTACAACTTCATATAAATCGCTGTAACTTTTGATAGAAGACTCGGATACACATGTTTATGGCTTTATCTTATAGAACTCAAGGTCCCCGTGCTGGGAAAACAGGATTTGCAGCTGTTTGAGCTAAGATTTTCAAGTTATACACATAATGAAAACCTATACTTTGTTTCGGTCAAGTTTCCCATTCAAATGCATGTAACAGTGAGAAACGCACTGTCTTGGCGAAATAAAGCGTTTTTGTACAACTTCATATAAATCGCTGTAACTTTTGATAGAAGACTCGGACACACATGTTTATGGCTTTATCTTATAGAACTCAAGGTCCCCGTGCTGGGAAAACAGGATTTGCAGCTGTTTGAGCTAAGATTTTCAAGTTATACACATAATGAAAACCTATACTTTGTTTCGGTCGAGTTCCCATTCAAATGCATGTAACAGTGAGAAACGCACTGTCTTGGCGAAAGAAAGCGTTTTTGTACAACTTCATATAAATAGCTGTAACTTTTGATAGAAGACTCGGATACACATGTTTATGGCTTTATCTTATAGAACTCAAGGTCCCCGTGCTGGGCAAACAGGTTTTGCAGCTGTTTGAGCTAAGATTTTAAAATTATTCACATAATGAAAACCTATACTTTGTCTCAGGCGAGTTTCCCATTCAAATGCATGTAACAGTGAGAAACGCACTGTCTTGGCGAAATAAAGCGTTTTTGTACAACTTCATATAAATAGCTGTAACTTTTGATAGAAGACTCGGACAAACATGTTTATGGCTTTATCTTATAGAACTCAAGGTCCCCGTGCTGGGAAAACAGGATTTGCAGCTGTTTGAGCTAAGATTTTCAAGTTATACACATAATGAAAACCTATACTTTGTTTCGGTCGAGTTCCCATTCAAATGCATGTAACAGTGAGAAACGCACTGTCTTGGTGAAATAAAGCGTTTTTGTACAACTTCATATAAATCGCTGTAACTTTTGATAGAAGACTCGGATACACATGTTTATGGCTTTATCTTATAGAACTCAAGGTCCCCGTGCTGGGCAAACAGGTTTTGCAGCTGTTTGAGCTAAGATTTTAAAATTATTCACATAATGAAAACCTATACTTTGTCTCAGGCGAGTTTCCCATTCAAATGCATGTAACAGTGAGAAACGCATTGTCTTGGCGAAATAAAGCGTTTTTGAACAACTTCATATAAATCGCTGTAACTTTTGATAGAAGACTTAGACAAACATGTTTATGGCTTTATCTTATAGAACTCAAGGTCCCCGTGCTGGGAAAACAGGATTTGCAGCTGTTTGAGCTAAGATTTTCAAGTTATACACATAATGAAAACCTATACTTTGTTTCGGTCAAGTTCCCCATTCAAATGCATGTAACAGTGAGAAACGCACTGTCTTGGCGAAATAAAGCGTTTTTGTACAACTTCATATAAATCGCTGTAACTTTTGATAGAAGACTCGGACACACATGTTTATGGCTTTATCTTATAGAACTCAAGGTCCCCGTGCTGGGCAAACAGGTTTTGCAGCTGTTTGAGCTAAGATTTTAAAATTATTCACATAATGAAAACCTATACTTTGTCTCAGGCGAGTTTCCCATTCAAATGCATGTAACAGTGAGAAACGCACTGTCTTGGCGAAATAAAGCGTTTTTGTACAACTTCATATAAATCGCTGTAACTTTTGATAGAAGACTCGGACACACATGTTTATGGCTTTATCTTATAGAACTCAAGGTCCCCGTGCTGGGAAAACAGGATTTGCAGCTGTTTGAGCTATGATTTTCAAGTTATACACATAATGAAAACCTATACTTTGTTTCGGTCGAGTTCCCATTCAAATGCATGTAACAGTGAGAAACGCACTGTCTTGGCGAAAGAAAGCGTTTTTGTACAACTTCATATAAATAGCTGTAACTTTTGATAGAAGACTCGGATACACATGTTTATGGCTTTATCTTATAGAACTCAAGGTCCCCGTGCTGGGCAAACAGGTTTTGCAGCTGTTTGAGCTAAGATTTTAAAATTATTCACATAATGAAAACCTATACTTTGTCTCAGGCGAGTTTCCCATTCAAATGCATGTAACAGTGAGAAACGCATTGTCTTGGCGAAATAAAGCGTTTTTGTACAACTTCATATAAATCGCTGTAACTTTTGATAGAAGACTCGGATACACATGTTTATGGCTTTATCTTATAGAACTCAAGGTCCCCGTGCTGGGCAAACAGGTTTTGCAGCTGTTTGAGCTAAGATTTTAAAATTATTCACATAATGAAAACCTATACTTTGTTTCGGTCGAGTTCCCCATTCAAATGCATGTAACAGTGAGAAACGCACTGTCTTGGCGAAAGAAAGCGTTTTTGTACAACTTCATATAAATAGCTGTAACTTTTGATAGAAGACTCAGACAGACAAACATGTTTATGGCTTTATCTTATAGAACTCAAGGTCCCCGTGCTGGGAAAATAGGCTTTGCAGCTGTGTGAGCTATGATTTTCAAGTTATACACATAATGAAAACCTATACTTTGATTAGGTCAAGTTCCCCATTCAAATGCATGTAACAGTGAGAAACGCACTGTCTTGGCGAAATAAAGCGTTTTTGTACAACTTCATATAAATAGCTGTAACTTTTGATAGAAGACTCAGACAAACATGTTTATGGCTTTATCTTATAGAACTCAAGGTCCCCGTGCTGGGCAAACAGGTTTTGCAGCTGTTTGAGCTAAGATTTTCAAGTTATACACATAATGAAAACCTATACTTTGTTTCGGTCAAGTTCCCATTCAAATGCATGTAACAGTGAGAAACGCATTGTCTTGGCGAAATAAAGCGTTTTTGTACAACTTCATATAAATAGCTGTAACTTTTGATAGAAGACTCGGACAAACATGTTTATGGCTTTATCTTATAGAACTCAAGGTCCCCGTGCTGGGAAAACAGGATTTGCAGCTGTTTGAGCTAAGATTTTCAAGTTATACACATAATGAAAACCTATACTTTGTTTCGGTCGAGTTCCCATTCAAATGCATGTAACAGTGAGAAACGCACTGTCTTGGCGAAAGAAAGCGTTTTTGTACAACTTCATATAAATAGCTGTAACTTTTGATAGAAGACTCGGATACACATGTTTATGGCTTTATCTTATAGAACTCAAGGTCCCCGTGCTGGGCAAACAGGTTTTGCAGCTGTTTGAGCTAAGATTTTAAAATTATTCACATAATGAAAACCTATACTTTGTCTCAGGCGAGTTTCCCATTCAAATGCATGTAACAGTGAGAAACGCACTGTCTTGGCGAAATAAAGCGTTTTTGTACAACTTCATATAAATAGCTGTAACTTTTGATAGAAGACTCGGACAAACATGTTTATGGCTTTATCTTATAGAACTCAATATCCCCGTGCTGGGAAAACAGGATTTGCAGCTGTTTGAGCTAAGATTTTCAAGTTATACACATAATGAAAACCTATACTTTGTTTCGGTCGAGTTCCCATTCAAATGCATGTAACAGTGAGAAACGCACTGTCTTGGCGAAATAAAGCGTTTTTGTACAACTTCATATAAATCGCTGTAACTTTTGATAGAAGACTCGGATACACATGTTTATGGCTTTATCTTATAGAACTCAAGGTCCCCGTGCTGGGCAAACAGGTTTTGCAGCTGTTTGAGCTAAGATTTTAAAATTATTCACATAATGAAAACCTATACTTTGTTTCGGTCGAGTTCCCCATTCAAATGCATGTAACAGTGAGAAACGCACTGTCTTGGCGAAAGAAAGCGTTTTTGTACAACTTCATATAAATAGCTGTAACTTTTGATAGAAGACTCAGACAGACAAACATGTTTATGGCTTTATCTTATAGAACTCAAGGTCCCCGTGCTGGGAAAATAGGCTTTGCAGCTGTGTGAGCTATGATTTTCAAGTTATACACATAATGAAAACCTATACTTTGATTAGGTCAAGTTCCCCATTCAAATGCATGTAACAGTGAGAAACGCACTGTCTTGGCGAAATAAAGCGTTTTTGTACAACTTCATATAAATAGCTGTAACTTTTGATAGAAGACTCGGACAAACATGTTTATGGCTTTATCTTATAGAACTCAAGGTCCCCGTGCTGGGAAAACAGGATTTGCAGCTGTTTGAGCTAAGATTTTCAAGTTATACACATAATGAAAACCTATACTTTGTTTCGGTCGAGTTCCCATTCAAATGCATGTAACAGTGAGAAACGCACTGTCTTGGCGAAAGAAAGCGTTTTTGTACAACTTCATATAAATAGCTGTAACTTTTGATAGAAGACTCGGATACACATGTTTATGGCTTTATCTTATAGAACTCAAGGTCCCCGTGCTGGGCAAACAGGTTTTGCAGCTGTTTGAGCTAAGATTTTAAAATTATTCACATAATGAAAACCTATACTTTGTCTCAGGCGAGTTTCCCATTCAAATGCATGTAACAGTGAGAAACGCACTGTCTTGGCGAAATAAAGCGTTTTTGTACAACTTCATATAAATAGCTGTAACTTTTGATAGAAGACTCGGACAAACATGTTTATGGCTTTATCTTATAGAACTCAAGGTCCCCGTGCTGGGAAAACAGGATTTGCAGCTGTTTGAGCTAAGATTTTCAAGTTATACACATAATGAAAACCTATACTTTGTTTCGGTCGAGTTCCCATTCAAATGCATGTAACAGTGAGAAACGCACTGTCTTGGCGAAATAAAGCGTTTTTGTACAACTTCATATAAATCGCTGTAACTTTTGATAGAAGACTCGGATACACATGTTTATGGCTTTATCTTATAGAACTCAAGGTCCCCGTGCTGGGCAAACAGGTTTTGCAGCTGTTTGAGCTAAGATTTTAAAATTATTCACATAATGAAAACCTATACTTTGTCTCAGGCGAGTTTCCCATTCAAATGCATGTAACAGTGAGAAACGCACTGTCTTGGCGAAATAAAGCGTTTTTGTACAACTTCATATAAATAGCTGTAACTTTTGATAGAAGACTCGGACAAACATGTTTATGGCTTTATCTTATAGAACTCAAGGTCCCCGTGCTGGGAAAACAGGATTTGCAGCTGTTTGAGCTAAGATTTTCAAGTTATACACATAATGAAAACCTATACTTTGTTTCGGTCGAGTTCCCATTCAAATGCATGTAACAGTGAGAAACGCACTGTCTTGGCGAAATAAAGCGTTTTTGTACAACTTCATATAAATCGCTGTAACTTTTGATAGAAGACTCGGATACACATGTTTATGGCTTTATCTTATAGAACTCAAGGTCCCCGTGCTGGGCAAACAGGTTTTGCAGCTGTTTGAGCTAAGATTTTAAAATTATTCACATAATGAAAACCTATACTTTGTCTCAGGCGAGTTTCCCATTCAAATGCATGTAACAGTGAGAAACGCATTGTCTTGGCGAAATAAAGCGTTTTTGTACAACTTCATATAAATCGCTGTAACTTTTGATAGAAGACTCGGATACACATGTTTATGGCTTTATCTTATAGAACTCAAGGTCCCCGTGCTGGGAAAACAGGATTTGCAGCTGTTTGAGCTAAGATTTTCAAGTTATACACATAATGAAAACCTATACTTTGTTTCGGTCAAGTTTCCCATTCAAATGCATGTAACAGTGAGAAACGCACTGTCTTGGCGAAATAAAGCGTTTTTGTACAACTTCATATAAATAGCTGTAACTTTTGATAGAAGACTCGGACAAACATGTTTATGGCTTTATCTTATAGAACTCAAGGTCCCCGTGCTGGGAAAACAGGATTTGCAGCTGTTTGAGCTAAGATTTTCAAGTTATACACATAATGAAAACCTATACTTTGTTTCGGTCGAGTTCCCATTCAAATGCATGTAACAGTGAGAAACGCACTGTCTTGGCGAAAGAAAGCGTTTTTGTACAACTTCATATAAATAGCTGTAACTTTTGATAGAAGACTCGGATACACATGTTTATGGCTTTATCTTATAGAACTCAAGGTCCCCGTGCTGGGCAAACAGGTTTTGCAGCTGTTTGAGCTAAGATTTTAAAATTATTCACATAATGAAAACCTATACTTTGTCTCAGGCGAGTTTCCCATTCAAATGCATGTAACAGTGAGAAACGCACTGTCTTGGCGAAATAAAGCGTTTTTGTACAACTTCATATAAATAGCTGTAACTTTTGATAGAAGACTCGGACAAACATGTTTATGGCTTTATCTTATAGAACTCAATATCCCCGTGCTGGGAAAACAGGATTTGCAGCTGTTTGAGCTAAGATTTTCAAGTTATACACATAATGAAAACCTATACTTTGTTTCGGTCGAGTTCCCATTCAAATGCATGTAACAGTGAGAAACGCACTGTCTTGGCGAAATAAAGCGTTTTTGTACAACTTCATATAAATCGCTGTAACTTTTGATAGAAGACTCGGATACACATGTTTATGGCTTTATCTTATAGAACTCAAGGTCCCCGTGCTGGGCAAACAGGTTTTGCAGCTGTTTGAGCTAAGATTTTAAAATTATTCACATAATGAAAACCTATACTTTGTTTCGGTCGAGTTCCCCATTCAAATGCATGTAACAGTGAGAAACGCACTGTCTTGGCGAAAGAAAGCGTTTTTGTACAACTTCATATAAATAGCTGTAACTTTTGATAGAAGACTCAGACAGACAAACATGTTTATGGCTTTATCTTATAGAACTCAAGGTCCCCGTGCTGGGAAAATAGGCTTTGCAGCTGTGTGAGCTATGATTTTCAAGTTATACACATAATGAAAACCTATACTTTGATTAGGTCAAGTTCCCCATTCAAATGCATGTAACAGTGAGAAACGCACTGTCTTGGCGAAATAAAGCGTTTTTGTACAACTTCATATAAATAGCTGTAACTTTTGATAGAAGACTCGGACAAACATGTTTATGGCTTTATCTTATAGAACTCAAGGTCCCCGTGCTGGGAAAACAGGATTTGCAGCTGTTTGAGCTAAGATTTTCAAGTTATACACATAATGAAAACCTATACTTTGTTTCGGTCGAGTTCCCATTCAAATGCATGTAACAGTGAGAAACGCACTGTCTTGGCGAAAGAAAGCGTTTTTGTACAACTTCATATAAATAGCTGTAACTTTTGATAGAAGACTCGGATACACATGTTTATGGCTTTATCTTATAGAACTCAAGGTCCCCGTGCTGGGCAAACAGGTTTTGCAGCTGTTTGAGCTAAGATTTTAAAATTATTCACATAATGAAAACCTATACTTTGTCTCAGGCGAGTTTCCCATTCAAATGCATGTAACAGTGAGAAACGCACTGTCTTGGCGAAATAAAGCGTTTTTGTACAACTTCATATAAATAGCTGTAACTTTTGATAGAAGACTCGGACAAACATGTTTATGGCTTTATCTTATAGAACTCAAGGTCCCCGTGCTGGGAAAACAGGATTTGCAGCTGTTTGAGCTAAGATTTTCAAGTTATACACATAATGAAAACCTATACTTTGTTTCGGTCGAGTTCCCATTCAAATGCATGTAACAGTGAGAAACGCACTGTCTTGGCGAAATAAAGCGTTTTTGTACAACTTCATATAAATCGCTGTAACTTTTGATAGAAGACTCGGATACACATGTTTATGGCTTTATCTTATAGAACTCAAGGTCCCCGTGCTGGGCAAACAGGTTTTGCAGCTGTTTGAGCTAAGATTTTAAAATTATTCACATAATGAAAACCTATACTTTGTCTCAGGCGAGTTTCCCATTCAAATGCATGTAACAGTGAGAAACGCACTGTCTTGGCGAAATAAAGCGTTTTTGTACAACTTCATATAAATAGCTGTAACTTTTGATAGAAGACTCGGACAAACATGTTTATGGCTTTATCTTATAGAACTCAAGGTCCCCGTGCTGGGAAAACAGGATTTGCAGCTGTTTGAGCTAAGATTTTCAAGTTATACACATAATGAAAACCTATACTTTGTTTCGGTCGAGTTCCCATTCAAATGCATGTAACAGTGAGAAACGCACTGTCTTGGCGAAATAAAGCGTTTTTGTACAACTTCATATAAATCGCTGTAACTTTTGATAGAAGACTCGGATACACATGTTTATGGCTTTATCTTATAGAACTCAAGGTCCCCGTGCTGGGCAAACAGGTTTTGCAGCTGTTTGAGCTAAGATTTTAAAATTATTCACATAATGAAAACCTATACTTTGTCTCAGGCGAGTTTCCCATTCAAATGCATGTAACAGTGAGAAACGCATTGTCTTGGCGAAATAAAGCGTTTTTGTACAACTTCATATAAATCGCTGTAACTTTTGATAGAAGACTCGGATACACATGTTTATGGCTTTATCTTATAGAACTCAAGGTCCCCGTGCTGGGAAAACAGGATTTGCAGCTGTTTGAGCTAAGATTTTCAAGTTATACACATAATGAAAACCTATACTTTGTTTCGGTCAAGTTTCCCATTCAAATGCATGTAACAGTGAGAAACGCACTGTCTTGGCGAAATAAAGCGTTTTTGTACAACTTCATATAAATCGCTGTAACTTTTGATAGAAGACTCGGACACACATGTTTATGGCTTTATCTTATAGAACTCAAGGTCCCCGTGCTGGGAAAACAGGATTTGCAGCTGTTTGAGCTAAGATTTTCAAGTTATACACATAATGAAAACCTATACTTTGTTTCGGTCGAGTTCCCATTCAAATGCATGTAACAGTGAGAAACGCACTGTCTTGGCGAAAGAAAGCGTTTTTGTACAACTTCATATAAATAGCTGTAACTTTTGATAGAAGACTCGGATACACATGTTTATGGCTTTATCTTATAGAACTCAAGGTCCCCGTGCTGGGCAAACAGGTTTTGCAGCTGTTTGAGCTAAGATTTTAAAATTATTCACATAATGAAAACCTATACTTTGTCTCAGGCGAGTTTCCCATTCAAATGCATGTAACAGTGAGAAACGCACTGTCTTGGCGAAATAAAGCGTTTTTGTACAACTTCATATAAATAGCTGTAACTTTTGATAGAAGACTCGGACAAACATGTTTATGGCTTTATCTTATAGAACTCAAGGTCCCCGTGCTGGGAAAACAGGATTTGCAGCTGTTTGAGCTAAGATTTTCAAGTTATACACATAATGAAAACCTATACTTTGTTTCGGTCGAGTTCCCATTCAAATGCATGTAACAGTGAGAAACGCACTGTCTTGGTGAAATAAAGCGTTTTTGTACAACTTCATATAAATCGCTGTAACTTTTGATAGAAGACTCGGATACACATGTTTATGGCTTTATCTTATAGAACTCAAGGTCCCCGTGCTGGGCAAACAGGTTTTGCAGCTGTTTGAGCTAAGATTTTAAAATTATTCACATAATGAAAAC
This sequence comes from Rhamphochromis sp. 'chilingali', assembly GCF_963969265.1. Lineage (NCBI taxonomy): Eukaryota > Metazoa > Chordata > Actinopteri > Cichliformes > Cichlidae > Rhamphochromis > Rhamphochromis sp. 'chilingali'. The sequence continues at coordinate 29,694,732 of NC_137945.1, read as the reverse complement.
CTATACTTTGTCTCAGGCGAGTTTCCCATTCAAATGCATGTAACAGTGAGAAACGCATTGTCTTGGCGAAATAAAGCGTTTTTGAACAACTTCATATAAATCGCTGTAACTTTTGATAGAAGACTTAGACAAACATGTTTATGGCTTTATCTTATAGAACTCAAGGTCCCCGTGCTGGGAAAACAGGATTTGCAGCTGTTTGAGCTAAGATTTTCAAGTTATACACATAATGAAAACCTATACTTTGTTTCGGTCAAGTTCCCCATTCAAATGCATGTAACAGTGAGAAACGCACTGTCTTGGCGAAATAAAGCGTTTTTGTACAACTTCATATAAATCGCTGTAACTTTTGATAGAAGACTCGGACACACATGTTTATGGCTTTATCTTATAGAACTCAAGGTCCCCGTGCTGGGCAAACAGGTTTTGCAGCTGTTTGAGCTAAGATTTTAAAATTATTCACATAATGAAAACCTATACTTTGTCTCAGGCGAGTTTCCCATTCAAATGCATGTAACAGTGAGAAACGCACTGTCTTGGCGAAATAAAGCGTTTTTGTACAACTTCATATAAATCGCTGTAACTTTTGATAGAAGACTCGGACACACATGTTTATGGCTTTATCTTATAGAACTCAAGGTCCCCGTGCTGGGAAAACAGGATTTGCAGCTGTTTGAGCTATGATTTTCAAGTTATACACATAATGAAAACCTATACTTTGTTTCGGTCGAGTTCCCATTCAAATGCATGTAACAGTGAGAAACGCACTGTCTTGGCGAAAGAAAGCGTTTTTGTACAACTTCATATAAATAGCTGTAACTTTTGATAGAAGACTCGGATACACATGTTTATGGCTTTATCTTATAGAACTCAAGGTCCCCGTGCTGGGCAAACAGGTTTTGCAGCTGTTTGAGCTAAGATTTTAAAATTATTCACATAATGAAAACCTATACTTTGTCTCAGGCGAGTTTCCCATTCAAATGCATGTAACAGTGAGAAACGCATTGTCTTGGCGAAATAAAGCGTTTTTGTACAACTTCATATAAATCGCTGTAACTTTTGATAGAAGACTCGGATACACATGTTTATGGCTTTATCTTATAGAACTCAAGGTCCCCGTGCTGGGCAAACAGGTTTTGCAGCTGTTTGAGCTAAGATTTTAAAATTATTCACATAATGAAAACCTATACTTTGTTTCGGTCGAGTTCCCCATTCAAATGCATGTAACAGTGAGAAACGCACTGTCTTGGCGAAAGAAAGCGTTTTTGTACAACTTCATATAAATAGCTGTAACTTTTGATAGAAGACTCAGACAGACAAACATGTTTATGGCTTTATCTTATAGAACTCAAGGTCCCCGTGCTGGGAAAATAGGCTTTGCAGCTGTGTGAGCTATGATTTTCAAGTTATACACATAATGAAAACCTATACTTTGATTAGGTCAAGTTCCCCATTCAAATGCATGTAACAGTGAGAAACGCACTGTCTTGGCGAAATAAAGCGTTTTTGTACAACTTCATATAAATAGCTGTAACTTTTGATAGAAGACTCAGACAAACATGTTTATGGCTTTATCTTATAGAACTCAAGGTCCCCGTGCTGGGCAAACAGGTTTTGCAGCTGTTTGAGCTAAGATTTTCAAGTTATACACATAATGAAAACCTATACTTTGTTTCGGTCAAGTTCCCATTCAAATGCATGTAACAGTGAGAAACGCATTGTCTTGGCGAAATAAAGCGTTTTTGTACAACTTCATATAAATAGCTGTAACTTTTGATAGAAGACTCGGACAAACATGTTTATGGCTTTATCTTATAGAACTCAAGGTCCCCGTGCTGGGAAAACAGGATTTGCAGCTGTTTGAGCTAAGATTTTCAAGTTATACACATAATGAAAACCTATACTTTGTTTCGGTCGAGTTCCCCATTCAAATGCATGTAACAGTGAGAAACGCACTGTCTTGGCGAAAGAAAGCGTTTTTGTACAACTTCATATAAATAGCTGTAACTTTTGATAGAAGACTCGGATACACATGTTTATGGCTTTATCTTATAGAACTCAAGGTCCCCGTGCTGGGCAAACAGGTTTTGCAGCTGTTTGAGCTAAGATTTTAAAATTATTCACATAATGAAAACCTATACTTTGTCTCAGGCGAGTTTCCCATTCAAATGCATGTAACAGTGAGAAACGCACTGTCTTGGCGAAATAAAGCGTTTTTGTACAACTTCATATAAATAGCTGTAACTTTTGATAGAAGACTCGGACAAACATGTTTATGGCTTTATCTTATAGAACTCAATATCCCCGTGCTGGGAAAACAGGATTTGCAGCTGTTTGAGCTAAGATTTTCAAGTTATACACATAATGAAAACCTATACTTTGTTTCGGTCGAGTTCCCATTCAAATGCATGTAACAGTGAGAAACGCACTGTCTTGGTGAAATAAAGCGTTTTTGTACAACTTCATATAAATCGCTGTAACTTTTGATAGAAGACTCGGATACACATGTTTATGGCTTTATCTTATAGAACTCAAGGTCCCCGTGCTGGGCAAACAGGTTTTGCAGCTGTTTGAGCTAAGATTTTAAAATTATTCACATAATGAAAACCTATACTTTGTCTCAGGCGAGTTTCCCATTCAAATGCATGTAACAGTGAGAAACGCATTGTCTTGGCGAAATAAAGCGTTTTTGAACAACTTCATATAAATCGCTGTAACTTTTGATAGAAGACTTAGACAAACATGTTTATGGCTTTATCTTATAGAACTCAAGGTCCCCGTGCTGGGAAAACAGGATTTGCAGCTGTTTGAGCTAAGATTTTCAAGTTATACACATAATGAAAACCTATACTTTGTTTCGGTCAAGTTCCCCATTCAAATGCATGTAACAGTGAGAAACGCACTGTCTTGGCGAAATAAAGCGTTTTTGTACAACTTCATATAAATCGCTGTAACTTTTGATAGAAGACTCGGACACACATGTTTATGGCTTTATCTTATAGAACTCAAGGTCCCCGTGCTGGGCAAACAGGTTTTGCAGCTGTTTGAGCTAAGATTTTAAAATTATTCACATAATGAAAACCTATACTTTGTCTCAGGCGAGTTTCCCATTCAAATGCATGTAACAGTGAGAAACGCACTGTCTTGGCGAAATAAAGCGTTTTTGTACAACTTCATATAAATCGCTGTAACTTTTGATAGAAGACTCGGACACACATGTTTATGGCTTTATCTTATAGAACTCAAGGTCCCCGTGCTGGGAAAACAGGATTTGCAGCTGTTTGAGCTAAGATTTTCAAGTTATACACATAATGAAAACCTATACTTTGTTTCGGTCGAGTTCCCATTCAAATGCATGTAACAGTGAGAAACGCATTGTCTTGGCGAAATAAAGCGTTTTTGTACAACTTCATATAAATCGCTGTAACTTTTGATAGAAGACTCGGATACACATGTTTATGGCTTTATCTTATAGAACTCAAGGTCCCCGTGCTGGGAAAACAGGATTTGCAGCTGTTTGAGCTATGATTTTCAAGTTATACACATAATGAAAACCTATACTTTCTTTCGGTCAAGTTCCCCATTCAAACGCATGTAACAGTGAGAAACGCATTGTCTTGGCGAAATAAAGCGTTTTTGTACAACTTCATATAAATCGCTGTAACTTTTGATAGAAGACTCGGATACACATGTTTATGGCTTTATCTTATAGAACTCAAGGTCCCCGTGCTGGGAAAACAGGATTTGCAGCTGTTTGAGCTAAGATTTTCAAGTTATACACATAATGAAAACCTATACTTTGTTTCGGTCGAGTTCCCATTCAAATGCATGTAACAGTGAGAAACGCACTGTCTTGGCGAAATAAAGCGTTTTTGTACAACTTCATATAAATCGCTGTAACTTTTGATAGAAGACTCGGATACACATGTTTATGGCTTTATCTTATAGAACTCAAGGTCCCCGTGCTGGGCAAACAGGTTTTGCAGCTGTTTGAGCTAAGATTTTAAAATTATTCACATAATGAAAACCTATACTTTGTCTCAGGCGAGTTTCCCATTCAAATGCATGTAACAGTGAGAAACGCATTGTCTTGGCGAAATAAAGCGTTTTTGTACAACTTCATATAAATCGCTGTAACTTTTGATAGAAGACTCGGATACACATGTTTATGGCTTTATCTTATAGAACTCAAGGTCCCCGTGCTGGGCAAACAGGTTTTGCAGCTGTTTGAGCTAAGATTTTAAAATTATTCACATAATGAAAACCTATACTTTGTTTCGGTCGAGTTCCCCATTCAAATGCATGTAACAGTGAGAAACGCACTGTCTTGGCGAAAGAAAGCGTTTTTGTACAACTTCATATAAATAGCTGTAACTTTTGATAGAAGACTCAGACAGACAAACATGTTTATGGCTTTATCTTATAGAACTCAAGGTCCCCGTGCTGGGAAAATAGGCTTTGCAGCTGTGTGAGCTATGATTTTCAAGTTATACACATAATGAAAACCTATACTTTGATTAGGTCAAGTTCCCCATTCAAATGCATGTAACAGTGAGAAACGCACTGTCTTGGCGAAATAAAGCGTTTTTGTACAACTTCATATAAATAGCTGTAACTTTTGATAGAAGACTCAGACAAACATGTTTATGGCTTTATCTTATAGAACTCAAGGTCCCCGTGCTGGGCAAACAGGTTTTGCAGCTGTTTGAGCTAAGATTTTCAAGTTATACACATAATGAAAACCTATACTTTGTTTCGGTCAAGTTCCCATTCAAATGCATGTAACAGTGAGAAACGCATTGTCTTGGCGAAATAAAGCGTTTTTGTACAACTTCATATAAATAGCTGTAACTTTTGATAGAAGACTCGGACAAACATGTTTATGGCTTTATCTTATAGAACTCAAGGTCCCCGTGCTGGGAAAACAGGATTTGCAGCTGTTTGAGCTAAGATTTTCAAGTTATACACATAATGAAAACCTATACTTTGTTTCGGTCGAGTTCCCCATTCAAATGCATGTAACAGTGAGAAACGCACTGTCTTGGCGAAAGAAAGCGTTTTTGTACAACTTCATATAAATAGCTGTAACTTTTGATAGAAGACTCGGATACACATGTTTATGGCTTTATCTTATAGAACTCAAGGTCCCCGTGCTGGGCAAACAGGTTTTGCAGCTGTTTGAGCTAAGATTTTAAAATTATTCACATAATGAAAACCTATACTTTGTCTCAGGCGAGTTTCCCATTCAAATGCATGTAACAGTGAGAAACGCACTGTCTTGGCGAAATAAAGCGTTTTTGTACAACTTCATATAAATAGCTGTAACTTTTGATAGAAGACTCGGACAAACATGTTTATGGCTTTATCTTATAGAACTCAATATCCCCGTGCTGGGAAAACAGGATTTGCAGCTGTTTGAGCTAAGATTTTCAAGTTATACACATAATGAAAACCTATACTTTGTTTCGGTCGAGTTCCCATTCAAATGCATGTAACAGTGAGAAACGCACTGTCTTGGTGAAATAAAGCGTTTTTGTACAACTTCATATAAATCGCTGTAACTTTTGATAGAAGACTCGGATACACATGTTTATGGCTTTATCTTATAGAACTCAAGGTCCCCGTGCTGGGCAAACAGGTTTTGCAGCTGTTTGAGCTAAGATTTTAAAATTATTCACATAATGAAAACCTATACTTTGTCTCAGGCGAGTTTCCCATTCAAATGCATGTAACAGTGAGAAACGCATTGTCTTGGCGAAATAAAGCGTTTTTGAACAACTTCATATAAATCGCTGTAACTTTTGATAGAAGACTTAGACAAACATGTTTATGGCTTTATCTTATAGAACTCAAGGTCCCCGTGCTGGGAAAACAGGATTTGCAGCTGTTTGAGCTAAGATTTTCAAGTTATACACATAATGAAAACCTATACTTTGTTTCGGTCAAGTTCCCCATTCAAATGCATGTAACAGTGAGAAACGCACTGTCTTGGCGAAATAAAGCGTTTTTGTACAACTTCATATAAATCGCTGTAACTTTTGATAGAAGACTCGGACACACATGTTTATGGCTTTATCTTATAGAACTCAAGGTCCCCGTGCTGGGCAAACAGGTTTTGCAGCTGTTTGAGCTAAGATTTTAAAATTATTCACATAATGAAAACCTATACTTTGTCTCAGGCGAGTTTCCCATTCAAATGCATGTAACAGTGAGAAACGCACTGTCTTGGCGAAATAAAGCGTTTTTGTACAACTTCATATAAATCGCTGTAACTTTTGATAGAAGACTCGGACACACATGTTTATGGCTTTATCTTATAGAACTCAAGGTCCCCGTGCTGGGAAAACAGGATTTGCAGCTGTTTGAGCTAAGATTTTCAAGTTATACACATAATGAAAACCTATACTTTGTTTCGGTCGAGTTCCCATTCAAATGCATGTAACAGTGAGAAACGCATTGTCTTGGCGAAATAAAGCGTTTTTGTACAACTTCATATAAATCGCTGTAACTTTTGATAGAAGACTCGGATACACATGTTTATGGCTTTATCTTATAGAACTCAAGGTCCCCGTGCTGGGAAAACAGGATTTGCAGCTGTTTGAGCTATGATTTTCAAGTTATACACATAATGAAAACCTATACTTTGTTTCGGTCGAGTTCCCATTCAAATGCATGTAACAGTGAGAAACGCATTGTCTTGGCAAAATAAAGCGTTTTTGAACAACTTCATATAAATCGCTGTAACTTTTGATAGAAGACTCAGACAAACATGTTTATGGCTTTATCTTATAGAACTCAAGGTCCCCGTGCTGGGAAAACAGGATTTGCAGCTGTTTGAGCTAAGATTTTCAAGTTATACACATAATGAAAACCTATACTTTCTTTCGGTCAAGTTCCCCATTCAAACGCATGTAACAGTGAGAAACGCATTGTCTTGGCGAAATAAAGCGTTTTTGTACAACTTCATATAAATCGCTGTAACTTTTGATAGAAGACTCGGATACACATGTTTATGGCTTTATCTTATAGAACTCAAGGTCCCCGTGCTGGGAAAACAGGATTTGCAGCTGTTTGAGCTAAGATTTTCAAGTTATACACATAATGAAAACCTATACTTTGTTTCGGTCGAGTTCCCATTCAAATGCATGTAACAGTGAGAAACGCACTGTCTTGGCGAAATAAAGCGTTTTTGTACAACTTCATATAAATCGCTGTAACTTTTGATAGAAGACTCGGATACACATGTTTATGGCTTTATCTTATAGAACTCAAGGTCCCCGTGCTGGGCAAACAGGTTTTGCAGCTGTTTGAGCTAAGATTTTAAAATTATTCACATAATGAAAACCTATACTTTGTCTCAGGCGAGTTTCCCATTCAAATGCATGTAACAGTGAGAAACGCATTGTCTTGGCGAAATAAAGCGTTTTTGAACAACTTCATATAAATCGCTGTAACTTTTGATAGAAGACTTAGACAAACATGTTTATGGCTTTATCTTATAGAACTCAAGGTCCCCGTGCTGGGAAAACAGGATTTGCAGCTGTTTGAGCTAAGATTTTCAAGTTATACACATAATGAAAACCTATACTTTGTTTCGGTCAAGTTCCCCATTCAAATGCATGTAACAGTGAGAAACGCACTGTCTTGGCGAAATAAAGCGTTTTTGTACAACTTCATATAAATCGCTGTAACTTTTGATAGAAGACTCGGATACACATGTTTATGGCTTTATCTTATAGAACTCAAGGTCCCCGTGCTGGGAAACCAGGATTTGCAGCTGTTTGAGCTAAGATTTTCAAGTTATACACATAATGAAAACCTATACTTTGTTTCGGTCAAGTTCCCCATTCAAATGCATGTAACAGTGAGAAACGCACTGTCTTGGCGAAATAAAGCGTTTTTGTACAACTTCATATAAATCGCTGTAACTTTTGATAGAAGACTCGGATACACATGTTTATGGCTTTATCTTATAGAACTCAAGGTCCCCGTGCTGGGCAAACAGGTTTTGCAGCTGTTTGAGCTAAGATTTTAAAATTATTCACATAATGAAAACCTATACTTTGTCTCAGGCGAGTTTCCCATTCAAATGCATGTAACAGTGAGAAACGCACTGTCTTGGCGAAATAAAGCGTTTTTGTACAACTTCATATAAATCGCTGTAACTTTTGATAGAAGACTCGGACACACATGTTTATGGCTTTATCTTATAGAACTCAAGGTCCCCGTGCTGGGAAAACAGGATTTGCAGCTGTTTGAGCTAAGATTTTCAAGTTATACACATAATGAAAACCTATACTTTGTTTCGGTCGAGTTCCCATTCAAATGCATGTAACAGTGAGAAACGCATTGTCTTGGCGAAATAAAGCGTTTTTGTACAACTTCATATAAATCGCTGTAACTTTTGATAGAAGACTCGGATACACATGTTTATGGCTTTATCTTATAGAACTCAAGGTCCCCGTGCTGGGAAAACAGGATTTGCAGCTGTTTGAGCTAAGATTTTCAAGTTATACACATAATGAAAACCTATACTTTGTTTCGGTCGAGTTCCCATTCAAATGCATGTAACAGTGAGAAACGCACTGTCTTGGCGAAAGAAAGCGTTTTTGTACAACTTCATATAAATAGCTGTAACTTTTGATAGAAGACTCGGATACACATGTTTATGGCTTTATCTTATAGAACTCAAGGTCCCCGTGCTGGGCAAACAGGTTTTGCAGCTGTTTGAGCTAAGATTTTAAAATTATTCACATAATGAAAACCTATACTTTGTCTCAGGCGAGTTTCCCATTCAAATGCATGTAACAGTGAGAAACGCATTGTCTTGGCGAAATAAAGCGTTTTTGAACAACTTCATATAAATCGCTGTAACTTTTGATAGAAGACTCAGACAAACATGTTTATGGCTTTATCTTATAGAACTCAATATCCCCGTGCTGGGCAAACAGAACAGGTTTTGCAGCCGTTTGAGCTAAGATTTTAAAATTATTCACATAATGAAAACCTATACTTTGTTTCAGGCGAGTTTCCCATTCAAATGCATGTAACAGTGAGAAACGCATTGTCTTGGCAAAATAAAGCGTTTTTGAACAACTTCATATAAATCGCTGTAACTTTTGATAGAAGACTCAGACACACATGTTTATGGCTTTATCTTATAGAACTCAAGGTCCCCGTGCTGGGAAAACAGGATTTGCAGCTGTTTGAGCTAAGATTTTCAAGTTATACACATAATGAAAACCTATACTTTCTTTCGGTCAAGTTCCCCATTCAAATGCATGTAACAGTGAGAAACGCATTGTCTTGGCGAAATAAAGCGTTTTTGTACAACTTCATATAAATCGCTGTAACTTTTGATAGAAGACTCGGACACACATGTTTATGGCTTTATCTTATAGAACTCAAGGTCCCCGTGCTGGGAAAACAGGATTTGCAGCTGTTTGAGCTAAGATTTTCAAGTTATACACATAATGAAAACCTATACTTTGTTTCGGTCGAGTTCCCATTCAAATGCATGTAACAGTGAGAAACGCACTGTCTTGGCGAAATAAAGCGTTTTTGTACAACTTCATATAAATCGCTGTAACTTTTGATAGAAGACTCGGATACACATGTTTATGGCTTTATCTTATAGAACTCAAGGTCCCCGTGCTGGGCAAACAGGTTTTGCAGCTGTTTGAGCTAAGATTTTAAAATTATTCACATAATGAAAACCTATACTTTGTCTCAGGCGAGTTTCCCATTCAAATGCATGTAACAGTGAGAAACGCATTGTCTTGGCGAAATAAAGCGTTTTTGAACAACTTCATATAAATCGCTGTAACTTTTGATAGAAGACTTAGACAAACATGTTTATGGCTTTATCTTATAGAACTCAAGGTCCCCGTGCTGGGAAAACAGGATTTGCAGCTGTTTGAGCTAAGATTTTCAAGTTATACACATAATGAAAACCTATACTTTGTTTCGGTCAAGTTCCCCATTCAAATGCATGTAACAGTGAGAAACGCACTGTCTTGGCGAAATAAAGCGTTTTTGTACAACTTCATATAAATCGCTGTAACTTTTGATAGAAGACTCGGATACACATGTTTATGGCTTTATCTTATAGAACTCAATATCCCCGTGCTGGGCAAACAGAACAGGTTTTGCAGCCGTTTGAGCTAAGATTTTAAAATTATTCACATAATGAAAACCTATACTTTGTTTCAGGCGAGTTTCCCATTCAAATGCATGTAACAGTGAGAAACGCATTGTCTTGGCAAAATAAAGCGTTTTTGAACAACTTCATATAAATCGCTGTAACTTTTGATAGAAGACTCAGACAAACATGTTTATGGCTTTATCTTATAGAACTCAAGGTCCCCGTGCTGGGAAAACAGGATTTGCAGCTGTTTGAGCTAAGATTTTCAAGTTATACACATAATGAAAACCTATACTTTGTTTCGGTCAAGTTCCCCATTCAAATGCATGTAACAGTGAGAAACGCATTGTCTTGGCGAAATAAAGCGTTTTTGTACAACTTCATATAAATCGCTGTAACTTTTGATAGAAGACTCGGACACACATGTTTATGGCTTTATCTTATAGAACTCAAGGTCCCCGTGCTGGGAAACCAGGATTTGCAGCTGTTTGAGCTAAGATTTTCAAGTTATACACATAATGAAAACCTATACTTTGTTTCGGTCAAGTTCCCCATTCAAATGCATGTAACAGTGAGAAACGCACTGTCTTGGCGAAATAAAGCGTTTTTGTACAACTTCATATAAATCGCTGTAACTTTTGATAGAAGACTCGGACACACATGTTTATGGCTTTATCTTATAGAACTCAAGGTCCCCGTGCTGGGAAAACAGGATTTGCAGCTGTTTGAGCTAAGATTTTCAAGTTATACACATAATGAAAACCTATACTTTGTTTCGGTCGAGTTCCCATTCAAATGCATGTAACAGTGAGAAACGCACTGTCTTGGCGAAATAAAGCGTTTTTGTACAACTTCATATAAATCGCTGTAACTTTTGATAGAAGACTCGGATACACATGTTTATGGCTTTATCTTATAGAACTCAAGGTCCCCGTGCTGGGCAAACAGGTTTTGCAGCTGTTTGAGCTAAGATTTTAAAATTATTCACATAATGAAAACCTATACTTTGTCTCAGGCGAGTTTCCCATTCAAATGCATGTAACAGTGAGAAACGCATTGTCTTGGCGAAATAAAGCGTTTTTGAACAACTTCATATAAATCGCTGTAACTTTTGATAGAAGACTTAGACAAACATGTTTATGGCTTTATCTTATAGAACTCAAGGTCCCCGTGCTGGGAAAACAGGATTTGCAGCTGTTTGAGCTAAGATTTTCAAGTTATACACATAATGAAAACCTATACTTTGTTTCGGTCAAGTTCCCCATTCAAATGCATGTAACAGTGAGAAACGCACTGTCTTGGCGAAATAAAGCGTTTTTGTACAACTTCATATAAATCGCTGTAACTTTTGATAGAAGACTCAGACAAACATGTTTATGGCTTTATCTTATAGAACTCAATATCCCCGTGCTGGGCAAACAGAACAGGTTTTGCAGCCGTTTGAGCTAAGATTTTAAAATTATTCACATAATGAAAACCTATACTTTGTTTCAGGCGAGTTTCCCATTCAAATGCATGTAACAGTGAGAAACGCATTGTCTTGGCGAAATAAAGCGTTTTTGTACAACTTCATATAAATCGCTGTAACTTTTGATAGAAGACTCGGATACACATGTTTATGGCTTTATCTTATAGAACTCAAGGTCCCCGTGCTGGGAAACCAGGATTTGCAGCTGTTTGAGCTAAGATTTTCAAGTTATACACATAATGAAAACCTATACTTTGTTTTGGTCGAGTTCCCCATTCAAATGCATGTAACAGTGAGAAACGCACTGTCTTGGCGAAATAAAGCGTTTTTGTACAACTTCATATAAATCGCTGTAACTTTTGATAGAAGACTCGGATACACATGTTTATGGCTTTATCTTATAGAACTCAAGGTCCCCGTGCTGGGAAAACAGGATTTGCAGCTGTTTGAGCTATGATTTTCAAGTTATACACATAATGAAAACCTATACTTTGTTTCGGTCGAGTTCCCATTCAAATGCATGTAACAGTAAGAAACGCATTGTCTTGGCGAAATAAAGCGTTTTTGAACAACTTCATATAAATCGCTGTAACTTTTGATAGAAGACTCAGACAAACATGTTTATGGCTTTATCTTATAGAACTCAATATCCCCGTGCTGGGCAAACAGAACAGGTTTTGCAGCCGTTTGAGCTAAGATTTTAAAATTATTCACATAATGAAAACCTATACTTTGTTTCAGGCGAGTTTCCCATTCAAATGCATGTAACAGTGAGAAACGCATTGTCTTGGCAAAATAAAGCGTTTTTGAACAACTTCATATAAATCGCTGTAACTTTTGATAGAAGACTCAGACAAACATGTTTATGGCTTTATCTTATAGAACTCAAGGTCCCCGTGCTGGGAAAACAGGATTTGCAGCTGTTTGAGCTAAGATTTTCAAGTTATACACATAATGAAAACCTATACTTTGTTTCGGTCAAGTTCCCCATTCAAATGCATGTAACAGTGAGAAACGCACTGTCTTGGCGAAATAAAGCGTTTTTGAACAACTTCATATAAATCGCTGTAACTTTTGATAGAAGACTCAGACAAACATGTTTATGGCTTTATCTTATAGAACTCAATATCCCCGTGCTGGGCAAACAGAACAGGTTTTGCAGCCGTTTGAGCTAAGATTTTAAAATTATTCACATAATGAAAACCTATACTTTGTTTCAGGCGAGTTTCCCATTCAAATGCATGTAACAGTGAGAAACGCATTGTCTTGGCAAAATAAAGCGTTTTTGAACAACTTCATATAAATCGCTGTAACTTTTGATAGAAGACTCAGACAAACATGTTTATGGCTTTATCTTATAGAACTCAAGGTCCCCGTGCTGGGAAAACAGGATTTGCAGCTGTTTGAGCTAAGATTTTCAAGTTATACACATAATGAAAACCTATACTTTCTTTCGGTCAAGTTCCCCATTCAAATGCATGTAACAGTGAGAAACGCATTGTCTTGGCGAAATAAAGCGTTTTTGTACAACTTCATATAAATCGCTGTAACTTTTGATAGAAGACTCGGACACACATGTTTATGGCTTTATCTTATAGAACTCAAGGTCCCCGTGCTGGGAAAACAGGATTTGCAGCTGTTTGAGCTAAGATTTTCAAGTTATACACATAATGAAAACCTATACTTTGTTTCGGTCGAGTTCCCATTCAAATGCATGTAACAGTGAGAAACGCACTGTCTTGGCGAAATAAAGCGTTTTTGTACAACTTCATATAAATCGCTGTAACTTTTGATAGAAGACTCGGATACACATGTTTATGGCTTTATCTTATAGAACTCAAGGTCCCCGTGCTGGGCAAACAGGTTTTGCAGCTGTTTGAGCTAAGATTTTAAAATTATTCACATAATGAAAACCTATACTTTGTCTCAGGCGAGTTTCCCATTCAAATGCATGTAACAGTGAGAAACGCATTGTCTTGGCGAAATAAAGCGTTTTTGAACAACTTCATATAAATCGCTGTAACTTTTGATAGAAGACTTAGACAAACATGTTTATGGCTTTATCTTATAGAACTCAAGGTCCCCGTGCTGGGAAAACAGGATTTGCAGCTGTTTGAGCTAAGATTTTCAAGTTATACACATAATGAAAACCTATACTTTGTTTCGGTCAAGTTCCCCATTCAAATGCATGTAACAGTGAGAAACGCACTGTCTTGGCGAAATAAAGCGTTTTTGTACAACTTCATATAAATCGCTGTAACTTTTGATAGAAGACTCGGATACACATGTTTATGGCTTTATCTTATAGAACTCAATATCCCCGTGCTGGGCAAACAGAACAGGTTTTGCAGCCGTTTGAGCTAAGATTTTAAAATTATTCACATAATGAAAACCTATACTTTGTTTCAGGCGAGTTTCCCATTCAAATGCATGTAACAGTGAGAAACGCATTGTCTTGGCAAAATAAAGCGTTTTTGAACAACTTCATATAAATCGCTGTAACTTTTGATAGAAGACTCAGACAAACATGTTTATGGCTTTATCTTATAGAACTCAAGGTCCCCGTGCTGGGAAAACAGGATTTGCAGCTGTTTGAGCTAAGATTTTCAAGTTATACACATAATGAAAACCTATACTTTGTTTCGGTCAAGTTCCCCATTCAAATGCATGTAACAGTGAGAAACGCATTGTCTTGGCGAAATAAAGCGTTTTTGTACAACTTCATATAAATCGCTGTAACTTTTGATAGAAGACTCGGACACACATGTTTATGGCTTTATCTTATAGAACTCAAGGTCCCCGTGCTGGGAAACCAGGATTTGCAGCTGTTTGAGCTAAGATTTTCAAGTTATACACATAATGAAAACCTATACTTTGTTTCGGTCAAGTTCCCCATTCAAATGCATGTAACAGTGAGAAACGCACTGTCTTGGCGAAATAAAGCGTTTTTGTACAACTTCATATAAATCGCTGTAACTTTTGATAGAAGACTCGGATACACATGTTTATGGCTTTATCTTATAGAACTCAAGGTCCCCGTGCTGGGCAAACAGGTTTTGCAGCTGTTTGAGCTAAGATTTTAAAATTATTCACATAATGAAAACCTATACTTTGTCTCAGGCGAGTTTCCCATTCAAATGCATGTAACAGTGAGAAACGCATTGTCTTGGCGAAATAAAGCGTTTTTGAACAACTTCATATAAATCGCTGTAACTTTTGATAGAAGACTTAGACAAACATGTTTATGGCTTTATCTTATAGAACTCAAGGTCCCCGTGCTGGGAAAACAGGATTTGCAGCTGTTTGAGCTAAGATTTTCAAGTTATACACATAATGAAAACCTATACTTTGTTTCGGTCAAGTTCCCCATTCAAATGCATGTAACAGTGAGAAACGCACTGTCTTGGCGAAATAAAGCGTTTTTGTACAACTTCATATAAATCGCTGTAACTTTTGATAGAAGACTCAGACAAACATGTTTATGGCTTTATCTTATAGAACTCAATATCCCCGTGCTGGGCAAACAGAACAGGTTTTGCAGCCGTTTGAGCTAAGATTTTAAAATTATTCACATAATGAAAACCTATACTTTGTTTCAGGCGAGTTTCCCATTCAAATGCATGTAACAGTGAGAAACGCATTGTCTTGGCGAAATAAAGCGTTTTTGTACAACTTCATATAAATCGCTGTAACTTTTGATAGAAGACTCGGATACACATGTTTATGGCTTTATCTTATAGAACTCAAGGTCCCCGTGCTGGGAAACCAGGATTTGCAGCTGTTTGAGCTAAGATTTTCAAGTTATACACATAATGAAAACCTATACTTTGTTTTGGTCGAGTTCCCCATTCAAATGCATGTAACAGTGAGAAACGCACTGTCTTGGCGAAATAAAGCGTTTTTGTACAACTTCATATAAATCGCTGTAACTTTTGATAGAAGACTCGGATACACATGTTTATGGCTTTATCTTATAGAACTCAAGGTCCCCGTGCTGGGAAAACAGGATTTGCAGCTGTTTGAGCTATGATTTTCAAGTTATACACATAATGAAAACCTATACTTTGTTTCGGTCGAGTTCCCATTCAAATGCATGTAACAGTAAGAAACGCATTGTCTTGGCGAAATAAAGCGTTTTTGAACAACTTCATATAAATCGCTGTAACTTTTGATAGAAGACTCAGACAAACATGTTTATGGCTTTATCTTATAGAACTCAATATCCCCGTGCTGGGCAAACAGAACAGGTTTTGCAGCCGTTTGAGCTAAGATTTTAAAATTATTCACATAATGAAAACCTATACTTTGTTTCAGGCGAGTTTCCCATTCAAATGCATGTAACAGTGAGAAACGCATTGTCTTGGCAAAATAAAGCGTTTTTGAACAACTTCATATAAATCGCTGTAACTTTTGATAGAAGACTCAGACAAACATGTTTATGGCTTTATCTTATAGAACTCAAGGTCCCCGTGCTGGGAAAACAGGATTTGCAGCTGTTTGAGCTAAGATTTTCAAGTTATACACATAATGAAAACCTATACTTTGTTTCGGTCAAGTTCCCCATTCAAATGCATGTAACAGTGAGAAACGCACTGTCTTGGCGAAAGAAAGCGTTTTTGTACAACTTCATATAAATCGCTGTAACTTTTGATAGAAGACTCGGACACACATGTTTATGGCTTTATCTTATAGAACTCAAGGTCCCCGTGCTGGGAAAACAGGATTTGCAGCTGTTTGAGCTAAGATTTTCAAGTTATACACATAATGAAAACCTATACTTTGTTTCGGTCGAGTTCCCATTCAAATGCATGTAACAGTGAGAAACGCACTGTCTTGGCGAAATAAAGCGTTTTTGTACAACTTCATATAAATCGCTGTAACTTTTGATAGAAGACTCGGATACACATGTTTATGGCTTTATCTTATAGAACTCAAGGTCCCCGTGCTGGGCAAACAGGTTTTGCAGCTGTTTGAGCTAAGATTTTAAAATTATTCACATAATGAAAACCTATACTTTGTTTCGGTCAAGTTCCCCATTCAAATGCATGTAACAGTGAGAAACGCACTGTCTTGGCGAAATAAAGCGTTTTTGAACAACTTCATATAAATCGCTGTAACTTTTGATAGAAGACTTAGACAAACATGTTTATGGCTTTATCTTATAGAACTCAAGGTCCCCGTGCTGGGAAAACAGGATTTGCAGCTGTTTGAGCTAAGATTTTCAAGTTATACACATAATGAAAACCTATACTTTGTTTCGGTCAAGTTCCCCATTCAAATGCATGTAACAGTGAGAAACGCACTGTCTTGGCGAAATAAAGCGTTTTTGTACAACTTCATATAAATCGCTGTAACTTTTGATAGAAGACTCGGACACACATGTTTATGGCTTTATCTTATAGAACTCAAGGTCCCCATGCTGGGAAAACAGGATTTGCAGCTGTTTGAGCTAAGATTTTAAAATTATTCACATAATGAAAACCTATACTTTGTTTCGGTCAAGTTCCCCATTCAAATGCATGTAACAGTGAGAAACGCACTGTCTTGGCGAAATAAAGCGTTTTTGAACAACTTCATATAAATCGCTGTAACTTTTGATAGAAGACTTAGACAAACATGTTTATGGCTTTATCTTATAGAACTCAAGGTCCCCGTGCTGGGAAAACAGGATTTGCAGCTGTTTGAGCTAAGATTTTCAAGTTATACACATAATGAAAACCTATACTTTGTTTCGGTCAAGTTCCCCATTCAAATGCATGTAACAGTGAGAAACGCACTGTCTTGGCGAAATAAAGCGTTTTTGTACAACTTCATATAAATCGCTGTAACTTTTGATAGAAGACTCGGACACACATGTTTATGGCTTTATCTTATAGAACTCAATGTCCCCGTGCTGGGAAAACAGGATTTGCAGCTGTTTGAGCTAAGATTTTCAAGTTATACACATAATGAAAACCTATACTTTGTTTCGGTCGAGTTCCCATTCAAATGCATGTAACAGTGAGAAACGCACTGTCTTGGCGAAAGAAAGCGTTTTTGTACAACTTCATATAAATAGCTGTAACTTTTGATAGAAGACTCGGATACACATGTTTATGGCTTTATCTTATAGAACTCAAGGTCCCCGTGCTGGGAAAACAGGATTTGCAGCTGTTTGAGCTAAGATTTTCAAGTTATACACATAATGAAAACCTATACTTTGTTTCGGTCGAGTTCCCATTCAAATGCATGTAACAGTGAGAAACGCATTGTCTTGGCGAAATAAAGCGTTTTTGTACAACTTCATATAAATCGCTGTAACTTTTGATAGAAGACTCGGATACACATGTTTATGGCTTTATCTTATAGAACTCAAGGTCCCCGTGCTGGGAAAACAGGATTTGCAGCTGTTTGAGCTAAGATTTTCAAGTTATACACATAATGAAAACCTATACTTTGTTTCGGTCGAGTTCCCATTCAAATGCATGTAACAGTGAGAAACGCACTGTCTTGGCGAAAGAAAGCGTTTTTGTACAACTTCATATAAATAGCTGTAACTTTTGATAGAAGACTCGGATACACATGTTTATGGCTTTATCTTATAGAACTCAAGGTCCCCGTGCTGGGAAAACAGGATTTGCAGCTGTTTGAGCTAAGATTTTCAAGTTATACACATAATGAAAACCTATACTTTGTTTCGGTCAAGTTTCCCATTCAAATGCATGTAACAGTGAGAAACGCACTGTCTTGGCGAAATAAAGCGTTTTTGTACAACTTCATATAAATCGCTGTAACTTTTGATAGAAGACTCGGACACACATGTTTATGGCTTTATCTTATAGAACTCAAGGTCCCCGTGCTGGGAAAACAGGATTTGCAGCTGTTTGAGCTAAGATTTTCAAGTTATACACATAATGAAAACCTATACTTTGTTTCGGTCGAGTTCCCATTCAAATGCATGTAACAGTGAGAAACGCACTGTCTTGGCGAAAGAAAGCGTTTTTGTACAACTTCATATAAATAGCTGTAACTTTTGATAGAAGACTCGGACACACATGTTTATGGCTTTATCTTATAGAACTCAAGGTCCCCATGCTGGGAAAACAGGATTTGCAGCTGTTTGAGCTAAGATTTTAAAATTATTCACATAATGAAAACCTATACTTTGTTTCGGTCAAGTTCCCCATTCAAATGCATGTAACAGTGAGAAACGCACTGTCTTGGCGAAATAAAGCGTTTTTGAACAACTTCATATAAATCGCTGTAACTTTTGATAGAAGACTTAGACAAACATGTTTATGGCTTTATCTTATAGAACTCAAGGTCCCCGTGCTGGGAAAACAGGATTTGCAGCTGTTTGAGCTAAGATTTTCAAGTTATACACATAATGAAAACCTATACTTTGTTTCGGTCAAGTTCCCCATTCAAATGCATGTAACAGTGAGAAACGCACTGTCTTGGCGAAATAAAGCGTTTTTGTACAACTTCATATAAATCGCTGTAACTTTTGATAGAAGACTCGGACACACATGTTTATGGCTTTATCTTATAGAACTCAATGTCCCCGTGCTGGGAAAACAGGATTTGCAGCTGTTTGAGCTAAGATTTTCAAGTTATACACATAATGAAAACCTATACTTTGTTTCGGTCGAGTTCCCATTCAAATGCATGTAACAGTGAGAAACGCACTGTCTTGGCGAAAGAAAGCGTTTTTGTACAACTTCATATAAATAGCTGTAACTTTTGATAGAAGACTCGGATACACATGTTTATGGCTTTATCTTATAGAACTCAAGGTCCCCGTGCTGGGAAAACAGGATTTGCAGCTGTTTGAGCTAAGATTTTCAAGTTATACACATAATGAAAACCTATACTTTGTTTCGGTCGAGTTCCCATTCAAATGCATGTAACAGTGAGAAACGCATTGTCTTGGCGAAATAAAGCGTTTTTGTACAACTTCATATAAATCGCTGTAACTTTTGATAGAAGACTCGGATACACATGTTTATGGCTTTATCTTATAGAACTCAAGGTCCCCGTGCTGGGAAAACAGGATTTGCAGCTGTTTGAGCTAAGATTTTCAAGTTATACACATAATGAAAACCTATACTTTGTTTCGGTCGAGTTCCCATTCAAATGCATGTAACAGTGAGAAACGCACTGTCTTGGCGAAAGAAAGCGTTTTTGTACAACTTCATATAAATAGCTGTAACTTTTGATAGAAGACTCGGATACACATGTTTATGGCTTTATCTTATAGAACTCAAGGTCCCCGTGCTGGGAAAACAGGATTTGCAGCTGTTTGAGCTAAGATTTTCAAGTTATACACATAATGAAAACCTATACTTTGTTTCGGTCAAGTTTCCCATTCAAATGCATGTAACAGTGAGAAACGCACTGTCTTGGCGAAATAAAGCGTTTTTGTACAACTTCATATAAATCGCTGTAACTTTTGATAGAAGACTCGGACACACATGTTTATGGCTTTATCTTATAGAACTCAAGGTCCCCGTGCTGGGAAAACAGGATTTGCAGCTGTTTGAGCTAAGATTTTCAAGTTATACACATAATGAAAACCTATACTTTGTTTCGGTCGAGTTCCCATTCAAATGCATGTAACAGTGAGAAACGCACTGTCTTGGCGAAAGAAAGCGTTTTTGTACAACTTCATATAAATAGCTGTAACTTTTGATAGAAGACTCGGATACACATGTTTATGGCTTTATCTTATAGAACTCAAGGTCCCCGTGCTGGGCAAACAGAACAGGTTTTGCAGCCGTTTGAGCTAAGATTTTAAAATTATTCACATAATGAAAACCTATACTTTGTTTCAGGCGAGTTTCCCATTCAAATGCATGTAACAGTGAGAAACGCATTGTCTTGGCAAAATAAAGCGTTTTTGAACAACTTCATATAAATCGCTGTAACTTTTGATAGAAGACTCAGACAAACATGTTTATGGCTTTATCTTATAGAACTCAAGGTCCCCGTGCTGGGAAAACAGGATTTGCAGCTGTTTGAGCTAAGATTTTCAAGTTATACACATAATGAAAACCTATACTTTGTTTCGGTCAAGTTCCCCATTCAAATGCATGTAACAGTGAGAAACGCACTGTCTTGGCGAAAGAAAGCGTTTTTGTACAACTTCATATAAATCGCTGTAACTTTTGATAGAAGACTCGGACACACATGTTTATGGCTTTATCTTATAGAACTCAAGGTCCCCGTGCTGGGAAAACAGGATTTGCAGCTGTTTGAGCTAAGATTTTCAAGTTATACACATAATGAAAACCTATACTTTGTTTCGGTCGAGTTCCCATTCAAATGCATGTAACAGTGAGAAACGCACTGTCTTGGCGAAATAAAGCGTTTTTGTACAACTTCATATAAATCGCTGTAACTTTTGATAGAAGACTCGGATACACATGTTTATGGCTTTATCTTATAGAACTCAAGGTCCCCGTGCTGGGCAAACAGGTTTTGCAGCTGTTTGAGCTAAGATTTTAAAATTATTCACATAATGAAAACCTATACTTTGTTTCGGTCAAGTTCCCCATTCAAATGCATGTAACAGTGAGAAACGCACTGTCTTGGCGAAATAAAGCGTTTTTGAACAACTTCATATAAATCGCTGTAACTTTTGATAGAAGACTTAGACAAACATGTTTATGGCTTTATCTTATAGAACTCAAGGTCCCCGTGCTGGGAAAACAGGATTTGCAGCTGTTTGAGCTAAGATTTTCAAGTTATACACATAATGAAAACCTATACTTTGTTTCGGTCAAGTTCCCCATTCAAATGCATGTAACAGTGAGAAACGCACTGTCTTGGCGAAATAAAGCGTTTTTGTACAACTTCATATAAATCGCTGTAACTTTTGATAGAAGACTCGGACACACATGTTTATGGCTTTATCTTATAGAACTCAAGGTCCCCATGCTGGGAAAACAGGATTTGCAGCTGTTTGAGCTAAGATTTTAAAATTATTCACATAATGAAAACCTATACTTTGTTTCGGTCAAGTTCCCCATTCAAATGCATGTAACAGTGAGAAACGCACTGTCTTGGCGAAATAAAGCGTTTTTGAACAACTTCATATAAATCGCTGTAACTTTTGATAGAAGACTTAGACAAACATGTTTATGGCTTTATCTTATAGAACTCAAGGTCCCCGTGCTGGGAAAACAGGATTTGCAGCTGTTTGAGCTAAGATTTTCAAGTTATACACATAATGAAAACCTATACTTTGTTTCGGTCAAGTTCCCCATTCAAATGCATGTAACAGTGAGAAACGCACTGTCTTGGCGAAATAAAGCGTTTTTGTACAACTTCATATAAATCGCTGTAACTTTTGATAGAAGACTCGGACACACATGTTTATGGCTTTATCTTATAGAACTCAATGTCCCCGTGCTGGGAAAACAGGATTTGCAGCTGTTTGAGCTAAGATTTTCAAGTTATACACATAATGAAAACCTATACTTTGTTTCGGTCGAGTTCCCATTCAAATGCATGTAACAGTGAGAAACGCACTGTCTTGGCGAAAGAAAGCGTTTTTGTACAACTTCATATAAATAGCTGTAACTTTTGATAGAAGACTCGGATACACATGTTTATGGCTTTATCTTATAGAACTCAAGGTCCCCGTGCTGGGAAAACAGGATTTGCAGCTGTTTGAGCTAAGATTTTCAAGTTATACACATAATGAAAACCTATACTTTGTTTCGGTCGAGTTCCCATTCAAATGCATGTAACAGTGAGAAACGCATTGTCTTGGCGAAATAAAGCGTTTTTGTACAACTTCATATAAATCGCTGTAACTTTTGATAGAAGACTCGGATACACATGTTTATGGCTTTATCTTATAGAACTCAAGGTCCCCGTGCTGGGAAAACAGGATTTGCAGCTGTTTGAGCTAAGATTTTCAAGTTATACACA
Source organism: Rhamphochromis sp. 'chilingali' (assembly GCF_963969265.1). Classification (NCBI taxonomy): domain Eukaryota; kingdom Metazoa; phylum Chordata; class Actinopteri; order Cichliformes; family Cichlidae; genus Rhamphochromis; species Rhamphochromis sp. 'chilingali'. The sequence continues at coordinate 29,672,203 of NC_137945.1, read as the reverse complement.
TAATGAAAACCTATACTTTGTTTCGGTCGAGTTCCCATTCAAATGCATGTAACAGTGAGAAACGCACTGTCTTGGCGAAAGAAAGCGTTTTTGTACAACTTCATATAAATAGCTGTAACTTTTGATAGAAGACTCGGATACACATGTTTATGGCTTTATCTTATAGAACTCAAGGTCCCCGTGCTGGGAAAACAGGATTTGCAGCTGTTTGAGCTAAGATTTTCAAGTTATACACATAATGAAAACCTATACTTTGTTTCGGTCAAGTTTCCCATTCAAATGCATGTAACAGTGAGAAACGCACTGTCTTGGCGAAATAAAGCGTTTTTGTACAACTTCATATAAATCGCTGTAACTTTTGATAGAAGACTCGGACACACATGTTTATGGCTTTATCTTATAGAACTCAAGGTCCCCGTGCTGGGCAAACAGGTTTTGCAGCTGTTTGAGCTAAGATTTTAAAATTATTCACATAATGAAAACCTATACTTTGTCTCAGGCGAGTTTCCCATTCAAATGCATGTAACAGTGAGAAACGCACTGTCTTGGCGAAATAAAGCGTTTTTGTACAACTTCATATAAATAGCTGTAACTTTTGATAGAAGACTCGGACAAACATGTTTATGGCTTTATCTTATAGAACTCAAGGTCCCCGTGCTGGGAAAACAGGATTTGCAGCTGTTTGAGCTAAGATTTTCAAGTTATACACATAATGAAAACCTATACTTTGTTTCGGTCGAGTTCCCATTCAAATGCATGTAACAGTGAGAAACGCACTGTCTTGGTGAAATAAAGCGTTTTTGTACAACTTCATATAAATCGCTGTAACTTTTGATAGAAGACTCGGATACACATGTTTATGGCTTTATCTTATAGAACTCAAGGTCCCCGTGCTGGGCAAACAGGTTTTGCAGCTGTTTGAGCTAAGATTTTAAAATTATTCACATAATGAAAACCTATACTTTGTCTCAGGCGAGTTTCCCATTCAAATGCATGTAACAGTGAGAAACGCATTGTCTTGGCGAAATAAAGCGTTTTTGAACAACTTCATATAAATCGCTGTAACTTTTGATAGAAGACTTAGACAAACATGTTTATGGCTTTATCTTATAGAACTCAAGGTCCCCGTGCTGGGAAAACAGGATTTGCAGCTGTTTGAGCTAAGATTTTCAAGTTATACACATAATGAAAACCTATACTTTGTTTCGGTCAAGTTCCCCATTCAAATGCATGTAACAGTGAGAAACGCACTGTCTTGGCGAAATAAAGCGTTTTTGTACAACTTCATATAAATCGCTGTAACTTTTGATAGAAGACTCGGACACACATGTTTATGGCTTTATCTTATAGAACTCAAGGTCCCCGTGCTGGGCAAACAGGTTTTGCAGCTGTTTGAGCTAAGATTTTAAAATTATTCACATAATGAAAACCTATACTTTGTCTCAGGCGAGTTTCCCATTCAAATGCATGTAACAGTGAGAAACGCACTGTCTTGGCGAAATAAAGCGTTTTTGTACAACTTCATATAAATCGCTGTAACTTTTGATAGAAGACTCGGACACACATGTTTATGGCTTTATCTTATAGAACTCAAGGTCCCCGTGCTGGGAAAACAGGATTTGCAGCTGTTTGAGCTAAGATTTTCAAGTTATACACATAATGAAAACCTATACTTTGTTTCGGTCGAGTTCCCATTCAAATGCATGTAACAGTGAGAAACGCATTGTCTTGGCGAAATAAAGCGTTTTTGTACAACTTCATATAAATCGCTGTAACTTTTGATAGAAGACTCGGATACACATGTTTATGGCTTTATCTTATAGAACTCAAGGTCCCCGTGCTGGGAAAACAGGATTTGCAGCTGTTTGAGCTATGATTTTCAAGTTATACACATAATGAAAACCTATACTTTGTTTCGGTCGAGTTCCCATTCAAATGCATGTAACAGTGAGAAACGCATTGTCTTGGCAAAATAAAGCGTTTTTGAACAACTTCATATAAATCGCTGTAACTTTTGATAGAAGACTCAGACAAACATGTTTATGGCTTTATCTTATAGAACTCAAGGTCCCCGTGCTGGGAAAACAGGATTTGCAGCTGTTTGAGCTAAGATTTTCAAGTTATACACATAATGAAAACCTATACTTTCTTTCGGTCAAGTTCCCCATTCAAACGCATGTAACAGTGAGAAACGCATTGTCTTGGCGAAATAAAGCGTTTTTGTACAACTTCATATAAATCGCTGTAACTTTTGATAGAAGACTCGGATACACATGTTTATGGCTTTATCTTATAGAACTCAAGGTCCCCGTGCTGGGAAAACAGGATTTGCAGCTGTTTGAGCTAAGATTTTCAAGTTATACACATAATGAAAACCTATACTTTGTTTCGGTCGAGTTCCCATTCAAATGCATGTAACAGTGAGAAACGCACTGTCTTGGCGAAATAAAGCGTTTTTGTACAACTTCATATAAATCGCTGTAACTTTTGATAGAAGACTCGGATACACATGTTTATGGCTTTATCTTATAGAACTCAAGGTCCCCGTGCTGGGCAAACAGGTTTTGCAGCTGTTTGAGCTAAGATTTTAAAATTATTCACATAATGAAAACCTATACTTTGTCTCAGGCGAGTTTCCCATTCAAATGCATGTAACAGTGAGAAACGCATTGTCTTGGCGAAATAAAGCGTTTTTGAACAACTTCATATAAATCGCTGTAACTTTTGATAGAAGACTTAGACAAACATGTTTATGGCTTTATCTTATAGAACTCAAGGTCCCCGTGCTGGGAAAACAGGATTTGCAGCTGTTTGAGCTAAGATTTTCAAGTTATACACATAATGAAAACCTATACTTTGTTTCGGTCAAGTTCCCCATTCAAATGCATGTAACAGTGAGAAACGCACTGTCTTGGCGAAATAAAGCGTTTTTGTACAACTTCATATAAATCGCTGTAACTTTTGATAGAAGACTCGGATACACATGTTTATGGCTTTATCTTATAGAACTCAAGGTCCCCGTGCTGGGAAACCAGGATTTGCAGCTGTTTGAGCTAAGATTTTCAAGTTATACACATAATGAAAACCTATACTTTGTTTCGGTCAAGTTCCCCATTCAAATGCATGTAACAGTGAGAAACGCACTGTCTTGGCGAAATAAAGCGTTTTTGTACAACTTCATATAAATCGCTGTAACTTTTGATAGAAGACTCGGATACACATGTTTATGGCTTTATCTTATAGAACTCAAGGTCCCCGTGCTGGGCAAACAGGTTTTGCAGCTGTTTGAGCTAAGATTTTAAAATTATTCACATAATGAAAACCTATACTTTGTCTCAGGCGAGTTTCCCATTCAAATGCATGTAACAGTGAGAAACGCACTGTCTTGGCGAAATAAAGCGTTTTTGTACAACTTCATATAAATCGCTGTAACTTTTGATAGAAGACTCGGACACACATGTTTATGGCTTTATCTTATAGAACTCAAGGTCCCCGTGCTGGGAAAACAGGATTTGCAGCTGTTTGAGCTAAGATTTTCAAGTTATACACATAATGAAAACCTATACTTTGTTTCGGTCGAGTTCCCATTCAAATGCATGTAACAGTGAGAAACGCATTGTCTTGGCGAAATAAAGCGTTTTTGTACAACTTCATATAAATCGCTGTAACTTTTGATAGAAGACTCGGATACACATGTTTATGGCTTTATCTTATAGAACTCAAGGTCCCCGTGCTGGGAAAACAGGATTTGCAGCTGTTTGAGCTAAGATTTTCAAGTTATACACATAATGAAAACCTATACTTTGTTTCGGTCGAGTTCCCATTCAAATGCATGTAACAGTGAGAAACGCACTGTCTTGGCGAAAGAAAGCGTTTTTGTACAACTTCATATAAATAGCTGTAACTTTTGATAGAAGACTCGGATACACATGTTTATGGCTTTATCTTATAGAACTCAAGGTCCCCGTGCTGGGCAAACAGGTTTTGCAGCTGTTTGAGCTAAGATTTTAAAATTATTCACATAATGAAAACCTATACTTTGTCTCAGGCGAGTTTCCCATTCAAATGCATGTAACAGTGAGAAACGCATTGTCTTGGCGAAATAAAGCGTTTTTGAACAACTTCATATAAATCGCTGTAACTTTTGATAGAAGACTCAGACAAACATGTTTATGGCTTTATCTTATAGAACTCAATATCCCCGTGCTGGGCAAACAGAACAGGTTTTGCAGCCGTTTGAGCTAAGATTTTAAAATTATTCACATAATGAAAACCTATACTTTGTTTCAGGCGAGTTTCCCATTCAAATGCATGTAACAGTGAGAAACGCATTGTCTTGGCAAAATAAAGCGTTTTTGAACAACTTCATATAAATCGCTGTAACTTTTGATAGAAGACTCAGACACACATGTTTATGGCTTTATCTTATAGAACTCAAGGTCCCCGTGCTGGGAAAACAGGATTTGCAGCTGTTTGAGCTAAGATTTTCAAGTTATACACATAATGAAAACCTATACTTTCTTTCGGTCAAGTTCCCCATTCAAATGCATGTAACAGTGAGAAACGCATTGTCTTGGCGAAATAAAGCGTTTTTGTACAACTTCATATAAATCGCTGTAACTTTTGATAGAAGACTCGGACACACATGTTTATGGCTTTATCTTATAGAACTCAAGGTCCCCGTGCTGGGAAAACAGGATTTGCAGCTGTTTGAGCTAAGATTTTCAAGTTATACACATAATGAAAACCTATACTTTGTTTCGGTCGAGTTCCCATTCAAATGCATGTAACAGTGAGAAACGCACTGTCTTGGCGAAATAAAGCGTTTTTGTACAACTTCATATAAATCGCTGTAACTTTTGATAGAAGACTCGGATACACATGTTTATGGCTTTATCTTATAGAACTCAAGGTCCCCGTGCTGGGCAAACAGGTTTTGCAGCTGTTTGAGCTAAGATTTTAAAATTATTCACATAATGAAAACCTATACTTTGTCTCAGGCGAGTTTCCCATTCAAATGCATGTAACAGTGAGAAACGCATTGTCTTGGCGAAATAAAGCGTTTTTGAACAACTTCATATAAATCGCTGTAACTTTTGATAGAAGACTTAGACAAACATGTTTATGGCTTTATCTTATAGAACTCAAGGTCCCCGTGCTGGGAAAACAGGATTTGCAGCTGTTTGAGCTAAGATTTTCAAGTTATACACATAATGAAAACCTATACTTTGTTTCGGTCAAGTTCCCCATTCAAATGCATGTAACAGTGAGAAACGCACTGTCTTGGCGAAATAAAGCGTTTTTGTACAACTTCATATAAATCGCTGTAACTTTTGATAGAAGACTCGGATACACATGTTTATGGCTTTATCTTATAGAACTCAAGGTCCCCGTGCTGGGAAACCAGGATTTGCAGCTGTTTGAGCTAAGATTTTCAAGTTATACACATAATGAAAACCTATACTTTGTTTCGGTCAAGTTCCCCATTCAAATGCATGTAACAGTGAGAAACGCACTGTCTTGGCGAAATAAAGCGTTTTTGTACAACTTCATATAAATCGCTGTAACTTTTGATAGAAGACTCGGATACACATGTTTATGGCTTTATCTTATAGAACTCAAGGTCCCCGTGCTGGGCAAACAGGTTTTGCAGCTGTTTGAGCTAAGATTTTAAAATTATTCACATAATGAAAACCTATACTTTGTCTCAGGCGAGTTTCCCATTCAAATGCATGTAACAGTGAGAAACGCACTGTCTTGGCGAAATAAAGCGTTTTTGTACAACTTCATATAAATCGCTGTAACTTTTGATAGAAGACTCGGACACACATGTTTATGGCTTTATCTTATAGAACTCAAGGTCCCCGTGCTGGGAAAACAGGATTTGCAGCTGTTTGAGCTAAGATTTTCAAGTTATACACATAATGAAAACCTATACTTTGTTTCGGTCGAGTTCCCATTCAAATGCATGTAACAGTGAGAAACGCATTGTCTTGGCGAAATAAAGCGTTTTTGTACAACTTCATATAAATCGCTGTAACTTTTGATAGAAGACTCGGATACACATGTTTATGGCTTTATCTTATAGAACTCAAGGTCCCCGTGCTGGGAAAACAGGATTTGCAGCTGTTTGAGCTAAGATTTTCAAGTTATACACATAATGAAAACCTATACTTTGTTTCGGTCGAGTTCCCATTCAAATGCATGTAACAGTGAGAAACGCACTGTCTTGGCGAAAGAAAGCGTTTTTGTACAACTTCATATAAATAGCTGTAACTTTTGATAGAAGACTCGGATACACATGTTTATGGCTTTATCTTATAGAACTCAAGGTCCCCGTGCTGGGCAAACAGGTTTTGCAGCTGTTTGAGCTAAGATTTTAAAATTATTCACATAATGAAAACCTATACTTTGTCTCAGGCGAGTTTCCCATTCAAATGCATGTAACAGTGAGAAACGCATTGTCTTGGCGAAATAAAGCGTTTTTGAACAACTTCATATAAATCGCTGTAACTTTTGATAGAAGACTCAGACAAACATGTTTATGGCTTTATCTTATAGAACTCAATATCCCCGTGCTGGGCAAACAGAACAGGTTTTGCAGCCGTTTGAGCTAAGATTTTAAAATTATTCACATAATGAAAACCTATACTTTGTTTCAGGCGAGTTTCCCATTCAAATGCATGTAACAGTGAGAAACGCATTGTCTTGGCAAAATAAAGCGTTTTTGAACAACTTCATATAAATCGCTGTAACTTTTGATAGAAGACTCAGACACACATGTTTATGGCTTTATCTTATAGAACTCAAGGTCCCCGTGCTGGGAAAACAGGATTTGCAGCTGTTTGAGCTAAGATTTTCAAGTTATACACATAATGAAAACCTATACTTTCTTTCGGTCAAGTTCCCCATTCAAATGCATGTAACAGTGAGAAACGCATTGTCTTGGCGAAATAAAGCGTTTTTGTACAACTTCATATAAATCGCTGTAACTTTTGATAGAAGACTCGGACACACATGTTTATGGCTTTATCTTATAGAACTCAAGGTCCCCGTGCTGGGAAAACAGGATTTGCAGCTGTTTGAGCTAAGATTTTCAAGTTATACACATAATGAAAACCTATACTTTGTTTCGGTCGAGTTCCCATTCAAATGCATGTAACAGTGAGAAACGCACTGTCTTGGCGAAATAAAGCGTTTTTGTACAACTTCATATAAATCGCTGTAACTTTTGATAGAAGACTCGGATACACATGTTTATGGCTTTATCTTATAGAACTCAAGGTCCCCGTGCTGGGCAAACAGGTTTTGCAGCTGTTTGAGCTAAGATTTTAAAATTATTCACATAATGAAAACCTATACTTTGTCTCAGGCGAGTTTCCCATTCAAATGCATGTAACAGTGAGAAACGCATTGTCTTGGCGAAATAAAGCGTTTTTGAACAACTTCATATAAATCGCTGTAACTTTTGATAGAAGACTTAGACAAACATGTTTATGGCTTTATCTTATAGAACTCAAGGTCCCCGTGCTGGGAAAACAGGATTTGCAGCTGTTTGAGCTAAGATTTTCAAGTTATACACATAATGAAAACCTATACTTTGTTTCGGTCAAGTTCCCCATTCAAATGCATGTAACAGTGAGAAACGCACTGTCTTGGCGAAATAAAGCGTTTTTGTACAACTTCATATAAATCGCTGTAACTTTTGATAGAAGACTCGGATACACATGTTTATGGCTTTATCTTATAGAACTCAATATCCCCGTGCTGGGCAAACAGAACAGGTTTTGCAGCCGTTTGAGCTAAGATTTTAAAATTATTCACATAATGAAAACCTATACTTTGTTTCAGGCGAGTTTCCCATTCAAATGCATGTAACAGTGAGAAACGCATTGTCTTGGCAAAATAAAGCGTTTTTGAACAACTTCATATAAATCGCTGTAACTTTTGATAGAAGACTCAGACAAACATGTTTATGGCTTTATCTTATAGAACTCAAGGTCCCCGTGCTGGGAAAACAGGATTTGCAGCTGTTTGAGCTAAGATTTTCAAGTTATACACATAATGAAAACCTATACTTTGTTTCGGTCAAGTTCCCCATTCAAATGCATGTAACAGTGAGAAACGCATTGTCTTGGCGAAATAAAGCGTTTTTGTACAACTTCATATAAATCGCTGTAACTTTTGATAGAAGACTCGGACACACATGTTTATGGCTTTATCTTATAGAACTCAAGGTCCCCGTGCTGGGAAACCAGGATTTGCAGCTGTTTGAGCTAAGATTTTCAAGTTATACACATAATGAAAACCTATACTTTGTTTCGGTCAAGTTCCCCATTCAAATGCATGTAACAGTGAGAAACGCACTGTCTTGGCGAAATAAAGCGTTTTTGTACAACTTCATATAAATCGCTGTAACTTTTGATAGAAGACTCGGACACACATGTTTATGGCTTTATCTTATAGAACTCAAGGTCCCCGTGCTGGGAAAACAGGATTTGCAGCTGTTTGAGCTAAGATTTTCAAGTTATACACATAATGAAAACCTATACTTTGTTTCGGTCAAGTTCCCCATTCAAATGCATGTAACAGTGAGAAACGCACTGTCTTGGCGAAATAAAGCGTTTTTGTACAACTTCATATAAATCGCTGTAACTTTTGATAGAAGACTCGGATACACATGTTTATGGCTTTATCTTATAGAACTCAATATCCCCGTGCTGGGCAAACAGAACAGGTTTTGCAGCCGTTTGAGCTAAGATTTTAAAATTATTCACATAATGAAAACCTATACTTTGTTTCAGGCGAGTTTCCCATTCAAATGCATGTAACAGTGAGAAACGCATTGTCTTGGCAAAATAAAGCGTTTTTGAACAACTTCATATAAATCGCTGTAACTTTTGATAGAAGACTCAGACAAACATGTTTATGGCTTTATCTTATAGAACTCAAGGTCCCCGTGCTGGGAAAACAGGATTTGCAGCTGTTTGAGCTAAGATTTTCAAGTTATACACATAATGAAAACCTATACTTTGTTTCGGTCAAGTTCCCCATTCAAATGCATGTAACAGTGAGAAACGCATTGTCTTGGCGAAATAAAGCGTTTTTGTACAACTTCATATAAATCGCTGTAACTTTTGATAGAAGACTCGGACACACATGTTTATGGCTTTATCTTATAGAACTCAAGGTCCCCGTGCTGGGAAACCAGGATTTGCAGCTGTTTGAGCTAAGATTTTCAAGTTATACACATAATGAAAACCTATACTTTGTTTCGGTCAAGTTCCCCATTCAAATGCATGTAACAGTGAGAAACGCACTGTCTTGGCGAAATAAAGCGTTTTTGTACAACTTCATATAAATCGCTGTAACTTTTGATAGAAGACTCGGACACACATGTTTATGGCTTTATCTTATAGAACTCAAGGTCCCCGTGCTGGGAAAACAGGATTTGCAGCTGTTTGAGCTAAGATTTTCAAGTTATACACATAATGAAAACCTATACTTTGTTTCGGTCGAGTTCCCATTCAAATGCATGTAACAGTGAGAAACGCACTGTCTTGGCGAAATAAAGCGTTTTTGTACAACTTCATATAAATCGCTGTAACTTTTGATAGAAGACTCGGATACACATGTTTATGGCTTTATCTTATAGAACTCAAGGTCCCCGTGCTGGGCAAACAGGTTTTGCAGCTGTTTGAGCTAAGATTTTAAAATTATTCACATAATGAAAACCTATACTTTGTCTCAGGCGAGTTTCCCATTCAAATGCATGTAACAGTGAGAAACGCATTGTCTTGGCGAAATAAAGCGTTTTTGAACAACTTCATATAAATCGCTGTAACTTTTGATAGAAGACTTAGACAAACATGTTTATGGCTTTATCTTATAGAACTCAAGGTCCCCGTGCTGGGAAAACAGGATTTGCAGCTGTTTGAGCTAAGATTTTCAAGTTATACACATAATGAAAACCTATACTTTGTTTCGGTCAAGTTCCCCATTCAAATGCATGTAACAGTGAGAAACGCACTGTCTTGGCGAAATAAAGCGTTTTTGTACAACTTCATATAAATCGCTGTAACTTTTGATAGAAGACTCAGACAAACATGTTTATGGCTTTATCTTATAGAACTCAATATCCCCGTGCTGGGCAAACAGAACAGGTTTTGCAGCCGTTTGAGCTAAGATTTTAAAATTATTCACATAATGAAAACCTATACTTTGTTTCAGGCGAGTTTCCCATTCAAATGCATGTAACAGTGAGAAACGCATTGTCTTGGCGAAATAAAGCGTTTTTGTACAACTTCATATAAATCGCTGTAACTTTTGATAGAAGACTCGGATACACATGTTTATGGCTTTATCTTATAGAACTCAAGGTCCCCGTGCTGGGAAACCAGGATTTGCAGCTGTTTGAGCTAAGATTTTCAAGTTATACACATAATGAAAACCTATACTTTGTTTTGGTCGAGTTCCCCATTCAAATGCATGTAACAGTGAGAAACGCACTGTCTTGGCGAAATAAAGCGTTTTTGTACAACTTCATATAAATCGCTGTAACTTTTGATAGAAGACTCGGATACACATGTTTATGGCTTTATCTTATAGAACTCAAGGTCCCCGTGCTGGGAAAACAGGATTTGCAGCTGTTTGAGCTATGATTTTCAAGTTATACACATAATGAAAACCTATACTTTGTTTCGGTCGAGTTCCCATTCAAATGCATGTAACAGTAAGAAACGCATTGTCTTGGCGAAATAAAGCGTTTTTGAACAACTTCATATAAATCGCTGTAACTTTTGATAGAAGACTCAGACAAACATGTTTATGGCTTTATCTTATAGAACTCAATATCCCCGTGCTGGGCAAACAGAACAGGTTTTGCAGCCGTTTGAGCTAAGATTTTAAAATTATTCACATAATGAAAACCTATACTTTGTTTCAGGCGAGTTTCCCATTCAAATGCATGTAACAGTGAGAAACGCATTGTCTTGGCAAAATAAAGCGTTTTTGAACAACTTCATATAAATCGCTGTAACTTTTGATAGAAGACTCAGACAAACATGTTTATGGCTTTATCTTATAGAACTCAAGGTCCCCGTGCTGGGAAAACAGGATTTGCAGCTGTTTGAGCTAAGATTTTCAAGTTATACACATAATGAAAACCTATACTTTGTTTCGGTCAAGTTCCCCATTCAAATGCATGTAACAGTGAGAAACGCACTGTCTTGGCGAAATAAAGCGTTTTTGAACAACTTCATATAAATCGCTGTAACTTTTGATAGAAGACTCAGACAAACATGTTTATGGCTTTATCTTATAGAACTCAATATCCCCGTGCTGGGCAAACAGAACAGGTTTTGCAGCCGTTTGAGCTAAGATTTTAAAATTATTCACATAATGAAAACCTATACTTTGTTTCAGGCGAGTTTCCCATTCAAATGCATGTAACAGTGAGAAACGCATTGTCTTGGCAAAATAAAGCGTTTTTGAACAACTTCATATAAATCGCTGTAACTTTTGATAGAAGACTCAGACAAACATGTTTATGGCTTTATCTTATAGAACTCAAGGTCCCCGTGCTGGGAAAACAGGATTTGCAGCTGTTTGAGCTAAGATTTTCAAGTTATACACATAATGAAAACCTATACTTTCTTTCGGTCAAGTTCCCCATTCAAATGCATGTAACAGTGAGAAACGCATTGTCTTGGCGAAATAAAGCGTTTTTGTACAACTTCATATAAATCGCTGTAACTTTTGATAGAAGACTCGGACACACATGTTTATGGCTTTATCTTATAGAACTCAAGGTCCCCGTGCTGGGAAAACAGGATTTGCAGCTGTTTGAGCTAAGATTTTCAAGTTATACACATAATGAAAACCTATACTTTGTTTCGGTCGAGTTCCCATTCAAATGCATGTAACAGTGAGAAACGCACTGTCTTGGCGAAATAAAGCGTTTTTGTACAACTTCATATAAATCGCTGTAACTTTTGATAGAAGACTCGGATACACATGTTTATGGCTTTATCTTATAGAACTCAAGGTCCCCGTGCTGGGCAAACAGGTTTTGCAGCTGTTTGAGCTAAGATTTTAAAATTATTCACATAATGAAAACCTATACTTTGTCTCAGGCGAGTTTCCCATTCAAATGCATGTAACAGTGAGAAACGCATTGTCTTGGCGAAATAAAGCGTTTTTGAACAACTTCATATAAATCGCTGTAACTTTTGATAGAAGACTTAGACAAACATGTTTATGGCTTTATCTTATAGAACTCAAGGTCCCCGTGCTGGGAAAACAGGATTTGCAGCTGTTTGAGCTAAGATTTTCAAGTTATACACATAATGAAAACCTATACTTTGTTTCGGTCAAGTTCCCCATTCAAATGCATGTAACAGTGAGAAACGCACTGTCTTGGCGAAATAAAGCGTTTTTGTACAACTTCATATAAATCGCTGTAACTTTTGATAGAAGACTCGGATACACATGTTTATGGCTTTATCTTATAGAACTCAAGGTCCCCGTGCTGGGCAAACAGGTTTTGCAGCTGTTTGAGCTAAGATTTTAAAATTATTCACATAATGAAAACCTATACTTTGTCTCAGGCGAGTTTCCCATTCAAATGCATGTAACAGTGAGAAACGCATTGTCTTGGCGAAATAAAGCGTTTTTGAACAACTTCATATAAATCGCTGTAACTTTTGATAGAAGACTTAGACAAACATGTTTATGGCTTTATCTTATAGAACTCAAGGTCCCCGTGCTGGGAAAACAGGATTTGCAGCTGTTTGAGCTAAGATTTTCAAGTTATACACATAATGAAAACCTATACTTTGTTTCGGTCAAGTTCCCCATTCAAATGCATGTAACAGTGAGAAACGCACTGTCTTGGCGAAATAAAGCGTTTTTGTACAACTTCATATAAATCGCTGTAACTTTTGATAGAAGACTCAGACAAACATGTTTATGGCTTTATCTTATAGAACTCAATATCCCCGTGCTGGGCAAACAGAACAGGTTTTGCAGCCGTTTGAGCTAAGATTTTAAAATTATTCACATAATGAAAACCTATACTTTGTTTCAGGCGAGTTTCCCATTCAAATGCATGTAACAGTGAGAAACGCATTGTCTTGGCGAAATAAAGCGTTTTTGTACAACTTCATATAAATCGCTGTAACTTTTGATAGAAGACTCGGATACACATGTTTATGGCTTTATCTTATAGAACTCAAGGTCCCCGTGCTGGGAAACCAGGATTTGCAGCTGTTTGAGCTAAGATTTTCAAGTTATACACATAATGAAAACCTATACTTTGTTTTGGTCGAGTTCCCCATTCAAATGCATGTAACAGTGAGAAACGCACTGTCTTGGCGAAATAAAGCGTTTTTGTACAACTTCATATAAATCGCTGTAACTTTTGATAGAAGACTCGGATACACATGTTTATGGCTTTATCTTATAGAACTCAAGGTCCCCGTGCTGGGAAAACAGGATTTGCAGCTGTTTGAGCTATGATTTTCAAGTTATACACATAATGAAAACCTATACTTTGTTTCGGTCGAGTTCCCATTCAAATGCATGTAACAGTAAGAAACGCATTGTCTTGGCGAAATAAAGCGTTTTTGAACAACTTCATATAAATCGCTGTAACTTTTGATAGAAGACTCAGACAAACATGTTTATGGCTTTATCTTATAGAACTCAATATCCCCGTGCTGGGCAAACAGAACAGGTTTTGCAGCCGTTTGAGCTAAGATTTTAAAATTATTCACATAATGAAAACCTATACTTTGTTTCAGGCGAGTTTCCCATTCAAATGCATGTAACAGTGAGAAACGCATTGTCTTGGCAAAATAAAGCGTTTTTGAACAACTTCATATAAATCGCTGTAACTTTTGATAGAAGACTCAGACAAACATGTTTATGGCTTTATCTTATAGAACTCAAGGTCCCCGTGCTGGGAAAACAGGATTTGCAGCTGTTTGAGCTAAGATTTTCAAGTTATACACATAATGAAAACCTATACTTTGTTTCGGTCAAGTTCCCCATTCAAATGCATGTAACAGTGAGAAACGCACTGTCTTGGCGAAATAAAGCGTTTTTGAACAACTTCATATAAATCGCTGTAACTTTTGATAGAAGACTCAGACAAACATGTTTATGGCTTTATCTTATAGAACTCAATATCCCCGTGCTGGGCAAACAGAACAGGTTTTGCAGCCGTTTGAGCTAAGATTTTAAAATTATTCACATAATGAAAACCTATACTTTGTTTCAGGCGAGTTTCCCATTCAAATGCATGTAACAGTGAGAAACGCATTGTCTTGGCAAAATAAAGCGTTTTTGAACAACTTCATATAAATCGCTGTAACTTTTGATAGAAGACTCAGACAAACATGTTTATGGCTTTATCTTATAGAACTCAAGGTCCCCGTGCTGGGAAAACAGGATTTGCAGCTGTTTGAGCTAAGATTTTCAAGTTATACACATAATGAAAACCTATACTTTCTTTCGGTCAAGTTCCCCATTCAAATGCATGTAACAGTGAGAAACGCATTGTCTTGGCGAAATAAAGCGTTTTTGTACAACTTCATATAAATCGCTGTAACTTTTGATAGAAGACTCGGACACACATGTTTATGGCTTTATCTTATAGAACTCAAGGTCCCCGTGCTGGGAAAACAGGATTTGCAGCTGTTTGAGCTAAGATTTTCAAGTTATACACATAATGAAAACCTATACTTTGTTTCGGTCGAGTTCCCATTCAAATGCATGTAACAGTGAGAAACGCACTGTCTTGGCGAAATAAAGCGTTTTTGTACAACTTCATATAAATCGCTGTAACTTTTGATAGAAGACTCGGATACACATGTTTATGGCTTTATCTTATAGAACTCAAGGTCCCCGTGCTGGGCAAACAGGTTTTGCAGCTGTTTGAGCTAAGATTTTAAAATTATTCACATAATGAAAACCTATACTTTGTCTCAGGCGAGTTTCCCATTCAAATGCATGTAACAGTGAGAAACGCATTGTCTTGGCGAAATAAAGCGTTTTTGAACAACTTCATATAAATCGCTGTAACTTTTGATAGAAGACTTAGACAAACATGTTTATGGCTTTATCTTATAGAACTCAAGGTCCCCGTGCTGGGAAAACAGGATTTGCAGCTGTTTGAGCTAAGATTTTCAAGTTATACACATAATGAAAACCTATACTTTGTTTCGGTCAAGTTCCCCATTCAAATGCATGTAACAGTGAGAAACGCACTGTCTTGGCGAAATAAAGCGTTTTTGTACAACTTCATATAAATCGCTGTAACTTTTGATAGAAGACTCGGATACACATGTTTATGGCTTTATCTTATAGAACTCAATATCCCCGTGCTGGGCAAACAGAACAGGTTTTGCAGCCGTTTGAGCTAAGATTTTAAAATTATTCACATAATGAAAACCTATACTTTGTTTCAGGCGAGTTTCCCATTCAAATGCATGTAACAGTGAGAAACGCATTGTCTTGGCAAAATAAAGCGTTTTTGAACAACTTCATATAAATCGCTGTAACTTTTGATAGAAGACTCAGACAAACATGTTTATGGCTTTATCTTATAGAACTCAAGGTCCCCGTGCTGGGAAAACAGGATTTGCAGCTGTTTGAGCTAAGATTTTCAAGTTATACACATAATGAAAACCTATACTTTGTTTCGGTCAAGTTCCCCATTCAAATGCATGTAACAGTGAGAAACGCATTGTCTTGGCGAAATAAAGCGTTTTTGTACAACTTCATATAAATCGCTGTAACTTTTGATAGAAGACTCGGACACACATGTTTATGGCTTTATCTTATAGAACTCAAGGTCCCCGTGCTGGGAAACCAGGATTTGCAGCTGTTTGAGCTAAGATTTTCAAGTTATACACATAATGAAAACCTATACTTTGTTTCGGTCAAGTTCCCCATTCAAATGCATGTAACAGTGAGAAACGCACTGTCTTGGCGAAATAAAGCGTTTTTGTACAACTTCATATAAATCGCTGTAACTTTTGATAGAAGACTCGGATACACATGTTTATGGCTTTATCTTATAGAACTCAAGGTCCCCGTGCTGGGCAAACAGGTTTTGCAGCTGTTTGAGCTAAGATTTTAAAATTATTCACATAATGAAAACCTATACTTTGTCTCAGGCGAGTTTCCCATTCAAATGCATGTAACAGTGAGAAACGCATTGTCTTGGCGAAATAAAGCGTTTTTGAACAACTTCATATAAATCGCTGTAACTTTTGATAGAAGACTTAGACAAACATGTTTATGGCTTTATCTTATAGAACTCAAGGTCCCCGTGCTGGGAAAACAGGATTTGCAGCTGTTTGAGCTAAGATTTTCAAGTTATACACATAATGAAAACCTATACTTTGTTTCGGTCAAGTTCCCCATTCAAATGCATGTAACAGTGAGAAACGCACTGTCTTGGCGAAATAAAGCGTTTTTGTACAACTTCATATAAATCGCTGTAACTTTTGATAGAAGACTCAGACAAACATGTTTATGGCTTTATCTTATAGAACTCAATATCCCCGTGCTGGGCAAACAGAACAGGTTTTGCAGCCGTTTGAGCTAAGATTTTAAAATTATTCACATAATGAAAACCTATACTTTGTTTCAGGCGAGTTTCCCATTCAAATGCATGTAACAGTGAGAAACGCATTGTCTTGGCGAAATAAAGCGTTTTTGTACAACTTCATATAAATCGCTGTAACTTTTGATAGAAGACTCGGATACACATGTTTATGGCTTTATCTTATAGAACTCAAGGTCCCCGTGCTGGGAAACCAGGATTTGCAGCTGTTTGAGCTAAGATTTTCAAGTTATACACATAATGAAAACCTATACTTTGTTTTGGTCGAGTTCCCCATTCAAATGCATGTAACAGTGAGAAACGCACTGTCTTGGCGAAATAAAGCGTTTTTGTACAACTTCATATAAATCGCTGTAACTTTTGATAGAAGACTCGGATACACATGTTTATGGCTTTATCTTATAGAACTCAAGGTCCCCGTGCTGGGAAAACAGGATTTGCAGCTGTTTGAGCTATGATTTTCAAGTTATACACATAATGAAAACCTATACTTTGTTTCGGTCGAGTTCCCATTCAAATGCATGTAACAGTAAGAAACGCATTGTCTTGGCGAAATAAAGCGTTTTTGAACAACTTCATATAAATCGCTGTAACTTTTGATAGAAGACTCAGACAAACATGTTTATGGCTTTATCTTATAGAACTCAATATCCCCGTGCTGGGCAAACAGAACAGGTTTTGCAGCCGTTTGAGCTAAGATTTTAAAATTATTCACATAATGAAAACCTATACTTTGTTTCAGGCGAGTTTCCCATTCAAATGCATGTAACAGTGAGAAACGCATTGTCTTGGCAAAATAAAGCGTTTTTGAACAACTTCATATAAATCGCTGTAACTTTTGATAGAAGACTCAGACAAACATGTTTATGGCTTTATCTTATAGAACTCAAGGTCCCCGTGCTGGGAAAACAGGATTTGCAGCTGTTTGAGCTAAGATTTTCAAGTTATACACATAATGAAAACCTATACTTTGTTTCGGTCAAGTTCCCCATTCAAATGCATGTAACAGTGAGAAACGCACTGTCTTGGCGAAAGAAAGCGTTTTTGTACAACTTCATATAAATCGCTGTAACTTTTGATAGAAGACTCGGACACACATGTTTATGGCTTTATCTTATAGAACTCAAGGTCCCCGTGCTGGGAAAACAGGATTTGCAGCTGTTTGAGCTAAGATTTTCAAGTTATACACATAATGAAAACCTATACTTTGTTTCGGTCGAGTTCCCATTCAAATGCATGTAACAGTGAGAAACGCACTGTCTTGGCGAAATAAAGCGTTTTTGTACAACTTCATATAAATCGCTGTAACTTTTGATAGAAGACTCGGATACACATGTTTATGGCTTTATCTTATAGAACTCAAGGTCCCCGTGCTGGGCAAACAGGTTTTGCAGCTGTTTGAGCTAAGATTTTAAAATTATTCACATAATGAAAACCTATACTTTGTTTCGGTCAAGTTCCCCATTCAAATGCATGTAACAGTGAGAAACGCACTGTCTTGGCGAAATAAAGCGTTTTTGAACAACTTCATATAAATCGCTGTAACTTTTGATAGAAGACTTAGACAAACATGTTTATGGCTTTATCTTATAGAACTCAAGGTCCCCGTGCTGGGAAAACAGGATTTGCAGCTGTTTGAGCTAAGATTTTCAAGTTATACACATAATGAAAACCTATACTTTGTTTCGGTCAAGTTCCCCATTCAAATGCATGTAACAGTGAGAAACGCACTGTCTTGGCGAAATAAAGCGTTTTTGTACAACTTCATATAAATCGCTGTAACTTTTGATAGAAGACTCGGACACACATGTTTATGGCTTTATCTTATAGAACTCAAGGTCCCCATGCTGGGAAAACAGGATTTGCAGCTGTTTGAGCTAAGATTTTAAAATTATTCACATAATGAAAACCTATACTTTGTTTCGGTCAAGTTCCCCATTCAAATGCATGTAACAGTGAGAAACGCACTGTCTTGGCGAAATAAAGCGTTTTTGAACAACTTCATATAAATCGCTGTAACTTTTGATAGAAGACTTAGACAAACATGTTTATGGCTTTATCTTATAGAACTCAAGGTCCCCGTGCTGGGAAAACAGGATTTGCAGCTGTTTGAGCTAAGATTTTCAAGTTATACACATAATGAAAACCTATACTTTGTTTCGGTCAAGTTCCCATTCAAATGCATGTAACAGTGAGAAACGCACTGTCTTGGCGAAATAAAGCATTTTTGTACAACTTCATATAAATCGCTGTAACTTTTGATAGAAGACTCGGATACACATGTTTATGGCTTTATCTTATAGAACTCAAGGTCCCCGTGCTGGGAAAACAGGATTTGCAGCTGTTTGAGCTATGATTTTCAAGTTATACACATAATGAAAACCTATACTTTGTTTCGGTCAAGTTCCCCATTCAAATGCATGTAACAGTGAGAAACGCATTGTCTTGGCGAAATAAAGGGTTTTTGTACAACTTCATATAAATCGCTGTAACTTTTGATAGAAGACTCGGACACACATGTTTATGGCTTTATCTTATAGAACTCAATGTCCCCGTGCTGGGAAAACAGGATTTGCAGCTGTTTGAGCTAAGATTTTCAAGTTATACACATAATGAAAACCTATACTTTGTTTCGGTCGAGTTCCCATTCAAATGCATGTAACAGTGAGAAACGCACTGTCTTGGCGAAATAAAGCATTTTTGTACAACTTCATATAAATCGCTGTAACTTTTGATAGAAGACTCGGATACACATGTTTATGGCTTTATCTTATAGAACTCAAGGTCCCCGTGCTGGGAAAACAGGATTTGCAGCTGTTTGAGCTAAGATTTTCAAGTTATACACATAATGAAAACCTATACTTTGTTTCAGGCGAGTTTCCCATTCAAATGCATGTAACAGTGAGAAACGCATTGTCTTGGCAAAATAAAGCGTTTTTGAACAACTTCATATAAATCGCTGTAACTTTTGATAGAAGACTCAGACAAACATGTTTATGGCTTTATCTTATAGAACTCAAGGTCCCCGTGCTGGGAAAACAGGATTTGCAGCTGTTTGAGCTAAGATTTTCAAGTTATACACATAATGAAAACCTATACTTTCTTTCGGTCAAGTTCCCCATTCAAATGCATGTAACAGTGAGAAACGCATTGTCTTGGCGAAATAAAGCGTTTTTGTACAACTTCATATAAATCGCTGTAACTTTTGATAGAAGACTCGGACACACATGTTTATGGCTTTATCTTATAGAACTCAAGGTCCCCGTGCTGGGAAACCAGGATTTGCAGCTGTTTGAGCTAAGATTTTCAAGTTATACACATAATGAAAACCTATACTTTGTTTCGGTCAAGTTCCCCATTCAAATGCATGTAACAGTGAGAAACGCACTGTCTTGGCGAAATAAAGCGTTTTTGTACAACTTCATATAAATCGCTGTAACTTTTGATAGAAGACTCGGACACACATGTTTATGGCTTTATCTTATAGAACTCAAGGTCCCCGTGCTGGGAAAACAGGATTTGCAGCTGTTTGAGCTAAGATTTTCAAGTTATACACATAATGAAAACCTATACTTTGTTTCGGTCGAGTTCCCATTCAAATGCATGTAACAGTGAGAAACGCACTGTCTTGGCGAAATAAAGCGTTTTTGTACAACTTCATATAAATCGCTGTAACTTTTGATAGAAGACTCGGATACACATGTTTATGGCTTTATCTTATAGAACTCAAGGTCCCCGTGCTGGGCAAACAGGTTTTGCAGCTGTTTGAGCTAAGATTTTAAAATTATTCACATAATGAAAACCTATACTTTGTCTCAGGCGAGTTTCCCATTCAAATGCATGTAACAGTGAGAAACGCATTGTCTTGGCGAAATAAAGCGTTTTTGAACAACTTCATATAAATCGCTGTAACTTTTGATAGAAGACTTAGACAAACATGTTTATGGCTTTATCTTATAGAACTCAAGGTCCCCGTGCTGGGAAAACAGGATTTGCAGCTGTTTGAGCTAAGATTTTCAAGTTATACACATAATGAAAACCTATACTTTGTTTCGGTCAAGTTCCCCATTCAAATGCATGTAACAGTGAGAAACGCACTGTCTTGGCGAAATAAAGCGTTTTTGTACAACTTCATATAAATCGCTGTAACTTTTGATAGAAGACTCGGATACACATGTTTATGGCTTTATCTTATAGAACTCAAGGTCCCCGTGCTGGGAAACCAGGATTTGCAGCTGTTTGAGCTAAGATTTTCAAGTTATACACATAATGAAAACCTATACTTTGTTTCGGTCAAGTTCCCCATTCAAATGCATGTAACAGTGAGAAACGCATTGTCTTGGCGAAAGAAAGCGTTTTTGTACAACTTCATATAAATAGCTGTAACTTTTGATAGAAGACTCGGACAAACATGTTTATGGCTTTATCTTATAGAACTCAAGGTCCCCGTGCTGGGCAAACAGGTTTTGCAGCTGTTTGAGCTAAGATTTTAAAATTATTCACATAATGAAAACCTATACTTTGTCTCAGGCGAGTTTCCCATTCAAATGCATGTAACAGTGAGAAACGCACTGTCTTGGCGAAATAAAGCGTTTTTGTACAACTTCATATAAATAGCTGTAACTTTTGATAGAAGACTCGGATACACATGTTTATGGCTTTATCTTATAGAACTCAAGGTCCCCGTGCTGGGCAAACAGGATTTGCAGCTGTTTGAGCTAAGATTTTCAAGTTATACACATAATGAAAACCTATACTTTCTTTCGGTCAAGTTCCCCATTCAAATGCATGTAACAGTGAGAAACGCATTGTCTTGGCGAAATAAAGCGTTTTTGTACAACTTCATATAAATCGCTGTAACTTTTGATAGAAGACTCGGATACACATGTTTATGGCTTTATCTTATAGAACTCAAGGTCCCCGTGCTGGGAAACCAGGATTTGCAGCTGTTTGAGCTATGATTTTCAAGTTATACACATAATGAAAACCTATACTTTGTTTCGGTCGAGTTCCCATTCAAATGCATGTAACAGTGAGAAACGCATTGTCTTGGCGAAATAAAGCGTTTTTGAACAACTTCATATAAATCGCTGTAACTTTTGATAGAAGACTCAGACAAACATGTTTATGGCTTTATCTTATAGAACTCAATATCCCCGTGCTGGGCAAACAGAACAGGTTTTGCAGCCGTTTGAGCTAAGATTTTAAAATTATTCACATAATGAAAACCTATACTTTGTTTCAGGCGAGTTTCCCATTCAAATGCATGTAACAGTGAGAAACGCATTGTCTTGGCAAAATAAAGCGTTTTTGAACAACTTCATATAAATCGCTGTAACTTTTGATAGAAGACTCAGACAAACATGTTTATGGCTTTATCTTATAGAACTCAAGGTCCCCGTGCTGGGAAAACAGGATTTGCAGCTGTTTGAGCTAAGATTTTCAAGTTATACACATAATGAAAACCTATACTTTCTTTCGGTCAAGTTCCCCATTCAAATGCATGTAACAGTGAGAAACGCACTGTCTTGGCGAAATAAAGCGTTTTTGTACAACTTCATATAAATCGCTGTAACTTTTGATAGAAGACTCGGACACACATGTTTATGGCTTTATCTTATAGAACTCAAGGTCCCCGTGCTGGGAAAACAGGATTTTTAGCTGTTTGAGCTAAGATTTTCAAGTTATACACATAATGAAAACCTATACTTTGTTTCGGTCGAGTTCCCATTCAAATGCATGTAACAGTGAGAAACGCACTGTCTTGGCGAAATAAAGCGTTTTTGTACAACTTCATATAAATCGCTGTAACTTTTGATAGAAGACTCGGATACACATGTTTATGGCTTTATCTTATAGAACTCAAGGTCCCCGTGCTGGGCAAACAGGTTTTGCAGCTGTTTGAGCTAAGATTTTCAAGTTATACACATAATGAAAACCTATACTTTGTTTCGGTCAAGTTCCCCATTCAAATGCATGTAACAGTGAGAAACGCACTGTCTTGGCGAAATAAAGCGTTTTTGTACAACTTCATATAAATCGCTGTAACTTTTGATAGAAGACTCAGACAAACATGTTTATGGCTTTATCTTATAGAACTCAAGGTCCCCGTGCTGGGCAAACAGAACAGGTTTTGCAGCCGTTTGAGCTAAGATTTTAAAATTATTCACATAATGAAAACCTATACTTTGTTTCGGTCAAGTTCCCCATTCAAATGCATGTAACAGTGAGAAACGCACTGTCTTGGCGAAATAAAGCGTTTTTGTACAACTTCATATAAATAGCTGTAACTTTTGATAGAAGACTCAGACAAACATGTTTATGGCTTTATCTTATAGAACTCAAGGTCCCCGTGCTGGGAAAACAGGATTTCCAGCTGTTTGAGCTATGATTTTCAAGTTATACACATAATGAAAACCTATACTTTGTTTCGGTCGAGTTCCCATTCAAATGCATGTAACAGTGAGAAACGCACTGTCTTGGCGAAAGAAAGCGTTTTTGTACAACTTCATATAAATAGCTGTAACTTTTGATAGAAGACTCGGATACACATGTTTATGGCTTTATCTTATAGAACTCAAGGTCCCCGTGCTGGGAAAACAGGATTTGCAGCTGTTTGAGCTAAGATTTTCAAGTTATACACATAATGAAAACCTATACTTTGTTTCGGTCGAGTTCCCATTCAAATGCATGTAACAGTGAGAAACGCATTGTCTTGGCGAAATAAAGCGTTTTTGTACAACTTCATATAAATCGCTGTAACTTTTGATAGAAGACTCGGATACACATGTTTATGGCTTTATCTTATAGAACTCAAGGTCCCCGTGCTGGGAAAACAGGATTTGCAGCTGTTTGAGCTAAGATTTTCAAGTTATACACATAATGAAAACCTATACTTTGTTTCGGTCGAGTTCCCATTCAAATGCATGTAACAGTGAGAAACGCACTGTCTTGGCGAAAGAAAGCGTTTTTGTACAACTTCATATAAATAGCTGTAACTTTTGATAGAAGACTCGGATACACATGTTTATGGCTTTATCTTATAGAACTCAAGGTCCCCGTGCTGGGCAAACAGGATTTGCAGCTGTTTGAGCTAAGATTTTCAAGTTATACACATAATGAAAACCTATACTTTCTTTCGGTCAAGTTCCCCATTCAAATGCATGTAACAGTGAGAAACGCATTGTCTTGGCGAAATAAAGCGTTTTTGTACAACTTCATATAAATCGCTGTAACTTTTGATAGAAGACTCGGATACACATGTTTATGGCTTTATCTTATAGAACTCAAGGTCCCCGTGCTGGGAAACCAGGATTTGCAGCTGTTTGAGCTATGATTTTCAAGTTATACACATAATGAAAACCTATACTTTGTTTCAGGCGAGTTTCCCATTCAAATGCATGTAACAGTGAGAAACGCATTGTCTTGGCAAAATAAAGCGTTTTTGAACAACTTCATATAAATCGCTGTAACTTTTGATAGAAGACTCAGACAAACATGTTTATGGCTTTATCTTATAGAACTCAAGGTCCCCGTGCTGGGAAAACAGGATTTGCAGCTGTTTGAGCTAAGATTTTCAAGTTATACACATAATGAAAACCTATACTTTCTTTCGGTCAAGTTCCCCATTCAAATGCATGTAACAGTGAGAAACGCATTGTCTTGGCGAAATAAAGCGTTTTTGTACAACTTCATATAAATCGCTGTAACTTTTGATAGAAGACTCGGACACACATGTTTATGGCTTTATCTTATAGAACTCAAGGTCCCCGTGCTGGGAAACCAGGATTTGCAGCTGTTTGAGCTAAGATTTTCAAGTTATACACATAATGAAAACCTATACTTTGTTTCGGTCAAGTTCCCCATTCAAATGCATGTAACAGTGAGAAACGCACTGTCTTGGCGAAATAAAGCGTTTTTGTACAACTTCATATAAATCGCTGTAACTTTTGATAGAAGACTCGGACACACATGTTTATGGCTTTATCTTATAGAACTCAAGGTCCCCGTGCTGGGAAAACAGGATTTGCAGCTGTTTGAGCTAAGATTTTCAAGTTATACACATAATGAAAACCTATACTTTGTTTCGGTCGAGTTCCCATTCAAATGCATGTAACAGTGAGAAACGCACTGTCTTGGCGAAATAAAGCGTTTTTGTACAACTTCATATAAATCGCTGTAACTTTTGATAGAAGACTCGGATACACATGTTTATGGCTTTATCTTATAGAACTCAAGGTCCCCGTGCTGGGAAACCAGGATTTGCAGCTGTTTGAGCTAAGATTTTCAAGTTATACACATAATGAAAACCTATACTTTGTTTCGGTCAAGTTCCCCATTCAAATGCATGTAACAGTGAGAAACGCATTGTCTTGGCGAAAGAAAGCGTTTTTGTACAACTTCATATAAATAGCTGTAACTTTTGATAGAAGACTCGGACAAACATGTTTATGGCTTTATCTTATAGAACTCAAGGTCCCCGTGCTGGGCAAACAGGTTTTGCAGCTGTTTGAGCTAAGATTTTAAAATTATTCACATAATGAAAACCTATACTTTGTCTCAGGCGAGTTTCCCATTCAAATGCATGTAACAGTGAGAAACGCACTGTCTTGGCGAAATAAAGCGTTTTTGTACAACTTCATATAAATAGCTGTAACTTTTGATAGAAGACTCGGATACACATGTTTATGGCTTTATCTTATAGAACTCAAGGTCCCCGTGCTGGGCAAACAGGATTTGCAGCTGTTTGAGCTAAGATTTTCAAGTTATACACATAATGAAAACCTATACTTTCTTTCGGTCAAGTTCCCCATTCAAATGCATGTAACAGTGAGAAACGCATTGTCTTGGCGAAATAAAGCGTTTTTGTACAACTTCATATAAATCGCTGTAACTTTTGATAGAAGACTCGGATACACATGTTTATGGCTTTATCTTATAGAACTCAAGGTCCCCGTGCTGGGAAACCAGGATTTGCAGCTGTTTGAGCTATGATTTTCAAGTTATACACATAATGAAAACCTATACTTTGTTTCGGTCGAGTTCCCATTCAAATGCATGTAACAGTGAGAAACGCATTGTCTTGGCGAAATAAAGCGTTTTTGAACAACTTCATATAAATCGCTGTAACTTTTGATAGAAGACTCAGACAAACATGTTTATGGCTTTATCTTATAGAACTCAATATCCCCGTGCTGGGCAAACAGAACAGGTTTTGCTGCCGTTTGAGCTAAGATTTTAAAATTATTCACATAATGAAAACCTATACTTTGTTTCGGTCAAGTTCCCCATTCAAATGCATGTAACAGTGAGAAACGCACTGTCTTGGCGAAATAAAGCGTTTTTGTACAACTTCATATAAATCGCTGTAACTTTTGATAGAAGACTCGGATACACATGTTTATGGCTTTATCTTATAGAACTCAATATCCCCGTGCTGGGCAAACAGAACAGGTTTTGCAGCCGTTTGAGCTAAGATTTTAAAATTATTCACATAATGAAAACCTATACTTTGTTTCAGGCGAGTTTCCCATTCAAATGCATGTAACAGTGAGAAACGCATTGTCTTGGCAAAATAAAGCGTTTTTGAACAACTTCATATAAATCGCTGTAACTTTTGATAGAAGACTCAGACAAACATGTTTATGGCTTTATCTTATAGAACTCAAGGTCCCCGTGCTGGGAAAACAGGATTTGCAGCTGTTTGAGCTAAGATTTTCAAGTTATACACATAATGAAAACCTATACTTTCTTTCGGTCAAGTTCCCCATTCAAATGCATGTAACAGTGAGAAACGCACTGTCTTGGCGAAATAAAGCGTTTTTGTACAACTTCATATAAATCGCTGTAACTTTTGATAGAAGACTCGGACACACATGTTTATGGCTTTATCTTATAGAACTCAAGGTCCCCGTGCTGGGAAAACAGGATTTTTAGCTGTTTGAGCTAAGATTTTCAAGTTATACACATAATGAAAACCTATACTTTGTTTCGGTCGAGTTCCCATTCAAATGCATGTAACAGTGAGAAACGCACTGTCTTGGCGAAATAAAGCGTTTTTGTACAACTTCATATAAATCGCTGTAACTTTTGATAGAAGACTCGGATACACATGTTTATGGCTTTATCTTATAGAACTCAAGGTCCCCGTGCTGGGCAAACAGGTTTTGCAGCTGTTTGAGCTAAGATTTTAAAATTATTCACATAATGAAAACCTATACTTTGTCTCAGGCGAGTTTCCCATTCAAATGCATGTAACAGTGAGAAACGCATTGTCTTGGCGAAATAAAGCGTTTTTGAACAACTTCATATAAATCGCTGTAACTTTTGATAGAAGACTTAGACAAACATGTTTATGGCTTTATCTTATAGAACTCAAGGTCCCCGTGCTGGGAAAACAGGATTTGCAGCTGTTTGAGCTAAGATTTTCAAGTTATACACATAATGAAAACCTATACTTTGTTTCGGTCAAGTTCCCCATTCAAATGCATGTAACAGTGAGAAACGCACTGTCTTGGCGAAATAAAGCGTTTTTGTACAACTTCATATAAATCGCTGTAACTTTTGATAGAAGACTCGGATACACATGTTTATGGCTTTATCTTATAGAACTCAAGGTCCCCGTGCTGGGAAACCAGGATTTGCAGCTGTTTGAGCTAAGATTTTCAAGTTATACACATAATGAAAACCTATACTTTGTTTCGGTCAAGTTCCCCATTCAAATGCATGTAACAGTGAGAAACGCACTGTCTTGGCGAAATAAAGCGTTTTTGTACAACTTCATATAAATCGCTGTAACTTTTGATAGAAGACTCGGATACACATGTTTATGGCTTTATCTTATAGAACTCAAGGTCCCCGTGCTGGGAAACCAGGATTTGCAGCTGTTTGAGCTATGATTTTCAAGTTATACACATAATGAAAACCTATACTTTGTTTCGGTCGAGTTCCCATTCAAATGCATGTAACAGTGAGAAACGCATTGTCTTGGCGAAATAAAGCGTTTTTGAACAACTTCATATAAATCGCTGTAACTTTTGATAGAAGACTCAGACAAACATGTTTATGGCTTTATCTTATAGAACTCAATATCCCCGTGCTGGGCAAACAGAACAGGTTTTGCAGCCGTTTGAGCTAAGATTTTAAAATTATTCACATAATGAAAACCTATACTTTGTTTCAGGCGAGTTTCCCATTCAAATGCATGTAACAGTGAGAAACGCATTGTCTTGGCGAAATAAAGCGTTTTTGTACAACTTCATATAAATCGCTGTAACGTTTGATAGAAGACTCGGATACACATGTTTATGGCTTTATCTTATAGAACTCAAGGTCCCCGTGCTGGGAAACCAGGATTTGCAGCTGTTTGAGCTACGATTTTCAAGTTATACACATAATGAAAACCTATACTTTGTTTTGGTCGAGTTCCCCATTCAAATGCATGTAACAGTGAGAAACGCACTGTCTTGGCGAAATAAAGCGTTTTTGTACAACTTCATATAAATCGCTGTAACTTTTGATAGAAGACTCGGATACACATGTTTATGGCTTTATCTTATAGAACTCAAGGTCCCCGTGCTGGGAAAACAGGATTTGCAGCTGTTTGAGCTATGATTTTCAAGTTATACACATAATGAAAACCTATACTTTGTTTCGGTCGAGTTCCCATTCAAATGCATGTAACAGTAAGAAACGCATTGTCTTGGCGAAATAAAGCGTTTTTGAACAACTTCATATAAATCGCTGTAACTTTTGATAGAAGACTCAGACAAACATGTTTATGGCTTTATCTTATAGAACTCAATATCCCCGTGCTGGGCAAACAGAACAGGTTTTGCAGCCGTTTGAGCTAAGATTTTAAAATTATTCACATAATGAAAACCTATACTTTGTTTCAGGCGAGTTTCCCATTCAAATGCATGTAACAGTGAGAAACGCATTGTCTTGGCAAAATAAAGCGTTTTTGAACAACTTCATATAAATCGCTGTAACTTTTGATAGAAGACTCAGACAAACATGTTTATGGCTTTATCTTATAGAACTCAAGGTCCCCGTGCTGGGAAAACAGGATTTGCAGCTGTTTGAGCTAAGATTTTCAAGTTATACACATAATGAAAACCTATACTTTGTTTCGGTCAAGTTCCCCATTCAAATGCATGTAACAGTGAGAAACGCACTGTCTTGGCGAAATAAAGCGTTTTTGTACAACTTCATATAAATCGCTGTAACTTTTGATAGAAGACTCGGACACACATGTTTATGGCTTTATCTTATAGAACTCAAGGTCCCCGTGCTGGGAAAACAGGATTTGCAGCTGTTTGAGCTAAGATTTTCAAGTTATACACATAATGAAAACCTATACTTTGTTTCGGTCGAGTTCCCATTCAAATGCATGTAACAGTGAGAAACGCACTGTCTTGGCGAAATAAAGCGTTTTTGTACAACTTCATATAAATCGCTGTAACTTTTGATAGAAGACTCGGATACAAATGTTTATGGCTTTATCTTATAGAACTCAAGGTCCCCGTGCTGGGCAAACAGGTTTTGCAGCTGTTTGAGCTAAGATTTTAAAATTATTCACATAATGAAAACCTATACTTTGTCTCAGGCGAGTTTCCCATTCAAATGCATGTAACAGTGAGAAACGCATTGTCTTGGCGAAATAAAGCGTTTTTGAACAACTTCATATAAATCGCTGTAACTTTTGATAGAAGACTTAGACAAACATGTTTATGGCTTTATCTTATAGAACTCAAGGTCCCCGTGCTGGGAAAACAGGATTTGCAGCTGTTTGAGCTAAGATTTTCAAGTTATACACATAATGAAAACCTATACTTTGTTTCGGTCAAGTTCCCCATTCAAATGCATGTAACAGTGAGAAACGCACTGTCTTGGCGAAATAAAGCGTTTTTGTACAACTTCATATAAATCGCTGTAACTTTTGATAGAAGACTCGGACACACATGTTTATGGCTTTATCTTATAGAACTCAAGGTCCCCATGCTGGGAAAACAGGATTTGCAGCTGTTTGAGCTAAGATTTTAAAATTATTCACATAATGAAAACCTATACTTTGTTTCGGTCAAGTTCCCCATTCAAATGCATGTAACAGTGAGAAACGCACTGTCTTGGCGAAATAAAGCGTTTTTGAACAACTTCATATAAATCGCTGTAACTTTTGATAGAAGACTTAGACAAACATGTTTATGGCTTTATCTTATAGAACTCAAGGTCCCCGTGCTGGGAAAACAGGATTTGCAGCTGTTTGAGCTAAGATTTTCAAGTTATACACATAATGAAAACCTATACTTTGTTTCGGTCAAGTTCCCCATTCAAATGCATGTAACAGTGAGAAACGCACTGTCTTGGCGAAATAAAGCGTTTTTGTACAACTTCATATAAATCGCTGTAACTTTTGATAGAAGACTCGGACACACATGTTTATGGCTTTATCTTATAGAACTCAATGTCCCCGTGCTGGGAAAACAGGATTTGCAGCTGTTTGAGCTAAGATTTTCAAGTTATACACATAATGAAAACCTATACTTTGTTTCGGTCGAGTTCCCATTCAAATGCATGTAACAGTGAGAAACGCACTGTCTTGGCGAAATAAAGCATTTTTGTACAACTTCATATAAATCGCTGTAACTTTTGATAGAAGACTCGGATACACATGTTTATGGCTTTATCTTATAGAACTCAAGGTCCCCGTGCTGGGAAAACAGGATTTGCAGCTGTTTGAGCTATGATTTTAAAATTATTCACATAATGAAAACCTATACTTTGTTTCGGTCAAGTTCCCCATTCAAATGCATGTAACAGTGAGAAACGCATTGTCTTGGCGAAATAAAGGGTTTTTGTACAACTTCATATAAATCGCTGTAACTTTTGATAGAAGACTCGGATACACATGTTTATGGCTTTATCTTATAGAACTCAAGGTCCCCGTGCTGGGAAAACAGGATTTGCAGCTGTTTGAGCTAAGATTTTCAAGTTATACACATAATGAAAACCTATACTTTGTTTCGGTCAAGTTCCCCATTCAAATGCATGTAACAGTGAGAAACGCACTGTCTTGGCGAAATAAAGCGTTTTTGTACAACTTCATATAAATCGCTGTAACTTTTGATAGAAGACTCGGACACACATGTTTATGGCTTTATCTTATAGAACTCAAGGTCCCCGTGCTGGGAAAACAGGATTTGCAGCTGTTTGAGCTAAGATTTTCAAGTTATACACATAATGAAAACCTATACTTTGTTTCGGTCGAGTTCCCATTCAAATGCATGTAACAGTGAGAAACGCACTGTCTTGGCGAAATAAAGCGTTTTTGTACAACTTCATATAAATCGCTGTAACTTTTGATAGAAGACTCGGATACAAATGTTTATGGCTTTATCTTATAGAACTCAAGGTCCCCGTGCTGGGCAAACAGGTTTTGCAGCTGTTTGAGCTAAGATTTTAAAATTATTCACATAATGAAAACCTATACTTTGTCTCAGGCGAGTTTCCCATTCAAATGCATGTAACAGTGAGAAACGCATTGTCTTGGCGAAATAAAGCGTTTTTGAACAACTTCATATAAATCGCTGTAACTTTTGATAGAAGACTTAGACAAACATGTTTATGGCTTTATCTTATAGAACTCAAGGTCCCCGTGCTGGGAAAACAGGATTTGCAGCTGTTTGAGCTAAGATTTTCAAGTTATACACATAATGAAAACCTATACTTTGTTTCGGTCAAGTTCCCCATTCAAATGCATGTAACAGTGAGAAACGCACTGTCTTGGCGAAATAAAGCGTTTTTGTACAACTTCATATAAATCGCTGTAACTTTTGATAGAAGACTCGGACACACATGTTTATGGCTTTATCTTATAGAACTCAAGGTCCCCATGCTGGGAAAACAGGATTTGCAGCTGTTTGAGCTAAGATTTTAAAATTATTCACATAATGAAAACCTATACTTTGTTTCGGTCAAGTTCCCCATTCAAATGCATGTAACAGTGAGAAACGCACTGTCTTGGCGAAATAAAGCGTTTTTGAACAACTTCATATAAATCGCTGTAACTTTTGATAGAAGACTTAGACAAACATGTTTATGGCTTTATCTTATAGAACTCAAGGTCCCCGTGCTGGGAAAACAGGATTTGCAGCTGTTTGAGCTAAGATTTTCAAGTTATACACATAATGAAAACCTATACTTTGTTTCGGTCAAGTTCCCCATTCAAATGCATGTAACAGTGAGAAACGCACTGTCTTGGCGAAATAAAGCGTTTTTGTACAACTTCATATAAATCGCTGTAACTTTTGATAGAAGACTCGGACACACATGTTTATGGCTTTATCTTATAGAACTCAATGTCCCCGTGCTGGGAAAACAGGATTTGCAGCTGTTTGAGCTAAGATTTTCAAGTTATACACATAATGAAAACCTATACTTTGTTTCGGTCGAGTTCCCATTCAAATGCATGTAACAGTGAGAAACGCACTGTCTTGGCGAAATAAAGCATTTTTGTACAACTTCATATAAATCGCTGTAACTTTTGATAGAAGACTCGGATACACATGTTTATGGCTTTATCTTATAGAACTCAAGGTCCCCGTGCTGGGAAAACAGGATTTGCAGCTGTTTGAGCTATGATTTTAAAATTATTCACATAATGAAAACCTATACTTTGTTTCGGTCAAGTTCCCCATTCAAATGCATGTAACAGTGAGAAACGCATTGTCTTGGCGAAATAAAGGGTTTTTGTACAACTTCATATAAATCGCTGTAACTTTTGATAGAAGACTCGGATACACATGTTTATGGCTTTATCTTATAGAACTCAAGGTCCCCGTGCTGGGAAAACAGGATTTGCAGCTGTTTGAGCTAAGATTTTCAAGTTATACACATAATGAAAACCTATACTTTGTTTCGGTCAAGTTCCCCATTCAAATGCATGTAACAGTGAGAAACGCACTGTCTTGGCGAAATAAAGCGTTTTTGTACAACTTCATATAAATCGCTGTAACTTTTGATAGAAGACTCAGACAAACATGTTTATGGCTTTATCTTATAGAACTCAAGGTCCCCGTGCTGGGCAAACAGAACAGGTTTTGCAGCCGTTTGAGCTAAGATTTTAAAATTATTCACATAATGAAAACCTATACTTTGTTTCGGTCAAGTTCCCCATTCAAATGCATGTAACAGTGAGAAACGCACTGTCTTGGCGAAATAAAGCGTTTTTGTACAACTTCATATAAATAGCTGTAACTTTTGATAGAAGACTCAGACAAACATGTTTATGGCTTTATCTTATAGAACTCAAGGTCCCCGTGCTGGGAAAACAGGATTTCCAGCTGTTTGAGCTATGATTTTCAAGTTATACACATAATGAAAACCTATACTTTGTTTCGGTCGAGTTCCCATTCAAATGCATGTAACAGTGAGAAACGCACTGTCTTGGCGAAATAAAGCATTTTTGTACAACTTCATATAAATCGCTGTAACTTTTGATAGAAGACTCGGATACACATGTTTATGGCTTTATCTTATAGAACTCAAGGTCCCCGTGCTGGGAAAACAGGATTTGCAGCTGTTTGAGCTATGATTTTAAAATTATTCACATAATGAAAACCTATACTTTGTTTCGGTCAAGTTCCCCATTCAAATGCATGTAACAGTGAGAAACGCATTGTCTTGGCGAAATAAAGGGTTTTTGTACAACTTCATATAAATCGCTGTAACTTTTGATAGAAGACTCGGATACACATGTTTATGGCTTTATCTTATAGAACTCAAGGTCCCCGTGCTGGGAAACCAGGATTTGCAGCTGTTTGAGCTAAGATTTTCAAGTTATACACATAATGAAAACCTATACTTTGTTTCGGTCAAGTTCCCCATTCAAATGCATGTAACAGTGAGAAACGCACTGTCTTGGCGAAATAAAGCGTTTTTGTACAACTTCATATAAATCGCTGTAACTTTTGATAGAAGACTCAGACAAACATGTTTATGGCTTTATCTTATAGAACTCAAGGTCCCCGTGCTGGGCAAACAGAACAGGTTTTGCAGCCGTTTGAGCTAAGATTTTAAAATTATTCACATAATGAAAACCTATACTTTGTTTCGGTCAAGTTCCCCATTCAAATGCATGTAACAGTGAGAAACGCACTGTCTTGGCGAAATAAAGCGTTTTTGTACAACTTCATATAAATAGCTGTAACTTTTGATAGAAGACTCAGACAAACATGTTTATGGCTTTATCTTATAGAACTCAAGGTCCCCGTGCTGGGAAAACAGGATTTCCAGCTGTTTGAGCTATGATTTTCAAGTTATACACATAATGAAAACCTATACTTTGTTTCGGTCGAGTTCCCATTCAAATGCATGTAACAGTGAGAAACGCACTGTCTTGGCGAAATAAAGCATTTTTGTACAACTTCATATAAATCGCTGTAACTTTTGATAGAAGACTCGGATACACATGTTTATGGCTTTATCTTATAGAACTCAAGGTCCCCGTGCTGGGAAAACAGGATTTGCAGCTGTTTGAGCTATGATTTTAAAATTATTCACATAATGAAAACCTATACTTTGTTTCGGTCAAGTTCCCCATTCAAATGCATGTAACAGTGAGAAACGCATTGTCTTGGCGAAATAAAGGGTTTTTGTACAACTTCATATAAATCGCTGTAACTTTTGATAGAAGACTCGGATACACATGTTTATGGCTTTATCTTATAGAACTCAAGGTCCCCGTGCTGGCAAAACAGGATTTGCAGCTGTTTGAGCTAAGATTTTCAAGTTATACACATAATGAAAACCTATACTTTGTTTCGGTCAAGTTCCCCATTCAAATGCATGTAACAGTGAGAAACGCACTGTCTTGGCGAAATAAAGCGTTTTTGTACAACTTCATATAAATCGCTGTAACTTTTGATAGAAGACTCAGACAAACATGTTTATGGCTTTATCTTATAGAACTCAAGGTCCCCGTGCTGGGCAAACAGAACAGGTTTTGCAGCCGTTTGAGCTAAGATTTTAAAATTATTCACATAATGAAAACCTATACTTTGTTTCGGTCAAGTTCCCCATTCAAATGCATGTAACAGTGAGAAACGCACTGTCTTGGCGAAATAAAGCGTTTTTGTACAACTTCATATAAATAGCTGTAACTTTTGATAGAAGACTCAGACAAACATGTTTATGGCTTTATCTTATAGAACTCAAGGTCCCCGTGCTGGGAAAACAGGATTTCCAGCTGTTTGAGCTATGATTTTCAAGTTATACACATAATGAAAACCTATACTTTGTTTCGGTCGAGTTCCCATTCAAATGCATGTAACAGTGAGAAACGCACTGTCTTGGCGAAAGAAAGCGTTTTTGTACAACTTCATATAAATAGCTGTAACTTTTGATAGAAGACTCGGATACACATGTTTATGGCTTTATCTTATAGAACTCAAGGTCCCCGTGCTGGGCAAACAGGTTTTGCAGCTGTTTGAGCTAAGATTTTCAAGTTATACACATAATGAAAACCTATACTTTGTTTCGGTCAAGTTCCCCATTCAAATGCATGTAACAGTGAGAAACGCATTGTCTTGGCGAAATAAAGCGTTTTTGAACAACTTCATATAAATCGCTGTAACTTTTGATAGAAGACTCAGACAAACATGTTTATGGCTTTATCTTATAGAACTCAAGGTCCCCGTGCTGGGAAAACAGGATTTGCAGCTGTTGGAGCTAAGATTTTCAAGTTATACACATAATGAAAACCTATACTTTGTTTCGGTCAAGTTCCCCATTCAAATGCATGTAACAGTGAGAAACGCACTGTCTTGGCGAAAGAAAGCGTTTTTGTACAACTTCATATAAATAGCTGTAACTTTTGATAGAAGACTCGGATACACATGTTTATGGCTTTATCTTATAGAACTCAAGGTCCCCGTGCTGGGCAAACAGGTTTTGCAGCTGTTTGAGCTAAGATTTTCAAGTTATACACATAATGAAAACCTATACTTTGTTTCGGTCAAGTTCCCCATTCAAATGCATGTAACAGTGAGAAACGCATTGTCTTGGCGAAATAAAGCGTTTTTGTACAACTTCATATAAATCGCTGTAACTTTTGATAGAAGACTCAGATACACATGTTTATGGCTTTATCTTATAGAACTCAAGGTCCCCGTGCTGGGCAAACAGGTTTTGCAGCTGTTTGAGCTAAGATTTTCAAGTTATACACATAATGAAAACCTATACTTTGTTTCGGTCAAGTTCCCCATTCAAATGCATGTAACAGTGAGAAACGCACTGTCTTGGCGAAATAAAGCGTTTTTGTAAAACTTCATATAAATCGCTGTAACTTTTGATAGAAGACTCGGACACACATGTTTATGGCTTTATCTTATAGAACTCAAGGTCCCCGTGCTGGGCAAACAGGTTTTGCAGCTGTTTGAGCTAAGATTTTAAAATTATTCACATAATGAAAACCTATACTTTGTCTCAGGCGAGTTTCCCATTCAAATGCATGTAACAGTGAGAAACGCACTGTCTTGGCGAAATAAAGCGTTTTTGTACAACTTCATATAAATCGCTGTAACTTTTGATAGAAGACTCGGACACACATGTTTATGGCTTTATCTTATAGAACTCAAGGTCCCCGTGCTGGGAAAACAGGATTTGCAGCTGTTTGAGCTAAGATTTTCAAGTTATACACATAATGAAAACCTATACTTTGTTTCGGTCGAGTTCCCATTCAAATGCATGTAACAGTGAGAAACGCATTGTCTTGGCGAAATAAAGCGTTTTTGTACAACTTCATATAAATCGCTGTAACTTTTGATAGAAGACTCGGATACACATGTTTATGGCTTTATCTTATAGAACTCAAGGTCCCCGTGCTGGGAAAACAGGATTTGCAGCTGTTTGAGCTATGATTTTCAAGTTATACACATAATGAAAACCTATACTTTGTTTCGGTCGAGTTCCCATTCAAATGCATGTAACAGTGAGAAACGCACTGTCTTGGCGAAAGAAAGCGTTTTTGTACAACTTCATATAAATAGCTGTAACTTTTGATAGAAGACTCGGATACACATGTTTATGGCTTTATCTTATAGAACTCAAGGTCCCCATGCTGGGAAAACAGGATTTGCAGCTGTTTGAGCTAAGATTTTAAAATTATTCACATAATGAAAACCTATACTTTGTTTCGGTCAAGTTCCCCATTCAAATGCATGTAACAGTGAGAAACGCACTGTCTTGGCGAAATAAAGCGTTTTTGAACAACTTCATATAAATCGCTGTAACTTTTGATAGAAGACTTAGACAAACATGTTTATGGCTTTATCTTATAGAACTCAAGGTCCCCGTGCTGGGAAAACAGGATTTGCAGCTGTTTGAGCTAAGATTTTAAAATTATTCACATAATGAAAACCTATACTTTGTTTCGGTCAAGTTCCCCATTCAAATGCATGTAACAGTGAGAAACGCACTGTCTTGGCGAAATAAAGCGTTTTTGTACAACTTCATATAAATAGCTGTAACTTTTGATAGAAGACTCAGACAAACATGTTTATGGCTTTATCTTATAGAACTCAAGGTCCCCGTGCTGGGAAAACAGGATTTGCAGCTGTTTGAGCTAAGATTTTAAAATTATTCACATAATGAAAACCTATACTTTGTTTCGGTCAAGTTCCCCATTCAAATGCATGTAACAGTGAGAAACGCACTGTCTTGGCGAAATAAAGCGTTTTTGAACAACTTCATATAAATCGCTGTAACTTTTGATAGAAGACTTAGACAAACATGTTTATGGCTTTATCTTATAGAACTCAAGGTCCCCGTGCTGGGAAAACAGGATTTGCAGCTGTTTGAGCTAAGATTTTAAAATTATTCACATAATGAAAACCTATACTTTGTTTCGGTCAAGTTCCCCATTCAAATGCATGTAACAGTGAGAAACGCACTGTCTTGGCGAAATAAAGCGTTTTTGAACAACTTCATATAAATCGCTGTAACTTTTGATAGAAGACTTAGACAAACATGTTTATGGCTTTATCTTATAGAACTCAAGGTCCCCGTGCTGGGAAAACAGGATTTGCAGCTGTTTGAGCTAAGATTTTCAAGTTATACACATAATGAAAACCTATACTTTGTTTCGGTCAAGTTCCCCATTCAAATGCATGTAACAGTGAGAAACGCACTGTCTTGGCGAAATAAAGCGTTTTTGTACAACTTCATATAAATCGCTGTAACTTTTGATAGAAGACTCGGACACACATGTTTATGGCTTTATCTTATAGAACTCAATGTCCCCGTGCTGGGAAAACAGGATTTGCAGCTGTTTGAGCTAAGATTTTCAAGTTATACACATAATGAAAACCTATACTTTGTTTCGGTCGAGTTCCCATTCAAATGCATGTAACAGTGAGAAACGCACTGTCTTGGCGAAATAAAGCATTTTTGTACAACTTCATATAAATCGCTGTAACTTTTGATAGAAGACTCGGATACACATGTTTATGGCTTTATCTTATAGAACTCAAGGTCCCCGTGCTGGGCAAACAGGTTTTGCAGCTGTTTGAGCTAAGATTTTCAAGTTATACACATAATGAAAACCTATACTTTGTTTCGGTCAAGTTCCCCATTCAAATGCATGTAACAGTGAGAAACGCATTGTCTTGGCGAAATAAA
Source organism: Rhamphochromis sp. 'chilingali' (assembly GCF_963969265.1). Classification (NCBI taxonomy): domain Eukaryota; kingdom Metazoa; phylum Chordata; class Actinopteri; order Cichliformes; family Cichlidae; genus Rhamphochromis; species Rhamphochromis sp. 'chilingali'. The sequence continues at coordinate 29,633,892 of NC_137945.1, read as the reverse complement.
GCGTTTTTGAACAACTTCATATAAATCGCTGTAACTTTTGATAGAAGACTCAGACAAACATGTTTATGGCTTTATCTTATAGAACTCAAGGTCCCCGTGCTGGGAAAACAGGATTTGCAGCTGTTGGAGCTAAGATTTTCAAGTTATACACATAATGAAAACCTATACTTTGTTTCGGTCAAGTTCCCCATTCAAATGCATGTAACAGTGAGAAACGCACTGTCTTGGCGAAAGAAAGCGTTTTTGTACAACTTCATATAAATAGCTGTAACTTTTGATAGAAGACTCGGATACACATGTTTATGGCTTTATCTTATAGAACTCAAGGTCCCCGTGCTGGGCAAACAGGTTTTGCAGCTGTTTGAGCTAAGATTTTCAAGTTATACACATAATGAAAACCTATACTTTGTTTCGGTCAAGTTCCCCATTCAAATGCATGTAACAGTGAGAAACGCATTGTCTTGGCGAAATAAAGCGTTTTTGTAAAACTTCATATAAATCGCTGTAACTTTTGATAGAAGACTCAGATACACATGTTTATGGCTTTATCTTATAGAACTCAAGGTCCCCGTGCTGGGCAAACAGGTTTTGCAGCTGTTTGAGCTAAGATTTTCAAGTTATACACATAATGAAAACCTATACTTTGTTTCGGTCAAGTTCCCCATTCAAATGCATGTAACAGTGAGAAACGCATTGTCTTGGCGAAATAAAGCGTTTTTGAACAACTTCATATAAATCGCTGTAACTTTTGATAGAAGACTCGGATACACATGTTTATGGCTTTATCTTATAGAACTCAAGGTCCCCGTGCTGGGAAAACAGGATTTGCAGCTGTTTGAGCTATGATTTTCAAGTTATACACATAATGAAAACCTATACTTTGTTTCGGTCGAGTTCCCATTCAAATGCATGTAACAGTGAGAAACGCACTGTCTTGGCGAAATAAAGCGTTTTTGAACAACTTCATATAAATCGCTGTAACTTTTGATAGAAGACTTAGACAAACATGTTTATGGCTTTATCTTATAGAACTCAAGGTCCCCGTGCTGGGAAAACAGGATTTGCAGCTGTTTGAGCTAAGATTTTAAAATTATTCACATAATGAAAACCTATACTTTGTTTCGGTCAAGTTCCCCATTCAAATGCATGTAACAGTGAGAAACGCACTGTCTTGGCGAAATAAAGCGTTTTTGAACAACTTCATATAAATCGCTGTAACTTTTGATAGAAGACTTAGACAAACATGTTTATGGCTTTATCTTATAGAACTCAAGGTCCCCGTGCTGGGAAAACAGGATTTGCAGCTGTTTGAGCTAAGATTTTCAAGTTATACACATAATGAAAACCTATACTTTGTTTCGGTCAAGTTCCCCATTCAAATGCATGTAACAGTGAGAAACGCACTGTCTTGGCGAAATAAAGCGTTTTTGTACAACTTCATATAAATCGCTGTAACTTTTGATAGAAGACTCGGACACACATGTTTATGGCTTTATCTTATAGAACTCAATGTCCCCGTGCTGGGAAAACAGGATTTGCAGCTGTTTGAGCTAAGATTTTCAAGTTATACACATAATGAAAACCTATACTTTGTTTCGGTCGAGTTCCCATTCAAATGCATGTAACAGTGAGAAACGCACTGTCTTGGCGAAATAAAGCATTTTTGTACAACTTCATATAAATCGCTGTAACTTTTGATAGAAGACTCGGATACACATGTTTATGGCTTTATCTTATAGAACTCAAGGTCCCCGTGCTGGGCAAACAGGTTTTGCAGCTGTTTGAGCTAAGATTTTCAAGTTATACACATAATGAAAACCTATACTTTGTTTCGGTCAAGTTCCCCATTCAAATGCATGTAACAGTGAGAAACGCATTGTCTTGGCGAAATAAAGCGTTTTTGAACAACTTCATATAAATCGCTGTAACTTTTGATAGAAGACTCAGACAAACATGTTTATGGCTTTATCTTATAGAACTCAAGGTCCCCGTGCTGGGAAAACAGGATTTGCAGCTGTTGGAGCTAAGATTTTCAAGTTATACACATAATGAAAACCTATACTTTGTTTCGGTCAAGTTCCCCATTCAAATGCATGTAACAGTGAGAAACGCACTGTCTTGGCGAAAGAAAGCGTTTTTGTACAACTTCATATAAATAGCTGTAACTTTTGATAGAAGACTCGGATACACATGTTTATGGCTTTATCTTATAGAACTCAAGGTCCCCGTGCTGGGCAAACAGGTTTTGCAGCTGTTTGAGCTAAGATTTTCAAGTTATACACATAATGAAAACCTATACTTTGTTTCGGTCAAGTTCCCCATTCAAATGCATGTAACAGTGAGAAACGCATTGTCTTGGCGAAATAAAGCGTTTTTGTACAACTTCATATAAATCGCTGTAACTTTTGATAGAAGACTCAGATACACATGTTTATGGCTTTATCTTATAGAACTCAAGGTCCCCGTGCTGGGCAAACAGGTTTTGCAGCTGTTTGAGCTAAGATTTTCAAGTTATACACATAATGAAAACCTATACTTTGTTTCGGTCAAGTTCCCCATTCAAATGCATGTAACAGTGAGAAACGCATTGTCTTGGCGAAATAAAGCGTTTTTGAACAACTTCATATAAATCGCTGTAACTTTTGATAGAAGACTCGGATACACATGTTTATGGCTTTATCTTATAGAACTCAAGGTCCCCGTGCTGGGAAAACAGGATTTGCAGCTGTTTGAGCTATGATTTTCAAGTTATACACATAATGAAAACCTATACTTTGTTTCGGTCGAGTTCCCATTCAAATGCATGTAACAGTGAGAAACGCACTGTCTTGGCGAAAGAAAGCGTTTTTGTACAACTTCATATAAATAGCTGTAACTTTTGATAGAAGACTCGGATACACATGTTTATGGCTTTATCTTATAGAACTCAAGGTCCCCATGCTGGGAAAACAGGATTTGCAGCTGTTTGAGCTAAGATTTTAAAATTATTCACATAATGAAAACCTATACTTTGTTTCGGTCAAGTTCCCCATTCAAAAGCATGTAACAGTGAGAAACGCACTGTCTTGGCGAAATAAAGCGTTTTTGAACAACTTCATATAAATCGCTGTAACTTTTGATAGAAGACTTAGACAAACATGTTTATGGCTTTATCTTATAGAACTCAAGGTCCCCGTGCTGGGAAAACAGGATTTGCAGCTGTTTGAGCTAAGATTTTAAAATTATTCACATAATGAAAACCTATACTTTGTTTCGGTCAAGTTCCCCATTCAAATGCATGTAACAGTGAGAAACGCACTGTCTTGGCGAAATAAAGCGTTTTTGAACAACTTCATATAAATCGCTGTAACTTTTGATAGAAGACTTAGACAAACATGTTTATGGCTTTATCTTATAGAACTCAAGGTCCCCGTGCTGGGAAAACAGGATTTGCAGCTGTTTGAGCTAAGATTTTCAAGTTATACACATAATGAAAACCTATACTTTGTTTCGGTCAAGTTCCCCATTCAAATGCATGTAACAGTGAGAAACGCACTGTCTTGGCGAAATAAAGCGTTTTTGTACAACTTCATATAAATCGCTGTAACTTTTGATAGAAGACTCGGACACACATGTTTATGGCTTTATCTTATAGAACTCAATGTCCCCGTGCTGGGAAAACAGGATTTGCAGCTGTTTGAGCTAAGATTTTCAAGTTATACACATAATGAAAACCTATACTTTGTTTCGGTCGAGTTCCCATTCAAATGCATGTAACAGTGAGAAACGCACTGTCTTGGCGAAATAAAGCGTTTTTGAACAACTTCATATAAATCGCTGTAACTTTTGATAGAAGACTTAGACAAACATGTTTATGGCTTTATCTTATAGAACTCAAGGTCCCCGTGCTGGGAAAACAGGATTTGCAGCTGTTTGAGCTAAGATTTTAAAATTATTCACATAATGAAAACCTATACTTTGTTTCGGTCAAGTTCCCCATTCAAATGCATGTAACAGTGAGAAACGCACTGTCTTGGCGAAATAAAGCGTTTTTGAACAACTTCATATAAATCGCTGTAACTTTTGATAGAAGACTTAGACAAACATGTTTATGGCTTTATCTTATAGAACTCAAGGTCCCCGTGCTGGGAAAACAGGATTTGCAGCTGTTTGAGCTAAGATTTTCAAGTTATACACATAATGAAAACCTATACTTTGTTTCGGTCAAGTTCCCCATTCAAATGCATGTAACAGTGAGAAACGCACTGTCTTGGCGAAATAAAGCGTTTTTGTACAACTTCATATAAATCGCTGTAACTTTTGATAGAAGACTCGGACACACATGTTTATGGCTTTATCTTATAGAACTCAAGGTCCCCGTGCTGGGAAAACAGGATTTGCAGCTGTTTGAGCTAAGATTTTCAAGTTATACACATAATGAAAACCTATACTTTGTTTCGGTCGAGTTCCCATTCAAATGCATGTAACAGTGAGAAACGCATTGTCTTGGCGAAATAAAGCGTTTTTGTACAACTTCATATAAATCGCTGTAACTTTTGATAGAAGACTCGGATACACATGTTTATGGCTTTATCTTATAGAACTCAAGGTCCCCGTGCTGGGAAAACAGGATTTGCAGCTGTTTGAGCTATGATTTTCAAGTTATACACATAATGAAAACCTATACTTTGTTTCGGTCGAGTTCCCATTCAAATGCATGTAACAGTGAGAAACGCACTGTCTTGGCGAAAGAAAGCGTTTTTGTACAACTTCATATAAATAGCTGTAACTTTTGATAGAAGACTCGGATACACATGTTTATGGCTTTATCTTATAGAACTCAAGGTCCCCGTGCTGGGAAAACAGGATTTGCAGCTGTTTGAGCTAAGATTTTAAAATTATTCACATAATGAAAACCTATACTTTGTTTCGGTCAAGTTCCCCATTCAAATGCATGTAACAGTGAGAAACGCACTGTCTTGGCGAAATAAAGCGTTTTTGAACAACTTCATATAAATCGCTGTAACTTTTGATAGAAGACTTAGACAAACATGTTTATGGCTTTATCTTATAGAACTCAAGGTCCCCGTGCTGGGAAAACAGGATTTGCAGCTGTTTGAGCTAAGATTTTCAAGTTATACACATAATGAAAACCTATACTTTGTTTCGGTCAAGTTCCCCATTCAAATGCATGTAACAGTGAGAAACGCACTGTCTTGGCGAAATAAAGCGTTTTTGTACAACTTCATATAAATCGCTGTAACTTTTGATAGAAGACTCGGACACACATGTTTATGGCTTTATCTTATAGAACTCAAGGTCCCCGTGCTGGGAAAACAGGATTTGCAGCTGTTTGAGCTAAGATTTTCAAGTTATACACATAATGAAAACCTATACTTTGTTTCGGTCGAGTTCCCATTCAAATGCATGTAACAGTGAGAAACGCATTGTCTTGGCGAAATAAAGCGTTTTTGTACAACTTCATATAAATCGCTGTAACTTTTGATAGAAGACTCGGATACACATGTTTATGGCTTTATCTTATAGAACTCAAGGTCCCCGTGCTGGGAAAACAGGATTTGCAGCTGTTTGAGCTATGATTTTCAAGTTATACACATAATGAAAACCTATACTTTGTTTCGGTCGAGTTCCCATTCAAATGCATGTAACAGTGAGAAACGCACTGTCTTGGCGAAAGAAAGCGTTTTTGTACAACTTCATATAAATAGCTGTAACTTTTGATAGAAGACTCGGATACACATGTTTATGGCTTTATCTTATAGAACTCAAGGTCCCCGTGCTGGGCAAACAGGTTTTGCAGCTGTTTGAGCTAAGATTTTAAAATTATTCACATAATGAAAACCTATACTTTGTCTCAGGCGAGTTTCCCATTCAAATGCATGTAACAGTGAGAAACGCATTGTCTTGGCGAAATAAAGCGTTTTTGAACAACTTCATATAAATCGCTGTAACTTTTGATAGAAGACTCAGACAAACATGTTTATGGCTTTATCTTATAGAACTCAATATCCCCGTGCTGGGCAAACAGAACAGGTTTTGCAGCCGTTTGAGCTAAGATTTTAAAATTATTCACATAATGAAAACCTATACTTTGTTTCAGGCGAGTTTCCCATTCAAATGCATGTAACAGTGAGAAACGCATTGTCTTGGCAAAATAAAGCGTTTTTGAACAACTTCATATAAATCGCTGTAACTTTTGATAGAAGACGCAGACAAACATGTTTATGGCTTTATCTTATAGAACTCAAGGTCCCCGTGCTGGGAAAACAGGATTTGCAGCTGTTTGAGCTAAGATTTTCAAGTTATACACATAATGAAAACCTATACTTTCTTTCGGTCAAGTTCCCCATTCAAATGCATGTAACAGTGAGAAACGCATTGTCTTGGCGAAATAAAGCGTTTTTGAACAACTTCATATAAATCGCTGTAACTTTTGATAGAAGACTTAGACAAACATGTTTATGGCTTTATCTTATAGAACTCAAGGTCCCCGTGCTGGGAAAACAGGATTTGCAGCTGTTTGAGCTAAGATTTTAAAATTATTCACATAATGAAAACCTATACTTTGTTTCGGTCAAGTTCCCCATTCAAATGCATGTAACAGTGAGAAACGCACTGTCTTGGCGAAAGAAAGCGTTTTTGTACAACTTCATATAAATCGCTGTAACTTTTGATAGAAGACTCAGATACACATGTTTATGGCTTTATCTTATAGAACTCAAGGTCCCCGTGCTGGGCAAACAGGTTTTGCAGCTGTTTGAGCTAAGATTTTAAAATTATTCACATAATGAAAACCTATACTTTGTCTCAGGCGAGTTGTTTCCCATTCAAATGCATGTAACAGTGAGAAACGCACTGTCTTGGCGAAATAAAGCGTTTTTGTACAACTTCATATAAATCGCTGTAACTTTTGATAGAAGACTCGGACACACATGTTTATGGCTTTATCTTATAGAACTCAAGGTCCCCGTGCTGGGAAAACAGGATTTGCAGCTGTTTGAGCTATGATTTTCAAGTTATACACATAATGAAAACCTATACTTTGTTTCGGTCGAGTTCCCATTCAAATGCATGTAACAGTGAGAAACGCACTGTCTTGGCGAAAGAAAGCGTTTTTGTACAACTTCATATAAATAGCTGTAACTTTTGATAGAAGACTCGGATACACATGTTTATGGCTTTATCTTATAGAACTCAAGGTCCCCATGCTGGGAAAACAGGATTTGCAGCTGTTTGAGCTAAGATTTTAAAATTATTCACATAATGAAAACCTATACTTTGTTTCGGTCAAGTTCCCCATTCAAATGCATGTAACAGTGAGAAACGCACTGTCTTGGCGAAATAAAGCGTTTTTGAACAACTTCATATAAATCGCTGTAACTTTTGATAGAAGACTTAGACAAACATGTTTATGGCTTTATCTTATAGAACTCAAGGTCCCCGTGCTGGGAAAACAGGATTTGCAGCTGTTTGAGCTAAGATTTTAAAATTATTCACATAATGAAAACCTATACTTTGTTTCGGTCAAGTTCCCCATTCAAATGCATGTAACAGTGAGAAACGCACTGTCTTGGCGAAATAAAGCGTTTTTGAACAACTTCATATAAATCGCTGTAACTTTTGATAGAAGACTTAGACAAACATGTTTATGGCTTTATCTTATAGAACTCAAGGTCCCCGTGCTGGGAAAACAGGATTTGCAGCTGTTTGAGCTAAGATTTTCAAGTTATACACATAATGAAAACCTATACTTTGTTTCGGTCAAGTTCCCCATTCAAATGCATGTAACAGTGAGAAACGCACTGTCTTGGCGAAATAAAGCGTTTTTGTACAACTTCATATAAATCGCTGTAACTTTTGATAGAAGACTCGGACACACATGTTTATGGCTTTATCTTATAGAACTCAATGTCCCCGTGCTGGGAAAACAGGATTTGCAGCTGTTTGAGCTAAGATTTTCAAGTTATACACATAATGAAAACCTATACTTTGTTTCGGTCGAGTTCCCATTCAAATGCATGTAACAGTGAGAAACGCACTGTCTTGGCGAAATAAAGCATTTTTGTACAACTTCATATAAATCGCTGTAACTTTTGATAGAAGACTCGGATACACATGTTTATGGCTTTATCTTATAGAACTCAAGGTCCCCGTGCTGGGCAAACAGGTTTTGCAGCTGTTTGAGCTAAGATTTTCAAGTTATACACATAATGAAAACCTATACTTTGTTTCGGTCAAGTTCCCCATTCAAATGCATGTAACAGTGAGAAACGCATTGTCTTGGCGAAATAAAGCGTTTTTGAACAACTTCATATAAATCGCTGTAACTTTTGATAGAAGACTCAGACAAACATGTTTATGGCTTTATCTTATAGAACTCAAGGTCCCCGTGCTGGGAAAACAGGATTTGCAGCTGTTGGAGCTAAGATTTTCAAGTTATACACATAATGAAAACCTATACTTTGTTTCGGTCAAGTTCCCCATTCAAATGCATGTAACAGTGAGAAACGCACTGTCTTGGCGAAAGAAAGCGTTTTTGTACAACTTCATATAAATAGCTGTAACTTTTGATAGAAGACTCGGATACACATGTTTATGGCTTTATCTTATAGAACTCAAGGTCCCCGTGCTGGGCAAACAGGTTTTGCAGCTGTTTGAGCTAAGATTTTCAAGTTATACACATAATGAAAACCTATACTTTGTTTCGGTCAAGTTCCCCATTCAAATGCATGTAACAGTGAGAAACGCATTGTCTTGGCGAAATAAAGCGTTTTTGTAAAACTTCATATAAATCGCTGTAACTTTTGATAGAAGACTCAGATACACATGTTTATGGCTTTATCTTATAGAACTCAAGGTCCCCGTGCTGGGCAAACAGGTTTTGCAGCTGTTTGAGCTAAGATTTTCAAGTTATACACATAATGAAAACCTATACTTTGTTTCGGTCAAGTTCCCCATTCAAATGCATGTAACAGTGAGAAACGCATTGTCTTGGCGAAATAAAGCGTTTTTGAACAACTTCATATAAATCGCTGTAACTTTTGATAGAAGACTCGGATACACATGTTTATGGCTTTATCTTATAGAACTCAAGGTCCCCGTGCTGGGAAAACAGGATTTGCAGCTGTTTGAGCTATGATTTTCAAGTTATACACATAATGAAAACCTATACTTTGTTTCGGTCGAGTTCCCATTCAAATGCATGTAACAGTGAGAAACGCACTGTCTTGGCGAAAGAAAGCGTTTTTGTACAACTTCATATAAATAGCTGTAACTTTTGATAGAAGACTCGGATACACATGTTTATGGCTTTATCTTATAGAACTCAAGGTCCCCATGCTGGGAAAACAGGATTTGCAGCTGTTTGAGCTAAGATTTTAAAATTATTCACATAATGAAAACCTATACTTTGTTTCGGTCAAGTTCCCCATTCAAATGCATGTAACAGTGAGAAACGCACTGTCTTGGCGAAATAAAGCGTTTTTGAACAACTTCATATAAATCGCTGTAACTTTTGATAGAAGACTTAGACAAACATGTTTATGGCTTTATCTTATAGAACTCAAGGTCCCCGTGCTGGGAAAACAGGATTTGCAGCTGTTTGAGCTAAGATTTTAAAATTATTCACATAATGAAAACCTATACTTTGTTTCGGTCAAGTTCCCCATTCAAATGCATGTAACAGTGAGAAACGCACTGTCTTGGCGAAATAAAGCGTTTTTGAACAACTTCATATAAATCGCTGTAACTTTTGATAGAAGACTTAGACAAACATGTTTATGGCTTTATCTTATAGAACTCAAGGTCCCCGTGCTGGGAAAACAGGATTTGCAGCTGTTTGAGCTAAGATTTTCAAGTTATACACATAATGAAAACCTATACTTTGTTTCGGTCAAGTTCCCCATTCAAATGCATGTAACAGTGAGAAACGCACTGTCTTGGCGAAATAAAGCGTTTTTGTACAACTTCATATAAATCGCTGTAACTTTTGATAGAAGACTCGGACACACATGTTTATGGCTTTATCTTATAGAACTCAATGTCCCCGTGCTGGGAAAACAGGATTTGCAGCTGTTTGAGCTAAGATTTTCAAGTTATACACATAATGAAAACCTATACTTTGTTTCGGTCGAGTTCCCATTCAAATGCATGTAACAGTGAGAAACGCACTGTCTTGGCGAAATAAAGCATTTTTGTACAACTTCATATAAATCGCTGTAACTTTTGATAGAAGACTCGGATACACATGTTTATGGCTTTATCTTATAGAACTCAAGGTCCCCGTGCTGGGCAAACAGGTTTTGCAGCTGTTTGAGCTAAGATTTTCAAGTTATACACATAATGAAAACCTATACTTTGTTTCGGTCAAGTTCCCCATTCAAATGCATGTAACAGTGAGAAACGCATTGTCTTGGCGAAATAAAGCGTTTTTGAACAACTTCATATAAATCGCTGTAACTTTTGATAGAAGACTCAGACAAACATGTTTATGGCTTTATCTTATAGAACTCAAGGTCCCCGTGCTGGGAAAACAGGATTTGCAGCTGTTGGAGCTAAGATTTTCAAGTTATACACATAATGAAAACCTATACTTTGTTTCGGTCAAGTTCCCCATTCAAATGCATGTAACAGTGAGAAACGCACTGTCTTGGCGAAAGAAAGCGTTTTTGTACAACTTCATATAAATAGCTGTAACTTTTGATAGAAGACTCGGATACACATGTTTATGGCTTTATCTTATAGAACTCAAGGTCCCCGTGCTGGGCAAACAGGTTTTGCAGCTGTTTGAGCTAAGATTTTCAAGTTATACACATAATGAAAACCTATACTTTGTTTCGGTCAAGTTCCCCATTCAAATGCATGTAACAGTGAGAAACGCATTGTCTTGGCGAAATAAAGCGTTTTTGTACAACTTCATATAAATCGCTGTAACTTTTGATAGAAGACTCAGATACACATGTTTATGGCTTTATCTTATAGAACTCAAGGTCCCCGTGCTGGGCAAACAGGTTTTGCAGCTGTTTGAGCTAAGATTTTCAAGTTATACACATAATGAAAACCTATACTTTGTTTCGGTCAAGTTCCCCATTCAAATGCATGTAACAGTGAGAAACGCATTGTCTTGGCGAAATAAAGCGTTTTTGAACAACTTCATATAAATCGCTGTAACTTTTGATAGAAGACTCGGATACACATGTTTATGGCTTTATCTTATAGAACTCAAGGTCCCCGTGCTGGGAAAACAGGATTTGCAGCTGTTTGAGCTATGATTTTCAAGTTATACACATAATGAAAACCTATACTTTGTTTCGGTCGAGTTCCCATTCAAATGCATGTAACAGTGAGAAACGCACTGTCTTGGCGAAAGAAAGCGTTTTTGTACAACTTCATATAAATAGCTGTAACTTTTGATAGAAGACTCGGATACACATGTTTATGGCTTTATCTTATAGAACTCAAGGTCCCCATGCTGGGAAAACAGGATTTGCAGCTGTTTGAGCTAAGATTTTAAAATTATTCACATAATGAAAACCTATACTTTGTTTCGGTCAAGTTCCCCATTCAAAAGCATGTAACAGTGAGAAACGCACTGTCTTGGCGAAATAAAGCGTTTTTGAACAACTTCATATAAATCGCTGTAACTTTTGATAGAAGACTTAGACAAACATGTTTATGGCTTTATCTTATAGAACTCAAGGTCCCCGTGCTGGGAAAACAGGATTTGCAGCTGTTTGAGCTAAGATTTTAAAATTATTCACATAATGAAAACCTATACTTTGTTTCGGTCAAGTTCCCCATTCAAATGCATGTAACAGTGAGAAACGCACTGTCTTGGCGAAATAAAGCGTTTTTGAACAACTTCATATAAATCGCTGTAACTTTTGATAGAAGACTTAGACAAACATGTTTATGGCTTTATCTTATAGAACTCAAGGTCCCCGTGCTGGGAAAACAGGATTTGCAGCTGTTTGAGCTAAGATTTTCAAGTTATACACATAATGAAAACCTATACTTTGTTTCGGTCAAGTTCCCCATTCAAATGCATGTAACAGTGAGAAACGCACTGTCTTGGCGAAATAAAGCGTTTTTGTACAACTTCATATAAATCGCTGTAACTTTTGATAGAAGACTCGGACACACATGTTTATGGCTTTATCTTATAGAACTCAATGTCCCCGTGCTGGGAAAACAGGATTTGCAGCTGTTTGAGCTAAGATTTTCAAGTTATACACATAATGAAAACCTATACTTTGTTTCGGTCGAGTTCCCATTCAAATGCATGTAACAGTGAGAAACGCACTGTCTTGGCGAAATAAAGCGTTTTTGAACAACTTCATATAAATCGCTGTAACTTTTGATAGAAGACTTAGACAAACATGTTTATGGCTTTATCTTATAGAACTCAAGGTCCCCGTGCTGGGAAAACAGGATTTGCAGCTGTTTGAGCTAAGATTTTAAAATTATTCACATAATGAAAACCTATACTTTGTTTCGGTCAAGTTCCCCATTCAAATGCATGTAACAGTGAGAAACGCACTGTCTTGGCGAAATAAAGCGTTTTTGAACAACTTCATATAAATCGCTGTAACTTTTGATAGAAGACTTAGACAAACATGTTTATGGCTTTATCTTATAGAACTCAAGGTCCCCGTGCTGGGAAAACAGGATTTGCAGCTGTTTGAGCTAAGATTTTCAAGTTATACACATAATGAAAACCTATACTTTGTTTCGGTCAAGTTCCCCATTCAAATGCATGTAACAGTGAGAAACGCACTGTCTTGGCGAAATAAAGCGTTTTTGTACAACTTCATATAAATCGCTGTAACTTTTGATAGAAGACTCGGACACACATGTTTATGGCTTTATCTTATAGAACTCAAGGTCCCCGTGCTGGGAAAACAGGATTTGCAGCTGTTTGAGCTAAGATTTTCAAGTTATACACATAATGAAAACCTATACTTTGTTTCGGTCGAGTTCCCATTCAAATGCATGTAACAGTGAGAAACGCATTGTCTTGGCGAAATAAAGCGTTTTTGTACAACTTCATATAAATCGCTGTAACTTTTGATAGAAGACTCGGATACACATGTTTATGGCTTTATCTTATAGAACTCAAGGTCCCCGTGCTGGGAAAACAGGATTTGCAGCTGTTTGAGCTATGATTTTCAAGTTATACACATAATGAAAACCTATACTTTGTTTCGGTCGAGTTCCCATTCAAATGCATGTAACAGTGAGAAACGCACTGTCTTGGCGAAAGAAAGCGTTTTTGTACAACTTCATATAAATAGCTGTAACTTTTGATAGAAGACTCGGATACACATGTTTATGGCTTTATCTTATAGAACTCAAGGTCCCCGTGCTGGGAAAACAGGATTTGCAGCTGTTTGAGCTAAGATTTTAAAATTATTCACATAATGAAAACCTATACTTTGTTTCGGTCAAGTTCCCCATTCAAATGCATGTAACAGTGAGAAACGCACTGTCTTGGCGAAATAAAGCGTTTTTGAACAACTTCATATAAATCGCTGTAACTTTTGATAGAAGACTTAGACAAACATGTTTATGGCTTTATCTTATAGAACTCAAGGTCCCCGTGCTGGGAAAACAGGATTTGCAGCTGTTTGAGCTAAGATTTTCAAGTTATACACATAATGAAAACCTATACTTTGTTTCGGTCAAGTTCCCCATTCAAATGCATGTAACAGTGAGAAACGCACTGTCTTGGCGAAATAAAGCGTTTTTGTACAACTTCATATAAATCGCTGTAACTTTTGATAGAAGACTCGGACACACATGTTTATGGCTTTATCTTATAGAACTCAAGGTCCCCGTGCTGGGAAAACAGGATTTGCAGCTGTTTGAGCTAAGATTTTCAAGTTATACACATAATGAAAACCTATACTTTGTTTCGGTCGAGTTCCCATTCAAATGCATGTAACAGTGAGAAACGCATTGTCTTGGCGAAATAAAGCGTTTTTGTACAACTTCATATAAATCGCTGTAACTTTTGATAGAAGACTCGGATACACATGTTTATGGCTTTATCTTATAGAACTCAAGGTCCCCGTGCTGGGAAAACAGGATTTGCAGCTGTTTGAGCTATGATTTTCAAGTTATACACATAATGAAAACCTATACTTTGTTTCGGTCGAGTTCCCATTCAAATGCATGTAACAGTGAGAAACGCACTGTCTTGGCGAAAGAAAGCGTTTTTGTACAACTTCATATAAATAGCTGTAACTTTTGATAGAAGACTCGGATACACATGTTTATGGCTTTATCTTATAGAACTCAAGGTCCCCGTGCTGGGCAAACAGGTTTTGCAGCTGTTTGAGCTAAGATTTTAAAATTATTCACATAATGAAAACCTATACTTTGTCTCAGGCGAGTTTCCCATTCAAATGCATGTAACAGTGAGAAACGCATTGTCTTGGCGAAATAAAGCGTTTTTGAACAACTTCATATAAATCGCTGTAACTTTTGATAGAAGACTCAGACAAACATGTTTATGGCTTTATCTTATAGAACTCAATATCCCCGTGCTGGGCAAACAGAACAGGTTTTGCAGCCGTTTGAGCTAAGATTTTAAAATTATTCACATAATGAAAACCTATACTTTGTTTCAGGCGAGTTTCCCATTCAAATGCATGTAACAGTGAGAAACGCATTGTCTTGGCAAAATAAAGCGTTTTTGAACAACTTCATATAAATCGCTGTAACTTTTGATAGAAGACGCAGACAAACATGTTTATGGCTTTATCTTATAGAACTCAAGGTCCCCGTGCTGGGAAAACAGGATTTGCAGCTGTTTGAGCTAAGATTTTCAAGTTATACACATAATGAAAACCTATACTTTCTTTCGGTCAAGTTCCCCATTCAAATGCATGTAACAGTGAGAAACGCATTGTCTTGGCGAAATAAAGCGTTTTTGAACAACTTCATATAAATCGCTGTAACTTTTGATAGAAGACTTAGACAAACATGTTTATGGCTTTATCTTATAGAACTCAAGGTCCCCGTGCTGGGAAAACAGGATTTGCAGCTGTTTGAGCTAAGATTTTAAAATTATTCACATAATGAAAACCTATACTTTGTTTCGGTCAAGTTCCCCATTCAAATGCATGTAACAGTGAGAAACGCACTGTCTTGGCGAAAGAAAGCGTTTTTGTACAACTTCATATAAATCGCTGTAACTTTTGATAGAAGACTCAGATACACATGTTTATGGCTTTATCTTATAGAACTCAAGGTCCCCGTGCTGGGCAAACAGGTTTTGCAGCTGTTTGAGCTAAGATTTTAAAATTATTCACATAATGAAAACCTATACTTTGTCTCAGGCGAGTTGTTTCCCATTCAAATGCATGTAACAGTGAGAAACGCACTGTCTTGGCGAAATAAAGCGTTTTTGTACAACTTCATATAAATCGCTGTAACTTTTGATAGAAGACTCGGACACACATGTTTATGGCTTTATCTTATAGAACTCAAGGTCCCCGTGCTGGGAAAACAGGATTTGCAGCTGTTTGAGCTATGATTTTCAAGTTATACACATAATGAAAACCTATACTTTGTTTCGGTCGAGTTCCCATTCAAATGCATGTAACAGTGAGAAACGCACTGTCTTGGCGAAAGAAAGCGTTTTTGTACAACTTCATATAAATAGCTGTAACTTTTGATAGAAGACTCGGATACACATGTTTATGGCTTTATCTTATAGAACTCAAGGTCCCCATGCTGGGAAAACAGGATTTGCAGCTGTTTGAGCTAAGATTTTAAAATTATTCACATAATGAAAACCTATACTTTGTTTCGGTCAAGTTCCCCATTCAAATGCATGTAACAGTGAGAAACGCACTGTCTTGGCGAAATAAAGCGTTTTTGAACAACTTCATATAAATCGCTGTAACTTTTGATAGAAGACTTAGACAAACATGTTTATGGCTTTATCTTATAGAACTCAAGGTCCCCGTGCTGGGAAAACAGGATTTGCAGCTGTTTGAGCTAAGATTTTAAAATTATTCACATAATGAAAACCTATACTTTGTTTCGGTCAAGTTCCCCATTCAAATGCATGTAACAGTGAGAAACGCACTGTCTTGGCGAAATAAAGCGTTTTTGAACAACTTCATATAAATCGCTGTAACTTTTGATAGAAGACTTAGACAAACATGTTTATGGCTTTATCTTATAGAACTCAAGGTCCCCGTGCTGGGAAAACAGGATTTGCAGCTGTTTGAGCTAAGATTTTCAAGTTATACACATAATGAAAACCTATACTTTGTTTCGGTCAAGTTCCCCATTCAAATGCATGTAACAGTGAGAAACGCACTGTCTTGGCGAAATAAAGCGTTTTTGTACAACTTCATATAAATCGCTGTAACTTTTGATAGAAGACTCGGACACACATGTTTATGGCTTTATCTTATAGAACTCAAGGTCCCCGTGCTGGGAAAACAGGATTTGCAGCTGTTTGAGCTAAGATTTTCAAGTTATACACATAATGAAAACCTATACTTTGTTTCGGTCGAGTTCCCATTCAAATGCATGTAACAGTGAGAAACGCATTGTCTTGGCGAAATAAAGCGTTTTTGTACAACTTCATATAAATCGCTGTAACTTTTGATAGAAGACTCGGATACACATGTTTATGGCTTTATCTTATAGAACTCAAGGTCCCCGTGCTGGGAAAACAGGATTTGCAGCTGTTTGAGCTATGATTTTCAAGTTATACACATAATGAAAACCTATACTTTGTTTCGGTCGAGTTCCCATTCAAATGCATGTAACAGTGAGAAACGCACTGTCTTGGCGAAAGAAAGCGTTTTTGTACAACTTCATATAAATAGCTGTAACTTTTGATAGAAGACTCGGATACACATGTTTATGGCTTTATCTTATAGAACTCAAGGTCCCCGTGCTGGGCAAACAGGTTTTGCAGCTGTTTGAGCTAAGATTTTAAAATTATTCACATAATGAAAACCTATACTTTGTCTCAGGCGAGTTTCCCATTCAAATGCATGTAACAGTGAGAAACGCACTGTCTTGGCGAAATAAAGCGTTTTTGTACAACTTCATATAAATAGCTGTAACTTTTGATAGAAGACTCGGACACACATGTTTATGGCTTTATCTTATAGAACTCAAGGTCCCCGTGCTGGGAAAACAGGATTTGCAGCTGTTTGAGCTAAGATTTTCAAGTTATACACATAATGAAAACCTATACTTTGTTTCGGTCGAGTTCCCATTCAAATGCATGTAACAGTGAGAAACGCATTGTCTTGGCGAAATAAAGCGTTTTTGAACAACTTCATATAAATCGCTGTAACTTTTGATAGAAGACTCGGATACACATGTTTATGGCTTTATCTTATAGAACTCAAGGTCCCCGTGCTGGGAAAACAGGATTTGCAGCTGTTTGAGCTATGATTTTCAAGTTATACACATAATGAAAACCTATACTTTGTTTCGGTCGAGTTCCCATTCAAATGCATGTAACAGTGAGAAACGCACTGTCTTGGCGAAAGAAAGCGTTTTTGTACAACTTCATATAAATAGCTGTAACTTTTGATAGAAGACTCGGATACACATGTTTATGGCTTTATCTTATAGAACTCAAGGTCCCCATGCTGGGAAAACAGGATTTGCAGCTGTTTGAGCTAAGATTTTAAAATTATTCACATAATGAAAACCTATACTTTGTTTCGGTCAAGTTCCCCATTCAAATGCATGTAACAGTGAGAAACGCACTGTCTTGGCGAAATAAAGCGTTTTTGAACAACTTCATATAAATCGCTGTAACTTTTGATAGAAGACTTAGACAAACATGTTTATGGCTTTATCTTATAGAACTCAAGGTCCCCGTGCTGGGAAAACAGGATTTGCAGCTGTTTGAGCTAAGATTTTAAAATTATTCACATAATGAAAACCTATACTTTGTTTCGGTCAAGTTCCCCATTCAAATGCATGTAACAGTGAGAAACGCACTGTCTTGGCGAAATAAAGCGTTTTTGAACAACTTCATATAAATCGCTGTAACTTTTGATAGAAGACTTAGACAAACATGTTTATGGCTTTATCTTATAGAACTCAAGGTCCCCGTGCTGGGAAAACAGGATTTGCAGCTGTTTGAGCTAAGATTTTCAAGTTATACACATAATGAAAACCTATACTTTGTTTCGGTCAAGTTCCCCATTCAAATGCATGTAACAGTGAGAAACGCACTGTCTTGGCGAAATAAAGCGTTTTTGTACAACTTCATATAAATCGCTGTAACTTTTGATAGAAGACTCGGACACACATGTTTATGGCTTTATCTTATAGAACTCAAGGTCCCCGTGCTGGGAAAACAGGATTTGCAGCTGTTTGAGCTAAGATTTTCAAGTTATACACATAATGAAAACCTATACTTTGTTTCGGTCGAGTTCCCATTCAAATGCATGTAACAGTGAGAAACGCACTGTCTTGGCGAAAGAAAGCGTTTTTGTACAACTTCATATAAATAGCTGTAACTTTTGATAGAAGACTCGGATACACATGTTTATGGCTTTATCTTATAGAACTCAAGGTCCCCGTGCTGGGCAAACAGGTTTTGCAGCTGTTTGAGCTAAGATTTTAAAATTATTCACATAATGAAAACCTATACTTTGTCTCAGGCGAGTTTCCCATTCAAATGCATGTAACAGTGAGAAACGCACTGTCTTGGCGAAATAAAGCGTTTTTGTACAACTTCATATAAATAGCTGTAACTTTTGATAGAAGACTCGGATACACATGTTTATGGCTTTATCTTATAGAACTCAAGGTCCCCGTGCTGGGCAAACAGGATTTGCAGCTGTTTGAGCTAAGATTTTCAAGTTATACACATAATGAAAACCTATACTTTCTTTCGGTCAAGTTCCCCATTCAAATGCATGTAACAGTGAGAAACGCATTGTCTTGGCGAAATAAAGCGTTTTTGTACAACTTCATATAAATCGCTGTAACTTTTGATAGAAGACTCGGATACACATGTTTATGGCTTTATCTTATAGAACTCAAGGTCCCCGTGCTGGGAAACCAGGATTTGCAGCTGTTTGAGCTATGATTTTCAAGTTATACACATAATGAAAACCTATACTTTGTTTCGGTCGAGTTCCCATTCAAATGCATGTAACAGTGAGAAACGCATTGTCTTGGCGAAATAAAGCGTTTTTGAACAACTTCATATAAATCGCTGTAACTTTTGATAGAAGACTCAGACAAACATGTTTATGGCTTTATCTTATAGAACTCAATATCCCCGTGCTGGGCAAACAGAACAGGTTTTGCAGCCGTTTGAGCTAAGATTTTAAAATTATTCACATAATGAAAACCTATACTTTGTTTCAGGCGAGTTTCCCATTCAAATGCATGTAACAGTGAGAAACGCATTGTCTTGGCAAAATAAAGCGTTTTTGAACAACTTCATATAAATCGCTGTAACTTTTGATAGAAGACTCAGACAAACATGTTTATGGCTTTATCTTATAGAACTCAAGGTCCCCGTGCTGGGAAAACAGGATTTGCAGCTGTTTGAGCTAAGATTTTCAAGTTATACACATAATGAAAACCTATACTTTCTTTCGGTCAAGTTCCCCATTCAAATGCATGTAACAGTGAGAAACGCATTGTCTTGGCGAAATAAAGCGTTTTTGAACAACTTCATATAAATCGCTGTAACTTTTGATAGAAGACTTAGACAAACATGTTTATGGCTTTATCTTATAGAACTCAAGGTCCCCGTGCTGGGAAAACAGGATTTGCAGCTGTTTGAGCTAAGATTTTAAAATTATTCACATAATGAAAACCTATACTTTGTTTCGGTCAAGTTCCCCATTCAAATGCATGTAACAGTGAGAAACGCACTGTCTTGGCGAAATAAAGCGTTTTTGAACAACTTCATATAAATCGCTGTAACTTTTGATAGAAGACTTAGACAAACATGTTTATGGCTTTATCTTATAGAACTCAAGGTCCCCGTGCTGGGAAAACAGGATTTGCAGCTGTTTGAGCTAAGATTTTCAAGTTATACACATAATGAAAACCTATACTTTGTTTCGGTCAAGTTCCCCATTCAAATGCATGTAACAGTGAGAAACGCACTGTCTTGGCGAAATAAAGCGTTTTTGTACAACTTCATATAAATCGCTGTAACTTTTGATAGAAGACTCGGACACACATGTTTATGGCTTTATCTTATAGAACTCAATGTCCCCGTGCTGGGAAAACAGGATTTGCAGCTGTTTGAGCTAAGATTTTCAAGTTATACACATAATGAAAACCTATACTTTGTTTCGGTCGAGTTCCCATTCAAATGCATGTAACAGTGAGAAACGCACTGTCTTGGCGAAATAAAGCATTTTTGTACAACTTCATATAAATCGCTGTAACTTTTGATAGAAGACTCGGATACACATGTTTATGGCTTTATCTTATAGAACTCAAGGTCCCCGTGCTGGGAAAACAGGATTTGCAGCTGTTTGAGCTATGATTTTCAAGTTATACACATAATGAAAACCTATACTTTGTTTCGGTCAAGTTCCCCATTCAAATGCATGTAACAGTGAGAAACGCATTGTCTTGGCGAAATAAAGGGTTTTTGTACAACTTCATATAAATCGCTGTAACTTTTGATAGAAGACTCGGATACACATGTTTATGGCTTTATCTTATAGAACTCAAGGTCCCCGTGCTGGGAAAACAGGATTTCCAGCTGTTTGAGCTATGATTTTCAAGTTATACACATAATGAAAACCTATACTTTGTTTCGGTCAAGTTCCCCATTCAAATGCATGTAACAGTGAGAAACGCATTGTCTTGGCGAAATAAAGGGTTTTTGTACAACTTCATATAAATCGCTGTAACTTTTGATAGAAGACTCGGATACACATGTTTATGGCTTTATCTTATAGAACTCAAGGTCCCCGTGCTGGGAAAACAGGATTTGCAGCTGTTTGAGCTATGATTTTCAAGTTATACACATAATGAAAACCTATACTTTGTTTCGGTCAAGTTCCCCATTCAAATGCATGTAACAGTGAGAAACGCATTGTCTTGGCGAAATAAAGGGTTTTTGTACAACTTCATATAAATCGCTGTAACTTTTGATAGAAGACTCGGATACACATGTTTATGGCTTTATCTTATAGAACTCAAGGTCCCCGTGCTGGGAAAACAGGATTTGCAGCTGTTTGAGCTATGATTTTCAAGTTATACACATAATGAAAACCTATACTTTGTTTCGGTCAAGTTCCCCATTCAAATGCATGTAACAGTGAGAAACGCATTGTCTTGGCGAAATAAAGGGTTTTTGTACAACTTCATATAAATCGCTGTAACTTTTGATAGAAGACTCGGATACACATGTTTATGGCTTTATCTTATAGAACTCAAGGTCCCCGTGCTGGGAAAACAGGATTTCCAGCTGTTTGAGCTATGATTTTCAAGTTATACACATAATGAAAACCTATACTTTGTTTCGGTCGAGTTCCCATTCAAATGCATGTAACAGTGAGAAACGCACTGTCTTGGCGAAAGAAAGCGTTTTTGTACAACTTCATATAAATCGCTGTAACTTTTGATAGAAGACTCGGATACACATGTTTATGGCTTTATCTTATAGAACTCAAGGTCCCCGTGCTGGGAAAACAGGATTTCCAGCTGTTTGAGCTATGATTTTCAAGTTATACACATAATGAAAACCTATACTTTGTTTCGGTCAAGTTCCCCATTCAAATGCATGTAACAGTGAGAAACGCATTGTCTTGGCGAAATAAAGGGTTTTTGTACAACTTCATATAAATCGCTGTAACTTTTGATAGAAGACTCGGATACACATGTTTATGGCTTTATCTTATAGAACTCAAGGTCCCCGTGCTGGGAAAACAGGATTTGCAGCTGTTTGAGCTATGATTTTCAAGTTATACACATAATGAAAACCTATACTTTGTTTCGGTCAAGTTCCCCATTCAAATGCATGTAACAGTGAGAAACGCATTGTCTTGGCGAAATAAAGGGTTTTTGTACAACTTCATATAAATCGCTGTAACTTTTGATAGAAGACTCGGATACACATGTTTATGGCTTTATCTTATAGAACTCAAGGTCCCCGTGCTGGGAAAACAGGATTTCCAGCTGTTTGAGCTATGATTTTCAAGTTATACACATAATGAAAACCTATACTTTGTTTCGGTCGAGTTCCCATTCAAATGCATGTAACAGTGAGAAACGCACTGTCTTGGCGAAAGAAAGCGTTTTTGTACAACTTCATATAAATAGCTGTAACTTTTGATAGAAGACTCGGATACACATGTTTATGGCTTTATCTTATAGAACTCAAGGTCCCCGTGCTGGGCAAACAGGTTTTGCAGCTGTTTGAGCTAAGATTTTCAAGTTATACACATAATGAAAACCTATACTTTGTTTCGGTCAAGTTCCCCATTCAAATGCATGTAACAGTGAGAAACGCATTGTCTTGGCGAAATAAAGCGTTTTTGAACAACTTCATATAAATCGCTGTAACTTTTGATAGAAGACTCAGACAAACATGTTTATGGCTTTATCTTATAGAACTCAAGGTCCCCGTGCTGGGAAAACAGGATTTGCAGCTGTTGGAGCTAAGATTTTCAAGTTATACACATAATGAAAACCTATACTTTGTTTCGGTCAAGTTCCCCATTCAAATGCATGTAACAGTGAGAAACGCACTGTCTTGGCGAAAGAAAGCGTTTTTGTACAACTTCATATAAATAGCTGTAACTTTTGATAGAAGACTCGGATACACATGTTTATGGCTTTATCTTATAGAACTCAAGGTCCCCGTGCTGGGCAAACAGGTTTTGCAGCTGTTTGAGCTAAGATTTTCAAGTTATACACATAATGAAAACCTATACTTTGTTTCGGTCAAGTTCCCCATTCAAATGCATGTAACAGTGAGAAACGCATTGTCTTGGCGAAATAAAGCGTTTTTGTACAACTTCATATAAATCGCTGTAACTTTTGATAGAAGACTCAGATACACATGTTTATGGCTTTATCTTATAGAACTCAAGGTCCCCGTGCTGGGCAAACAGGTTTTGCAGCTGTTTGAGCTAAGATTTTCAAGTTATACACATAATGAAAACCTATACTTTGTTTCGGTCAAGTTCCCCATTCAAATGCATGTAACAGTGAGAAACGCACTGTCTTGGCGAAATAAAGCGTTTTTGTACAACTTCATATAAATAGCTGTAACTTTTGATAGAAGACTCGGACACACATGTTTATGGCTTTATCTTATAGAACTCAAGGTCCCCGTGCTGGGCAAACAGGTTTTGCAGCTGTTTGAGCTAAGATTTTAAAATTATTCACATAATGAAAACCTATACTTTGTCTCAGGCGAGTTTCCCATTCAAATGCATGTAACAGTGAGAAACGCACTGTCTTGGCGAAATAAAGCGTTTTTGTACAACTTCATATAAATCGCTGTAACTTTTGATAGAAGACTCGGACACACATGTTTATGGCTTTATCTTATAGAACTCAAGGTCCCCGTGCTGGGAAAACAGGATTTGCAGCTGTTTGAGCTAAGATTTTCAAGTTATACACATAATGAAAACCTATACTTTGTTTCGGTCGAGTTCCCATTCAAATGCATGTAACAGTGAGAAACGCATTGTCTTGGCGAAATAAAGCGTTTTTGTACAACTTCATATAAATCGCTGTAACTTTTGATAGAAGACTCGGATACACATGTTTATGGCTTTATCTTATAGAACTCAAGGTCCCCGTGCTGGGAAAACAGGATTTGCAGCTGTTTGAGCTATGATTTTCAAGTTATACACATAATGAAAACCTATACTTTGTTTCGGTCGAGTTCCCATTCAAATGCATGTAACAGTGAGAAACGCACTGTCTTGGCGAAAGAAAGCGTTTTTGTACAACTTCATATAAATAGCTGTAACTTTTGATAGAAGACTCGGATACACATGTTTATGGCTTTATCTTATAGAACTCAAGGTCCCCGTGCTGGGCAAACAGGTTTTGCAGCTGTTTGAGCTAAGATTTTAAAATTATTCACATAATGAAAACCTATACTTTGTCTCAGGCGAGTTTCCCATTCAAATGCATGTAACAGTGAGAAACGCACTGTCTTGGCGAAATAAAGCGTTTTTGTACAACTTCATATAAATAGCTGTAACTTTTGATAGAAGACTCGGATACACATGTTTATGGCTTTATCTTATAGAACTCAAGGTCCCCGTGCTGGGCAAACAGGATTTGCAGCTGTTTGAGCTAAGATTTTCAAGTTATACACATAATGAAAACCTATACTTTCTTTCGGTCAAGTTCCCCATTCAAATGCATGTAACAGTGAGAAACGCATTGTCTTGGCGAAATAAAGCGTTTTTGTACAACTTCATATAAATCGCTGTAACTTTTGATAGAAGACTCGGATACACATGTTTATGGCTTTATCTTATAGAACTCAAGGTCCCCGTGCTGGGAAACCAGGATTTGCAGCTGTTTGAGCTATGATTTTCAAGTTATACACATAATGAAAACCTATACTTTGTTTCAGGCGAGTTTCCCATTCAAATGCATGTAACAGTGAGAAACGCATTGTCTTGGCGAAATAAAGCGTTTTTGAACAACTTCATATAAATCGCTGTAACTTTTGATAGAAGACTCAGACAAACATGTTTATGGCTTTATCTTATAGAACTCAATATCCCCGTGCTGGGCAAACAGAACAGGTTTTGCAGCCGTTTGAGCTAAGATTTTAAAATTATTCACATAATGAAAACCTATACTTTGTTTCAGGCGAGTTTCCCATTCAAATGCATGTAACAGTGAGAAACGCATTGTCTTGGCAAAATAAAGCGTTTTTGAACAACTTCATATAAATCGCTGTAACTTTTGATAGAAGACTCAGACAAACATGTTTATGGCTTTATCTTATAGAACTCAAGGTCCCCGTGCTGGGAAAACAGGATTTGCAGCTGTTTGAGCTAAGATTTTCAAGTTATACACATAATGAAAACCTATACTTTGTTTCGGTCAAGTTCCCCATTCAAATGCATGTAACAGTGAGAAACGCATTGTCTTGGCGAAATAAAGGGTTTTTGTACAACTTCATATAAATCGCTGTAACTTTTGATAGAAGACTCGGATACACATGTTTATGGCTTTATCTTATAGAACTCAAGGTCCCCGTGCTGGGAAAACAGGATTTCCAGCTGTTTGAGCTATGATTTTCAAGTTATACACATAATGAAAACCTATACTTTGTTTCGGTCGAGTTCCCATTCAAATGCATGTAACAGTGAGAAACGCACTGTCTTGGCGAAAGAAAGCGTTTTTGTACAACTTCATATAAATAGCTGTAACTTTTGATAGAAGACTCGGATACACATGTTTATGGCTTTATCTTATAGAACTCAAGGTCCCCGTGCTGGGCAAACAGGTTTTGCAGCTGTTTGAGCTAAGATTTTCAAGTTATACACATAATGAAAACCTATACTTTGTTTCGGTCAAGTTCCCCATTCAAATGCATGTAACAGTGAGAAACGCATTGTCTTGGCGAAATAAAGCGTTTTTGAACAACTTCATATAAATCGCTGTAACTTTTGATAGAAGACTCAGACAAACATGTTTATGGCTTTATCTTATAGAACTCAAGGTCCCCGTGCTGGGAAAACAGGATTTGCAGCTGTTGGAGCTAAGATTTTCAAGTTATACACATAATGAAAACCTATACTTTGTTTCGGTCAAGTTCCCCATTCAAATGCATGTAACAGTGAGAAACGCACTGTCTTGGCGAAAGAAAGCGTTTTTGTACAACTTCATATAAATAGCTGTAACTTTTGATAGAAGACTCGGATACACATGTTTATGGCTTTATCTTATAGAACTCAAGGTCCCCGTGCTGGGCAAACAGGTTTTGCAGCTGTTTGAGCTAAGATTTTCAAGTTATACACATAATGAAAACCTATACTTTGTTTCGGTCAAGTTCCCCATTCAAATGCATGTAACAGTGAGAAACGCATTGTCTTGGCGAAATAAAGCGTTTTTGTACAACTTCATATAAATCGCTGTAACTTTTGATAGAAGACTCAGATACACATGTTTATGGCTTTATCTTATAGAACTCAAGGTCCCCGTGCTGGGCAAACAGGTTTTGCAGCTGTTTGAGCTAAGATTTTCAAGTTATACACATAATGAAAACCTATACTTTGTTTCGGTCAAGTTCCCCATTCAAATGCATGTAACAGTGAGAAACGCACTGTCTTGGCGAAATAAAGCGTTTTTGTACAACTTCATATAAATCGCTGTAACTTTTGATAGAAGACTCGGACACACATGTTTATGGCTTTATCTTATAGAACTCAAGGTCCCCGTGCTGGGCAAACAGGTTTTGCAGCTGTTTGAGCTAAGATTTTAAAATTATTCACATAATGAAAACCTATACTTTGTCTCAGGCGAGTTTCCCATTCAAATGCATGTAACAGTGAGAAACGCACTGTCTTGGCGAAATAAAGCGTTTTTGTACAACTTCATATAAATCGCTGTAACTTTTGATAGAAGACTCGGACACACATGTTTATGGCTTTATCTTATAGAACTCAAGGTCCCCGTGCTGGGAAAACAGGATTTGCAGCTGTTTGAGCTAAGATTTTCAAGTTATACACATAATGAAAACCTATACTTTGTTTCGGTCGAGTTCCCATTCAAATGCATGTAACAGTGAGAAACGCATTGTCTTGGCGAAATAAAGCGTTTTTGTACAACTTCATATAAATCGCTGTAACTTTTGATAGAAGACTCGGATACACATGTTTATGGCTTTATCTTATAGAACTCAAGGTCCCCGTGCTGGGAAAACAGGATTTGCAGCTGTTTGAGCTATGATTTTCAAGTTATACACATAATGAAAACCTATACTTTGTTTCGGTCGAGTTCCCATTCAAATGCATGTAACAGTGAGAAACGCACTGTCTTGGCGAAAGAAAGCGTTTTTGTACAACTTCATATAAATAGCTGTAACTTTTGATAGAAGACTCGGATACACATGTTTATGGCTTTATCTTATAGAACTCAAGGTCCCCGTGCTGGGCAAACAGGTTTTGCAGCTGTTTGAGCTAAGATTTTAAAATTATTCACATAATGAAAACCTATACTTTGTCTCAGGCGAGTTTCCCATTCAAATGCATGTAACAGTGAGAAACGCACTGTCTTGGCGAAATAAAGCGTTTTTGTACAACTTCATATAAATAGCTGTAACTTTTGATAGAAGACTCGGATACACATGTTTATGGCTTTATCTTATAGAACTCAATATCCCCGTGCTGGGCAAACAGGATTTGCAGCTGTTTGAGCTAAGATTTTCAAGTTATACACATAATGAAAACCTATACTTTCTTTCGGTCAAGTTCCCCATTCAAATGCATGTAACAGTGAGAAACGCATTGTCTTGGCGAAATAAAGCGTTTTTGTACAACTTCATATAAATCGCTGTAACTTTTGATAGAAGACTCGGATACACATGTTTATGGCTTTATCTTATAGAACTCAAGGTCCCCGTGCTGGGAAACCAGGATTTGCAGCTGTTTGAGCTATGATTTTCAAGTTATACACATAATGAAAACCTATACTTTCTTTCGGTCAAGTTCCCCATTCAAATGCATGTAACAGTGAGAAACGCATTGTCTTGGCGAAATAAAGCGTTTTTGTACAACTTCATATAAATCGCTGTAACTTTTGATAGAAGACTCGGATACACATGTTTATGGCTTTATCTTATAGAACTCAAGGTCCCCGTGCTGGGAAACCAGGATTTGCAGCTGTTTGAGCTATGATTTTCAAGTTATACACATAATGAAAACCTATACTTTGTTTCGGTCGAGTTCCCATTCAAATGCATGTAACAGTGAGAAACGCACTGTCTTGGCGAAATAAAGCGTTTTTGTACAACTTCATATAAATCGCTGTAACTTTTGATAGAAGACTCGGACACACATGTTTATGGCTTTATCTTATAGAACTCAAGGTCCCCGTGCTGGGCAAACAGGTTTTGCAGCTGTTTGAGCTAAGATTTTAAAATTATTCACATAATGAAAACCTATACTTTGTCTCAGGCGAGTTTCCCATTCAAATGCATGTAACAGTGAGAAACGCACTGTCTTGGCGAAATAAAGCGTTTTTGTACAACTTCATATAAATCGCTGTAACTTTTGATAGAAGACTCGGACACACATGTTTATGGCTTTATCTTATAGAACTCAAGGTCCCCGTGCTGGGAAAACAGGATTTGCAGCTGTTTGAGCTAAGATTTTCAAGTTATACACATAATGAAAACCTATACTTTGTTTCGGTCGAGTTCCCATTCAAATGCATGTAACAGTGAGAAACGCATTGTCTTGGCGAAATAAAGCGTTTTTGTACAACTTCATATAAATCGCTGTAACTTTTGATAGAAGACTCGGATACACATGTTTATGGCTTTATCTTATAGAACTCAAGGTCCCCGTGCTGGGAAAACAGGATTTGCAGCTGTTTGAGCTATGATTTTCAAGTTATACACATAATGAAAACCTATACTTTGTTTCGGTCGAGTTCCCATTCAAATGCATGTAACAGTGAGAAACGCACTGTCTTGGCGAAAGAAAGCGTTTTTGTACAACTTCATATAAATAGCTGTAACTTTTGATAGAAGACTCGGATACACATGTTTATGGCTTTATCTTATAGAACTCAAGGTCCCCGTGCTGGGCAAACAGGTTTTGCAGCTGTTTGAGCTAAGATTTTAAAATTATTCACATAATGAAAACCTATACTTTGTCTCAGGCGAGTTTCCCATTCAAATGCATGTAACAGTGAGAAACGCACTGTCTTGGCGAAATAAAGCGTTTTTGTACAACTTCATATAAATAGCTGTAACTTTTGATAGAAGACTCGGATACACATGTTTATGGCTTTATCTTATAGAACTCAAGGTCCCCGTGCTGGGAAACCAGGATTTGCAGCTGTTTGAGCTATGATTTTCAAGTTATACACATAATGAAAACCTATACTTTGTTTCGGTCGAGTTCCCATTCAAATGCATGTAACAGTGAGAAACGCATTGTCTTGGCGAAATAAAGCGTTTTTGAACAACTTCATATAAATCGCTGTAACTTTTGATAGAAGACTCAGACAAACATGTTTATGGCTTTATCTTATAGAACTCAATATCCCCGTGCTGGGCAAACAGAACAGGTTTTGCAGCCGTTTGAGCTAAGATTTTAAAATTATTCACATAATGAAAACCTATACTTTGTTTCAGGCGAGTTTCCCATTCAAATGCATGTAACAGTGAGAAACGCATTGTCTTGGCAAAATAAAGCGTTTTTGAACAACTTCATATAAATCGCTGTAACTTTTGATAGAAGACTCAGACAAACATGTTTATGGCTTTATCTTATAGAACTCAAGGTCCCCGTGCTGGGAAAACAGGATTTGCAGCTGTTTGAGCTAAGATTTTCAAGTTATACACATAATGAAAACCTATACTTTCTTTCGGTCAAGTTCCCCATTCAAATGCATGTAACAGTGAGAAACGCATTGTCTTGGCGAAATAAAGCGTTTTTGAACAACTTCATATAAATCGCTGTAACTTTTGATAGAAGACTTAGACAAACATGTTTATGGCTTTATCTTATAGAACTCAAGGTCCCCGTGCTGGGAAAACAGGATTTGCAGCTGTTTGAGCTAAGATTTTAAAATTATTCACATAATGAAAACCTATACTTTGTTTCGGTCAAGTTCCCCATTCAAATGCATGTAACAGTGAGAAACGCACTGTCTTGGCGAAATAAAGCGTTTTTGAACAACTTCATATAAATCGCTGTAACTTTTGATAGAAGACTTAGACAAACATGTTTATGGCTTTATCTTATAGAACTCAAGGTCCCCGTGCTGGGAAAACAGGATTTGCAGCTGTTTGAGCTAAGATTTTCAAGTTATACACATAATGAAAACCTATACTTTGTTTCGGTCAAGTTCCCCATTCAAATGCATGTAACAGTGAGAAACGCACTGTCTTGGCGAAATAAAGCGTTTTTGTACAACTTCATATAAATCGCTGTAACTTTTGATAGAAGACTCGGACACACATGTTTATGGCTTTATCTTATAGAACTCAATGTCCCCGTGCTGGGAAAACAGGATTTGCAGCTGTTTGAGCTAAGATTTTCAAGTTATACACATAATGAAAACCTATACTTTGTTTCGGTCGAGTTCCCATTCAAATGCATGTAACAGTGAGAAACGCACTGTCTTGGCGAAATAAAGCATTTTTGTACAACTTCATATAAATCGCTGTAACTTTTGATAGAAGACTCGGATACACATGTTTATGGCTTTATCTTATAGAACTCAAGGTCCCCGTGCTGGGAAAACAGGATTTGCAGCTGTTTGAGCTATGATTTTCAAGTTATACACATAATGAAAACCTATACTTTGTTTCGGTCAAGTTCCCCATTCAAATGCATGTAACAGTGAGAAACGCACTGTCTTGGCGAAATAAAGCGTTTTTGTACAACTTCATATAAATCGCTGTAACTTTTGATAGAAGACTCAGACAAACATGTTTATGGCTTTATCTTATAGAACTCAAGGTCCCCGTGCTGGGCAAACAGAACAGGTTTTGCAGCCGTTTGAGCTAAGATTTTAAAATTATTCACATAATGAAAACCTATACTTTGTTTCGGTCAAGTTCCCCATTCAAATGCATGTAACAGTGAGAAACGCACTGTCTTGGCGAAAGAAAGCGTTTTTGTACAACTTCATATAAATAGCTGTAACTTTTGATAGAAGACTCGGATACACATGTTTATGGCTTTATCTTATAGAACTCAAGGTCCCCGTGCTGGGCAAACAGGATTTGCAGCTGTTTGAGCTAAGATTTTCAAGTTATACACATAATGAAAACCTATACTTTCTTTCGGTCAAGTTCCCCATTCAAATGCATGTAACAGTGAGAAACGCATTGTCTTGGCGAAATAAAGCGTTTTTGTACAACTTCATATAAATCGCTGTAACTTTTGATAGAAGACTCGGATACACATGTTTATGGCTTTATCTTATAGAACTCAAGGTCCCCGTGCTGGGAAACCAGGATTTGCAGCTGTTTGAGCTATGATTTTCAAGTTATACACATAATGAAAACCTATACTTTGTTTCGGTCGAGTTCCCATTCAAATGCATGTAACAGTGAGAAACGCATTGTCTTGGCGAAATAAAGCGTTTTTGAACAACTTCATATAAATCGCTGTAACTTTTGATAGAAGACTCAGACAAACATGTTTATGGCTTTATCTTATAGAACTCAATATCCCCGTGCTGGGCAAACAGAACAGGTTTTGCAGCCGTTTGAGCTAAGATTTTAAAATTATTCACATAATGAAAACCTATACTTTGTTTCAGGCGAGTTTCCCATTCAAATGCATGTAACAGTGAGAAACGCATTGTCTTGGCAAAATAAAGCGTTTTTGAACAACTTCATATAAATCGCTGTAACTTTTGATAGAAGACTCAGACAAACATGTTTATGGCTTTATCTTATAGAACTCAAGGTCCCCGTGCTGGGAAAACAGGATTTGCAGCTGTTTGAGCTAAGATTTTCAAGTTATACACATAATGAAAACCTATACTTTCTTTCGGTCAAGTTCCCCATTCAAATGCATGTAACAGTGAGAAACGCATTGTCTTGGCGAAATAAAGCGTTTTTGAACAACTTCATATAAATCGCTGTAACTTTTGATAGAAGACTTAGACAAACATGTTTATGGCTTTATCTTATAGAACTCAAGGTCCCCGTGCTGGGAAAACAGGATTTGCAGCTGTTTGAGCTAAGATTTTAAAATTATTCACATAATGAAAACCTATACTTTGTTTCGGTCAAGTTCCCCATTCAAATGCATGTAACAGTGAGAAACGCACTGTCTTGGCGAAATAAAGCGTTTTTGAACAACTTCATATAAATCGCTGTAACTTTTGATAGAAGACTTAGACAAACATGTTTATGGCTTTATCTTATAGAACTCAAGGTCCCCGTGCTGGGAAAACAGGATTTGCAGCTGTTTGAGCTATGATTTTCAAGTTATACACATAATGAAAACCTATACTTTGTTTCGGTCAAGTTCCCCATTCAAATGCATGTAACAGTGAGAAACGCATTGTCTTGGCGAAATAAAGGGTTTTTGTACAACTTCATATAAATCGCTGTAACTTTTGATAGAAGACTCGGATACACATGTTTATGGCTTTATCTTATAGAACTCAAGGTCCCCGTGCTGGGCAAACAGAACAGGTTTTGCAGCCGTTTGAGCTAAGATTTTAAAATTATTCACATAATGAAAACCTATACTTTGTTTCGGTCAAGTTCCCCATTCAAATGCATGTAACAGTGAGAAACGCACTGTCTTGGCGAAAGAAAGCGTTTTTGTACAACTTCATATAAATAGCTGTAACTTTTGATAGAAGACTCGGATACACATGTTTATGGCTTTATCTTATAGAACTCAAGGTCCCCGTGCTGGGCAAACAGGTTTTGCAGCTGTTTGAGCTAAGATTTTAAAATTATTCACATAATGAAAACCTATACTTTGTCTCAGGCGAGTTTCCCATTCAAATGCATGTAACAGTGAGAAACGCACTGTCTTGGCGAAATAAAGCGTTTTTGTACAACTTCATATAAATAGCTGTAACTTTTGATAGAAGACTCGGATACACATGTTTATGGCTTTATCTTATAGAACTCAAGGTCCCCGTGCTGGGCAAACAGGATTTGCAGCTGTTTGAGCTAAGATTTTCAAGTTATACACATAATGAAAACCTATACTTTCTTTCGGTCAAGTTCCCCATTCAAATGCATGTAACAGTGAGAAACGCATTGTCTTGGCGAAATAAAGCGTTTTTGTACAACTTCATATAAATCGCTGTAACTTTTGATAGAAGACTCGGATACACATGTTTATGGCTTTATCTTATAGAACTCAAGGTCCCCGTGCTGGGCAACCAGGATTTGCAGCTGTTTGAGCTATGATTTTCAAGTTATACACATAATGAAAACCTATACTTTGTTTCGGTCGAGTTCCCATTCAAATGCATGTAACAGTGAGAAACGCATTGTCTTGGCGAAATAAAGCGTTTTTGAACAACTTCATATAAATCGCTGTAACTTTTGATAGAAGACTCAGACAAACATGTTTATGGCTTTATCTTATAGAACTCAATATCCCCGTGCTGGGCAAACAGAACAGGTTTTGCAGCCGTTTGAGCTAAGATTTTAAAATTATTCACATAATGAAAACCTATACTTTGTTTCAGGCGAGTTTCCCATTCAAATGCATGTAACAGTGAGAAACGCATTGTCTTGGCAAAATAAAGCGTTTTTGAACAACTTCATATAAATCGCTGTAACTTTTGATAGAAGACTCAGACAAACATGTTTATGGCTTTATCTTATAGAACTCAAGGTCCCCGTGCTGGGAAAACAGGATTTGCAGCTGTTTGAGCTAAGATTTTCAAGTTATACACATAATGAAAACCTATACTTTCTTTCGGTCATGTTCCCCATTCAAATGCATGTAACAGTGAGAAACGCATTGTCTTGGCGAAATAAAGCGTTTTTGAACAACTTCATATAAATCGCTGTAACTTTTGATAGAAGACTTAGACAAACATGTTTATGGCTTTATCTTATAGAACTCAAGGTCCCCGTGCTGGGAAAACAGGATTTGCAGCTGTTTGAGCTAAGATTTTAAAATTATTCACATAATGAAAACCTATACTTTGTTTCGGTCAAGTTCCCCATTCAAATGCATGTAACAGTGAGAAACGCACTGTCTTGGCGAAATAAAGCGTTTTTGAACAACTTCATATAAATCGCTGTAACTTTTGATAGAAGACTTAGACAAACATGTTTATGGCTTTATCTTATAGAACTCAAGGTCCCCGTGCTGGGAAAACAGGATTTGCAGCTGTTTGAGCTAAGATTTTCAAGTTATACACATAATGAAAACCTATACTTTGTTTCGGTCAAGTTCCCCATTCAAATGCATGTAACAGTGAGAAACGCACTGTCTTGGCGAAATAAAGCGTTTTTGTACAACTTCATATAAATCGCTGTAACTTTTGATAGAAGACTCGGACACACATGTTTATGGCTTTATCTTATAGAACTCAATGTCCCCGTGCTGGGAAAACAGGATTTGCAGCTGTTTGAGCTAAGATTTTCAAGTTATACACATAATGAAAACCT
Organism: Rhamphochromis sp. 'chilingali'; assembly: GCF_963969265.1. Taxonomy (NCBI): domain Eukaryota; kingdom Metazoa; phylum Chordata; class Actinopteri; order Cichliformes; family Cichlidae; genus Rhamphochromis; species Rhamphochromis sp. 'chilingali'. The sequence goes on along the minus strand of NC_137945.1, from coordinate 29,599,589 downwards.
ATACTTTGTTTCGGTCGAGTTCCCATTCAAATGCATGTAACAGTGAGAAACGCACTGTCTTGGCGAAATAAAGCATTTTTGTACAACTTCATATAAATCGCTGTAACTTTTGATAGAAGACTCGGATACACATGTTTATGGCTTTATCTTATAGAACTCAAGGTCCCCGTGCTGGGAAAACAGGATTTGCAGCTGTTTGAGCTATGATTTTCAAGTTATACACATAATGAAAACCTATACTTTGTTTCGGTCAAGTTCCCCATTCAAATGCATGTAACAGTGAGAAACGCATTGTCTTGGCGAAATAAAGGGTTTTTGTACAACTTCATATAAATCGCTGTAACTTTTGATAGAAGACTCGGATACACATGTTTATGGCTTTATCTTATAGAACTCAAGGTCCCCGTGCTGGGAAACCAGGATTTGCAGCTGTTTGAGCTAAGATTTTCAAGTTATACACATAATGAAAACCTATACTTTGTTTCGGTCAAGTTCCCCATTCAAATGCATGTAACAGTGAGAAACGCACTGTCTTGGCGAAATAAAGCGTTTTTGTACAACTTCATATAAATCGCTGTAACTTTTGATAGAAGACTCAGACAAACATGTTTATGGCTTTATCTTATAGAACTCAAGGTCCCCGTGCTGGGCAAACAGAACAGGTTTTGCAGCCGTTTGAGCTAAGATTTTAAAATTATTCACATAATGAAAACCTATACTTTGTTTCGGTCAAGTTCCCCATTCAAATGCATGTAACAGTGAGAAACGCACTGTCTTGGCGAAATAAAGCGTTTTTGTACAACTTCATATAAATAGCTGTAACTTTTGATAGAAGACTCAGACAAACATGTTTATGGCTTTATCTTATAGAACTCAAGGTCCCCGTGCTGGGAAAACAGGATTTCCAGCTGTTTGAGCTATGATTTTCAAGTTATACACATAATGAAAACCTATACTTTGTTTCGGTCGAGTTCCCATTCAAATGCATGTAACAGTGAGAAACGCACTGTCTTGGCGAAAGAAAGCGTTTTTGTACAACTTCATATAAATAGCTGTAACTTTTGATAGAAGACTCGGATACACATGTTTATGGCTTTATCTTATAGAACTCAAGGTCCCCGTGCTGGGCAAACAGGTTTTGCAGCTGTTTGAGCTAAGATTTTCAAGTTATACACATAATGAAAACCTATACTTTGTTTCGGTCAAGTTCCCCATTCAAATGCATGTAACAGTGAGAAACGCATTGTCTTGGCGAAATAAAGCGTTTTTGAACAACTTCATATAAATCGCTGTAACTTTTGATAGAAGACTCAGACAAACATGTTTATGGCTTTATCTTATAGAACTCAAGGTCCCCGTGCTGGGAAAACAGGATTTGCAGCTGTTGGAGCTAAGATTTTCAAGTTATACACATAATGAAAACCTATACTTTGTTTCGGTCAAGTTCCCCATTCAAATGCATGTAACAGTGAGAAACGCACTGTCTTGGCGAAAGAAAGCGTTTTTGTACAACTTCATATAAATAGCTGTAACTTTTGATAGAAGACTCGGATACACATGTTTATGGCTTTATCTTATAGAACTCAAGGTCCCCGTGCTGGGCAAACAGGTTTTGCAGCTGTTTGAGCTAAGATTTTCAAGTTATACACATAATGAAAACCTATACTTTGTTTCGGTCAAGTTCCCCATTCAAATGCATGTAACAGTGAGAAACGCATTGTCTTGGCGAAATAAAGCGTTTTTGTACAACTTCATATAAATCGCTGTAACTTTTGATAGAAGACTCAGATACACATGTTTATGGCTTTATCTTATAGAACTCAAGGTCCCCGTGCTGGGCAAACAGGTTTTGCAGCTGTTTGAGCTAAGATTTTCAAGTTATACACATAATGAAAACCTATACTTTGTTTCGGTCAAGTTCCCCATTCAAATGCATGTAACAGTGAGAAACGCACTGTCTTGGCGAAATAAAGCGTTTTTGTACAACTTCATATAAATCGCTGTAACTTTTGATAGAAGACTCGGACACACATGTTTATGGCTTTATCTTATAGAACTCAAGGTCCCCGTGCTGGGCAAACAGGTTTTGCAGCTGTTTGAGCTAAGATTTTAAAATTATTCACATAATGAAAACCTATACTTTGTCTCAGGCGAGTTTCCCATTCAAATGCATGTAACAGTGAGAAACGCACTGTCTTGGCGAAATAAAGCGTTTTTGTACAACTTCATATAAATCGCTGTAACTTTTGATAGAAGACTCGGACACACATGTTTATGGCTTTATCTTATAGAACTCAAGGTCCCCGTGCTGGGAAAACAGGATTTGCAGCTGTTTGAGCTAAGATTTTCAAGTTATACACATAATGAAAACCTATACTTTGTTTCGGTCGAGTTCCCATTCAAATGCATGTAACAGTGAGAAACGCATTGTCTTGGCGAAATAAAGCGTTTTTGTACAACTTCATATAAATCGCTGTAACTTTTGATAGAAGACTCGGATACACATGTTTATGGCTTTATCTTATAGAACTCAAGGTCCCCGTGCTGGGAAAACAGGATTTGCAGCTGTTTGAGCTATGATTTTCAAGTTATACACATAATGAAAACCTATACTTTGTTTCGGTCGAGTTCCCATTCAAATGCATGTAACAGTGAGAAACGCACTGTCTTGGCGAAAGAAAGCGTTTTTGTACAACTTCATATAAATAGCTGTAACTTTTGATAGAAGACTCGGATACACATGTTTATGGCTTTATCTTATAGAACTCAAGGTCCCCGTGCTGGGCAAACAGGTTTTGCAGCTGTTTGAGCTAAGATTTTAAAATTATTCACATAATGAAAACCTATACTTTGTCTCAGGCGAGTTTCCCATTCAAATGCATGTAACAGTGAGAAACGCACTGTCTTGGCGAAATAAAGCGTTTTTGTACAACTTCATATAAATAGCTGTAACTTTTGATAGAAGACTCGGATACACATGTTTATGGCTTTATCTTATAGAACTCAAGGTCCCCGTGCTGGGCAAACAGGATTTGCAGCTGTTTGAGCTAAGATTTTCAAGTTATACACATAATGAAAACCTATACTTTCTTTCGGTCAAGTTCCCCATTCAAATGCATGTAACAGTGAGAAACGCATTGTCTTGGCGAAATAAAGCGTTTTTGTACAACTTCATATAAATCGCTGTAACTTTTGATAGAAGACTCGGATACACATGTTTATGGCTTTATCTTATAGAACTCAAGGTCCCCGTGCTGGGAAACCAGGATTTGCAGCTGTTTGAGCTATGATTTTCAAGTTATACACATAATGAAAACCTATACTTTGTTTCGGTCGAGTTCCCATTCAAATGCATGTAACAGTGAGAAACGCATTGTCTTGGCGAAATAAAGCGTTTTTGAACAACTTCATATAAATCGCTGTAACTTTTGATAGAAGACTCAGACAAACATGTTTATGGCTTTATCTTATAGAACTCAATATCCCCGTGCTGGGCAAACAGAACAGGTTTTGCAGCCGTTTGAGCTAAGATTTTAAAATTATTCACATAATGAAAACCTATACTTTGTTTCAGGCGAGTTTCCCATTCAAATGCATGTAACAGTGAGAAACGCATTGTCTTGGCAAAATAAAGCGTTTTTGAACAACTTCATATAAATCGCTGTAACTTTTGATAGAAGACTCAGACAAACATGTTTATGGCTTTATCTTATAGAACTCAAGGTCCCCGTGCTGGGAAAACAGGATTTGCAGCTGTTTGAGCTAAGATTTTCAAGTTATACACATAATGAAAACCTATACTTTCTTTCGGTCAAGTTCCCCATTCAAATGCATGTAACAGTGAGAAACGCATTGTCTTGGCGAAATAAAGCGTTTTTGTACAACTTCATATAAATCGCTGTAACTTTTGATAGAAGACTCGGACACACATGTTTATGGCTTTATCTTATAGAACTCAAGGTCCCCGTGCTGGGAAACCAGGATTTGCAGCTGTTTGAGCTAAGATTTTCAAGTTATACACATAATGAAAACCTATACTTTGTTTCGGTCAAGTTCCCCATTCAAATGCATGTAACAGTGAGAAACGCACTGTCTTGGCGAAATAAAGCGTTTTTGTACAACTTCATATAAATCGCTGTAACTTTTGATAGAAGACTCGGACACACATGTTTATGGCTTTATCTTATAGAACTCAAAGTCCCCGTGCTGGGAAAACAGGATTTGCAGCTGTTTGAGCTAAGATTTTCAAGTTATACACATAATGAAAACCTATACTTTGTTTCGGTCGAGTTCCCATTCAAATGCATGTAACAGTGAGAAACGCACTGTCTTGGCGAAATAAAGCGTTTTTGTACAACTTCATATAAATCGCTGTAACTTTTGATAGAAGACTCGGATACACATGTTTATGGCTTTATCTTATAGAACTCAAGGTCCCCGTGCTGGGCAAACAGGTTTTGCAGCTGTTTGAGCTAAGATTTTAAAATTATTCACATAATGAAAACCTATACTTTGTCTCAGGCGAGTTTCCCATTCAAATGCATGTAACAGTGAGAAACGCATTGTCTTGGCGAAATAAAGCGTTTTTGAACAACTTCATATAAATCGCTGTAACTTTTGATAGAAGACTTAGACAAACATGTTTATGGCTTTATCTTATAGAACTCAAGGTCCCCGTGCTGGGCAAACAGGATTTGCAGCTGTTTGAGCTAAGATTTTCAAGTTATACACATAATGAAAACCTATACTTTGTTTCGGTCAAGTTCCCCATTCAAATGCATGTAACAGTGAGAAACGCACTGTCTTGGCGAAATAAAGCGTTTTTGTACAACTTCATATAAATCGCTGTAACTTTTGATAGAAGACTCGGATACACATGTTTATGGCTTTATCTTATAGAACTCAATATCCCCGTGCTGGGCAAACAGAACAGGTTTTGCAGCCGTTTGAGCTAAGATTTTAAAATTATTCACATAATGAAAACCTATACTTTGTTTCAGGCGAGTTTCCCATTCAAATGCATGTAACAGTGAGAAACGCATTGTCTTGGCAAAATAAAGCGTTTTTGAACAACTTCATATAAATCGCTGTAACTTTTGATAGAAGACTCAGACAAACATGTTTATGGCTTTATCTTATAGAACTCAAGGTCCCCGTGCTGGGAAAACAGGATTTGCAGCTGTTTGAGCTAAGATTTTCAAGTTATACACATAATGAAAACCTATACTTTCTTTCGGTCAAGTTCCCCATTCAAATGCATGTAACAGTGAGAAACGCATTGTCTTGGCGAAATAAAGCGTTTTTGTACAACTTCATATAAATCGCTGTAACTTTTGATAGAAGACTCGGACACACATGTTTATGGCTTTATCTTATAGAACTCAAGGTCCCCGTGCTGGGAAACCAGGATTTGCAGCTGTTTGAGCTAAGATTTTCAAGTTATACACATAATGAAAACCTATACTTTGTTTCGGTCAAGTTCCCCATTCAAATGCATGTAACAGTGAGAAACGCACTGTCTTGGCGAAATAAAGCGTTTTTGTACAACTTCATATAAATCGCTGTAACTTTTGATAGAAGACTCGGACAAACATGTTTATGGCTTTATCTTATAGAACTCAAGGTCCCCGTGCTGGGAAAACAGGATTTGCAGCTGTTTGAGCTAAGATTTTCAAGTTATACACATAATGAAAACCTATACTTTGTTTCGGTCGAGTTCCCATTCAAATGCATGTAACAGTGAGAAACGCACTGTCTTGGCGAAATAAAGCGTTTTTGTACAACTTCATATAAATCGCTGTAACTTTTGATAGAAGACTCGGATACACATGTTTATGGCTTTATCTTATAGAACTCAAGGTCCCCGTGCTGGGCAAACAGGTTTTGCAGCTGTTTGAGCTAAGATTTTAAAATTATTCACATAATGAAAACCTATACTTTGTCTCAGGCGAGTTTCCCATTCAAATGCATGTAACAGTGAGAAACGCATTGTCTTGGCGAAATAAAGCGTTTTTGAACAACTTCATATAAATCGCTGTAACTTTTGATAGAAGACTTAGACAAACATGTTTATGGCTTTATCTTATAGAACTCAAGGTCCCCGTGCTGGGCAAACAGGATTTGCAGCTGTTTGAGCTAAGATTTTCAAGTTATACACATAATGAAAACCTATACTTTGTTTCGGTCAAGTTCCCCATTCAAATGCATGTAACAGTGAGAAACGCACTGTCTTGGCGAAATAAAGCGTTTTTGTACAACTTCATATAAATCGCTGTAACTTTTGATAGAAGACTCGGATACACATGTTTATGGCTTTATCTTATAGAACTCAATATCCCCGTGCTGGGCAAACAGAACAGGTTTTGCAGCCGTTTGAGCTAAGATTTTAAAATTATTCACATAATGAAAACCTATACTTTGTTTCAGGCGAGTTTCCCATTCAAATGCATGTAACAGTGAGAAACGCATTGTCTTGGCAAAATAAAGCGTTTTTGAACAACTTCATATAAATCGCTGTAACTTTTGATAGAAGACTCAGACAAACATGTTTATGGCTTTATCTTATAGAACTCAAGGTCCCCGTGCTGGGAAAACAGGATTTGCAGCTGTTTGAGCTAAGATTTTCAAGTTATACACATAATGAAAACCTATACTTTCTTTCGGTCAAGTTCCCCATTCAAATGCATGTAACAGTGAGAAACGCATTGTCTTGGCGAAATAAAGCGTTTTTGTACAACTTCATATAAATCGCTGTAACTTTTGATAGAAGACTCGGACACACATGTTTATGGCTTTATCTTATAGAACTCAAGGTCCCCGTGCTGGGAAACCAGGATTTGCAGCTGTTTGAGCTAAGATTTTCAAGTTATACACATAATGAAAACCTATACTTTGTTTCGGTCAAGTTCCCCATTCAAATGCATGTAACAGTGAGAAACGCACTGTCTTGGCGAAATAAAGCGTTTTTGTACAACTTCATATAAATCGCTGTAACTTTTGATAGAAGACTCGGATACACATGTTTATGGCTTTATCTTATAGAACTCAAGGTCCCCGTGCTGGGAAACCAGGATTTGCAGCTGTTTGAGCTAAGATTTTCAAGTTATACACATAATGAAAACCTATACTTTGTTTCGGTCAAGTTCCCCATTCAAATGCATGTAACAGTGAGAAACGCACTGTCTTGGCGAAATAAAGCGTTTTTATACAACTTCATATAAATCGCTGTAACTTTTGATAGAAGACTCGGATACACATGTTTATGGCTTTATCTTATAGAACTCAAGGTCCCCGTGCTGGGAAACCAGGATTTGCAGCTGTTTGAGCTATGATTTTCAAGTTATACACATAATGAAAACCTATACTTTGTTTTGGTCGAGTTCCCATTCAAATGCATGTAACAGTGAGAAACGCATTGTCTTGGCGAAATAAAGCGTTTTTGAACAACTTCATATAAATCGCTGTAACTTTTGATAGAAGACTCAGACAAACATGTTTATGGCTTTATCTTATAGAACTCAATATCCCCGTGCTGGGCAAACAGAACAGGTTTTGCAGCCGTTTGAGCTAAGATTTTAAAATTATTCACATAATGAAAACCTATACTTTGTTTCAGGCGAGTTTCCCATTCAAATGCATGTAACAGTGAGAAACGCATTGTCTTGGCAAAATAAAGCGTTTTTGAACAACTTCATATAAATCGCTGTAACTTTTGATAGAAGACTCAGACAAACATGTTTATGGCTTTATCTTATAGAACTCAAGGTCCCCGTGCTGGGAAAACAGGATTTGCAGCTGTTTGAGCTAAGATTTTCAAGTTATACACATAATGAAAACCTATACTTTCTTTCGGTCAAGTTCCCCATTCAAATGCATGTAACAGTGAGAAACGCATTGTCTTGGCGAAATAAAGCGTTTTTGTACAACTTCATATAAATCGCTGTAACTTTTGATAGAAGACTCGGATACACATGTTTATGGCTTTATCTTATAGAACTCAAGGTCCCCGTGCTGGGAAACCAGGATTTGCAGCTGTTTGAGCTAAGATTTTCAAGTTATACACATAATGAAAACCTATACTTTGTTTCAGGCGAGTTTCCCATTCAAATGCATGTAACAGTGAGAAACGCATTGTCTTGGCAAAATAAAGCGTTTTTGAACAACTTCATATAAATCGCTGTAACTTTTGATAGAAGACTCAGACAAACATGTTTATGGCTTTATCTTATAGAACTCAAGGTCCCCGTGCTGGGAAAACAGGATTTGCAGCTGTTTGAGCTAAGATTTTCAAGTTATACACATAATGAAAACCTATACTTTGTTTCGGTCAAGTTCCCCATTCAAATGCATGTAACAGTGAGAAACGCACTGTCTTGGCGAAATAAAGCGTTTTTGTACAACTTCATATAAATCGCTGTAACTTTTGATAGAAGACTCGGACACACATGTTTATGGCTTTATCTTATAGAACTCAAGGTCCCCGTGCTGGGAAAACAGGATTTGCAGCTGTTTGAGCTAAGATTTTCAAGTTATACACATAATGAAAACCTATACTTTGTTTCGGTCGAGTTCCCATTCAAATGCATGTAACAGTGAGAAACGCACTGTCTTGGCGAAATAAAGCGTTTTTGTACAACTTCATATAAATCGCTGTAACTTTTGATAGAAGACTCGGATACACATGTTTATGGCTTTATCTTATAGAACTCAAGGTCCCCGTGCTGGGCAAACAGGTTTTGCAGCTGTTTGAGCTAAGATTTTAAAATTATTCACATAATGAAAACCTATACTTTGTCTCAGGCGAGTTTCCCATTCAAATGCATGTAACAGTGAGAAACGCATTGTCTTGGCGAAATAAAGCGTTTTTGAACAACTTCATATAAATCGCTGTAACTTTTGATAGAAGACTTAGACAAACATGTTTATGGCTTTATCTTATAGAACTCAAGGTCCCCGTGCTGGGAAAACAGGATTTGCAGCTGTTTGAGCTAAGATTTTCAAGTTATACACATAATGAAAACCTATACTTTGTTTCGGTCGAGTTCCCATTCAAATGCATGTAACAGTGAGAAACGCACTGTCTTGGCGAAATAAAGCGTTTTTGTACAACTTCATATAAATCGCTGTAACTTTTGATAGAAGACTCGGATACACATGTTTATGGCTTTATCTTATAGAACTCAAGGTCCCCGTGCTGGGCAAACAGGTTTTGCAGCTGTTTGAGCTAAGATTTTAAAATTATTCACATAATGAAAACCTATACTTTGTCTCAGGCGAGTTTCCCATTCAAATGCATGTAACAGTGAGAAACGCATTGTCTTGGCGAAATAAAGCGTTTTTGAACAACTTCATATAAATCGCTGTAACTTTTGATAGAAGACTTAGACAAACATGTTTATGGCTTTATCTTATAGAACTCAAGGTCCCCGTGCTGGGAAAACAGAACAGGTTTTGCAGCTGTTTGAGCTAAGATTTTAAAATTATTCACATAATGAAAACCTATACTTTGTTTCAGGCGAGTTTCCCATTCAAATGCATGTAACAGTGAGAAACGCATTGTCTTGGCAAAATAAAGCGTTTTTGAACAACTTCATATAAATCGCTGTAACTTTTGATAGAAGACTCAGACAAACATGTTTATGGCTTTATCTTATAGAACTCAAGGTCCCCGTGCTGGGAAAACAGGATTTGCAGCTGTTTGAGCTAAGATTTTCAAGTTATACACATAATGAAAACCTATACTTTCTTTCGGTCAAGTTCCCCATTCAAATGCATGTAACAGTGAGAAACGCATTGTCTTGGCGAAATAAAGCGTTTTTGTACAACTTCATATAAATCGCTGTAACTTTTGATAGAAGACTCGGATACACATGTTTATGGCTTTATCTTATAGAACTCAAGGTCCCCGTGCTGGGAAACCAGGATTTGCAGCTGTTTGAGCTAAGATTTTCAAGTTATACACATAATGAAAACCTATACTTTGTTTCAGGCGAGTTTCCCATTCAAATGCATGTAACAGTGAGAAACGCATTGTCTTGGCAAAATAAAGCGTTTTTGAACAACTTCATATAAATCGCTGTAACTTTTGATAGAAGACTCAGACAAACATGTTTATGGCTTTATCTTATAGAACTCAAGGTCCCCGTGCTGGGAAAACAGGATTTGCAGCTGTTTGAGCTAAGATTTTCAAGTTATACACATAATGAAAACCTATACTTTGTTTCGGTCAAGTTCCCCATTCAAATGCATGTAACAGTGAGAAACGCACTGTCTTGGCGAAATAAAGCGTTTTTGTACAACTTCATATAAATCGCTGTAACTTTTGATAGAAGACTCGGACACACATGTTTATGGCTTTATCTTATAGAACTCAAGGTCCCCGTGCTGGGAAAACAGGATTTGCAGCTGTTTGAGCTAAGATTTTCAAGTTATACACATAATGAAAACCTATACTTTGTTTCGGTCGAGTTCCCATTCAAATGCATGTAACAGTGAGAAACGCACTGTCTTGGCGAAATAAAGCGTTTTTGTACAACTTCATATAAATCGCTGTAACTTTTGATAGAAGACTCGGATACACATGTTTATGGCTTTATCTTATAGAACTCAAGGTCCCCGTGCTGGGCAAACAGGTTTTGCAGCTGTTTGAGCTAAGATTTTAAAATTATTCACATAATGAAAACCTATACTTTGTCTCAGGCGAGTTTCCCATTCAAATGCATGTAACAGTGAGAAACGCATTGTCTTGGCGAAATAAAGCGTTTTTGAACAACTTCATATAAATCGCTGTAACTTTTGATAGAAGACTTAGACAAACATGTTTATGGCTTTATCTTATAGAACTCAAGGTCCCCGTGCTGGGAAAACAGGATTTGCAGCTGTTTGAGCTAAGATTTTCAAGTTATACACATAATGAAAACCTATACTTTGTTTCGGTCAAGTTCCCCATTCAAATGCATGTAACAGTGAGAAACGCACTGTCTTGGCGAAATAAAGCGTTTTTGTACAACTTCATATAAATCGCTGTAACTTTTGATAGAAGACTCGGACACACATGTTTATGGCTTTATCTTATAGAACTCAAGGTCCCCATGCTGGGAAAACAGGATTTGCAGCTGTTTGAGCTAAGATTTTAAAATTATTCACATAATGAAAACCTATACTTTGTTTCGGTCAAGTTCCCCATTCAAATGCATGTAACAGTGAGAAACGCACTGTCTTGGCGAAATAAAGCGTTTTTGAACAACTTCATATAAATCGCTGTAACTTTTGATAGAAGACTCAGACAAACATGTTTATGGCTTTATCTTATAGAACTCAAGGTCCCCGTGCTGGGAAAACAGGATTTGCAGCTGTTTGAGCTAAGATTTTCAAGTTATACACATAATGAAAACCTATACTTTGTTTCGGTCAAGTTCCCCATTCAAATGCATGTAACAGTGAGAAACGCACTGTCTTGGCGAAAGAAAGCGTTTTTGTACAACTTCATATAAATAGCTGTAACTTTTGATAGAAGACTCGGATACACATGTTTATGGCTTTATCTTATAGAACTCAAGGTCCCCGTGCTGGGCAAACAGGTTTTGCAGCTGTTTGAGCTAAGATTTTCAAGTTATACACATAATGAAAACCTATACTTTGTTTCGGTCAAGTTCCCCATTCAAATGCATGTAACAGTGAGAAACGCATTGTCTTGGCGAAATAAAGCGTTTTTGTACAACTTCATATAAATCGCTGTAACTTTTGATAGAAGACTCAGATACACATGTTTATGGCTTTATCTTATAGAACTCAAGGTCCCCGTGCTGGGCAAACAGGTTTTGCAGCTGTTTGAGCTAAGATTTTCAAGTTATACACATAATGAAAACCTATACTTTGTTTCGGTCGAGTTTCCCATTCAAATGCATGTAACAGTGAGAAACGTACTGTCTTGGCGAAAGAAAGCGTTTTTGTACAACTTCATATAAATAGCTGTAACTTTTGATAGAAGACTCAGACAAACATGTTTATGGCTTTATCTTATAGAACTCAAGGTCCCCGTGCTGGGCAAACAGGTTTTGCAGCTGTTTGAGCTAAGATTTTCAAGTTATACACATAATGAAAACCTATACTTTGTTTCGGTCAAGTTCCCCATTCAAATGCATGTAACAGTGAGAAACGCATTGTCTTGGCGAAATAAAGCGTTTTTGAACAACTTCATATAAATCGCTGTAACTTTTGATAGAAGACTCAGACAAACATGTTTATGGCTTTATCTTATAGAACTCAAGGTCCCCGTGCTGGGAAAACAGGATTTGCAGCTGTTGGAGCTAAGATTTTCAAGTTATACACATAATGAAAACCTATACTTTGTTTCGGTCAAGTTCCCCATTCAAATGCATGTAACAGTGAGAAACGCACTGTCTTGGCGAAAGAAAGCGTTTTTGTACAACTTCATATAAATAGCTGTAACTTTTGATAGAAGACCCGGATACACATGTTTATGGCTTTATCTTATAGAACTCAAGGTCCCCGTGCTGGGCAAACAGGTTTTGCAGCTGTTTGAGCTAAGATTTTCAAGTTATACACATAATGAAAACCTATACTTTGTTTCGGTCAAGTTCCCCATTCAAATGCATGTAACAGTGAGAAACGCATTGTCTTGGCGAAATAAAGCGTTTTTGTACAACTTCATATAAATCGCTGTAACTTTTGATAGAAGACTCAGATACACATGTTTATGGCTTTATCTTATAGAACTCAAGGTCCCCGTGCTGGGCAAACAGGTTTTGCAGCTGTTTGAGCTAAGATTTTCAAGTTATACACATAATGAAAACCTATACTTTGTTTCGGTCAAGTTCCCCATTCAAATGCATGTAACAGTGAGAAACGCACTGTCTTGGCGAAATAAAGCGTTTTTGTACAACTTCATATAAATCGCTGTAACTTTTGATAGAAGACTCGGACACACATGTTTATGGCTTTATCTTATAGAACTCAAGGTCCCCATGCTGGGAAAACAGGATTTGCAGCTGTTTGAGCTAAGATTTTAAAATTATTCACATAATGAAAACCTATACTTTGTTTCGGTCAAGTTCCCCATTCAAATGCATGTAACAGTGAGAAACGCACTGTCTTGGCGAAATAAAGCGTTTTTGAACAACTTCATATAAATCGCTGTAACTTTTGATAGAAGACTCAGACAAACATGTTTATGGCTTTATCTTATAGAACTCAAGGTCCCCGTGCTGGGAAAACAGGATTTGCAGCTGTTTGAGCTAAGATTTTCAAGTTATACACATAATGAAAACCTATACTTTGTTTCGGTCAAGTTCCCCATTCAAATGCATGTAACAGTGAGAAACGCACTGTCTTGGCGAAAGAAAGCGTTTTTGTACAACTTCATATAAATAGCTGTAACTTTTGATAGAAGACTCGGATACACATGTTTATGGCTTTATCTTATAGAACTCAAGGTCCCCGTGCTGGGCAAACAGGTTTTGCAGCTGTTTGAGCTAAGATTTTCAAGTTATACACATAATGAAAACCTATACTTTGTTTCGGTCAAGTTCCCCATTCAAATGCATGTAACAGTGAGAAACGCATTGTCTTGGCGAAATAAAGCGTTTTTGTACAACTTCATATAAATCGCTGTAACTTTTGATAGAAGACTCAGATACACATGTTTATGGCTTTATCTTATAGAACTCAAGGTCCCCGTGCTGGGCAAACAGGTTTTGCAGCTGTTTGAGCTAAGATTTTCAAGTTATACACATAATGAAAACCTATACTTTGTTTCGGTCGAGTTTCCCATTCAAATGCATGTAACAGTGAGAAACGTACTGTCTTGGCGAAAGAAAGCGTTTTTGTACAACTTCATATAAATAGCTGTAACTTTTGATAGAAGACTCAGACAAACATGTTTATGGCTTTATCTTATAGAACTCAAGGTCCCCGTGCTGGGCAAACAGGTTTTGCAGCTGTTTGAGCTAAGATTTTCAAGTTATACACATAATGAAAACCTATACTTTGTTTCGGTCAAGTTCCCCATTCAAATGCATGTAACAGTGAGAAACGCATTGTCTTGGCGAAATAAAGCGTTTTTGAACAACTTCATATAAATCGCTGTAACTTTTGATAGAAGACTCAGACAAACATGTTTATGGCTTTATCTTATAGAACTCAAGGTCCCCGTGCTGGGAAAACAGGATTTGCAGCTGTTGGAGCTAAGATTTTCAAGTTATACACATAATGAAAACCTATACTTTGTTTCGGTCAAGTTCCCCATTCAAATGCATGTAACAGTGAGAAACGCACTGTCTTGGCGAAAGAAAGCGTTTTTGTACAACTTCATATAAATAGCTGTAACTTTTGATAGAAGACTCGGATACACATGTTTATGGCTTTATCTTATAGAACTCAAGGTCCCCGTGCTGGGCAAACAGGTTTTGCAGCTGTTTGAGCTAAGATTTTCAAGTTATACACATAATGAAAACCTATACTTTGTTTCGGTCAAGTTCCCCATTCAAATGCATGTAACAGTGAGAAACGCATTGTCTTGGCGAAATAAAGCGTTTTTGTACAACTTCATATAAATCGCTGTAACTTTTGATAGAAGACTCAGATAAACATGTTTATGGCTTTATCTTATAGAACTCAAGGTCCCCGTGCTGGGCAAACAGGTTTTGCAGCTGTTTGAGCTAAGATTTTCAAGTTATACACATAATGAAAACCTATACTTTGTTTCGGTCGAGTTCCCCATTCAAATGCATGTAACAGTGAGAAACGTACTGTCTTGGCGAAAGAAAGCGTTTTTGTACAACTTCATATAAATAGCTGTAACTTTTGATAGAAGACTCAGACAAACATGTTTATGGCTTTATCTTATAGAACTCAAGGTCCCCGTGCTGGGAAAATAGGCTTTGCAGCTGTTTGAGCTAAGATTTTCAAGTTATACACATAATGAAAACCTATACTTTGTTTTGGTCGAGTTCCCCATTCAAATGCATGTAACAGTGAGAAACGCACTGACTTGGCGAAAGAAAGCGTTTTTGTACAACTTCATATAAATAGCTGTAACTTTTGATAGAAGACTCGGATACACATGTTTATGGCTTTATCTTATAGAACTCAAGGTCCCCGTGCTGGGCAAACAGGTTTTGCAGCTGTTTGAGCTAAGATTTTCAAGTTATACACATAATGAAAACCTATACTTTGTTTTGGTCGAGTTCCCCATTCAAATGCATGTAACAGTGAGAAACGCATTGACTTGGCGAAAGAAAGCGTTTTTGTACAACTTCATATAAATAGCTGTAACTTTTGATAGAAGACTCAGACAAACATGTTTATGGCTTTATCTTATAGAACTCAAGGTCCCCGTGCTGGGAAAACAGGATTTGCAGCTGTTTGAGCTATGATTTTCAAGTTATACACATAATGAAAACCTATACTTTGTTTCGGTCGAGTTCCCCATTCAAATGCATGTAACAGTGAGAAACGTACTGTCTTGGCGAAAGAAAGCGTTTTTGTACAACTTCATATAAATAGCTGTAACTTTTGATAGAAGACTCAGACAAACATGTTTATGGCTTTATCTTATAGAACTCAAGGTCCCCGTGCTGGGAAAATAGGCTTTGCAGCTGTTTGAGCTAAGATTTTCAAGTTATACACATAATGAAAACCTATACTTTGTTTTGGTCGAGTTCCCCATTCAAATGCATGTAACAGTGAGAAACGCACTGACTTGGCGAAAGAAAGCGTTTTTGTACAACTTCATATAAATAGCTGTAACTTTTGATAGAAGACTCGGATACACATGTTTATGGCTTTATCTTATAGAACTCAAGGTCCCCGTGCTGGGAAAACAGGATTTGCAGCTGTTTGAGCTATGATTTTCAAGTTATACACATAATGAAAACCTATACTTTGTTTCGGTCAAGTTCCCCATTCAAATGCATGTAACAGTGAGAAACGCATTGTCTTGGCGAAATAAAGCGTTTTTGAACAACTTCATATAAATCGCTGTAACTTTTGATAGAAGACTCAGACAAACATGTTTATGGCTTTATCTTATAGAACTCAAGGTCCCCGTGCTGGGAAAATAGGATTTGCAGCTGTTGGAGCTAAGATTTTCAAGTTATACACATAATGAAAACCTATACTTTGTTTCGGTCAAGTTCCCCATTCAAATGCATGTAACAGTGAGAAACGCACTGTCTTGGCGAAAGAAAGCGTTTTTGTACAACTTCATATAAATAGCTGTAACTTTTGATAGAAGACTCGGATACACATGTTTATGGCTTTATCTTATAGAACTCAAGGTCCCCGTGCTGGGCAAACAGGTTTTGCAGCTGTTTGAGCTAAGATTTTCAAGTTATACACATAATGAAAACCTATACTTTGTTTCGGTCAAGTTCCCCATTCAAATGCATGTAACAGTGAGAAACGCATTGTCTTGGCGAAATAAAGCGTTTTTGTACAACTTCATATAAATCGCTGTAACTTTTGATAGAAGACTCAGATACACATGTTTATGGCTTTATCTTATAGAACTCAAGGTCCCCGTGCTGGGCAAACAGGTTTTGCAGCTGTTTGAGCTAAGATTTTCAAGTTATACACATAATGAAAACCTATACTTTATTTCGGTCGAGTTCCCCATTCAAATGCATGTAACAGTGAGAAACGTACTGTCTTGGCGAAAGAAAGCGTTTTTGTACAACTTCATATAAATAGCTGTAACTTTTGATAGAAGACTCAGACAAACATGTTTATGGCTTTATCTTATAGAACTCAAGGTCCCCGTGCTGGGCAAACAGGTTTTGCAGCTGTTTGAGCTAAGATTTTCAAGTTATACACATAATGAAAACCTATACTTTGTTTCGGTCAAGTTCCCCATTCAAATGCATGTAACAGTGAGAAACGCATTGTCTTGGCGAAATAAAGCGTTTTTGAACAACTTCATATAAATCGCTGTAACTTTTGATAGAAGACTCAGACAAACATGTTTATGGCTTTATCTTATAGAACTCAAGGTCCCCGTGCTGGGAAAACAGGATTTGCAGCTGTTGGAGCTAAGATTTTCAAGTTATACACATAATGAAAACCTATACTTTGTTTCGGTCAAGTTCCCCATTCAAATGCATGTAACAGTGAGAAACGCACTGTCTTGGCGAAAGAAAGCGTTTTTGTACAACTTCATATAAATAGCTGTAACTTTTGATAGAAGACTCGGATACACATGTTTATGGCTTTATCTTATAGAACTCAAGGTCCCCGTGCTGGGCAAACAGGTTTTGCAGCTGTTTGAGCTAAGATTTTCAAGTTATACACATAATGAAAACCTATACTTTGTTTCGGTCAAGTTCCCCATTCAAATGCATGTAACAGTGAGAAACGCATTGTCTTGGCGAAATAAAGCGTTTTTGTACAACTTCATATAAATCGCTGTAACTTTTGATAGAAGACTCAGATACACATGTTTATGGCTTTATCTTATAGAACTCAAGGTCCCCGTGCTGGGCAAACAGGTTTTGCAGCTGTTTGAGCTAAGATTTTCAAGTTATACACATAATGAAAACCTATACTTTGTTTCGGTCGAGTTCCCCATTCAAATGCATGTAACAGTGAGAAACGTACTGTCTTGGCGAAAGAAAGCGTTTTTGTACAACTTCATATAAATAGCTGTAACTTTTGATAGAAGACTCAGACAAACATGTTTATGGCTTTATCTTATAGAACTCAAGGTCCCCGTGCTGGGAAAATAGGCTTTGCAGCTGTTTGAGCTAAGATTTTCAAGTTATACACATAATGAAAACCTATACTTTGTTTTGGTCGAGTTCCCCATTCAAATGCATGTAACAGTGAGAAACGCACTGACTTGGCGAAAGAAAGCGTTTTTGTACAACTTCATATAAATAGCTGTAACTTTTGATAGAAGACTCGGATACACATGTTTATGGCTTTATCTTATAGAACTCAAGGTCCCCGTGCTGGGCAAACAGGTTTTGCAGCTGTTTGAGCTAAGATTTTCAAGTTATACACATAATGAAAACCTATACTTTGTTTTGGTCGAGTTCCCCATTCAAATGCATGTAACAGTGAGAAACGCATTGACTTGGCGAAAGAAAGCGTTTTTGTACAACTTCATATAAATAGCTGTAACTTTTGATAGAAGACTCAGACAAACATGTTTATGGCTTTATCTTATAGAACTCAAGGTCCCCGTGCTGGGAAAACAGGATTTGCAGCTGTTTGAGCTATGATTTTCAAGTTATACACATAATGAAAACCTATACTTTGTTTCGGTCGAGTTCCCCATTCAAATGCATGTAACAGTGAGAAACGTACTGTCTTGGCGAAAGAAAGCGTTTTTGTACAACTTCATATAAATAGCTGTAACTTTTGATAGAAGACTCAGACAAACATGTTTATGGCTTTATCTTATAGAACTCAAGGTCCCCGTGCTGGGAAAATAGGCTTTGCAGCTGTTTGAGCTAAGATTTTCAAGTTATACACATAATGAAAACCTATACTTTGTTTTGGTCGAGTTCCCCATTCAAATGCATGTAACAGTGAGAAACGCACTGACTTGGCGAAAGAAAGCGTTTTTGTACAACTTCATATAAATAGCTGTAACTTTTGATAGAAGACTCGGATACACATGTTTATGGCTTTATCTTATAGAACTCAAGGTCCCCGTGCTGGGCAAACAGGTTTTGCAGCTGTTTGAGCTAAGATTTTCAAGTTATACACATAATGAAAACCTATACTTTGTTTTGGTCGAGTTCCCCATTCAAATGCATGTAACAGTGAGAAACGCATTGACTTGGCGAAAGAAAGCGTTTTTGTACAACTTCATATAAATAGCTGTAACTTTTGATAGAAGACTCGGATACACATGTTTATGGCTTTATCTTATAGAACTCAATATCCCCGTGCTGGGCAAACAGAACAGGTTTTGCAGCCGTTTGAGCTAAGATTTTAAAATTATTCACATAATGAAAACCTATACTTTGTTTCGGTCAAGTTCCCCATTCAAATGCATGTAACAGTGAGAAACGCATTGTCTTGGCGAAATAAAGCGTTTTTGTACAACTTCATATAAATCGCTGTAACTTTTGATAGAAGACTCAGATACACATGTTTATGGCTTTATCTTATAGAACTCAAGGTCCCCGTGCTGGGCAAACAGGTTTTGCAGCTGTTTGAGCTAAGATTTTCAAGTTATACACATAATGAAAACCTATACTTTGTTTCGGTCAAGTTCCCCATTCAAATGCATGTAACAGTGAGAAACGCATTGTCTTGGCGAAATAAAGCGTTTTTGTACAACTTCATATAAATCGCTGTAACTTTTGATAGAAGACTCAGATACACATGTTTATGGCTTTATCTTATAGAACTCAAGGTCCCCGTGCTGGGCAAACAGGTTTTGCAGCTGTTTGAGCTAAGATTTTCAAGTTATACACATAATGAAAACCTATACTTTGTTTCGGTCAAGTTCCCCATTCAAATGCATGTAACAGTGAGAAACGCATTGTCTTGGCGAAATAAAGCGTTTTTGTACAACTTCATATAAATCGCTGTAACTTTTGATAGAAGACTCAGATACACATGTTTATGGCTTTATCTTATAGAACTCAAGGTCCCCGTGCTGGGCAAACAGGTTTTGCAGCTGTTTGAGCTAAGATTTTCAAGTTATACACATAATGAAAACCTATACTTTGTTTCGGTCGAGTTCCCCATTCAAATGCATGTAACAGTGAGAAACGCACTGTCTTGGCGAAAGAAAGCGTTTTTGTACAACTTCATATAAATAGCTGTAACTTTTGATAGAAGACTCAGACAAACATGTTTATGGCTTTATCTTATAGAACTCAAGGTCCCCGTGCTGGGAAAATAGGCTTTGCAGCTGTTTGAGCTAAGATTTTCAAGTTATACACATAATGAAAACCTATACTTTGTTTTGGTCAAGTTCCCCATTCAAATGCATGTAACAGTGAGAAACGCACTGTCTTGGCGAAATAAAGCGTTTTTGTACAACTTCATATAAATCGCTGTAACTTTTGATAGAAGACTCGGATACACATGTTTATGGCTTTATCTTATAGAACTCAATATCCCCGTGCTGGGCAAACAGAACAGGTTTTGCAGCCGTTTGAGCTAAGATTTTAAAATTATTCACATAATGAAAACCTATACTTTGTTTCAGGCGAGTTTCCCATTCAAATGCATGTAACAGTGAGAAACGCATTGTCTTGGCGAAATAAAGCGTTTTTGAACAACTTCATATAAATCGCTGTAACTTTTGATAGAAGACTCAGACAAACATGTTTATGGCTTTATCTTATAGAACTCAAGGTCCCCGTGCTGGGAAAACAGGATTTGCAGCTGTTTGAGCTAAGATTTTCAAGTTATACACATAATGAAAACCTATACTTTGTTTCGGTCAAGTTCCCCATTCAAATGCATGTAACAGTGAGAAACGCACTGTCTTGGCGAAATAAAGCGTTTTTGTACAACTTCATATAAATAGCTGTAACTTTTGATAGAAGACTCGGATACACATGTTTATGGCTTTATCTTATAGAACTCAAGGTCCCCGTGCTGGGCAAACAGGATTTGCAGCTGTTTGAGCTAAGATTTTCAAGTTATACACATAATGAAAACCTATACTTTGTTTCGGTCAAGTTCCCCATTCAAATGCATGTAACAGTGAGAAACGCATTGTCTTGGCGAAATAAAGCGTTTTTGTACAACTTCATATAAATCGCTGTAACTTTTGATAGAAGACTCGGATACACATGTTTATGGCTTTATCTTATAGAACTCAAGGTCCCCGTGCTGGGCAAACCAGGATTTGCAGCTGTTTGAGCTAAGATTTTCAAGTTATACACATAATGAAAACCTATACTTTGTTTTGGTCGAGTTCCCCATTCAAATGCATGTAACAGTGAGAAACGCATTGACTTGGCGAAAGAAAGCGTTTTTGTACAACTTCATATAAATAGCTGTAACTTTTGATAGAAGACTCAGACAAACATGTTTATGGCTTTATCTTATAGAACTCAAGGTCCCCGTGCTGGGAAAATAGGATTTGCAGCTGTTTGAGCTATGATTTTCAAGTTATACACATAATGAAAACCTATACTTTGTTTCGGTCGAGTTCCCCATTCAAATGCATGTAACAGTGAGAAACGTACTGTCTTGGCGAAAGAAAGCGTTTTTGTACAACTTCATATAAATAGCTGTAACTTTTGATAGAAGACTCAGACAAACATGTTTATGGCTTTATCTTATAGAACTCAAGGTCCCCGTGCTGGGAAAATAGGCTTTGCAGCTGTTTGAGCTAAGATTTTCAAGTTATACACATAATGAAAACCTATACTTTGTTTTGGTCGAGTTCCCCATTCAAATGCATGTAACAGTGAGAAACGCACTGACTTGGCGAAAGAAAGCGTTTTTGTACAACTTCATAGAAATAGCTGTAACTTTTGATAGAAGACTCGGATACACATGTTTATGGCTTTATCTTATAGAACTCAAGGTCCCCGTGCTGGGCAAACAGGTTTTGCAGCTGTTTGAGCTAAGATTTTCAAGTTATACACATAATGAAAACCTATACTTTGTTTTGGTCGAGTTCCCCATTCAAATGCATGTAACAGTGAGAAACGCATTGACTTGGCGAAAGAAAGCGTTTTTGTACAACTTCATATAAATAGCTGTAACTTTTGATAGAAGACTCAGACAAACATGTTTATGGCTTTATCTTATAGAACTCAAGGTCCCCGTGCTGGGAAAACAGGATTTGCAGCTGTTTGAGCTATGATTTTCAAGTTATACACATAATGAAAACCTATACTTTGTTTCGGTCGAGTTCCCCATTCAAATGCATGTAACAGTGAGAAACGTACTGTCTTGGCAAAAGAAAGCGTTTTTGTACAACTTCATATAAATAGCTGTAACTTTTGATAGAAGACTCGGATACACATGTTTATGGCTTTATCTTATAGAACTCAAGGTCCCCGTGCTGGGCAAACAGGTTTTGCAGCTGTTTGAGCTAAGATTTTCAAGTTATACACATAATGAAAACCTATACTTTGTTTCGGTCAAGTTCCCCATTCAAATGCATGTAACAGTGAGAAACGCATTGTCTTGGCGAAATAAAGCGTTTTTGTACAACTTCATATAAATCGCTGTAACTTTTGATAGAAGACTCAGATACACATGTTTATGGCTTTATCTTATAGAACTCAAGGTCCCCGTGCTGGGCAAACAGGTTTTGCAGCTGTTTGAGGTAAGATTTTCAAGTTATACACATAATGAAAACCTATACTTTGTTTCGGTCGAGTTCCCCATTCAAATGCATGTAACAGTGAGAAACGTACTGTCTTGGCGAAAGAAAGCGTTTTTGTACAACTTCATATAAATAGCTGTAACTTTTGATAGAAGACTCAGACAAACATGTTTATGGCTTTATCTTATAGAACTCAAGGTCCCCGTGCTGGGAAAATAGGCTTTGCAGCTGTTTGAGCTAAGATTTTCAAGTTATACACATAATGAAAACCTATACTTTGTTTTGGTCGAGTTCCCCATTCAAATGCATGTAACAGTGAGAAACGCACTGACTTGGCGAAAGAAAGCGTTTTTGTACAACTTCATATAAATAGCTGTAACTTTTGATAGAAGACTCGGATACACATGTTTATGGCTTTATCTTATAGAACTCAAGGTCCCCGTGCTGGGCAAACAGGTTTTGCAGCTGTTTGAGCTAAGATTTTCAAGTTATACACATAATGAAAACCTATACTTTGTTTTGGTCGAGTTCCCCATTCAAATGCATGTAACAGTGAGAAACGCATTGACTTGGCGAAAGAAAGCATTTTTGTACAACTTCATATAAATAGCTGTAACTTTTGATAGAAGACTCAGACAAACATGTTTATGGCTTTATCTTATAGAACTCAAGGTCCCCGTGCTGGGAAAATAGGATTTGCAGCTGTTTGAGCTATGATTTTCAAGTTATACACATAATGAAAACCTATACTTTGTTTCGGTCGAGTTCCCCATTCAAATGCATGTAACAGTGAGAAACGTACTGTCTTGGCGAAAGAAAGCGTTTTTGTACAACTTCATATAAATAGCTGTAACTTTTGATAGAAGACTCAGACAAACATGTTTATGGCTTTATCTTATAGAACTCAAGGTCCCCGTGCTGGGAAAATAGGCTTTGCAGCTGTTTGAGCTAAGATTTTCAAGTTATACACATAATGAAAACCTATACTTTGTTTTGGTCGAGTTCCCCATTCAAATGCATGTAACAGTGAGAAACGCACTGACTTGGCGAAATAAAGCGTTTTTGTACAACTTCATATAAATAGCTGTAACTTTTGATAGAAGACTCGGATACACATGTTTATGGCTTTATCTTATAGAACTCAAGGTCCCCGTGCTGGGCAAACAGGTTTTGCAGCTGTTTGAGCTAAGATTTTCAAGTTATACACATAATGAAAACCTATACTTTGTTTTGGTCGAGTTCCCCATTCAAATGCATGTAACAGTGAGAAACGCATTGACTTGGCGAAAGAAAGCGTTTTTGTACAACTTCATATAAATAGCTGTAACTTTTGATAGAAGACTCAGACAAACATGTTTATGGCTTTATCTTATAGAACTCAAGGTCCCCGTGCTGGGAAAACAGGATTTGCAGCTGTTTGAGCTATGATTTTCAAGTTATACACATAATGAAAACCTATACTTTGTTTCGGTCGAGTTCCCATTCAAATGCATGTAACAGTGAGAAACGCACTGTCTTGGCGAAAGAAAGCGTTTTTGTACAACTTCATATAAATAGCTGTAACTTTTGATAGAAGACTCGGATACACATGTTTATGGCTTTATCTTATAGAACTCAATATCCCCGTGCTGGGCAAACAGAACAGGTTTTGCAGCCGTTTGAGCTAAGATTTTAAAATTATTCACATAATGAAAACCTATACTTTGTCTCAGGCGAGTTTCCCATTCAAATGCATGTAACAGTGAGAAACGCACTGTCTTGGCGAAATAAAGCGTTTTTGTACAACTTCATATAAATAGCTGTAACTTTTGATAGAAGACTCGGACAAACATATTTATGGCTTTATCTTATAGAACTCAAGGTCCCCGTGCTGGGAAAACAGGATTTGCAGCTGTTTGAGCTAAGATTTTCAAGTTATACACATAATGAAAACCTATACTTTGTTTTGGTCAAGTTCCCCATTCAAATGCATGTAACAGTGAGAAACGCACTGTCTTGGCGAAATAAAGCGTTTTTGTACAACTTCATATAAATCGCTGTAACTTTTGATAGAAGACTCGGATACACATGTTTATGGCTTTATCTTATAGAACTCAAGGTCCCCGTGCTGGGCAAACCAGGATTTGCAGCTGTTTGAGCTAAGATTTTCAAGTTATACACATAATGAAAACCTATACTTTGTTTTGGTCGAGTTCCCCATTCAAATGCATGTAACAGTGAGAAACGCATTGACTTGGCGAAAGAAAGCGTTTTTGTACAACTTCATATAAATAGCTGTAACTTTTGATAGAAGACTCAGACAAACATGTTTATGGCTTTATCTTATAGAACTCAAGGTCCCCGTGCTGGGAAAATAGGATTTGCAGCTGTTTGAGCTATGATTTTCAAGTTATACACATAATGAAAACCTATACTTTGTTTCGGTCGAGTTCCCCATTCAAATGCATGTAACAGTGAGAAACGTACTGTCTTGGCGAAAGAAAGCGTTTTTGTACAACTTCATATAAATAGCTGTAACTTTTGATAGAAGACTCAGACAAACATGTTTATGGCTTTATCTTATAGAACTCAAGGTCCCCGTGCTGGGAAAATAGGCTTTGCAGCTGTTTGAGCTAAGATTTTCAAGTTATACACATAATGAAAACCTATACTTTGTTTTGGTCGAGTTCCCCATTCAAATGCATGTAACAGTGAGAAACGCACTGACTTGGCGAAAGAAAGCGTTTTTGTACAACTTCATAGAAATAGCTGTAACTTTTGATAGAAGACTCGGATACACA
The DNA here is from genome assembly GCF_963969265.1 of Rhamphochromis sp. 'chilingali'. Lineage (NCBI taxonomy): Eukaryota > Metazoa > Chordata > Actinopteri > Cichliformes > Cichlidae > Rhamphochromis > Rhamphochromis sp. 'chilingali'. Next base: position 29,574,536 of record NC_137945.1, on the reverse strand, counting down.
TGTTTATGGCTTTATCTTATAGAACTCAAGGTCCCCGTGCTGGGCAAACAGGTTTTGCAGCTGTTTGAGCTAAGATTTTCAAGTTATACACATAATGAAAACCTATACTTTGTTTTGGTCGAGTTCCCCATTCAAATGCATGTAACAGTGAGAAACGCATTGACTTGGCGAAAGAAAGCGTTTTTGTACAACTTCATATAAATAGCTGTAACTTTTGATAGAAGACTCAGACAAACATGTTTATGGCTTTATCTTATAGAACTCAAGGTCCCCGTGCTGGGAAAACAGGATTTGCAGCTGTTTGAGCTATGATTTTCAAGTTATACACATAATGAAAACCTATACTTTGTTTCGGTCGAGTTCCCCATTCAAATGCATGTAACAGTGAGAAACGTACTGTCTTGGCAAAAGAAAGCGTTTTTGTACAACTTCATATAAATAGCTGTAACTTTTGATAGAAGACTCGGATACACATGTTTATGGCTTTATCTTATAGAACTCAAGGTCCCCGTGCTGGGCAAACAGGTTTTGCAGCTGTTTGAGCTAAGATTTTCAAGTTATACACATAATGAAAACCTATACTTTGTTTCGGTCAAGTTCCCCATTCAAATGCATGTAACAGTGAGAAACGCATTGTCTTGGCGAAATAAAGCGTTTTTGTACAACTTCATATAAATCGCTGTAACTTTTGATAGAAGACTCAGATACACATGTTTATGGCTTTATCTTATAGAACTCAAGGTCCCCGTGCTGGGCAAACAGGTTTTGCAGCTGTTTGAGCTAAGATTTTCAAGTTATACACATAATGAAAACCTATACTTTGTTTCGGTCGAGTTCCCCATTCAAATGCATGTAACAGTGAGAAACGTACTGTCTTGGCGAAAGAAAGCGTTTTTGTACAACTTCATATAAATAGCTGTAACTTTTGATAGAAGACTCAGACAAACATGTTTATGGCTTTATCTTATAGAACTCAAGGTCCCCGTGCTGGGAAAATAGGCTTTGCAGCTGTTTGAGCTAAGATTTTCAAGTTATACACATAATGAAAACCTATACTTTGTTTTGGTCGAGTTCCCCATTCAAATGCATGTAACAGTGAGAAACGCACTGACTTGGCGAAAGAAAGCGTTTTTGTACAACTTCATATAAATAGCTGTAACTTTTGATAGAAGACTCGGATACACATGTTTATGGCTTTATCTTATAGAACTCAAGGTCCCCGTGCTGGGCAAACAGGTTTTGCAGCTGTTTGAGCTAAGATTTTCAAGTTATACACATAATGAAAACCTATACTTTGTTTTGGTCGAGTTCCCCATTCAAATGCATGTAACAGTGAGAAACGCATTGACTTGGCGAAAGAAAGCATTTTTGTACAACTTCATATAAATAGCTGTAACTTTTGATAGAAGACTCAGACAAACATGTTTATGGCTTTATCTTATAGAACTCAAGGTCCCCGTGCTGGGAAAATAGGATTTGCAGCTGTTTGAGCTATGATTTTCAAGTTATACACATAATGAAAACCTATACTTTGTTTCGGTCGAGTTCCCCATTCAAATGCATGTAACAGTGAGAAACGTACTGTCTTGGCGAAAGAAAGCGTTTTTGTACAACTTCATATAAATAGCTGTAACTTTTGATAGAAGACTCAGACAAACATGTTTATGGCTTTATCTTATAGAACTCAAGGTCCCCGTGCTGGGAAAATAGGCTTTGCAGCTGTTTGAGCTAAGATTTTCAAGTTATACACATAATGAAAACCTATACTTTGTTTTGGTCGAGTTCCCCATTCAAATGCATGTAACAGTGAGAAACGCACTGACTTGGCGAAATAAAGCGTTTTTGTACAACTTCATATAAATAGCTGTAACTTTTGATAGAAGACTCGGATACACATGTTTATGGCTTTATCTTATAGAACTCAAGGTCCCCGTGCTGGGCAAACAGGTTTTGCAGCTGTTTGAGCTAAGATTTTCAAGTTATACACATAATGAAAACCTATACTTTGTTTTGGTCGAGTTCCCCATTCAAATGCATGTAACAGTGAGAAACGCATTGACTTGGCGAAAGAAAGCGTTTTTGTACAACTTCATATAAATAGCTGTAACTTTTGATAGAAGACTCAGACAAACATGTTTATGGCTTTATCTTATAGAACTCAAGGTCCCCGTGCTGGGAAAACAGGATTTGCAGCTGTTTGAGCTATGATTTTCAAGTTATACACATAATGAAAACCTATACTTTGTTTCGGTCGAGTTCCCATTCAAATGCATGTAACAGTGAGAAACGCACTGTCTTGGCGAAAGAAAGCGTTTTTGTACAACTTCATATAAATAGCTGTAACTTTTGATAGAAGACTCGGATACACATGTTTATGGCTTTATCTTATAGAACTCAATATCCCCGTGCTGGGCAAACAGAACAGGTTTTGCAGCCGTTTGAGCTAAGATTTTAAAATTATTCACATAATGAAAACCTATACTTTGTCTCAGGCGAGTTTCCCATTCAAATGCATGTAACAGTGAGAAACGCACTGTCTTGGCGAAATAAAGCGTTTTTGTACAACTTCATATAAATAGCTGTAACTTTTGATAGAAGACTCGGACAAACATATTTATGGCTTTATCTTATAGAACTCAAGGTCCCCGTGCTGGGAAAACAGGATTTGCAGCTGTTTGAGCTAAGATTTTCAAGTTATACACATAATGAAAACCTATACTTTGTTTTGGTCAAGTTCCCCATTCAAATGCATGTAACAGTGAGAAACGCACTGTCTTGGCGAAATAAAGCGTTTTTGTACAACTTCATATAAATCGCTGTAACTTTTGATAGAAGACTCGGATACACATGTTTATGGCTTTATCTTATAGAACTCAAGGTCCCCGTGCTGGGCAAACAGGTTTTGCAGCTGTTTGAGCTAAGATTTTAAAATTATTCACATAATGAAAACCTATACTTTGTCTCAGGCGAGTTTCCCATTCAAATGCATGTAACAGTGAGAAACGCATTGTCTTGGCGAAATAAAGCGTTTTTGAACAACTTCATATAAATCGCTGTAACTTTTGATAGAAGACTTAGACAAACATGTTTATGGCTTTATCTTATAGAACTCAAGGTCCCCGTGCTGGGAAAACAGGATTTGCAGCTGTTTGAGCTAAGATTTTCAAGTTATACACATAATGAAAACCTATACTTTGTTTCGGTCGAGTTCCCATTCAAATGCATGTAACAGTGAGAAACGCACTGTCTTGGCGAAAGAAAGCGTTTTTGTACAACTTCATATAAATAGCTGTAACTTTTGATAGAAGACTCGGATACACATGTTTATGGCTTTATCTTATAGAACTCAATATCCCCGTGCTGGGCAAACAGAACAGGTTTTGCAGCCGTTTGAGCTAAGATTTTAAAATTATTCACATAATGAAAACCTATACTTTGTTTCGGTCAAGTTCCCCATTCAAATGCATGTAACAGTGAGAAACGCATTGTCTTGGCGAAATAAAGCGTTTTTGTACAACTTCATATAAATCGCTGTAACTTTTGATAGAAGACTCAGATACACATGTTTATGGCTTTATCTTATAGAACTCAAGGTCCCCGTGCTGGGCAAACAGGATTTGCAGCTGTTTGAGCTAAGATTTTCAAGTTATACACATAATGAAAACCTATACTTTGTTTCGGTCGAGTTCCCATTCAAATGCATGTAACAGTGAGAAACGCACTGTCTTGGCGAAAGAAAGCGTTTTTGTACAACTTCATATAAATAGCTGTAACTTTTGATAGAAGACTCGGATACACATGTTTATGGCTTTATCTTATAGAACTCAAGGTCCCCGTGCTGGGCAAACAGGTTTTGCAGCTGTTTGAGCTAAGATTTTAAAATTATTCACATAATGAAAACCTATACTTTGTCTCAGGCGAGTTTCCCATTCAAATGCATGTAACAGTGAGAAACGCATTGTCTTGGCGAAATAAAGCGTTTTTGAACAACTTCATATAAATCGCTGTAACTTTTGATAGAAGACTTAGACAAACATGTTTATGGCTTTATCTTATAGAACTCAAGGTCCCCGTGCTGGGAAAACAGGATTTGCAGCTGTTTGAGCTAAGATTTTCAAGTTATACACATAATGAAAACCTATACTTTGTTTCGGTCAAGTTCCCCATTCAAATGCATGTAACAGTGAGAAACACACTGTCTTGGCGAAATAAAGCGTTTTTGTACAACTTCATATAAATCGCTGTAACTTTTGATAGAAGACTCGGATACACATGTTTATGGCTTTATCTTATAGAACTCAAGGTCCCCGTGCTGGGAAAACAGGTTTTGCAGCTGTTTGAGCTAAGATTTTCAAGTTATACACATAATGAAAACCTATACTTTGTTTTGGTCGAGTTCCCCATTCAAATGCATGTAACAGTGAGAAACGCACTGACTTGGCGAAAGAAAGCGTTTTTGTACAACTTCATATAAATAGCTGTAACTTTTGATAGAAGACTCAGACAAACATGTTTATGGCTTTATCTTATAGAACTCAAGGTCCCCGTGCTGGGAAAACAGGATTTGCAGCTGTTTGAGCTATGATTTTCAAGTTATACACATAATGAAAACCTATACTTTGTTTCGGTCGAGTTCCCATTCAAATGCATGTAACAGTGAGAAACGCACTGTCTTGGCGAAAGAAAGCGTTTTTGTACAACTTCATATAAATAGCTGTAACTTTTGATAGAAGACTCGGATACACATGTTTATGGCTTTATCTTATAGAACTCAATATCCCCGTGCTGGGCAAACAGAACAGGTTTTGCAGCCGTTTGAGCTAAGATTTTAAAATTATTCACATAATGAAAACCTATACTTTGTCTCAGGCGAGTTTCCCATTCAAATGCATGTAACAGTGAGAAACGCACTGTCTTGGCGAAATAAAGCGTTTTTGTACAACTTCATATAAATAGCTGTAACTTTTGATAGAAGACTCGGACAAACATATTTATGGCTTTATCTTATAGAACTCAAGGTCCCCGTGCTGGGAAAACAGGATTTGCAGCTGTTTGAGCTAAGATTTTCAAGTTATACACATAATGAAAACCTATACTTTGTTTTGGTCAAGTTCCCCATTCAAATGCATGTAACAGTGAGAAACGCACTGTCTTGGCGAAATAAAGCGTTTTTGTACAACTTCATATAAATCGCTGTAACTTTTGATAGAAGACTCGGATACACATGTTTATGGCTTTATCTTATAGAACTCAAGGTCCCCGTGCTGGGCAAACAGGTTTTGCAGCTGTTTGAGCTAAGATTTTAAAATTATTCACATAATGAAAACCTATACTTTGTCTCAGGCGAGTTTCCCATTCAAATGCATGTAACAGTGAGAAACGCATTGTCTTGGCGAAATAAAGCGTTTTTGAACAACTTCATATAAATCGCTGTAACTTTTGATAGAAGACTTAGACAAACATGTTTATGGCTTTATCTTATAGAACTCAAGGTCCCCGTGCTGGGAAAACAGGATTTGCAGCTGTTTGAGCTAAGATTTTCAAGTTATACACATAATGAAAACCTATACTTTGTTTCGGTCAAGTTCCCCATTCAAATGCATGTAACAGTGAGAAACGCACTGTCTTGGCGAAATAAAGCGTTTTTGTACAACTTCATATAAATCGCTGTAACTTTTGATAGAAGACTCGGATACACATGTTTATGGCTTTATCTTATAGAACTCAATATCCCCGTGCTGGGCAAACAGAACAGGTTTTGCAGCCGTTTGAGCTAAGATTTTAAAATTATTCACATAATGAAAACCTATACTTTGTTTCGGTCAAGTTCCCCATTCAAATGCATGTAACAGTGAGAAACGCATTGTCTTGGCGAAATAAAGCGTTTTTGTACAACTTCATATAAATCGCTGTAACTTTTGATAGAAGACTCAGATACACATGTTTATGGCTTTATCTTATAGAACTCAAGGTCCCCGTGCTGGGCAAACAGGTTTTGCAGCTGTTTGAGCTAAGATTTTCAAGTTATACACATAATGAAAACCTATACTTTGTTTCGGTCAAGTTCCCCATTCAAATGCATGTAACAGTGAGAAACGCATTGTCTTGGCGAAATAAAGCGTTTTTGTACAACTTCATATAAATCGCTGTAACTTTTGATAGAAGACTCAGATACACATGTTTATGGCTTTATCTTATAGAACTCAAGGTCCCCGTGCTGGGCAAACAGGTTTTGCAGCTGTTTGAGCTAAGATTTTCAAGTTATACACATAATGAAAACCTATACTTTGTTTCGGTCAAGTTCCCCATTCAAATGCATGTAACAGTGAGAAACGCATTGTCTTGGCGAAATAAAGCGTTTTTGTACAACTTCATATAAATCGCTGTAACTTTTGATAGAAGACTCAGATACACATGTTTATGGCTTTATCTTATAGAACTCAAGGTCCCCGTGCTGGGCAAACAGGTTTTGCAGCTGTTTGAGCTAAGATTTTCAAGTTATACACATAATGAAAACCTATACTTTGTTTCGGTCAAGTTCCCCATTCAAATGCATGTAACAGTGAGAAACGCATTGTCTTGGCGAAATAAAGCGTTTTTGTACAACTTCATATAAATCGCTGTAACTTTTGATAGAAGACTCGGATACACATGTTTATGGCTTTATCTTATAGAACTCAAGGTCCCCGTGCTGGGAAAACAGGTTTTGCAGCTGTTTGAGCTAAGATTTTCAAGTTATACACATAATGAAAACCTATACTTTGTTTTGGTCGAGTTCCCCATTCAAATGCATGTAACAGTGAGAAACGCACTGACTTGGCGAAAGAAAGCGTTTTTGTACAACTTCATATAAATAGCTGTAACTTTTGATAGAAGACTCAGACAAACATGTTTATGGCTTTATCTTATAGAACTCAAGGTCCCCGTGCTGGGAAAACAGGATTTGCAGCTGTTTGAGCTATGATTTTCAAGTTATACACATAATGAAAACCTATACTTTGTTTCGGTCGAGTTCCCATTCAAATGCATGTAACAGTGAGAAACGCACTGTCTTGGCGAAAGAAAGCGTTTTTGTACAACTTCATATAAATAGCTGTAACTTTTGATAGAAGACTCGGATACACATGTTTATGGCTTTATCTTATAGAACTCAATATCCCCGTGCTGGGCAAACAGAACAGGTTTTGCAGCCGTTTGAGCTAAGATTTTAAAATTATTCACATAATGAAAACCTATACTTTGTCTCAGGCGAGTTTCCCATTCAAATGCATGTAACAGTGAGAAACGCACTGTCTTGGCGAAATAAAGCGTTTTTGTACAACTTCATATAAATAGCTGTAACTTTTGATAGAAGACTCGGACAAACATATTTATGGCTTTATCTTATAGAACTCAAGGTCCCCGTGCTGGGAAAACAGGATTTGCAGCTGTTTGAGCTAAGATTTTCAAGTTATACACATAATGAAAACCTATACTTTGTTTTGGTCAAGTTCCCCATTCAAATGCATGTAACAGTGAGAAACGCACTGTCTTGGCGAAATAAAGCGTTTTTGTACAACTTCATATAAATCGCTGTAACTTTTGATAGAAGACTCGGATACACATGTTTATGGCTTTATCTTATAGAACTCAAGGTCCCCGTGCTGGGCAAACAGGTTTTGCAGCTGTTTGAGCTAAGATTTTAAAATTATTCACATAATGAAAACCTATACTTTGTCTCAGGCGAGTTTCCCATTCAAATGCATGTAACAGTGAGAAACGCATTGTCTTGGCGAAATAAAGCGTTTTTGAACAACTTCATATAAATCGCTGTAACTTTTGATAGAAGACTTAGACAAACATGTTTATGGCTTTATCTTATAGAACTCAAGGTCCCCGTGCTGGGAAAACAGGATTTGCAGCTGTTTGAGCTAAGATTTTCAAGTTATACACATAATGAAAACCTATACTTTGTTTCGGTCAAGTTCCCCATTCAAATGCATGTAACAGTGAGAAACGCACTGTCTTGGCGAAATAAAGCGTTTTTGTACAACTTCATATAAATCGCTGTAACTTTTGATAGAAGACTCGGATACACATGTTTATGGCTTTATCTTATAGAACTCAATATCCCCGTGCTGGGCAAACAGAACAGGTTTTGCAGCCGTTTGAGCTAAGATTTTAAAATTATTCACATAATGAAAACCTATACTTTGTTTCGGTCAAGTTCCCCATTCAAATGCATGTAACAGTGAGAAACGCATTGTCTTGGCGAAATAAAGCGTTTTTGTACAACTTCATATAAATCGCTGTAACTTTTGATAGAAGACTCAGATACACATGTTTATGGCTTTATCTTATAGAACTCAAGGTCCCCGTGCTGGGCAAACAGGTTTTGCAGCTGTTTGAGCTAAGATTTTCAAGTTATACACATAATGAAAACCTATACTTTGTTTCGGTCAAGTTCCCCATTCAAATGCATGTAACAGTGAGAAACGCATTGTCTTGGCGAAATAAAGCGTTTTTGTACAACTTCATATAAATCGCTGTAACTTTTGATAGAAGACTCAGATACACATGTTTATGGCTTTATCTTATAGAACTCAAGGTCCCCGTGCTGGGCAAACAGGTTTTGCAGCTGTTTGAGCTAAGATTTTCAAGTTATACACATAATGAAAACCTATACTTTGTTTCGGTCAAGTTCCCCATTCAAATGCATGTAACAGTGAGAAACGCATTGTCTTGGCGAAATAAAGCGTTTTTGTACAACTTCATATAAATCGCTGTAACTTTTGATAGAAGACTCAGATACACATGTTTATGGCTTTATCTTATAGAACTCAAGGTCCCCGTGCTGGGCAAACAGGTTTTGCAGCTGTTTGAGCTAAGATTTTCAAGTTATACACATAATGAAAACCTATACTTTGTTTCGGTCAAGTTCCCCATTCAAATGCATGTAACAGTGAGAAACGCATTGTCTTGGCGAAATAAAGCGTTTTTGTACAACTTCATATAAATCGCTGTAACTTTTGATAGAAGACTCAGATACACATGTTTATGGCTTTATCTTATAGAACTCAAGGTCCCCGTGCTGGGCAAACAGGTTTTGCAGCTGTTTGAGCTAAGATTTTCAAGTTATACACATAATGAAAACCTATACTTTGTTTCGGTCAAGTTCCCCATTCAAATGCATGTAACAGTGAGAAACGCATTGTCTTGGCGAAATAAAGCGTTTTTGTACAACTTCATATAAATCGCTGTAACTTTTGATAGAAGACTCAGATACACATGTTTATGGCTTTATCTTATAGAACTCAAGGTCCCCGTGCTGGGCAAACAGGTTTTGCAGCTGTTTGAGCTAAGATTTTCAAGTTATACACATAATGAAAACCTATACTTTGTTTCGGTCAAGTTCCCCATTCAAATGCATGTAACAGTGAGAAACGCATTGTCTTGGCGAAATAAAGCGTTTTTGTACAACTTCATATAAATCGCTGTAACTTTTGATAGAAGACTCGGATACACATGTTTATGGCTTTATCTTATAGAACTCAATATCCCCGTGCTGGGCAAACAGAACAGGTTTTGCAGCCGTTTGAGCTAAGATTTTAAAATTATTCACATAATGAAAACCTATACTTTGTTTCAGGCGAGTTTCCCATTCAAATGCATGTAACAGTGAGAAACGCATTGTCTTGGCGAAATAAAGCGTTTTTGAACAACTTCATATAAATCGCTGTAACTTTTGATAGAAGACTCAGACAAACATGTTTATGGCTTTATCTTATAGAACTCAAGGTCCCCGTGCTGGGAAAACAGGATTTGCAGCTGTTTGAGCTAAGATTTTCAAGTTATACACATAATGAAAACCTATACTTTGTTTCGGTCAAGTTCCCCATTCAAATGCATGTAACAGTGAGAAACGCACTGTCTTGGCGAAATAAAGCGTTTTTGTACAACTTCATATAAATAGCTGTAACTTTTGATAGAAGACTCGGATACACATGTTTATGGCTTTATCTTATAGAACTCAAGGTCCCCGTGCTGGGAAAACAGGATTTGCAGCCATTTGAGCTAAGATTTTCAAGTTATACACATAATGAAAACCTATACTTTGTTTCGGTCAAGTTCCCCATTCAAATGCATGTAACAGTGAGAAACGCATTGTCTTGGCGAAATAAAGCGTTTTTGTACAACTTCATATAAATCGCTGTAACTTTTGATAGAAGACTCAGATACACATGTTTATGGCTTTATCTTATAGAACTCAAGGTCCCCGTGCTGGGCAAACAGGTTTTGCAGCTGTTTGAGCTAAGATTTTCAAGTTATACACATAATGAAAACCTATACTTTGTTTCGGTCGAGTTCCCCATTCAAATGCATGTAACAGTGAGAAACGCACTGTCTTGGCGAAATAAAGCGTTTTTGTACAACTTCATATAAATAGCTGTAACTTTTGATAGAAGACTCGGACAAACATATTTATGGCTTTATCTTATAGAACTCAAGGTCCCCGTGCTGGGAAAACAGGATTTGCAGCTGTTTGAGCTAAGATTTTCAAGTTATACACATAATGAAAACCTATACTTTGTTTCGGTCGAGTTCCCATTCAAATGCATGTAACAGTGAGAAACGCACTGTCTTGGCGAAAGAAAGCGTTTTTGTACAACTTCATATAAATAGCTGTAACTTTTGATAGAAGACTCGGATACACATGTTTATGGCTTTATCTTATAGAACTCAAGGTCCCCGTGCTGGGCAAACAGGTTTTGCAGCTGTTTGAGCTAAGATTTTAAAATTATTCACATAATGAAAACCTATACTTTGTCTCAGGCGAGTTTCCCATTCAAATGCATGTAACAGTGAGAAACGCATTGTCTTGGCGAAATAAAGCATTTTTGAACAACTTCATATAAATCGCTGTAACTTTTGATAGAAGACTTAGACAAACATGTTTATGGCTTTATCTTATAGAACTCAAGGTCCCCGTGCTGGGAAAACAGGATTTGCAGCTGTTTGAGCTAAGATTTTCAAGTTATACACATAATGAAAACCTATACTTTGTTTTGGTCAAGTTCCCCATTCAAATGCATGTAACAGTGAGAAACGCACTGTCTTGGCGAAATAAAGCGTTTTTGTACAACTTCATATAAATCGCTGTAACTTTTGATAGAAGACTCGGATACACATGTTTATGGCTTTATCTTATAGAACTCAAGGTCCCCGTGCTGGGAAAACAGGTTTTGCAGCTGTTTGAGCTAAGATTTTCAAGTTATACACATAATGAAAACCTATACTTTGTTTTGGTCGAGTTCCCCATTCAAATGCATGTAACAGTGAGAAACGCACTGACTTGGCGAAAGAAAGCGTTTTTGTACAACTTCATATAAATAGCTGTAACTTTTGATAGAAGACTCAGACAAACATGTTTATGGCTTTATCTTATAGAACTCAAGGTCCCCGTGCTGGGAAAACAGGATTTGCAGCTGTTTGAGCTAAGATTTTCAAGTTATACACATAATGAAAACCTATACTTTGTTTCGGTCGAGTTCCCATTCAAATGCATGTAACAGTGAGAAACGCACTGTCTTGGCGAAAGAAAGCGTTTTTGTACAACTTCATATAAATAGCTGTAACTTTTGATAGAAGACTCGGATACACATGTTTATGGCTTTATCTTATAGAACTCAAGGTCCCCGTGCTGGGCAAACAGAACAGGTTTTGCAGCCGTTTGAGCTAAGATTTTAAAATTATTCACATAATGAAAACCTATACTTTGTCTCAGGCGAGTTTCCCATTCAAATGCATGTAACAGTGAGAAACGCATTGTCTTGGCGAAATAAAGCGTTTTTGTACAACTTCATATAAATCGCTGTAACTTTTGATAGAAGACTCGGATACACATGTTTATGGCTTTATCTTATAGAACTCAAGGTCCCCGTGCTGGGAAAACAGGATTTGCAGCTGTTTGAGCTATGATTTTCAAGTTATACACATAATGAAAACCTATACTTTGTTTCGGTCGAGTTCCCATTCAAATGCATGTAACAGTGAGAAACGCACTGTCTTGGCGAAAGAAAGCGTTTTTGTACAACTTCATATAAATAGCTGTAACTTTTGATAGAAGACTCGGATACACATGTTTATGGCTTTATCTTATAGAACTCAAGGTCCCCGTGCTGGGCAAACAGGTTTTGCAGCTGTTTGAGCTAAGATTTTAAAATTATTCACATAATGAAAACCTATACTTTGTCTCAGGCGAGTTTCCCATTCAAATGCATGTAACAGTGAGAAACGCATTGTCTTGGCGAAATAAAGCGTTTTTGAACAACTTCATATAAATCGCTGTAACTTTTGATAGAAGACTTAGACAAACATGTTTATGGCTTTATCTTATAGAACTCAAGGTCCCCGTGCTGGGAAAACAGGATTTGCAGCTGTTTGAGCTAAGATTTTCAAGTTATACACATAATGAAAACCTATACTTTGTTTCGGTCAAGTTCCCCATTCAAATGCATGTAACAGTGAGAAACGCACTGTCTTGGCGAAATAAAGCGTTTTTGTACAACTTCATATAAATCGCTGTAACTTTTGATAGAAGACTCGGACACACATGTTTATGGCTTTATCTTATAGAACTCAAGGTCCCCGTGCTGGGAAAACAGGATTTGAAGCTGTTTGAGCTAAGATTTCCAAGTTATACACATAATGAAAACCTATACTTTGTTTCGGTCAAGTTCCCCATTCAAATGCATGTAACAGTGAGAAATGCACTGTCTTGGCGAAATAAAGCGTTTTTGTACAACTTCATATAAATAGCTGTAACTTTTGATAGAAGACTCGGATACACATGTTTATGGCTTTATCTTATAGAACTCAAGGTCCCCGTGCTGGGAAAACAGGATTTGCAGCTGTTTGAGCTAAGATTTTCAAGTTATACACATAATGAAAACCTATACTTTGTTTCGGTCGAGTTCCCATTCAAATGCATGTAACAGTGAGAAACGCACTGTCTTGGCGAAATAAAGCGTTTTTGTACAACTTCATATAAATCGCTGTAACTTTTGATAGAAGACTCGGATACACATGTTTATGGCTTTATCTTATAGAACTCAAGGTCCCCGTGCTGGGCAAACAGGTTTTGCAGCTGTTTGAGCTAAGATTTTAAAATTATTCACATAATGAAAACCTATACTTTGTCTCAGGCGAGTTTCCCATTCAAATGCATGTAACAGTGAGAAACGCATTGTCTTGGCGAAATAAAGCGTTTTTGAACAACTTCATATAAATCGCTGTAACTTTTGATAGAAGACTCAGACAAACATGTTTATGGCTTTATCTTATAGAACTCAAGGTCCCCGTGCTGGGAAAACAGGATTTGCAGCTGTTTGAGCTAAGATTTTCAAGTTATACACATAATGAAAACCTATACTTTGTTTCGGTCAAGTTCCCCATTCAAATGCATGTAACAGTGAGAAACGCATTGTCTTGGCGAAATAAAGCGTTTTTGTACAACTTCATATAAATCGCTGTAACTTTTGATAGAAGACTCAGATACACATGTTTATGGCTTTATCTTATAGAACTTAAGGTCCCCGTTCTGGGCAAACAGGTTTTGCAGCTGTTTGAGCTAAGATTTTCAAGTTATACACATAATGAAAACCTATACTTTGTTTCGGTCGAGTTCCCCATTCAAATGCATGTAACAGTGAGAAACGCACTGTCTTGGCGAAAGAAAGCGTTTTTGTACAACTTCATATAAATAGCTGTAACTTTTGATAGAAGACTCAGACAAACATGTTTATGGCTTTATCTTATAGAACTCAAGGTCCCCGTGCTGGGAAAATAGGCTTTGCAGCTGTTTGAGCTAAGATTTTCAAGTTATACACATAATGAAAACCTATACTTTGTTTCGGTCAAGTTCCCCATTCAAATGCATGTAACAGTGAGAAACGCATTGTCTTGGCGAAATAAAGCGTTTTTGTACAACTTCATATAAATCGCTGTAACTTTTGATAGAAGACTCGGATACACATGTTTATGGCTTTATCTTATAGAACTCAAGGTCCCCGTGCTGGGAAAACAGAACAGGGTTTGCAGCCATTTGAGCTAAGACTTGTCTCTTGCGTTTCTCACTGTTACATGCATTTGAATGGGGAACTCGACCGAAACAAAGTATAGGTTTTCATTATGTGTATAACTTGGAAATCTTAGCTCAAACAGCTGCAAAAGCTGTTTTCCCAGCACAGGGACCTTGAGTTCTATAAGATAAAGCCATAAACATGTTTGTCTGAGTCTTCTATCAAAAGTTACAGCTATTTATATGAAGTTGTACAAAAACGCTTTCTTTCGCCAAGACAGTGCGTTTCTCACTGTTGACCGCATTTGAATGGGGAACTCGCCCGAAACAAAGTATAGGTTTTCATTATGTGTATAACTTGGAAATCTTAGCTCAAACAGCTGCAAAAGCTGTTTTCCCAGCACAGGGACCTTGAGTTCTATAAGATAAAGCCATAAACATGTTTGTCTGAGTCTTCTATCAAAAGTTACAGCTATTTATATGAAGTTGTACAAAAATGCTTTATTTCGCCAAGTCAGTGCGTTTCTCACTGTTACATGCATTTGAATGGGGAACTCGACCGAAACAAAGTATAGGTTTTCATTATGTGTATAACTTGGAAATCTTAGCTCAAACAGCTGCAAAACCTGTTTTCCCAGCACAGGGACCTTGAGTTCTATAAGATAAAGCCATAAACATGTTTGTCTGAGTCTTCTATCAAAAGTTACAGCGATTTATATGAAGTTGTACAAAAACGCTTTATTTCGCCAAGACAGTGCGTTTCTCACTGTTACATGCATTTGAATGGGGAACTCGACCGAAACAAAGTATAGGTTTTCATTATGTGTATAACTTGGAAATCTTAGCTCAAACAGCTGCAAATCCTGATTTCCCAGCACGGGGACCTTGAGTTCTATAAGATAAAGCCATAAACATGTGTATCCGAGTCTTCTATCAAAAGTTACAGCTATTTATATGAAGTTGTACAAAAACGCTTTATTTCGCCAAGACAGTGCGTTTCTCACTGTTACATGCATTTGAATGGGAAACTCGCCTGAGACAAAGTATAGGTTTTCATTATGTGAATAATTTTAAAATCTTAGCTCAAACAGCTGCAAATCCTGTTTTCCCAGCACGGGGACCTTGAGTTCTATAAGATAAAGCCATAAACATGTGTATCCGAGTCTTCTATCAAAAGTTACAGCGATTTATATGAAGTTGTACAAAAACGCTTTATTTCGCCAAGACAATGCGTTTCTCACTGTTACATGCATTTGAATGGGGAACTCGACCGAAACAAAGTATAGGTTTTCATTATGTGTATAACTTGGAAATCTTAGCTCAAACAGCTGCAAAAGCTGTTTTCCCAGCACAGGGACCTTGAGTTCTATAAGATAAAGCCATAAACATGTTTGTCTGAGTCTTCTATCAAAAGTTACAGCTATTTATATGAAGTTGTACAAAAACGCTTTATTTCGCCAAGACAATGCGTTTCTCACTGTTACATGCATTTGAATGGGGAACTCGACCGAAACAAAGTATAGGTTTTCATTATGTGTATAACTTGAAAATCTTAGCTCAAACAGCTGCAAAACCTGTTTTCCTAGCACGGGGACCTTGAGTTCTATAAGATAAAGCCATAAACATGTTTGTCTGAGTCTTCTATCAAAAGTTACAGCTATTTATATGAAGTTGTACAAAAACGCTTTATTTCGCCAAGTCAGTGCGTTTCTCACTGTTACATGCATTTGAATGGGGAACTCGACCGAAACAAAGTATAGGTTTTCATTATGTGTATAACTTGGAAATCTTAGCTCAAACAGCTGCAAAAGCTGTTTTCCCAGCACAGGGACCTTGAGTTCTATAAGATAAAGCCATAAACATGTTTGTCTGAGTCTTCTATCAAAAGTTACAGCTATTTATATGAAGTTGTACAAAAACGCTTTATTTCGCCAAGACAGTGCGTTTCTCACTGTTACATGCATTTGAATGGGGAACTCGACCGAAACAAAGTATAGGTTTTCATTATGTGTATAACTTGGAAATCTTAGCTCAAACAGCTGCAAAAGCTGTTTTCCCAGCACAGGGACCTTGAGTTCTATAAGATAAAGCCATAAACATGTTTGTCTGAGTCTTCTATCAAAAGTTACAGCTATTTATATGAAGTTGTACAAAAACGCTTTATTTCGCCAAGACAGTGCGTTTCTCACTGTTACATGCATTTGAATGGGGAACTCGACCGAAACAAAGTATAGGTTTTCATTATGTGTATAACTTGAAAATCTTAGCTCAAACAGCTGCAACACCTGTTCTGTTTTCTCAGCACGGGGACCTTGAGTTCTATAAGATAAAGCCATAAACATGTTTTTCTGAGTCTTCTATCAAAAGTTACAGCGATTTATATGAAGTTGTTCAAAAACGCTTTATTTCGCCAAGACAATGCGTTTCTCACTGTTACATGCATTTGAATGGGAAACTCGCCTGAGACAAAGTATAGGTTTTCATTATGTGAATAATTTTAAAATCTTAGCTCAAACGGCTGCAACACCTGTTCTGTTTTCCCAGCACGGGGACCTTGAGTTCTATAAGATAAAGCCATAAACATGTGTATCCGAGTCTTCTATCAAAAGTTACAGCTATTTATATGAAGTTGTACAAAAACGCTTTCTTTCGCCAAGACAGTGCGTTTCTCACTGTTGCCCGCATTTGAATGGGGAACTCGCCCGAAACAAAGTATAGGTTTTCATTATGTGAATAATTTTAAAATCTTAGCTCAAACGGCTGCAACACCTGTTCTGTTTTCCCAGCACGGGGACCTTGAGTTCTATAAGATAAAGCCATAAACATGTGTATCCGAGTCTTCTATCAAAAGTTACAGCTATTTAATTGAAGTTGTACAAAAACGCTTTCTTTCGCCAAGACAGTGCGTTTCTCACTGTTACATGCATTTGAATGGGGAACTCGACCGAAACAAAGTATAGGTTTTCATTATGTGTATAACTTGAAAATCTTAGCTCAAACAGCTGCAAAACCTGTTTTCCCAGCACGGGGACCTTGAGTTCTATAAGATAAAGCCATAAACATGTTTGTCTGAGTCTTCTATCAAAAGTTACAGCTATTTATATGAAGTTGTACAAAAACGCTTTATTTCGCCAAGACAGTGCGTTTCTCACTGTTACATGCATTTGAATGGGAAACTCGCCTGAGACAAAGTATAGGTTTTCATTATGTGAATAATTTTAAAATCTTAGCTCAAACAGCTGCAAATCCTGTTTTCCCAGCACGGGGACCTTGAGTTCTATAAGATAAAGCCATAAACATGTGTATCCGAGTCTTCTATCAAAAGTTACAGCGATTTATATGAAGTTGTACAAAAACGCTTTATTTCGCCAAGACAATGCGTTTCTCACTGTTACATGCATTTGAATGGGGAACTCGACCGAAACAAAGTATAGGTTTTCATTATGTGTATAACTTGGAAATCTTAGCTCAAACAGCTGCAAAAGCTGTTTTCCCAGCACAGGGACCTTGAGTTCTATAAGATAAAGCCATAAACATGTTTGTCTGAGTCTTCTATCAAAAGTTACAGCTATTTATATGAAGTTGTACAAAAACGCTTTATTTCGCCAAGACAATGCGTTTCTCACTGTTACATGCATTTGAATGGGGAACTCGACCGAAACAAAGTATAGGTTTTCATTATGTGTATAACTTGAAAATCTTAGCTCAAACAGCTGCAAAACCTGTTTTCCTAGCACGGGGACCTTGAGTTCTATAAGATAAAGCCATAAACATGTTTGTCTGAGTCTTCTATCAAAAGTTACAGCTATTTATATGAAGTTGTACAAAAACGCTTTATTTCGCCAAGTCAGTGCGTTTCTCACTGTTACATGCATTTGAATGGGGAACTCGACCGAAACAAAGTATAGGTTTTCATTATGTGTATAACTTGGAAATCTTAGCTCAAACAGCTGCAAAAGCTGTTTTCCCAGCACAGGGACCTTGAGTTCTATAAGATAAAGCCATAAACATGTTTGTCTGAGTCTTCTATCAAAAGTTACAGCTATTTATATGAAGTTGTACAAAAACGCTTTATTTCGCCAAGACAGTGCGTTTCTCACTGTTACATGCATTTGAATGGGGAACTCGACCGAAACAAAGTATAGGTTTTCATTATGTGTATAACTTGGAAATCTTAGCTCAAACAGCTGCAAAAGCTGTTTTCCCAGCACAGGGACCTTGAGTTCTATAAGATAAAGCCATAAACATGTTTGTCTGAGTCTTCTATCAAAAGTTACAGCTATTTATATGAAGTTGTACAAAAACGCTTTATTTCGCCAAGACAGTGCGTTTCTCACTGTTACATGCATTTGAATGGGGAACTCGACCGAAACAAAGTATAGGTTTTCATTATGTGTATAACTTGAAAATCTTAGCTCAAACAGCTGCAACACCTGTTCTGTTTTCTCAGCACGGGGACCTTGAGTTCTATAAGATAAAGCCATAAACATGTTTTTCTGAGTCTTCTATCAAAAGTTACAGCGATTTATATGAAGTTGTTCAAAAACGCTTTATTTCGCCAAGACAATGCGTTTCTCACTGTTACATGCATTTGAATGGGAAACTCGCCTGAGACAAAGTATAGGTTTTCATTATGTGAATAATTTTAAAATCTTAGCTCAAACGGCTGCAACACCTGTTCTGTTTTCCCAGCACGGGGACCTTGAGTTCTATAAGATAAAGCCATAAACATGTGTATCCGAGTCTTCTATCAAAAGTTACAGCTATTTATATGAAGTTGTACAAAAACGCTTTCTTTCGCCAAGACAGTGCGTTTCTCACTGTTGCCCGCATTTGAATGGGGAACTCGCCCGAAACAAAGTATAGGTTTTCATTATGTGAATAATTTTAAAATCTTAGCTCAAACGGCTGCAACACCTGTTCTGTTTTCCCAGCACGGGGACCTTGAGTTCTATAAGATAAAGCCATAAACATGTGTATCCGAGTCTTCTATCAAAAGTTACAGCTATTTAATTGAAGTTGTACAAAAACGCTTTCTTTCGCCAAGACAGTGCGTTTCTCACTGTTACATGCATTTGAATGGGGAACTCGACCGAAACAAAGTATAGGTTTTCATTATGTGTATAACTTGAAAATCTTAGCTCAAACAGCTGCAAAACCTGTTTTCCCAGCACGGGGACCTTGAGTTCTATAAGATAAAGCCATAAACATGTTTGTCTGAGTCTTCTATCAAAAGTTACAGCTATTTATATGAAGTTGTACAAAAACGCTTTCTTTCGCCAAGCCAGTGCGTTTCTCACTGTTACATGCATTTGAATGGGGAACTCGCCCGAAACAAAGTATAGGTTTTCATTATGTGTATAACTTGGAAATCTTAGCTCAAACAGCTGCAACACCTGTTCTGTTTTCCCAGCACGGGGACCTTGAGTTCTATAAGATAAAGCCATAAACATGTGTATCCGAGTCTTCTATCAAAAGTTACAGCTATTTATATGAAGTTGTACAAAAACGCTTTCTTTCGCCAAGACAATGCGTTTCTCACTGTTGACCGCATTTGAATGGGGAACTCGCCCGAAACAAAGTATAGGTTTTCATTATGTGAATAATTTTAAAATCTTAGCTCAAACGGCTGCAACACCTGTTCTGTTTTCCCAGCACGGGGATATTGAGTTCTATAAGATAAAGCCATAAACATGTTTGTCTGAGTCTTCTATCAAAAGTTACAGCTATTTATATGAAGTTGTACAAAAACGCTTTATTTCGCCAAGACAGTGCGTTTCTCACTGTTACATGCATTTGAATGGGAAACTCGCCTGAGACAAAGTATAGGTTTTCATTATGTGTATAACTTGGAAATCTTAGCTCAAACAGCTGCAAAACCTGTTTTCCCAGCACAGGGACCTTGAGTTCTATAAGATAAAGCCATAAACATGTTTGTCTGAGTCTTCTATCAAAAGTTACAGCTATTTATATGAAGTTGTACAAAAACGCTTTATTTCGCCAAGACAGTGCGTTTCTCACTGTTACATGCATTTGAATGGGGAACTCGACCGAAACAAAGTATAGGTTTTCATTATGTGTATAACTTGGAAATCTTAGCTCAAACAGCTGCAAAACCTGTTTTCCCAGCACAGGGACCTTGAGTTCTATAAGATAAAGCCATAAACATGTTTGTCTGAGTCTTCTATCAAAAGTTACAGCTATTTATATGAAGTTGTACAAAAACGCTTTCTTTCGCCAAGACAGTGCGTTTCTCACTGTTACATGCATTTGAATGGGGAACTCGACCGAAACAAAGTATAGGTTTTCATTATGTGTATAACTTGGAAATCTTAGCTCAAACAGCTGCAAAAGCTGTTTTCCCAGCACAGGGACCTTGAGTTCTATAAGATAAAGCCATAAACATGTTTGTCTGAGTCTTCTATCAAAAGTTACAGCTATTTATATGAAGTTGTACAAAAACGCTTTATTTCGCCAAGACAGTGCGTTTCTCACTGTTACATGCATTTGAATGGGGAACTTGACCGAAACAAAGTATAGGTTTTCATTATGTGTATAACTTGAAAATCTTAGCTCAAACAGCTGCAACACCTGTTCTGTTTTCTCAGCACGGGGACCTTGAGTTCTATAAGATAAAGCCATAAACATGTTTTTCTGAGTCTTCTATCAAAAGTTACAGCGATTTATATGAAGTTGTTCAAAAACGCTTTATTTCGCCAAGACAATGCGTTTCTCACTGTTACATGCATTTGAATGGGAAACTCGCCTGAAACAAAGTATAGGTTTTCATTATGTGAATAATTTTAAAATCTTAGCTCAAACGGCTGCAACACCTGTTCTGTTTTCCCAGCACGGGGACCTTGAGTTCTATAAGATAAAGCCATAAACATGTGTATCCGAGTCTTCTATCAAAAGTTACAGCTATTTATATGAAGTTGTACAAAAACGCTTTCTTTCGCCAAGACAGTGCGTTTCTCACTGTTGCCCGCATTTGAATGGGGAACTCGCCCGAAACAAAGTATAGGTTTTCATTATGTGAATAATTTTAAAATCTTAGCTCAAACGGCTGCAACACCTGTTCTGTTTTCCCAGCACGGGGACCTTGAGTTCTATAAGATAAAGCCATAAACATGTGTATCCGAGTCTTCTATCAAAAGTTACAGCTATTTAATTGAAGTTGTACAAAAACGCTTTCTTTCGCCAAGACAGTGCGTTTCTCACTGTTACATGCATTTGAATGGGGAACTCGACCGAAACAAAGTATAGGTTTTCATTATGTGTATAACTTGAAAATCTTAGCTCAAACAGCTGCAAAACCTGTTTTCCCAGCACGGGGACCTTGAGTTCTATAAGATAAAGCCATAAACATGTTTGTCTGAGTCTTCTATCAAAAGTTACAGCTATTTATATGAAGTTGTACAAAAACGCTTTCTTTCGCCAAGCCAGTGCGTTTCTCACTGTTACATGCATTTGAATGGGGAACTCGCCCGAAACAAAGTATAGGTTTTCATTATGTGTATAACTTGGAAATCTTAGCTCAAACAGCTGCAACACCTGTTCTGTTTTCCCAGCACGGGGACCTTGAGTTCTATAAGATAAAGCCATAAACATGTGTATCCGAGTCTTCTATCAAAAGTTACAGCTATTTATATGAAGTTGTACAAAAACGCTTTCTTTCGCCAAGACAATGCGTTTCTCACTGTTGACCGCATTTGAATGGGGAACTCGCCCGAAACAAAGTATAGGTTTTCATTATGTGAATAATTTTAAAATCTTAGCTCAAACGGCTGCAACACCTGTTCTGTTTTCCCAGCACGGGGACCTTGAGTTCTATAAGATAAAGCCATAAACATGTTTGTCTGAGTCTTCTATCAAAAGTTACAGCTATTTATATGAAGTTGTACAAAAACGCTTTATTTCGCCAAGACAGTGCGTTTCTCACTGTTACATGCATTTGAATGGGAAACTCGCCTGAGACAAAGTATAGGTTTTCATTATGTGTATAACTTGGAAATCTTAGCTCAAACAGCTGCAAAACCTGTTTTCCCAGCACAGGGACCTTGAGTTCTATAAGATAAAGCCATAAACATGTTTGTCTGAGTCTTCTATCAAAAGTTACAGCTATTTATATGAAGTTGTACAAAAACGCTTTATTTCGCCAAGACAGTGCGTTTCTCACTGTTACATGCATTTGAATGGGGAACTCGACCGAAACAAAGTATAGGTTTTCATTATGTGTATAACTTGGAAATCTTAGCTCAAACAGCTGCAAAACCTGTTTTCCCAGCACAGGGACCTTGAGTTCTATAAGATAAAGCCATAAACATGTTTGTCTGAGTCTTCTATCAAAAGTTACAGCTATTTATATGAAGTTGTACAAAAACGCTTTCTTTCGCCAAGACAGTGCGTTTCTCACTGTTACATGCATTTGAATGGGGAACTCGACCGAAACAAAGTATAGGTTTTCATTATGTGTATAACTTGAAAATCTTAGCTCAAACAGCTGCAAAACCTGTTTTCCCAGCACGGGGACCTTGAGTTCTATAAGATAAAGCCATAAACATGTGTATCCGAGTCTTCTATCAAAAGTTACAGCGATTTAATTGAAGTTGTACAAAAACGCTTTCTTTCGCCAAGACAGTGCGTTTCTCACTGTTACATGCATTTGAATGGGGAACTCGACCGAAACAAAGTATAGGTTTTCATTATGTGTATAACTTGAAAATCTTAGCTCAAACAGCTGCAAAACCTGTTTTCCCAGCACGGGGATCTTGAGTTATATAAGATAAAGCCATAAACATGTTTGTCTGAGTCTTCTATCAAAAGTTACAGCTATTTATATGAAGTTGTACAAAAACGCTTTATTTCGCCAAGACAGTGCGTTTCTCACTGTTACATACATTTGAATGGGGAACTCGACCGAAACAAAGTATAGGTTTTCATTATGTGTATAACTTGGAAATCTTAGCTCAAACGGCTGCAAAACCTGTTTTCCCAGCACGGGGACCTTGAGTTCTATAAGATAAAGCCATAAACATGTGTATCCGAGTCTTCTATCAAAAGTTACAGCTATTTATATGAAGTTGTACAAAAACGCTTTCTTTCGCCAAGACAGTGCGTTTCTCACTGTTACATGCATTTGAATGGGGAACTCGACCGAAACAAAGTATAGGTTTTCATTATGTGTATAACTTGGAAATCTTAGCTCAAACAGCTGCAAATCCTGTTTTCCCAGCACGGGGACCTTGAGTTCTATAAGATAAAGCCATAAACATGTGTATCCGAGTCTTCTATCAAAAGTTACAGCTATTTATATGAAGTTGTACAAAAACGCTTTCTTTCGCCAAGACAATGCGTTTCTCACTGTTGACCGCATTTGAATGGGGAACTCGCCCGAAACAAAGTATAGGTTTTCATTATGTGAATAATTTTAAAATCTTAGCTCAAACGGCTGCAACACCTGTTCTGTTTTCCCAGCACGGGGACCTTGAGTTCTATAAGATAAAGCCATAAACATGTTTGTCTGAGTCTTCTATCAAAAGTTACAGCTATTTATATGAAGTTGTACAAAAACGCTTTATTTCGCCAAGACAGTGCGTTTCTCACTGTTACATGCATTTGAATGGGAAACTCGCCTGAGACAAAGTATAGGTTTTCATTATGTGTATAACTTGGAAATCTTAGCTCAAACAGCTGCAAAACCTGTTTTCCCAGCACAGGGACCTTGAGTTCTATAAGATAAAGCCATAAACATGTTTGTCTGAGTCTTCTATCAAAAGTTACAGCTATTTATATGAAGTTGTACAAAAACGCTTTATTTCGCCAAGACAGTGCGTTTCTCACTGTTACATGCATTTGAATGGGGAACTCGACCGAAACAAAGTATAGGTTTTCATTATGTGTATAACTTGGAAATCTTAGCTCAAACAGCTGCAAAACCTGTTTTCCCAGCACAGGGACCTTGAGTTCTATAAGATAAAGCCATAAACATGTTTGTCTGAGTCTTCTATCAAAAGTTACAGCTATTTATATGAAGTTGTACAAAAACGCTTTCTTTCGCCAAGACAGTGCGTTTCTCACTGTTACATGCATTTGAATGGGGAACTCGACCGAAACAAAGTATAGGTTTTCATTATGTGTATAACTTGAAAATCTTAGCTCAAACAGCTGCAAAACCTGTTTTCCCAGCACGGGGACCTTGAGTTCTATAAGATAAAGCCATAAACATGTGTATCCGAGTCTTCTATCAAAAGTTACAGCGATTTAATTGAAGTTGTACAAAAACGCTTTCTTTCGCCAAGACAGTGCGTTTCTCACTGTTACATGCATTTGAATGGGGAACTCGACCGAAACAAAGTATAGGTTTTCATTATGTGTATAACTTGAAAATCTTAGCTCAAACAGCTGCAAAACCTGTTTTCCCAGCACGGGGATCTTGAGTTATATAAGATAAAGCCATAAACATGTTTGTCTGAGTCTTCTATCAAAAGTTACAGCTATTTATATGAAGTTGTACAAAAACGCTTTATTTCGCCAAGACAGTGCGTTTCTCACTGTTACATACATTTGAATGGGGAACTCGACCGAAACAAAGTATAGGTTTTCATTATGTGTATAACTTGGAAATCTTAGCTCAAACGGCTGCAAAACCTGTTTTCCCAGCACGGGGACCTTGAGTTCTATAAGATAAAGCCATAAACATGTGTATCCGAGTCTTCTATCAAAAGTTACAGCTATTTATATGAAGTTGTACAAAAACGCTTTCTTTCGCCAAGACAGTGCGTTTCTCACTGTTACATGCATTTGAATGGGGAACTCGACCGAAACAAAGTATAGGTTTTCATTATGTGTATAACTTGGAAATCTTAGCTCAAACAGCTGCAAATCCTGTTTTCCCAGCACGGGGACCTTGAGTTCTATAAGATAAAGCCATAAACATGTTTGTCTGAGTCTTCTATCAAAAGTTACAGCTATTTATATGAAGTTGTACAAAAACGCTTTCTTTCGCCAAGACAGTGCGTTTCTCACTGTTACATGCATTTGAATGGGGAACTCGACCGAAACAAAGTATAGGTTTTCATTATGTGTATAACTTGAAAATCTTAGCTCAAACAGCTGCAAATCCTGTTTTCCCAGCACGGGACCTTGAGTTCTATAAGATAAAGCCATAAACATGTTTGTCTGAGTCTTCTATCAAAAGTTACAGCTATTTATATGAAGTTGTACAAAAACGCTTTCTTTCGCCAAGACAGTGCGTTTCTCACTGTTACATGCATTTGAATGGGGAACTCGACCGAAACAAAGTATAGGTTTTCATTATGTGTATAACTTGAAAATCTTAGCTCAAACAGCTGCAAATCCTTTTTTCCCAGCACGGGAACCTTGAGTTCTATAAGATAAAGCCATAAACATGTGTATCCGAGTCTTCTATCAAAAGTTACAGCTATTTATATGAAGTTGTACAAAAACGCTTTCTTTCGCCAAGACAGTGCGTTTCTCACTGTTACATGCATTTGAATGGGAAACTCGACCGAAACAAAGTATAGGTTTTCATTATGTGAATAACTTGGAAATCTTAGCTCAAACAGCTGCAAAATCTGTTTTCCCAGCACGGGGATATTGAATTCTATAAGATAAAACCATAAATACATAAATCTGAGCCTTCTATCAAAAGTTACAGCTGTCTTCATGAAGCTGTACAAAAACACTTTATTTCGCCGAGACAGTGCGTTTCTGACTATTTGAATGCAGTTCTCGCACGAAACAAAGTATAGGTTTTCATTATGTGAATAACTCGAAAATCTTAGCTCAAACCTGTTTGCTCAACACGGGGATACTGAATATTATAAGATAAAGCCATAACTACGTAAATCTGAATCTTCTATCAAAAGTTACAGCTAACTTCATGAAGTTGTACAAAAAGGCTTTATTTTGCAAAGATAGTGCGTTTCTGACTATTACATGCGAGACATGTGTCTCTTTCCTGTGTTTAAGACACTTTACAGGTCCCTCCCCTAATGAAGAGTAGTGAGCAGCTGATTGGACCATGGAACAGGTGACCACGTTCAAAAAGCCGCTCTGACAGCTCCAGAGGGGAGAGAGGGAGAGAGTGTGTGCAACGAGTGAGTAGCCTGACAGCCGTCGCGGTCCTGACCATGGTTTTCCCAGCCTGTGCTTATCTTGTGTATTTGTGTGAGGGTGAATTGTAAAAGCCGCTCCTAGTGCATTAGCTGAGAGCTTAGGCACTCGTGGGCTGAAGCGGAAGGGGTGAGCTGCCTTTTCTTTTGGAATCGTTTTCTCCTGTTTTCTTGGTCAGGGAGCGAGGGATAGCTCTGTCATTTGTTTGTTCTTTTTCTTTCCTAGGGTTTAATTAGTCTTTTCTGGTGGGTCTTAGTTGGTTTTGTTTATTATTTTGGCCTGGGCTCACCCTGGAGCTATGCTTCTTGTCCTTAAATAAAATCACCTTTTTTTTACTCACAACTGGTTTGGATGTTTGGCTTGGGAACCAGGGCGGGGATTTGTATCTCTCTCCTCCAACCTTATGTGCGTCCCTACACGCCTAGATTAGGGGCGTAACATAAATGGAGTTCTCACACGAAACAAAGTATAGCTTTTTATTTTGTGAATAACTTAAAAATCTTAGCTCACATAGCTTTAAAACTGTTTGCTCAACGGGGATATTGAATTCTATAAGATAAAGCCATAAATACGTATATCTGAGTTTCCTATCAAAAGTTACAGCTGTCTTCATGAAGTTGTAAACCCTTTATTTCGCCGAGACAGTGCGTTTCTGACTTTTACATGCATTTGAATGGAGTTCTCGCACGAAACAAAGTATAGGCTTTCATTTTTTCAATAACTGGAAGCTCTTGGCTCAAACAGCTGCAAAACCTGTTTCCCCAGCACGGAGATGCTGAATTGTATAAGGCAAAGCCATATTGATGTGTGTCTCTAAGCCTTCTATCAAAAGTTACAGGTAACTTCAAGCTGTACAAAAACACTTTATTTCGCCGAGACCGTGCGTTTCTGACTATTACATGCATTTGAATGGAGTTCTCGCACGAAACAAAGTATAGGTTTTCATCTTGTGAATAACTTGAAAATCTTAGCTCACATAGCTTTAAAACTGTTTGCTCAACACGGGGATATTGAATGCGATAAGATAAAGCCATAAATACGCATATCTGAGTCTCCTATCAAAAGTTAGAGCTGTCTTCATGAAGTTGTAAACGCTTTATTTCGCCAAGACAGTGCGTTTCTGACTATTACATGCATTTGAATGGAGTTGTTGCACGAAACAAAGTATAGGTATTCATTTTGTGAATAACTTGAAAAACTTAGATCAAACAGCTGCAAAACCTGTTTGCTCAACACGGGGATATCGAACTTTATAAGATAAAGCCATAAATATGTTTATATGCGTCTTCTATCAAAAGTTACAGCTGTCTTGAATGAAAGCATTATAGCAGCTTACCTCGATCATGTGGTAGAACAGACACATGGGCCACCTACGTGTCCTTCTACGGCAGGAGTAGTTGCCACAAACCTGCAAAACAAAAAGAAATGATCAGGTGACATGAACAGATTTATACAGCCATAAGCAAGAGATTCTTCCTGCCTGTGGGCGTCAAACTGGACCCCCCTCCTTACTGTAACTATCAAAACTATCATAGTCTAAAACTATCATCTCATATCAAAACTATTATAATCACATTATCTGACTTTATCAGTTATAACAATGAGAAACGGTAAACAATTTGGCAAATAAATTACTTATAATTGTGCTTACCTGGTCCAAATGATCCACAGTCCCTTTGCATTTGTTATAATCCAGGATGATGTGGGGCTTTCTCTTCCCAGAGTCCTGGACTTGTAGCTCACGGTGCCTGGTGCTCAATAAGACAACCTTTTTTCTTTGCTTGGGGATGTAGGAAACCACAGCCTTGCCCCCCCTGTAGCGACCTGGACGGGAGAGACGATCATCGAATCTTACTGCCCAATTAATTTGCTCAAATCTTTTTTCTTTTTTTTTTGACATGGTAGCATGAAACAGAAGAGCCCTGTCTCCCCATTTCACAGGCTTGTTGTCGTTTCATGTTGAGACCTGTACAGGCCAGCCAGCATCACAAGCCCCATGTAAGCCTCATCTATGTCCTTCCAGTCTTTTACTGACCTGTTGCCCCTGCAGGTTGGTGAAATGCAGGATTAGCTGCATAATGTCCTCTGCAAAAAAAAGATGGAAAGTGCTCACAGGGCTGCTGATCCTATACGAATTGCATAATGGGTTGGTCCTGGGGTTAAAATGGGGGGAGGAAAAAATGGCAGGACCTCTTGTGTGGGTTGCCACATGATTTCTCCATTTTTAGATCTCCACTGGCCATCCTCCAGTCTTGTCTCTTCCTCCTGCTCTTCTTCCTCCTTCTCCTTCTCCTCCTCCGCACATGAGCTGCAAAGCTCCTCGGTGCCTGGCAAAAATTCTTCTTCGCTGTCAGAAGTATCTCCACTGCTTGTGGAGAGTGCAAAACTGCAGCAACAGCCTCCTCTAAACTGAGTGCACGCTTCATTGTGTCTGTGCAGAAATGACCACTCAGACCAGGCTGCAAAGTATTCTCATAGACTTCAAAGGTGCACCTGAATAAACATGCTATACCATACATCCAATAAGAGAGAGGAGGCACACTCTTGATCAAGAAAAAACATAAGCACACGCCTTTGATCTCTCCCCCCCCCCCTCTCTCTCTCTCTCTCTCTCTCTCTCTCTCTCTCTCACACACACACACACACACACACACATGCACATACATACATACACAATACCATTTTATGGTGGTTAGCTGTTTTATTGTCATGCATTTTACAAGGTAAGATAACCATGTCCTGCATTCAAAACCACTGAAAATGTCTATGGTGGTGCTGTGCCTAATATTGTGCTGGTGTATGCTGGGTAATCGCACAGCTAGCGACTGGGTGACTTTATTCACCCGCTTCGGCTGTTATCAGTCCATATCCCCTAGATATGGACCATCTCCTGCTAGATTGTTCAGAAGGTTGTTATCATCCATCCAGATGGAGGATCACTAACAGGAGCGTGGGAAGACTCCAGAATCCACTCTGGCTGCAATCCGGTGGATACAGCAGTGTGTACAGGTAAGACCGTTTAAACGGACAGCATTTATAGAATGACTATTAAAAGTCAGACCAGCGAGTGTCAATAATGTTAATGTGGTTATGTTAGTAATACACCGAGTGCTAATATAACAGCTTTAAGATGCATTTGTAGATGTTATTACGTGTTTTACCGTCTTTATGGTGCTAGCTTAAAGTTACGGTGTAAACGTTAGCTTATATTGGAGTAAAGCTGTTACTGTTTAAACGATGTTAGCACAGAAATATTAGCTTCTGTCATGACTGACGAAGTTACTAGTTAATAAAGTGACCCAGGGTCAGTGTAAAATACAATCCTAGCTGTGTGAACAAAGCCTGGCTCCTTTAATCCTGCATGAAAAACCTCAGGATGCAGGCTATTATTACTCTTTCCTGCTGGCACACCTGTCACACCTGAGAGTCAGCTAGAAACTTACAGTGACGTGGACATCATGCAAAGACTGCCAGACTCTGTAATACTGCAAATGATCAGTGACTCAAGTTAACACTAAACTTTAAACGGCACCTCTGTGTCTCTGTGTGCTGAACATTTAGGATTGAGTCAGGCTGCATCTGTGTTAGTCCTCTGACAGACTGGTGACCTGTCCAGGTGTGCTCTACCTATGACTACTGGGACAGGCTCTAGCTCCTGTAATAGAAATTTTATGTTATTCTCATTTAAAGCATTTAAGTGCTTATGCATATGCTTAGTTGTGACACTGTTATAGACTGTTCAATGAAAGTTTCTAAAACTAGATGAACTTACTTCAGCAGTTTGAGAAAACAACTCCCTTTACAGGTGCTGATAACGTCAAGGGCACAAAACAGCATAACCATTGATCCGTTAGGTTTCATAGCGAGACACGCGAAGTGGCAGAGCTGACATGACTGAACTGTGATGTTTGATGTGTGTTTGCTCTCCTGTGCACAGTAATAAATAGCATGATCACAGCTCTTTCTGTGTTGCAGACTTTATTTAAAAAATTCCATGACATCTACTATAACTGAACCAACCTGGTGCTCTTCATTTATGGAGGCTGTTGAGTCTGAATGTTGGATGTTGTGTATCTCGTGTTCTCTGGGCTTTGTTGTCCTCAGTCTTTTTGCAGGATCAGAAAACAAAACCGGGAGGCGCGTAAATGTTTCTTCTCCATGATGTTTCTTCAAATGTTTCTTCTGGATGATGATATGACCGTGACACGGGATGCCACCTTTGGTCTTGTGATGAAGCAAAGCTCAGGAAGAAGTGTGATTAAATGGTACCCACATGTTGAGAAGGATGTACAGGGCACCTGCAGCCAAATCCAAGCTTCAGCTTAGTTGTAGTTGCAGAATGCTATAGGACTGAGACATCTAAGGCATCAAATGTTTGATTAAACGGATGAAAAAGAGAAGTTTTTTCCCTATAATTATCACTTCTTAAAATCTGTAGCAACTTCAAGTCTGTCAGCATGCTGAGCATGCTCAGAATGTGACAATATATTTTTGTTCAATATTTAATTTCTTTCAGTTGCAATTGTTAAATGAAAAAATATATATTCTTATAATTTAGCAAACGAATTTATCAAAAAAAAACAACAACATATATCTGTATTAGTTTTAGTAAATTAATTTGACACCTGTATTGAAAATACCATATTGTATTCATACAGAATCAGTATGGTATCATTGTTTGTCTGTTCACTGATTGTTGAAGCTAAGAGCTACTTTGATCTGTTTAGATCTAAAGTATCCAAAGTTGAGTTCTAATGTTTCTTCACCCCTGTGTGTGTGATATGTGATTTCCTACATGCTGGCAGAGCAGAGCAGCAGTTTGTGCTCACAGATGGTGACGGTGTGGAGAGACGGTGGTATTTCCTCAGAAGAACCAGCAGAGTCACAAAGGACACCAGTCCATCTCACCACCTTGACTTGCTGACTGATGTTCGTCTGCACTGCACAGAGGAAATCAACTGACCGAGGTTTGTCCAGTGACGTGTTATGAAATGTATATTTGTTTTATGCTTACAGATATGTTTTTCTTGACAGAGGCTCTGCAGAGGTTAGACAAAGCAGAGAAAACATGTGCTTTACATTTTACTGTGATTTATTGAGATATTTGTTGCCTGATGTTCAGCAGGAATGGAGAAATAGAATCAAAGGGAGATGTTTTTCCTGTTTTTGTAATGATGTAAGTAAATCTTCAATATTATTTATTTGCTTGGTTATATTAGGAGCGTTTCTGAGTGAGGGGGAGAGGAGTCATCATCCAGGTAAAGTGACGTGGATCAGTGGATACACTTGTCTCCCCTTTAAAGGAGACGATCCAAGTCATCCTTAAATGTTAGCGCTTTCAAATACACAAACATTTTTAAAGGACAAAAATGAACATCCAACTTTGACTGTAATACAAAATAAATCTTTGCATGTGTGTTTTCAAACTCTCAGATGGGCAGTATATCAGTCTTGGACTGTCTAACCTGCCGGAGCAGCACTGAATGACCACCGCACGAGCATGTTCCTGCAACATTCAGCATCTGATCCTTCATCTGTGTGCTTCTGCTTTTGGTAAGTAGAGTTACCCAACTCCAGTAACTATAAACACATGCCATCCATTTCTAACGGCCTGGTTACTTCCTGTCAGTTACTTTAGAAACCATGTGGTCACCTGACCTAACACTGTTTCTTCTGCTTCCCCTTAATGTTGAAGTGTCAAATGTCAAACAGCTGGAGAGGAAACTACACCAGTGTACTGGGATGTTTCAGCAACACGTGCCAGATGCTGTTCCTTCATGGTGACATCACCAGAGACAGTCCCGCCCACCTCAGGACCCATTGATTATGATGATCTGATCCATCAAACCCCCAGCAGGTGAACTTTATTCATGACATAACACCGCAACAATGTAAAAAATTAAACAGCAACAGTCTAAATGTAAAGTGCATTCTAAAGTCCTCTTCAATAAATTGTATGCAAAGAGTCATTCAGGTCACTACAGAACCCAGAGTCTTCATCATTAAATCTCTGGTTGCTTCATTTTTTCTATCCTATATCAGATATTTTAAAGGTTAGCTTAGGTAAAGTTCCATTCTCATGGTGAGGCAAAGTGCTTTATGTGTGTGTGTGCGTGTCATGAACGGCTATAAAAGGCCTATAATTAAAGAACAAAGTGGGGTTTGAGTTCGAGTTGCGGCAGACTGTCACTACTTGTAAATGGAACGCAGCCTTCCTACGGCGGACAGCTAATAACAGGAATCGGACGCGGTCCAGCCAAGTCCACAGCAACCACCATAGCAACCGCCTAGCATGACCTTAAAAACATATTCTGTCTTCATAACTATCAAAATCGTGAAATGATTTGCAAAGTGTGAAAGTGTTACAGCTGCAGAGAGCTATGGCGGTATCTATGGAAGCTGTTTACATAGCTAATAATATACGATGTAACCATGGAGACAGTCAGTCACTTGAGCTAGCGGTGCATGTTTACTACAGTGAATAAGGTGATTGAGTGCACAGCGTCCACACTCTGCAGGGGGTAAAGACATTACTTCAATATTGTTTTATATTGATATATATTAGCCTTCTGTTGACCATCACCTCAGGTTCACCATTACAGTTTCAGATTATAGATGCACACTGTCTAAACACATTCAAAAACTCATGTCTCAGAAATAAGCACAGCTGTTCATGTTTGTCATTAGAGTTTTATTTGTAAGAAAATTATGAACTTCATATTGTGCATTAAATAAAAGAACATTTCACAACTCTGAGTCAACAGAAACAGGTAACAGAAATGTCTCTAATGTGTACAGTGTAGTGTAAGCATTAAAAGATCATAAAGGAAAAACTAACATTTATGTGAAACTAATTGTAATAAAAAATGAGCAGGTGCTTTATAGATTTAAAAGAAAGAATCTGAAAACAACACTTTTTTGGTCTAAGTGATCAAAGTAGAAAACAGAACTGATGTTCAAGAACAAACCGTAGCTGCACTAATATTACACATCTCGATCGTTGTACTGAACAGACATGTTGCTTTTAAAACCACATGCAGTGTGTGACCATGACTGTTCACTGAGACCATGAACGCCACTTCGCTGAAGCATTCTTCTTCTTCTTCTTGCCATTAAATTGGAAGCAGAAGCAGCACGAGCTGATTTGATCTACTGAAAGGAAAAAGCAGAACATCTGAGTTGAAACCAGTCAGCTGAAATCATTAAGACAGGAACAAATTCAATGCAGTGTCTCAAGTGGCTTAGCCTGTTACAACTGTTGATACAAGCTAAATACGGTTAACACACAGTGTCAGGGAGCTCCAGTGTGGGAACTAGTGGCTTTAGGTTTGTAGTCATTTAACTTTCATCCATTCATTCATTTAATTCAGGATTCATTTAATTCAGGAGGAAGAAATGCCAGATTGGTGCAGGCTGGTTACATGCATTTGGTCCCATGCTGTCTTTAATTAAATGACTTGGTTCATTTTATGGCTGGGCTGTATGTGGGGTTATATCATGTTATTTGGGCAGGAGTACCTGTCCCCTGTTAGACTTAGAAAGTTTCTCCATAAGTAGAGTTTCTAACTCTTCTAGCACATCTGTGGCTCTTTTTACCCCACACTGGTTGTGAGTGTGTAAATAGCCCCACTAGTTATTTTGGGTTGCAGTTAACTAGGGAGGAAGGGGTGGGTATGCCATGATTAGGTGAATAACAATTATATGTGATACATAAATTTCACAATGCATGCATATATCTCTATCAATTAAACCTGGCCTGAGGGCTGCCATTTTTTACATTCAGTTATTTCTCTTAGAAATGTTGGAACTAAATAATGAATGTGTTACAGTTAAAGTGAAACACTGGTCAGTGTAAATGGCTCATTGGGACACAGAAACCTTTAAATTAAACCTGATATCTAGTGTCAAACAATATCAAAGCTGTAAAAGATGTTTACATTCAGAATTTATAAAACTATGATTGTAAATAAATTCAAACAAGTGAGCTTTTCTCTTTGTGCTGAATATCAACACTGTGGTTTCTTAGACTGTAAGCTTTACTTTAGTGCAACCAGTTGCAGAAGCTGCCACTCCAAATGTCTTTTGATAACAAGAAAAAAATACCTTTTCAGTACACGGCCTGAAGTTCTTCTCCGACATCTTCTGCAATCGGCTTTGTCTGCTGGTTTGAAGACAATAAACCACAAAAAAGATGATTTAGTCACTTTGTCTGCGTCATGCAGCTCGAATGTGTCGTGTAACGATGTTGAATAGCCGTCGTTATCCCTCTGCTTTGAGCCTTTTATCAAAAGTTACAGCTAACTTCATGAAGTTGTACAAAAAGGCTTCATTTCGCCGAGACAGTGCGTTTCTGACTATTACATGCATTTGAATGGAGTTCTTGCACGAAACAAAGTATAAGTTTTCATTATGTGAACACTAAACTTTAAACAGTACCTCTGTGTCTCTGTGTGCTGAACATTTAGGATTGAGTCTGCATTGACTTTATTTATTGAGACTTTAATGTGCTAAAAGCAGGTTGAAGACAGCTCAGAAACATTTGAAGATTAAAATTTAGCATTATGGCTGCTGGTGGTTTGTAAAGCCTATACTCAGCTGTAGTTTTTGTTACTAATTTATGTTTGTTGTTGTTTAACACAGATTTCAGAAGAGCAAATATGCTTAATAGTTTAACTAGATTTCATTTGTCAGTGTGGGACTGCTGAGTCACCTGAAGAACTCATTTCATTCATTCTCCACATGATGTTCATATACAGAAATGTTTCACAGGAACTGGTTCCTCCCAAACTGTGAACTAGTGTGTTTCCATAGATTATCTCTGTATGAATGTACTTTTAAATGAATGCAAGTGTTTGTCCTTTTTTGTTCCTCAGTTACAGTACGTGATATCTTGATATCAGGCAGTCAACACTGGGGGAAGACAAGAAGCAGACGTACTTCCAAGAGGGAGCTGCAGTGAGGACACAGCCAGGTCACTGAGGTCAGAGGTCAGAATCTGAAACAGCTCAGGTTTATATTTTAGGGGTTATAAAAAATCAAAATGTATTTATGAAGAAACCTTTAAATAATAGTCATAATTATGATTATTATAAGAAATATCAAACATTTAAGTGGATTTTCTGTTACACATATTGTATTAGCCCTGCAATAAACTGGCAGCCTGTCTTTGTCCTGTATCAGCTGGGATAGGCTTCATCCTCCCGCAACCCTGAATTGGATACATTGTATTCCAATTATGTAATCTG
Source organism: Rhamphochromis sp. 'chilingali' (assembly GCF_963969265.1). Classification (NCBI taxonomy): domain Eukaryota; kingdom Metazoa; phylum Chordata; class Actinopteri; order Cichliformes; family Cichlidae; genus Rhamphochromis; species Rhamphochromis sp. 'chilingali'. The sequence continues at coordinate 29,539,094 of NC_137945.1, read as the reverse complement.
ATCATTTACAAACTCAAGGTATCTAATCAAAATGTAAGTAATAATTATAAAATGGGAAAGCAGAAATAAGTGTGACATAAATGTAAATGTGTTAGCTGACATAGAGGACAGCTACATGTAGTCTGAAAAACCTTTGTTGTCAAGTATTGCAGGTATATCAGCACGAGACATTCTTACATAGAAGAGTCTGTTAAAGTCTCTAACTCAGCGAAGCATTATTGGTCCCGTCTGTTTGGATAAATATAGTAAGTTGATGTTTGTCCATTTATTGACACATTTTCTTAAGTGCTTATCCAGTTCAGGATCACAGTGGAGCTGCAGCTGGATATGTTCATTAAATAAACCTTACAAAAGTTAACAATAAACCTGCATCCATGTACGTTGTTGTCCACAGGATAAGAAAATCAAACTGGAACACTGTGGAACATGTTAATAAATGTTTGTGTGTTTATGCCTGTGTCTTTCACAGGAGGCGCTGGAAGGTTTCCCTAATAGTTCCTGGTGAATCAAAGCAGAACCATAAAGGTTGCTGGATTGCATGATGGCCTTACCCCTGAGCAGTCATCCTGTTAAAGGAGGAACCAGTTAGAAGCTGTTTTCAAAGTAGCTGAGCAGATTTCATCTCAAGTAAGCGATTAACTGTTTGTTCATCTGTTCTGCCACTTAAAGAGCATTTAAGGACGTCTTTTGAGTGTCCAGCTGAATTAATTCTACTGGCTCTCATGGTCATTTGTTATTATAGACATATTTTTCATGTTCATCCAGCTATTTAGTAAATTCTATCTATTTAGTAATATCCGTCAGCTATAAAATGTAATATAAATATAAAAAATATCTAAATATCTCCTGCACTTTATATTTTAATGATGTAAGTCTGTTATCGTGTTACATTAGCATTCCTCACATATCAATGAGATGCTGTACAGTACAATCCTACTGACGCAGCAGAGGGATAACGACGGCTATTCAACATCGTTACACGACACATTCGAGCTGCATGACACAGACAAAGTGACTAAATCATCTTTTTTATGGTTTATTGTCTTCAAACCAGCAGACAAAGCCGATTGCAGAAGATGTCGGAGAAGAACTTCAGGCCGTGTACTGAAAAGGTATTTTTTTCTTGTTATCAAAAGACATTTGGAGTGGCAGCTTCTGCAACTGGTTGCACTAAAGTAAAGCTTACAGTCTAAGAAACCACAGTGTTGATATTCAGCACAAAGAGAAAAGCTCACTTGTTTGAATTTATTTACAATCATAGTTTTATAAATTCTGAATGTAAACATCTTTTACAGCTTTGATATTGTTTGACACTAGATATCAGGTTTAATTTAAAGGTTTCTGTGTCCCAATGAGCCATTTACACTGACCAGTGTTTCACTTTAACTGTAACACATTCATTATTTAGTTCCAACATTTCTAAGAGAAATAACTGAATGTAAAAAATGGCAGCCCTCAGGCCAGGTTTAATTGATAGAGATATATGCATGCATTGTGAAATTTATGTATCACATATAATTGTTATTCACCTAATCATGGCATACCCACCCCTTCCTCCCTAGTTAACTGCAACCCAAAATAACTAGTGGGGCTATTTACACACTCACAACCAGTGTGGGGTAAAAAGAGCCACCAAAAAGCTGTCAGCCACAGATGTGCTAGAAGAGTTAGAAACTCTACTTATGGAGAAACTTTCTAAGTCTAACAGGGGACAGGTACTCCTGCCCAAATAACATGATATAACCCCACATACAGCCCAGCCATAAAATGAACCAAGTCATTTAATTAAAGACAGCATGGGACCAAATGCATGTAACCAGCCTGCACCAACCTGGCATTTCTTCCTCCTGAATTAAATGAATGAATGGATGAAAGTTAAATGACTACAAACCTAAAGCCACTAGTTCCCACACTGGAGCTCCCTGACACTGTGTGTTAACCGTATTTAGCTTGTATCAACAGTTGTAACAGGCTAAGCCACTTGAGACACTGCATTGAATTTGTTCCTGTCTTAATGATTTCAGCTGACTGGTTTCAACTCAGATGTTCTGCTTTTTCCTTTCAGTAGATCAAATCAGCTCGTGCTGCTTCTGCTTCCAATTTAATGGCAAGAAGAAGAAGAAGAATGCTTCAGCGAAGTGGCGTTCATGGTCTCAGTGAACAGTCATGGTCACACACTGCATGTGGTTTTAAAAGCAACATGTCTGTTCAGTACAACGATCGAGATGTGTAATATTAGTGCAGCTACGGTTTGTTCTTGAACATCAGTTCTGTTTTCTACTTTGATCACTTAGACCAAAAAAGTGTTGTTTTCAGATTCTTTCTTTTAAATCTATAAAGCACCTGCTCATTTTTTATTACAATTAGTTTCACATAAATGTTAGTTTTTCCTTTATGATCTTTTAATGCTTACACTACACTGTACACATTAGAGACATTTCTGTTACCTGTTTCTGTTGACTCAGAGTTGTGAAATGTTCTTTTATTTAATGCACAATATGAAGTTCATAATTTTCTTACAAATAAAACTCTAATGACAAACATGAACAGCTGTGCTTATCTCTGAGACATGAGTTTTTGAATGTGTTTAGACAGTGTGCATTTGTATGCTGAAACTATAATGGTGAACCTGAGGTGATGGTCAACAGAAGGCAAATATATATCAATATAAAACAATATTGAAGTAATGTCTTTACCCCCTGCAGAGTGTGGACGCTGTGCACTCAATCACCTTATTCACTGTAGAAAACGTGACTGACTGTCTCCATGGTTACATCGTATATTATTAGCTATGTAAACAGCTTCCATAGCTCTCTGCAGCTGTAACACTTTCACACTTTGCAAAACATTTCATGATTTTGATAGTTATGAAGACAGAATATGTTTTTAAGGTCATGCTAGGCGGTTGCTATGGTGGTTGCTGTGGACTTGGCTGGACCGCGTCCGATTCCTGTTATTAGCTGTCCGCCGTAGGAAGGCTGTGTTCCATTTACAAGTAGTGACAGTCTGCCGCAACTCAAACTCAAACCCCGCTTTGTTCTTTAATTATAGGCCTTTTATAGCCGTTCATGACACGCACACACACACATAAAGCACTTTGCCTCACCATGAGAATGGAACTTTACCTAAGCTAACCTTTAAAATATCTGATATAGGATAGAAAAATGAAGCAACCAGAGATTTAATGATAAAGACTCTAAAACCCACTGTCTTGACAAAATAAAGCGTTTTTGTACAACTTCATATAAATAGCTGTAACTTTTGATAGAAGACTCAGACAAACATGTTTATGGCTTTATCTTATAGAACTCAATATCCCCGTGCTGGGCAAACAGAACAGGTTTTGCAGCCGTTTGAGCTAAGATTTTAAAATTATTCACATAATGAAAACCTATACTTTGTTTCAGGCGAGTTTCCCATTCAAATGCATGTAACAGTGAGAAACGCATTGTCTTGGCGAAATAAAGCGTTTTTGAACAACTTCATATAAATCGCTGTAACTTTTGATAGAAGACTCAGACAAACATGTTTATGGCTTTATCTTATAGAACTCAATGTCCCCGTGCTGGGCAAACAGGTTTTGCAGCCGTTTGAGCTAAGATTTTAAAATTATTCACATAATGAAAACCTATACTTTGTTTCAGGCGAGTTTCCCATTCAAATGCATGTAACAGTGAGAAACGCATTGTCTTGGCGAAATAAAGCGCTTTTGAACAACTTCATATAAATCGCTGTAACTTTTGATAGAAGACTCAGACAAACATGTTTATGGCTTTATCTTATAGAACTCAATATCCCCGTGCTGGGCAAACAGAACAGGTTTTGCAGCCGTTTGAGCTAAGATTTTAAAATTATTCACATAATGAAAACCTATACTTTGTCTCAGGCGAGTTTCCCATTCAAATGCATGTAACAGTGAGAAACGCATTGTCTTGGCGAAATAAAGCGTTTTTGAACAACTTCATATAAATCGCTGTAACTTTTGATAGAAGACTCAGACAAACATGTTTATGGCTTTATCTTATAGAACTCAATATCCCCGTGCTGGGCAAACAGAACAGGTTTTGCAGCCGTTTGAGCTAAGATTTTAAAATTATTCACATAATGAAAACCTATACTTTGTTTCAGGCGAGTTTCCCATTCAAATGCATGTAACAGTGAGAAACGCATTGTCTTGGCGAAATAAAGCGTTTTTGTACAACTTCATATAAATAGCTGTAACTTTTGATAGAAGATTCAGATATACGTATTCATGACTTTATCTTATAGAACTCAATGTCCCCGTGCTGGGCAAACAGGTTTTGCAGCCGTTTGAGCTAAGATTTTAAAATTATTCACATAATGAAAACCTATACTTTGTTTCAGGCGAGTTTCCCATTCAAATGCATGTAACAGTGAGAAACGCATTGTCTTGGCGAAATAAAGCGTTTTTGAACAACTTCATATAAATCGCTGTAACTTTTGATAGAAGACTCAGACAAACATGTTTATGGCTTTATCTTATAGAACTCAATATCCCCGTGCTGGGCAAACAGAACAGGTTTTGCAGCCGTTTGAGCTAAGATTTTAAAATTATTCACATAATGAAAACCTATACTTTGTTTCAGGCGAGTTTCCCATTCAAATGCATGTAACAGTGAGAAACGCATTGTCTTGGCGAAATAAAGCGTTTTTGAACAACTTCATATAAATCGCTGTAACTTTTGATAGAAGACTCAGACAAACATGTTTATGGCTTTATCTTATAGAACTCAATGTCCCCGTGCTGGGCAAACAGAACAGGTTTTGCAGCCGTTTGAGCTAAGATTTTAAAATTATTCACATAATGAAAACCTATACTTTGTTTCAGGCGAGTTTCCCATTCAAATGCATGTAACAGTGAGAAACGCATTGTCTTGGCGAAATAAAGCGTTTTTGAACAACTTCATATAAATCGCTGTAACTTTTGATAGAAGACTCAGACAAACATGTTTATGGCTTTATCTTATAGAACTCAATATCCCCGTGCTGGGCAAACAGAACAGGTTTTGCAGCCGTTTGAGCTAAGAGTTTAAAATTATTCACATAATGAAAACCTATACTTTGTTTCAGGCGAGTTTCCCATTCAAATGCATGTAACAGTGAGAAACGCATTGTCTTGGCGAAATAAAGCGTTTTTGTACAACTTCATATAAATAGCTGTAACTTTTGATAGAAGATTCAGATATACGTATTCATGACTTTATCTTATAGAACTCAATGTCCCCGTGCTGGGCAAACAGGTTTTGCAGCCGTTTGAGCTAAGATTTTAAAATTATTCACATAATGAAAACCTATACTTTGTTTCAGGCGAGTTTCCCATTCAAATGCATGTAACAGTGAGAAACGCATTGTCTTGGCGAAATAAAGCGTTTTTGAACAACTTCATATAAATCGCTGTAACTTTTGATAGAAGACTCAGACAAACATGTTTATGGCTTTATCTTATAGAACTCAATATCCCCGTGCTGGGCAAACAGAACAGGTTTTGCAGCCGTTTGAGCTAAGATTTTAAAATTATTCACATAATGAAAACCTATACTTTGTTTCAGGCGAGTTTCCCATTCAAATGCATGTAACAGTGAGAAACGCATTGTCTTGGCGAAATAAAGCGTTTTTGTACAACTTCATATAAATAGCTGTAACTTTTGATAGAAGATTCAGATATACGTATTCATGACTTTATCTTATAGAACTCAATGTCCCCGTGCTGGGCAAACAGGTTTTGCAGCCGTTTGAGCTAAGATTTTAAAATTATTCACATAATGAAAACCTATACTTTGTTTCAGGCGAGTTTCCCATTCAAATGCATGTAACAGTGAGAAACGCATTGTCTTGGCGAAATAAAGCGTTTTTGAACAACTTCATATAAATCGCTGTAACTTTTGATAGAAGACTCAGACAAACATGTTTATGGCTTTATCTTATAGAACTCAATATCCCCGTGCTGGGCAAACAGAACAGGTTTTGCAGCCGTTTGAGCTAAGATTTTAAAATTATTCACATAATGAAAACCTATACTTTGTTTCAGGCGAGTTTCCCATTCAAATGCATGTAACAGTGAGAAACGCATTGTCTTGGCGAAATAAAGCGTTTTTGAACAACTTCATATAAATCGCTGTAACTTTTGATAGAAGACTCAGACAAACATGTTTATGGCTTTATCTTATAGAACTCAATATCCCCGTGCTGGGCAAACAGAACAGGTTTTGCAGCCGTTTGAGCTAAGATTTTAAAATTATTCACATAATGAAAACCTATACTTTGTTTCAGGCGAGTTTCCCATTCAAATGCATGTAACAGTGAGAAACGCATTGTCTTGGCGAAATAAAGCGTTTTTGTACAACTTCATATAAATAGCTGTAACTTTTGATAGAAGATTCAGATATACGTATTCATGACTTTATCTTATAGAACTCAATGTCCCCGTGCTGGGCAAACAGAACAGGTTTTGCAGCCGTTTGAGCTAAGATTTTAAAATTATTCACATAATGAAAACCTATACTTTGTTTCAGGCGAGTTTCCCATTCAAATGCATGTAACAGTGAGAAACGCATTGTCTTGGCGAAATAAAGCGTTTTTGAACAACTTCATATAAATCGCTGTAACTTTTGATAGAAGACTCAGACAAACATGTTTATGGCTTTATCTTATAGAACTCAATATCCCCGTGCTGGGCAAACAGAACAGGTTTTGCAGCCGTTTGAGCTAAGATTTTAAAATTATTCACATAATGAAAACCTATACTTTGTTTCAGGCGAGTTTCCCATTCAAATGCATGTAACAGTGAGAAACGCATTGTCTTGGCGAAATAAAGCGTTTTTGAACAACTTCATATAAATCGCTGTAACTTTTGATAGAAGACTCAGACAAACATGTTTATGGCTTTATCTTATAGAACTCAATATCCCCGTGCTGGGCAAACAGAACAGGTTTTGCAGCCGTTTGAGCTAAGATTTTAAAATTATTCACATAATGAAAACCTATACTTTGTTTCAGGCGAGTTTCCCATTCAAATGCATGTAACAGTGAGAAACGCATTGTCTTGGCGAAATAAAGCGTTTTTGTACAACTTCATATAAATAGCTGTAACTTTTGATAGAAGATTCAGATATACGTATTCATGACTTTATCTTATAGAACTCAATGTCCCCGTGCTGGGCAAACAGGTTTTGCAGCCGTTTGAGCTAAGATTTTAAAATTATTCACATAATGAAAACCTATACTTTGTTTCAGGCGAGTTTCCCATTCAAATGCATGTAACAGTGAGAAACGCATTGTCTTGGCGAAATAAAGCGTTTTTGAACAACTTCATATAAATCGCTGTAACTTTTGATAGAAGACTCAGACAAACATGTTTATGGCTTTATCTTATAGAACTCAATATCCCCGTGCTGGGCAAACAGAACAGGTTTTGCAGCCGTTTGAGCTAAGATTTTAAAATTATTCACATAATGAAAACCTATACTTTGTTTCAGGCGAGTTTCCCATTCAAATGCATGTAACAGTGAGAAACGCATTGTCTTGGCGAAATAAAGCGTTTTTGAACAACTTCATATAAATCGCTGTAACTTTTGATAGAAGACTCAGACAAACATGTTTATGGCTTTATCTTATAGAACTCAATGTCCCCGTGCTGGGCAAACAGGTTTTGCAGCCGTTTGAGCTAAGATTTTAAAATTATTCACATAATGAAAACCTATACTTTGTTTCAGGCGAGTTTCCCATTCAAATGCATGTAACAGTGAGAAACGCATTGTCTTGGCGAAATAAAGCGTTTTTGAACAACTTCATATAAATCGCTGTAACTTTTGATAGAAGACTCAGACAAACATGTTTATGGCTTTATCTTATAGAACTCAATATCCCCGTGCTGGGCAAACAGGTTTTGCAGCCGTTTGAGCTAAGATTTTAAAATTATTCACATAATGAAAACCTATACTTTGTTTCAGGCGAGTTTCCCATTCAAATGCATGTAACAGTGAGAAACGCATTGTCTTGGCGAAATAAAGCGTTTTTGAACAACTTCATATAAATCGCTGTAACTTTTGATAGAAGACTCAGACAAACATGTTTATGGCTTTATCTTATAGAACTCAATATCCCCGTGCTGGGCAAACAGAACAGGTTTTGCAGCCGTTTGAGCTAAGATTTTAAAATTATTCACATAATGAAAACCTATACTTTGTCTCAGGCGAGTTTCCCATTCAAATGCATGTAACAGTGAGAAACGCATTGTCTTGGCGAAATAAAGCGTTTTTGAACAACTTCATATAAATCACTGTAACTTTTGATAGAAGACTCAGACAAACATGTTTATGGCTTTATCTTATAGAACTCAATATCCCCGTGCTGGGCAAACAGAACAGGTTTTGCAGCCGTTTGAGCTAAGATTTTAAAATTATTCACATAATGAAAACCTATACTTTGTTTCAGGCGAGTTTCCCATTCAAATGCATGTAACAGTGAGAAACGCATTGTCTTGGCGAAATAAAGCGTTTTTGTACAACTTCATATAAATAGCTGTAACTTTTGATAGAAGATTCAGATATACGTATTCATGACTTTATCTTATAGAACTCAATATCCCCGTGCTGGGCAAACAGGTTTTGCAGCCGTTTGAGCTAAGATTTTAAAATTATTCACATAATGAAAACCTATACTTTGTTTCAGGCGAGTTTCCCATTCAAATGCATGTAACAGTGAGAAACGCATTGTCTTGGCGAAATAAAGCGTTTTTGAACAACTTCATATAAATCGCTGTAACTTTTGATAGAAGACTCAGACAAACATGTTTATGGCTTTATCTTATAGAACTCAATGTCCCCGTGCTGGGCAAACAGAACAGGTTTTGCAGCCGTTTGAGCTAAGATTTTAAAATTATTCACATAATGAAAACCTATACTTTGTTTCAGGCGAGTTTCCCATTCAAATGCATGTAACAGTGAGAAACGCATTGTCTTGGCGAAATAAAGCGTTTTTGAACAACTTCATATAAATCGCTGTAACTTTTGATAGAAGACTCAGACAAACATGTTTATGGCTTTATCTTATAGAACTCAATATCCCCGTGCTGGGCAAACAGAACAGGTTTTGCAGCCGTTTGAGCTAAGATTTTAAAATTATTCACATAATGAAAACCTATACTTTGTTTCAGGCGAGTTTCCCATTCAAATGCATGTAACAGTGAGAAACGCATTGTCTTGGCGAAATAAAGCGTTTTTGAACAACTTCATATAAATCGCTGTAACTTTTGATGGAAGATTCAGATATACGTATTCATGACTTTATCTTATAGAACTCAATGTCCCCGTGCTGGGCAAACAGGTTTTGCAGCCGTTTGAGCTAAGATTTTAAAATTATTCACATAACGAAAACCTATACTTTGTCTCAGGCGAGTTTCCCATTCAAATGCATGTAACAGTGAGAAACGCATTGTCTTGGCGAAATAAAGCGTTTTTGAACAACTTCATATAAATCGCTGTAACTTTTGATGGAAGACTCAGACAAACATGTTTATGGCTTTATCTTATAGAACTTAATATCCCCGTGCTGGGCAAACAGGTTTTGCAGCCGTTTGAGCTAAGATTTTAAAATTATTCACATAATGAAAACCTATACTTTGTTTCAGGCGAGTTTCCCATTCAAATGCATGTAACAGTGAGAAACGCATTGTCTTGGCGAAATAAAGCGTTTTTGAACAACTTCATATAAATCGCTGTAACTTTTGATAGAAGACTCAGACAAACATGTTTATGGCTTTATCTTATAGAACTCAATATCCCCGTGCTGGGCAAACAGAACAGGTTTTGCAGCCGTTTGAGCTAAGATTTTAAAATTATTCACATAATGAAAACCTATACTTTGTTTCAGGCGAGTTTCCCATTCAAATGCATGTAACAGTGAGAAACGCATTGTCTTGGCGAAATAAAGCGTTTTTGAACAACTTCATATAAATCGCTGTAACTTTTGATAGAAGACTCAGACAAACATGTTTATGGCTTTATCTTATAGAACTCAATATCCCCGTGCTGGGCAAACAGGTTTTGCAGCCGTTTGAGCTAAGATTTTAAAATTATTCACATAATGAAAACCTATACTTTGTTTCAGGCGAGTTTCCCATTCAAATGCATGTAACAGTGAGAAACGCATTGTCTTGGCGAAATAAAGCGTTTTTGAACAACTTCATATAAATCGCTGTAACTTTTGATGGAAGACTCAGACAAACATGTTTATGGTTTTATCTTATAGAACTCAATGTCCCCGTGCTGGGCAAACAGGTTTTGCAGCCGTTTGAGCTAAGATTTTAAAATTATTCACATAATGAAAACCTATACTTTGTTTCAGGCGAGTTTCCCATTCAAATGCATGTAACAGTGAGAAACGCATTGTCTTGGCGAAATAAAGCGTTTTTGAACAACTTCATATAAATCGCTGTAACTTTTGATGGAAGATTCAGATATACTATTCATGACTTTATCTTATAGAACTCAATGTCCCCGTGCTGGGCAAACAGGTTTTGCAGCCGTTTGAGCTAAGATTTTAAAATTATTCACATAATGAAAACCTATACTTTGTCTCAGGCGAGTTTCCCATTCAAATGCATGTAACAGTGAGAAACGCATTGTCTTGGCGAAATAAAGCGTTTTTTAACAACTTCATATAAATCGCTGTAACTTTTGATAGAAGACTCAGACAAACATGTTTATGGCTTTATCTTATAGAACTCAATATCCCCGTGCTGGGCAAACAGGTTTTGCAGCCGTTTGAGCTAAGATTTTAAAATTATTCACATAATGAAAACCTATACTTTGTTTCAGGCGAGTTTCCCATTCAAATGCATGTAACAGTGAGAAACGCATTGTCTTGGCGAAATAAAGCGTTTTTGAACAACTTCATATAAATCGCTGTAACTTTTGATAGAAGACTCAGACAAACATGTTTATGGCTTTATCTTATAGAACTCAATGTCCCCGTGCTGGGCAAACAGAACAGGTTTTGCAGCCGTTTGAGCTAAGATTTTAAAATTATTCACATAATGAAAACCTATACTTTGTCTCAGGCGAGTTTCCCATTCAAATGCATGTAACAGTGAGAAACGCATTGTCTTGGCGAAATAAAGCGTTTTTGAACAACTTCATATAAATCGCTGTAACTTTTGATAGAAGACTCAGACAAACATGTTTATGGCTTTATCTTATAGAACTCAATATCCCCGTGCTGGGCAAACAGGTTTTGCAGCCGTTTGAGCTAAGATTTTAAAATTATTCACATAATGAAAACCTATACTTTGTTTCAGGCGAGTTTCCCATTCAAATGCATGTAACAGTGAGAAACGCATTGTCTTGGCGAAATAAAGCGTTTTTGAACAACTTCATATAAATCGCTGTAACTTTTGATGGAAGACTCAGACAAACATGTTTATGGCTTTATCTTATAGAACTTAATATCCCCGTGCTGGGCAAACAGGTTTTGCAGCCGTTTGAGCTAAGATTTTAAAATTATTCACATAATGAAAACCTATACTTTGTTTCAGGCGAGTTTCCCATTCAAATGCATGTAACAGTGAGAAACGCATTGTCTTGGCGAAATAAAGCGTTTTTGAACAACTTCATATAAATCGCTGTAACTTTTGATAGAAGACTCAGACAAACATGTTTATGGCTTTATCTTATAGAACTCAATATCCCCGTGCTGGGCAAACAGAACAGGTTTTGCAGCCGTTTGAGCTAAGATTTTAAAATTATTCACATAATGAAAACCTATACTTTGTTTCAGGCGAGTTTCCCATTCAAATGCATGTAACAGTGAGAAACGCATTGTCTTGGCGAAATAAAGCGTTTTTGAACAACTTCATATAAATCGCTGTAACTTTTGATAGAAGACTCAGACAAACATGTTTATGGCTTTATCTTATAGAACTCAATGTCCCCGTGCTGGGCAAACAGGTTTTGCAGCCGTTTGAGCTAAGATTTTAAAATTATTCACATAATGAAAACCTATACTTTGTTTCAGGCGAGTTTCCCATTCAAATGCATGTAACAGTGAGAAACGCATTGTCTTGGCGAAATAAAGCGTTTTTGAACAACTTCATATAAATCGCTGTAACTTTTGATGGAAGATTCAGATATACTATTCATGACTTTATCTTATAGAACTCAATGTCCCCGTGCTGGGCAAACAGGTTTTGCAGCCGTTTGAGCTAAGATTTTAAAATTATTCACATAATGAAAACCTATACTTTGTCTCAGGCGAGTTTCCCATTCAAATGCATGTAACAGTGAGAAACGCATTGTCTTGGCGAAATAAAGCGTTTTTTAACAACTTCATATAAATCGCTGTAACTTTTGATAGAAGACTCAGACAAACATGTTTATGGCTTTATCTTATAGAACTCAATATCCCCGTGCTGGGCAAACAGGTTTTGCAGCCGTTTGAGCTAAGATTTTAAAATTATTCACATAATGAAAACCTATACTTTGTTTCAGGCGAGTTTCCCATTCAAATGCATGTAACAGTGAGAAACGCATTGTCTTGGCGAAATAAAGCGTTTTTGAACAACTTCATATAAATCGCTGTAACTTTTGATAGAAGACTCAGACAAACATGTTTATGGCTTTATCTTATAGAACTCAATGTCCCCGTGCTGGGCAAACAGAACAGGTTTTGCAGCCGTTTGAGCTAAGATTTTAAAATTATTCACATAATGAAAACCTATACTTTGTTTCAGGCGAGTTTCCCATTCAAATGCATGTAACAGTGAGAAACGCATTGTCTTGGCGAAATAAAGCGTTTTTGAACAACTTCATATAAATCGCTGTAACTTTTGATAGAAGACTCAGACAAACATGTTTATGGCTTTATCTTATAGAACTCAATGTCCCCGTGCTGGGCAAACAGGTTTTGCAGCCGTTTGAGCTAAGATTTTAAAATTATTCACATAATGAAAACCTATACTTTGTTTCAGGCGAGTTTCCCATTCAAATGCATGTAACAGTGAGAAACGCATTGTCTTGGCGAAATAAAGCGTTTTTGAACAACTTCATATAAATCGCTGTAACTTTTGATAGAAGACTCAGACAAACATGTTTATGGCTTTATCTTATAGAACTCAATGTCCCCGTGCTGGGCAAACAGGTTTTGCAGCCGTTTGAGCTAAGATTTTAAAATTATTCACATAATGAAAACCTATACTTTGTTTCAGGCGAGTTTCCCATTCAAATGCATGTAACAGTGAGAAACGCATTGTCTTGGCGAAATAAAGCGTTTTTGAACAACTTCATATAAATCGCTGTAACTTTTGATAGAAGACTCAGACAAACATGTTTATGGCTTTATCTTATAGAACTCAATGTCCCCGTGCTGGGCAAACAGGTTTTGCAGCCGTTTGAGCTAAGATTTTAAAATTATTCACATAATGAAAACCTATACTTTGTTTCAGGCGAGTTTCCCATTCAAATGCATGTAACAGTGAGAAACGCATTGTCTTGGCGAAATAAAGCGTTTTTGAACAACTTCATATAAATCGCTGTAACTTTTGATGGAAGATTCAGATATACGTATTCATGACTTTATCTTATAGAACTCAATGTCCCCGTGCTGGGCAAACAGGTTTTGCAGCCGTTTGAGCTAAGATTTTAAAATTATTCACATAATGAAAACCTATACTTTGTTTCAGGCGAGTTTCCCATTCAAATGCATGTAACAGTGAGAAACGCATTGTCTTGGCGAAATAAAGCGTTTTTGAACAACTTCATATAAATCGCTGTAACTTTTGATAGAAGACTCAGACAAACATGTTTATGGCTTTATCTTATAGAACTCAATATCCCCGTGCTGGGCAAACAGAACAGGTTTTGCAGCCGTTTGAGCTAAGATTTTAAAATTATTCACATAATGAAAACCTATACTTTGTCTCAGGCGAGTTTCCCATTCAAATGCATGTAACAGTGAGAAACGCATTGTCTTGGCGAAATAAAGCGTTTTTGAACAACTTCATATAAATCGCTGTAACTTTTGATAGAAGACTCAGACAAACATGTTTATGGCTTTATCTTATAGAACTCAATATCCCCGTGCTGGGCAAACAGAACAGGTTTTGCAGCCGTTTGAGCTAAGATTTTAAAATTATTCACATAATGAAAACCTATACTTTGTTTCAGGCGAGTTTCCCATTCAAATGCATGTAACAGTGAGAAACGCATTGTCTTGGCGAAATAAAGCGTTTTTGTACAACTTCATATAAATAGCTGTAACTTTTGATAGAAGATTCAGATATACGTATTCATGACTTTATCTTATAGAACTCAATGTCCCCGTGCTGGGCAAACAGGTTTTGCAGCCGTTTGAGCTAAGATTTTAAAATTATTCACATAATGAAAACCTATACTTTGTTTCAGGCGAGTTTCCCATTCAAATGCATGTAACAGTGAGAAACGCATTGTCTTGGCGAAATAAAGCGTTTTTGAACAACTTCATATAAATCGCTGTAACTTTTGATAGAAGACTCAGACAAACATGTTTATGGCTTTATCTTATAGAACTCAATATCCCCGTGCTGGGCAAACAGAACAGGTTTTGCAGCCGTTTGAGCTAAGATTTTAAAATTATTCACATAATGAAAACCTATACTTTGTTTCAGGCGAGTTTCCCATTCAAATGCATGTAACAGTGAGAAACGCATTGTCTTGGCGAAATAAAGCGTTTTTGAACAACTTCATATAAATCGCTGTAACTTTTGATAGAAGACTCAGACAAACATGTTTATGGCTTTATCTTATAGAACTCAATATCCCCGTGCTGGGCAAACAGAACAGGTTTTGCAGCCGTTTGAGCTAAGATTTTAAAATTATTCACATAATGAAAACCTATACTTTGTCTCAGGCGAGTTTCCCATTCAAATGCATGTAACAGTGAGAAACGCATTGTCTTGGCGAAATAAAGCGTTTTTGAACAACTTCATATAAATCGCTGTAACTTTTGATAGAAGACTCAGACAAACATGTTTATGGCTTTATCTTATAGAACTCAATATCCCCGTGCTGGGCAAACAGAACAGGTTTTGCAGCCGTTTGAGCTAAGATTTTAAAATTATTCACATAATGAAAACCTATACTTTGTTTCAGGCGAGTTTCCCATTCAAATGCATGTAACAGTGAGAAACGCATTGTCTTGGCGAAATAAAGCGTTTTTGTACAACTTCATATAAATAGCTGTAACTTTTGATAGAAGATTCAGATATACGTATTCATGACTTTATCTTATAGAACTCAATGTCCCCGTGCTGGGCAAACAGGTTTTGCAGCCGTTTGAGCTAAGATTTTAAAATTATTCACATAATGAAAACCTATACTTTGTTTCAGGCGAGTTTCCCATTCAAATGCATGTAACAGTGAGAAACGCATTGTCTTGGCGAAATAAAGCGTTTTTGAACAACTTCATATAAATCGCTGTAACTTTTGATAGAAGACTCAGACAAACATGTTTATGGCTTTATCTTATAGAACTCAATATCCCCGTGCTGGGCAAACAGAACAGGTTTTGCAGCCGTTTGAGCTAAGATTTTAAAATTATTCACATAATGAAAACCTATACTTTGTTTCAGGCGAGTTTCCCATTCAAATGCATGTAACAGTGAGAAACGCATTGTCTTGGCGAAATAAAGCGTTTTTGTACAACTTCATATAAATAGCTGTAACTTTTGATAGAAGATTCAGATATACGTATTCATGACTTTATCTTATAGAACTCAATATCCCCGTGCTGGGCAAACAGGTTTTGCAGCCGTTTGAGCTAAGATTTTAAAATTATTCACATAATGAAAACCTATACTTTGTTTCAGGCGAGTTTCCCATTCAAATGCATGTAACAGTGAGAAACGCATTGTCTTGGCGAAATAAAGCGTTTTTGAACAACTTCATATAAATCGCTGTAACTTTTGATAGAAGACTCAGACAAACATGTTTATGGCTTTATCTTATAGAACTCAATATCCCCGTGCTGGGCAAACAGAACAGGTTTTGCAGCCGTTTGAGCTAAGATTTTAAAATTATTCACATAATGAAAACCTATACTTTGTTTCAGGCGAGTTTCCCATTCAAATGCATGTAACAGTGAGAAACGCATTGTCTTGGCGAAATAAAGCGTTTTTGAACAACTTCATATAAATCGCTGTAACTTTTGATGGAAGATTCAGATATACGTATTCATGACTTTATCTTATAGAACTCAATGTCCCCGTGCTGGGCAAACAGGTTTTGCAGCCGTTTGAGCTAAGATTTTAAAATTATTCACATAATGAAAACCTATACTTTGTTTCAGGCGAGTTTCCCATTCAAATGCATGTAACAGTGAGAAACGCATTGTCTTGGCGAAATAAAGCGTTTTTGAACAACTTCATATAAATCGCTGTAACTTTTGATAGAAGACTCAGACAAACATGTTTATGGCTTTATCTTATAGAACTCAATATCCCCGTGCTGGGCAAACAGAACAGGTTTTGCAGCCGTTTGAGCTAAGATTTTAAAATTATTCACATAATGAAAACCTATACTTTGTTTCAGGCGAGTTTCCCATTCAAATGCATGTAACAGTGAGAAACGCATTGTCTTGGCGAAATAAAGCGTTTTTGAACAACTTCATATAAATCGCTGTAACTTTTGATAGAAGACTCAGACAAACATGTTTATGGCTTTATCTTATAGAACTCAATGTCCCCGTGCTGGGCAAACAGGTTTTGCAGCCGTTTGAGCTAAGATTTTAAAATTATTCACATAATGAAAACCTATACTTTGTTTCAGGCGAGTTTCCCATTCAAATGCATGTAACAGTGAGAAACGCATTGTCTTGGCGAAATAAAGCGTTTTTGAACAACTTCATATAAATCGCTGTAACTTTTGATAGAAGACTCAGACAAACATGTTTATGGCTTTATCTTATAGAACTCAATGTCCCCGTGCTGGGCAAACAGAACAGGTTTTGCAGCCGTTTGAGCTAAGATTTTAAAATTATTCACATAATGAAAACCTATACTTTGTCTCAGGCGAGTTTCCCATTCAAATGCATGTAACAGTGAGAAACGCATTGTCTTGGCGAAATAAAGCGTTTTTGAACAACTTCATATAAATCGCTGTAACTTTTGATAGAAGACTCAGACAAACATGTTTATGGCTTTATCTTATAGAACTCAATATCCCCGTGCTGGGCAAACAGAACAGGTTTTGCAGCCGTTTGAGCTAAGATTTTAAAATTATTCACATAATGAAAACCTATACTTTGTTTCAGGCGAGTTTCCCATTCAAATGCATGTAACAGTGAGAAACGCATTGTCTTGGCGAAATAAAGCGTTTTTGTACAACTTCATATAAATAGCTGTAACTTTTGATAGAAGATTCAGATATACGTATTCATGACTTTATCTTATAGAACTCAATATCCCCGTGCTGGGCAAACAGGTTTTGCAGCCGTTTGAGCTAAGATTTTAAAATTATTCACATAATGAAAACCTATACTTTGTTTCAGGCGAGTTTCCCATTCAAATGCATGTAACAGTGAGAAACGCATTGTCTTGGCGAAATAAAGCGTTTTTGAACAACTTCATATAAATCGCTGTAACTTTTGATAGAAGACTCAGACAAACATGTTTATGGCTTTATCTTATAGAACTCAATATCCCCGTGCTGGGCAAACAGAACAGGTTTTGCAGCCGTTTGAGCTAAGATTTTAAAATTATTCACATAATGAAAACCTATACTTTGTTTCAGGCGAGTTTCCCATTCAAATGCATGTAACAGTGAGAAACGCATTGTCTTGGCGAAATAAAGCGTTTTTGTACAACTTCATATAAATAGCTGTAACTTTTGATAGAAGATTCAGATATACGTATTCATGACTTTATCTTATAGAACTCAATATCCCCGTGCTGGGCAAACAGGTTTTGCAGCCGTTTGAGCTAAGATTTTAAAATTATTCACATAATGAAAACCTATACTTTGTTTCAGGCGAGTTTCCCATTCAAATGCATGTAACAGTGAGAAACGCATTGTCTTGGCGAAATAAAGCGTTTTTGAACAACTTCATATAAATCGCTGTAACTTTTGATAGAAGACTCAGACAAACATGTTTATGGCTTTATCTTATAGAACTCAATGTCCCCGTGCTGGGCAAACAGAACAGGTTTTGCAGCCGTTTGAGCTAAGATTTTAAAATTATTCACATAATGAAAACCTATACTTTGTTTCAGGCGAGTTTCCCATTCAAATGCATGTAACAGTGAGAAACGCATTGTCTTGGCGAAATAAAGCATTTTTGAACAACTTCATATAAATCGCTGTAACTTTTGATAGAAGACTCAGACAAACATGTTTATGGCTTTATCTTATAGAACTCAATATCCCCGTGCTGGGCAAACAGAACAGGTTTTGCAGCCGTTTGAGCTAAGATTTTAAAATTATTCACATAATGAAAACCTATACTTTGTTTCAGGCGAGTTTCCCATTCAAATGCATGTAACAGTGAGAAACGCATTGTCTTGGCGAAATAAAGCGTTTTTGAACAACTTCATATAAATCGCTGTAACTTTTGATGGAAGATTCAGATATACGTATTCATGACTTTATCTTATAGAACTCAATGTCCCCGTGCTGGGCAAACAGGTTTTGCAGCCGTTTGAGCTAAGATTTTAAAATTATTCACATAACGAAAACCTATACTTTGTCTCAGGCGAGTTTCCCATTCAAATGCATGTAACAGTGAGAAACGCATTGTCTTGGCGAAATAAAGCGTTTTTGAACAACTTCATATAAATCGCTGTAACTTTTGATGGAAGACTCAGACAAACATGTTTATGGCTTTATCTTATAGAACTTAATATCCCCGTGCTGGGCAAACAGGTTTTGCAGCCGTTTGAGCTAAGATTTTAAAATTATTCACATAATGAAAACCTATACTTTGTTTCAGGCGAGTTTCCCATTCAAATGCATGTAACAGTGAGAAACGCATTGTCTTGGCGAAATAAAGCGTTTTTGAACAACTTCATATAAATCGCTGTAACTTTTGATAGAAGACTCAGACAAACATGTTTATGGCTTTATCTTATAGAACTCAATATCCCCGTGCTGGGCAAACAGAACAGGTTTTGCAGCCGTTTGAGCTAAGATTTTAAAATTATTCACATAATGAAAACCTATACTTTGTTTCAGGCGAGTTTCCCATTCAAATGCATGTAACAGTGAGAAACGCATTGTCTTGGCGAAATAAAGCGTTTTTGAACAACTTCATATAAATCGCTGTAACTTTTGATAGAAGACTCAGACAAACATGTTTATGGCTTTATCTTATAGAACTCAATATCCCCGTGCTGGGCAAACAGGTTTTGCAGCCGTTTGAGCTAAGATTTTAAAATTATTCACATAATGAAAACCTATACTTTGTTTCAGGCGAGTTTCCCATTCAAATGCATGTAACAGTGAGAAACGCATTGTCTTGGCGAAATAAAGCGTTTTTGAACAACTTCATATAAATCGCTGTAACTTTTGATGGAAGACTCAGACAAACATGTTTATGGCTTTATCTTATAGAACTTAATATCCCCGTGCTGGGCAAACAGGTTTTGCAGCCGTTTGAGCTAAGATTTTAAAATTATTCACATAATGAAAACCTATACTTTGTTTCAGGCGAGTTTCCCATTCAAATGCATGTAACAGTGAGAAACGCATTGTCTTGGCGAAATAAAGCGTTTTTGAACAACTTCATATAAATCGCTGTAACTTTTGATAGAAGACTCAGACAAACATGTTTATGGTTTTATCTTATAGAACTCAATGTCCCCGTGCTGGGCAAACAGGTTTTGCAGCCGTTTGAGCTAAGATTTTAAAATTATTCACATAATGAAAACCTATACTTTGTTTCAGGCGAGTTTCCCATTCAAATGCATGTAACAGTGAGAAACGCATTGTCTTGGCGAAATAAAGCGTTTTTGAACAACTTCATATAAATCGCTGTAACTTTTGATGGAAGATTCAGATATACTATTCATGACTTTATCTTATAGAACTCAATGTCCCCGTGCTGGGCAAACAGGTTTTGCAGCCGTTTGAGCTAAGATTTTAAAATTATTCACATAATGAAAACCTATACTTTGTCTCAGGCGAGTTTCCCATTCAAATGCATGTAACAGTGAGAAACGCATTGTCTTGGCGAAATAAAGCGTTTTTTAACAACTTCATATAAATCGCTGTAACTTTTGATAGAAGACTCAGACAAACATGTTTATGGCTTTATCTTATAGAACTCAATATCCCCGTGCTGGGCAAACAGGTTTTGCAGCCGTTTGAGCTAAGATTTTAAAATTATTCACATAATGAAAACCTATACTTTGTTTCAGGCGAGTTTCCCATTCAAATGCATGTAACAGTGAGAAACGCATTGTCTTGGCGAAATAAAGCGTTTTTGAACAACTTCATATAAATCGCTGTAACTTTTGATAGAAGACTCAGACAAACATGTTTATGGCTTTATCTTATAGAACTCAATGTCCCCGTGCTGGGCAAACAGAACAGGTTTTGCAGCCGTTTGAGCTAAGATTTTAAAATTATTCACATAATGAAAACCTATACTTTGTCTCAGGCGAGTTTCCCATTCAAATGCATGTAACAGTGAGAAACGCATTGTCTTGGCGAAATAAAGCGTTTTTGAACAACTTCATATAAATCGCTGTAACTTTTGATAGAAGACTCAGACAAACATGTTTATGGCTTTATCTTATAGAACTCAATATCCCCGTGCTGGGCAAACAGGTTTTGCAGCCGTTTGAGCTAAGATTTTAAAATTATTCACATAATGAAAACCTATACTTTGTTTCAGGCGAGTTTCCCATTCAAATGCATGTAACAGTGAGAAACGCATTGTCTTGGCGAAATAAAGCGTTTTTGAACAACTTCATATAAATCGCTGTAACTTTTGATGGAAGACTCAGACAAACATGTTTATGGCTTTATCTTATAGAACTTAATATCCCCGTGCTGGGCAAACAGGTTTTGCAGCCGTTTGAGCTAAGATTTTAAAATTATTCACATAATGAAAACCTATACTTTGTTTCAGGCGAGTTTCCCATTCAAATGCATGTAACAGTGAGAAACGCATTGTCTTGGCGAAATAAAGCGTTTTTGAACAACTTCATATAAATCGCTGTAACTTTTGATAGAAGACTCAGACAAACATGTTTATGGCTTTATCTTATAGAACTCAATATCCCCGTGCTGGGCAAACAGAACAGGTTTTGCAGCCGTTTGAGCTAAGATTTTAAAATTATTCACATAATGAAAACCTATACTTTGTTTCAGGCGAGTTTCCCATTCAAATGCATGTAACAGTGAGAAACGCATTGTCTTGGCGAAATAAAGCGTTTTTGAACAACTTCATATAAATCGCTGTAACTTTTGATAGAAGACTCAGACAAACATGTTTATGGCTTTATCTTATAGAACTCAATGTCCCCGTGCTGGGCAAACAGGTTTTGCAGCCGTTTGAGCTAAGATTTTAAAATTATTCACATAATGAAAACCTATACTTTGTTTCAGGCGAGTTTCCCATTCAAATGCATGTAACAGTGAGAAACGCATTGTCTTGGCGAAATAAAGCGTTTTTGAACAACTTCATATAAATCGCTGTAACTTTTGATGGAAGATTCAGATATACTATTCATGACTTTATCTTATAGAACTCAATGTCCCCGTGCTGGGCAAACAGGTTTTGCAGCCGTTTGAGCTAAGATTTTAAAATTATTCACATAATGAAAACCTATACTTTGTCTCAGGCGAGTTTCCCATTCAAATGCATGTAACAGTGAGAAACGCATTGTCTTGGCGAAATAAAGCGTTTTTTAACAACTTCATATAAATCGCTGTAACTTTTGATAGAAGACTCAGACAAACATGTTTATGGCTTTATCTTATAGAACTCAATATCCCCGTGCTGGGCAAACAGGTTTTGCAGCCGTTTGAGCTAAGATTTTAAAATTATTCACATAATGAAAACCTATACTTTGTTTCAGGCGAGTTTCCCATTCAAATGCATGTAACAGTGAGAAACGCATTGTCTTGGCGAAATAAAGCGTTTTTGAACAACTTCATATAAATCGCTGTAACTTTTGATAGAAGACTCAGACAAACATGTTTATGGCTTTATCTTATAGAACTCAATGTCCCCGTGCTGGGCAAACAGAACAGGTTTTGCAGCCGTTTGAGCTAAGATTTTAAAATTATTCACATAATGAAAACCTATACTTTGTTTCAGGCGAGTTTCCCATTCAAATGCATGTAACAGTGAGAAACGCATTGTCTTGGCGAAATAAAGCGTTTTTGAACAACTTCATATAAATCGCTGTAACTTTTGATAGAAGACTCAGACAAACATGTTTATGGCTTTATCTTATAGAACTCAATGTCCCCGTGCTGGGCAAACAGGTTTTGCAGCCGTTTGAGCTAAGATTTTAAAATTATTCACATAATGAAAACCTATACTTTGTTTCAGGCGAGTTTCCCATTCAAATGCATGTAACAGTGAGAAACGCATTGTCTTGGCGAAATAAAGCGTTTTTGAACAACTTCATATAAATCGCTGTAACTTTTGATAGAAGACTCAGACAAACATGTTTATGGCTTTATCTTATAGAACTCAATGTCCCCGTGCTGGGCAAACAGGTTTTGCAGCCGTTTGAGCTAAGATTTTAAAATTATTCACATAATGAAAACCTATACTTTGTTTCAGGCGAGTTTCCCATTCAAATGCATGTAACAGTGAGAAACGCATTGTCTTGGCGAAATAAAGCGTTTTTGAACAACTTCATATAAATCGCTGTAACTTTTGATAGAAGACTCAGACAAACATGTTTATGGCTTTATCTTATAGAACTCAATGTCCCCGTGCTGGGCAAACAGGTTTTGCAGCCGTTTGAGCTAAGATTTTAAAATTATTCACATAATGAAAACCTATACTTTGTTTCAGGCGAGTTTCCCATTCAAATGCATGTAACAGTGAGAAACGCATTGTCTTGGCGAAATAAAGCGTTTTTGAACAACTTCATATAAATCGCTGTAACTTTTGATGGAAGATTCAGATATACGTATTCATGACTTTATCTTATAGAACTCAATGTCCCCGTGCTGGGCAAACAGGTTTTGCAGCCGTTTGAGCTAAGATTTTAAAATTATTCACATAATGAAAACCTATACTTTGTTTCAGGCGAGTTTCCCATTCAAATGCATGTAACAGTGAGAAACGCATTGTCTTGGCGAAATAAAGCGTTTTTGAACAACTTCATATAAATCGCTGTAACTTTTGATAGAAGACTCAGACAAACATGTTTATGGCTTTATCTTATAGAACTCAATATCCCCGTGCTGGGCAAACAGAACAGGTTTTGCAGCCGTTTGAGCTAAGATTTTAAAATTATTCACATAATGAAAACCTATACTTTGTCTCAGGCGAGTTTCCCATTCAAATGCATGTAACAGTGAGAAACGCATTGTCTTGGCGAAATAAAGCGTTTTTGAACAACTTCATATAAATCGCTGTAACTTTTGATAGAAGACTCAGACAAACATGTTTATGGCTTTATCTTATAGAACTCAATATCCCCGTGCTGGGCAAACAGAACAGGTTTTGCAGCCGTTTGAGCTAAGATTTTAAAATTATTCACATAATGAAAACCTATACTTTGTTTCAGGCGAGTTTCCCATTCAAATGCATGTAACAGTGAGAAACGCATTGTCTTGGCGAAATAAAGCGTTTTTGTACAACTTCATATAAATAGCTGTAACTTTTGATAGAAGATTCAGATATACGTATTCATGACTTTATCTTATAGAACTCAATGTCCCCGTGCTGGGCAAACAGGTTTTGCAGCCGTTTGAGCTAAGATTTTAAAATTATTCACATAATGAAAACCTATACTTTGTTTCAGGCGAGTTTCCCATTCAAATGCATGTAACAGTGAGAAACGCATTGTCTTGGCGAAATAAAGCGTTTTTGAACAACTTCATATAAATCGCTGTAACTTTTGATAGAAGACTCAGACAAACATGTTTATGGCTTTATCTTATAGAACTCAATATCCCCGTGCTGGGCAAACAGAACAGGTTTTGCAGCCGTTTGAGCTAAGATTTTAAAATTATTCACATAATGAAAACCTATACTTTGTTTCAGGCGAGTTTCCCATTCAAATGCATGTAACAGTGAGAAACGCATTGTCTTGGCGAAATAAAGCGTTTTTGAACAACTTCATATAAATCGCTGTAACTTTTGATAGAAGACTCAGACAAACATGTTTATGGCTTTATCTTATAGAACTCAATATCCCCGTGCTGGGCAAACAGAACAGGTTTTGCAGCCGTTTGAGCTAAGATTTTAAAATTATTCACATAATGAAAACCTATACTTTGTCTCAGGCGAGTTTCCCATTCAAATGCATGTAACAGTGAGAAACGCATTGTCTTGGCGAAATAAAGCGTTTTTGAACAACTTCATATAAATCGCTGTAACTTTTGATAGAAGACTCAGACAAACATGTTTATGGCTTTATCTTATAGAACTCAATATCCCCGTGCTGGGCAAACAGAACAGGTTTTGCAGCCGTTTGAGCTAAGATTTTAAAATTATTCACATAATGAAAACCTATACTTTGTTTCAGGCGAGTTTCCCATTCAAATGCATGTAACAGTGAGAAACGCATTGTCTTGGCGAAATAAAGCGTTTTTGTACAACTTCATATAAATAGCTGTAACTTTTGATAGAAGATTCAGATATACGTATTCATGACTTTATCTTATAGAACTCAATGTCCCCGTGCTGGGCAAACAGGTTTTGCAGCCGTTTGAGCTAAGATTTTAAAATTATTCACATAATGAAAACCTATACTTTGTTTCAGGCGAGTTTCCCATTCAAATGCATGTAACAGTGAGAAACGCATTGTCTTGGCGAAATAAAGCGTTTTTGAACAACTTCATATAAATCGCTGTAACTTTTGATAGAAGACTCAGACAAACATGTTTATGGCTTTATCTTATAGAACTCAATATCCCCGTGCTGGGCAAACAGAACAGGTTTTGCAGCCGTTTGAGCTAAGATTTTAAAATTATTCACATAATGAAAACCTATACTTTGTTTCAGGCGAGTTTCCCATTCAAATGCATGTAACAGTGAGAAACGCATTGTCTTGGCGAAATAAAGCGTTTTTGTACAACTTCATATAAATAGCTGTAACTTTTGATAGAAGATTCAGATATACGTATTCATGACTTTATCTTATAGAACTCAATATCCCCGTGCTGGGCAAACAGGTTTTGCAGCCGTTTGAGCTAAGATTTTAAAATTATTCACATAATGAAAACCTATACTTTGTTTCAGGCGAGTTTCCCATTCAAATGCATGTAACAGTGAGAAACGCATTGTCTTGGCGAAATAAAGCGTTTTTGAACAACTTCATATAAATCGCTGTAACTTTTGATAGAAGACTCAGACAAACATGTTTATGGCTTTATCTTATAGAACTCAATATCCCCGTGCTGGGCAAACAGAACAGGTTTTGCAGCCGTTTGAGCTAAGATTTTAAAATTATTCACATAATGAAAACCTATACTTTGTTTCAGGCGAGTTTCCCATTCAAATGCATGTAACAGTGAGAAACGCATTGTCTTGGCGAAATAAAGCGTTTTTGAACAACTTCATATAAATCGCTGTAACTTTTGATGGAAGATTCAGATATACGTATTCATGACTTTATCTTATAGAACTCAATGTCCCCGTGCTGGGCAAACAGGTTTTGCAGCCGTTTGAGCTAAGATTTTAAAATTATTCACATAATGAAAACCTATACTTTGTTTCAGGCGAGTTTCCCATTCAAATGCATGTAACAGTGAGAAACGCATTGTCTTGGCGAAATAAAGCGTTTTTGAACAACTTCATATAAATCGCTGTAACTTTTGATAGAAGACTCAGACAAACATGTTTATGGCTTTATCTTATAGAACTCAATATCCCCGTGCTGGGCAAACAGAACAGGTTTTGCAGCCGTTTGAGCTAAGATTTTAAAATTATTCACATAATGAAAACCTATACTTTGTTTCAGGCGAGTTTCCCATTCAAATGCATGTAACAGTGAGAAACGCATTGTCTTGGCGAAATAAAGCGTTTTTGAACAACTTCATATAAATCGCTGTAACTTTTGATAGAAGACTCAGACAAACATGTTTATGGCTTTATCTTATAGAACTCAATGTCCCCGTGCTGGGCAAACAGGTTTTGCAGCCGTTTGAGCTAAGATTTTAAAATTATTCACATAATGAAAACCTATACTTTGTTTCAGGCGAGTTTCCCATTCAAATGCATGTAACAGTGAGAAACGCATTGTCTTGGCGAAATAAAGCGTTTTTGAACAACTTCATATAAATCGCTGTAACTTTTGATAGAAGACTCAGACAAACATGTTTATGGCTTTATCTTATAGAACTCAATGTCCCCGTGCTGGGCAAACAGAACAGGTTTTGCAGCCGTTTGAGCTAAGATTTTAAAATTATTCACATAATGAAAACCTATACTTTGTCTCAGGCGAGTTTCCCATTCAAATGCATGTAACAGTGAGAAACGCATTGTCTTGGCGAAATAAAGCGTTTTTGAACAACTTCATATAAATCGCTGTAACTTTTGATAGAAGACTCAGACAAACATGTTTATGGCTTTATCTTATAGAACTCAATATCCCCGTGCTGGGCAAACAGAACAGGTTTTGCAGCCGTTTGAGCTAAGATTTTAAAATTATTCACATAATGAAAACCTATACTTTGTTTCAGGCGAGTTTCCCATTCAAATGCATGTAACAGTGAGAAACGCATTGTCTTGGCGAAATAAAGCGTTTTTGTACAACTTCATATAAATAGCTGTAACTTTTGATAGAAGATTCAGATATACGTATTCATGACTTTATCTTATAGAACTCAATATCCCCGTGCTGGGCAAACAGGTTTTGCAGCCGTTTGAGCTAAGATTTTAAAATTATTCACATAATGAAAACCTATACTTTGTTTCAGGCGAGTTTCCCATTCAAATGCATGTAACAGTGAGAAACGCATTGTCTTGGCGAAATAAAGCGTTTTTGAACAACTTCATATAAATCGCTGTAACTTTTGATGGAAGATTCAGATATACGTATTCATGACTTTATCTTATAGAACTCAATGTCCCCGTGCTGGGCAAACAGAACAGGTTTTGCAGCCGTTTGAGCTAAGATTTTAAAATTATTCACATAATGAAAACCTATACTTTGTTTCAGGCGAGTTTCCCATTCAAATGCATGTAACAGTGAGAAACGTATTGTCTTGGCGAAATAAAGCGTTTTTGTACAACTTCATATAAATAGCTGTAACTTTTGATAGAAGATTCAGACAAACATGTTTATGGCTTTATCTTATAGAACTCAATATCCCCGTGCTGGGCAAACAGAACAGGTTTTGCAGCCGTTTGAGCTAAGATTTTAAAATTATTCACATAATGAAAACCTATACTTTGTCTCAGGCGAGTTTCCCATTCAAATGCATGTAACAGTGAGAAACGCATTGTCTTGGCGAAATAAAGCGTTTTTGAACAACTTCATATAAATCGCTGTAACTTTTGATAGAAGACTCAGACAAACATGTTTATGGCTTTATCTTATAGAACTCAATATCCCCGTGCTGGGCAAACAGAACAGGTTTTGCAGCCGTTTGAGCTAAGATTTTAAAATTATTCACATAATGAAAACCTATACTTTGTTTCAGGCGAGTTTCCCATTCAAATGCATGTAACAGTGAGAAACGCATTGTCTTGGCGAAATAAAGCGTTTTTGTACAACTTCATATAAATAGCTGTAACTTTTGATAGAAGATTCAGATATACGTATTCATGACTTTATCTTATAGAACTCAATGTCCCCGTGCTGGGCAAACAGGTTTTGCAGCCGTTTGAGCTAAGATTTTAAAATTATTCACATAATGAAAACCTATACTTTGTTTCAGGCGAGTTTCCCATTCAAATGCATGTAACAGTGAGAAACGCATTGTCTTGGCGAAATAAAGCGTTTTTGAACAACTTCATATAAATCGCTGTAACTTTTGATAGAAGACTCAGACAAACATGTTTATGGCTTTATCTTATAGAACTCAATATCCCCGTGCTGGGCAAACAGAACAGGTTTTGCAGCCGTTTGAGCTAAGATTTTAAAATTATTCACATAATGAAAACCTATACTTTGTCTCAGGCGAGTTTCCCATTCAAATGCATGTAACAGTGAGAAACGCATTGTCTTGGCGAAATAAAGCGTTTTTGAACAACTTCATATAAATCGCTGTAACTTTTGATAGAAGACTCAGACAAACATGTTTATGGCTTTATCTTATAGAACTCAATATCCCCGTGCTGGGCAAACAGAACAGGTTTTGCAGCCGTTTGAGCTAAGATTTTAAAATTATTCACATAATGAAAACCTATACTTTGTTTCAGGCGAGTTTCCCATTCAAATGCATGTAACAGTGAGAAACGCATTGTCTTGGCGAAATAAAGCGTTTTTGTACAACTTCATATAAATAGCTGTAACTTTTGATAGAAGATTCAGATATACGTATTCATGACTTTATCTTATAGAACTCAATGTCCCCGTGCTGGGCAAACAGGTTTTGCAGCCGTTTGAGCTAAGATTTTAAAATTATTCACATAATGAAAACCTATACTTTGTTTCAGGCGAGTTTCCCATTCAAATGCATGTAACAGTGAGAAACGCATTGTCTTGGCGAAATAAAGCGTTTTTGAACAACTTCATATAAATCGCTGTAACTTTTGATAGAAGACTCAGACAAACATGTTTATGGCTTTATCTTATAGAACTCAATATCCCCGTGCTGGGCAAACAGAACAGGTTTTGCAGCCGTTTGAGCTAAGATTTTAAAATTATTCACATAATGAAAACCTATACTTTGTTTCAGGCGAGTTTCCCATTCAAATGCATGTAACAGTGAGAAACGCATTGTCTTGGCGAAATAAAGCGTTTTTGTACAACTTCATATAAATAGCTGTAACTTTTGATAGAAGATTCAGATATACGTATTCATGACTTTATCTTATAGAACTCAATATCCCCGTGCTGGGCAAACAGGTTTTGCAGCCGTTTGAGCTAAGATTTTAAAATTATTCACATAATGAAAACCTATACTTTGTTTCAGGCGAGTTTCCCATTCAAATGCATGTAACAGTGAGAAACGCATTGTCTTGGCGAAATAAAGCGTTTTTGAACAACTTCATATAAATCGCTGTAACTTTTGATAGAAGACTCAGACAAACATGTTTATGGCTTTATCTTATAGAACTCAATATCCCCGTGCTGGGCAAACAGAACAGGTTTTGCAGCCGTTTGAGCTAAGATTTTAAAATTATTCACATAATGAAAACCTATACTTTGTTTCAGGCGAGTTTCCCATTCAAATGCATGTAACAGTGAGAAACGCATTGTCTTGGCGAAATAAAGCGTTTTTGAACAACTTCATATAAATCGCTGTAACTTTTGATGGAAGATTCAGATATACGTATTCATGACTTTATCTTATAGAACTCAATGTCCCCGTGCTGGGCAAACAGGTTTTGCAGCCGTTTGAGCTAAGATTTTAAAATTATTCACATAATGAAAACCTATACTTTGTTTCAGGCGAGTTTCCCATTCAAATGCATGTAACAGTGAGAAACGCATTGTCTTGGCGAAATAAAGCGTTTTTGAACAACTTCATATAAATCGCTGTAACTTTTGATAGAAGACTCAGACAAACATGTTTATGGCTTTATCTTATAGAACTCAATATCCCCGTGCTGGGCAAACAGAACAGGTTTTGCAGCCGTTTGAGCTAAGATTTTAAAATTATTCACATAATGAAAACCTATACTTTGTTTCAGGCGAGTTTCCCATTCAAATGCATGTAACAGTGAGAAACGCATTGTCTTGGCGAAATAAAGCGTTTTTGAACAACTTCATATAAATCGCTGTAACTTTTGATAGAAGACTCAGACAAACATGTTTATGGCTTTATCTTATAGAACTCAATGTCCCCGTGCTGGGCAAACAGGTTTTGCAGCCGTTTGAGCTAAGATTTTAAAATTATTCACATAATGAAAACCTATACTTTGTTTCAGGCGAGTTTCCCATTCAAATGCATGTAACAGTGAGAAACGCATTGTCTTGGCGAAATAAAGCGTTTTTGAACAACTTCATATAAATCGCTGTAACTTTTGATAGAAGACTCAGACAAACATGTTTATGGCTTTATCTTATAGAACTCAATGTCCCCGTGCTGGGCAAACAGAACAGGTTTTGCAGCCGTTTGAGCTAAGATTTTAAAATTATTCACATAATGAAAACCTATACTTTGTCTCAGGCGAGTTTCCCATTCAAATGCATGTAACAGTGAGAAACGCATTGTCTTGGCGAAATAAAGCGTTTTTGAACAACTTCATATAAATCGCTGTAACTTTTGATAGAAGACTCAGACAAACATGTTTATGGCTTTATCTTATAGAACTCAATATCCCCGTGCTGGGCAAACAGAACAGGTTTTGCAGCCGTTTGAGCTAAGATTTTAAAATTATTCACATAATGAAAACCTATACTTTGTTTCAGGCGAGTTTCCCATTCAAATGCATGTAACAGTGAGAAACGCATTGTCTTGGCGAAATAAAGCGTTTTTGTACAACTTCATATAAATAGCTGTAACTTTTGATAGAAGATTCAGATATACGTATTCATGACTTTATCTTATAGAACTCAATATCCCCGTGCTGGGCAAACAGGTTTTGCAGCCGTTTGAGCTAAGATTTTAAAATTATTCACATAATGAAAACCTATACTTTGTTTCAGGCGAGTTTCCCATTCAAATGCATGTAACAGTGAGAAACGCATTGTCTTGGCGAAATAAAGCGTTTTTGAACAACTTCATATAAATCGCTGTAACTTTTGATGGAAGATTCAGATATACGTATTCATGACTTTATCTTATAGAACTCAATGTCCCCGTGCTGGGCAAACAGAACAGGTTTTGCAGCCGTTTGAGCTAAGATTTTAAAATTATTCACATAATGAAAACCTATACTTTGTTTCAGGCGAGTTTCCCATTCAAATGCATGTAACAGTGAGAAACGTATTGTCTTGGCGAAATAAAGCGTTTTTGTACAACTTCATATAAATAGCTGTAACTTTTGATAGAAGATTCAGACAAACATGTTTATGGCTTTATCTTATAGAACTCAATATCCCCGTGCTGGGCAAACAGAACAGGTTTTGCAGCCGTTTGAGCTAAGATTTTAAAATTATTCACATAATGAAAACCTATACTTTGTCTCAGGCGAGTTTCCCATTCAAATGCATGTAACAGTGAGAAACGCATTGTCTTGGCGAAATAAAGCGTTTTTGAACAACTTCATATAAATCGCTGTAACTTTTGATAGAAGACTCAGACAAACATGTTTATGGCTTTATCTTATAGAACTCAATATCCCCGTGCTGGGCAAACAGAACAGGTTTTGCAGCCGTTTGAGCTAAGATTTTAAAATTATTCACATAATGAAAACCTATACTTTGTTTCAGGCGAGTTTCCCATTCAAATGCATGTAACAGTGAGAAACGCATTGTCTTGGCGAAATAAAGCGTTTTTGTACAACTTCATATAAATAGCTGTAACTTTTGATAGAAGATTCAGATATACGTATTCATGACTTTATCTTATAGAACTCAATGTCCCCGTGCTGGGCAAACAGGTTTTGCAGCCGTTTGAGCTAAGATTTTAAAATTATTCACATAATGAAAACCTATACTTTGTTTCAGGCGAGTTTCCCATTCAAATGCATGTAACAGTGAGAAACGCATTGTCTTGGCGAAATAAAGCGTTTTTGAACAACTTCATATAAATCGCTGTAACTTTTGATAGAAGACTCAGACAAACATGTTTATGGCTTTATCTTATAGAACTCAATATCCCCGTGCTGGGCAAACAGAACAGGTTTTGCAGCCGTTTGAGCTAAGATTTTAAAATTATTCACATAATGAAAACCTATACTTTGTTTCAGGCGAGTTTCCCATTCAAATGCATGTAACAGTGAGAAACGCATTGTCTTGGCGAAATAAAGCGTTTTTGAACAACTTCATATAAATCGCTGTAACTTTTGATAGAAGACTCAGACAAACATGTTTATGGCTTTATCTTATAGAACTCAATATCCCCGTGCTGGGCAAACAGAACAGGTTTTGCAGCCGTTTGAGCTAAGATTTTAAAATTATTCACATAATGAAAACCTATACTTTGTTTCAGGCGAGTTTCCCATTCAAATGCATGTAACAGTGAGAAACGCATTGTCTTGGCGAAATAAAGCGTTTTTGAACAACTTCATATAAATCGCTGTAACTTTTGATAGAAGACTCAGACAAACATGTTTATGGCTTTATCTTATAGAACTCAATATCCCCGTGCTGGGCAAACAGAACAGGTTTTGCAGCCGTTTGAGCTAAGATTTTAAAATTATTCACATAATGAAAACCTATACTTTGTTTCAGGCGAGTTTCCCATTCAAATGCATGTAACAGTGAGAAACGCATTGTCTTGGCGAAATAAAGCGTTTTTGAACAACTTCATATAAATCGCTGTAACTTTTGATGGAAGATTCAGATATACGTATTCATGACTTTATCTTATAGAACTCAATGTCCCCGTGCTGGGCAAACAGGTTTTGCAGCCTTTTGAGCTAAGATTTTAAAATTATTCACATAATGAAAACCTATACTTTGTTTCAGGCGAGTTTCCCATTCAAATGCATGTAACAGTGAGAAACGCATTGTCTTGGCGAAATAAAGCGTTTTTGAACAACTTCATATAAATCGCTGTAACTTTTGATAGAAGACTCAGACAAACATGTTTATGGCTTTATCTTATAGAACTCAATATCCCCGTGCTGGGCAAACAGAACAGGTTTTGCAGCCGTTTGAGCTAAGATTTTAAAATTATTCACATAATGAAAACCTATACTTTGTTTCAGGCGAGTTTCCCATTCAAATGCATGTAACAGTGAGAAACGCATTGTCTTGGCGAAATAAAGCGTTTTTGAACAACTTCATATAAATCGCTGTAACTTTTGATAGAAGACTCAGACAAACATGTTTATGGCTTTATCTTATAGAACTCAATGTCCCCGTGCTGGGCAAACAGGTTTTGCAGCCGTTTGAGCTAAGATTTTAAAATTATTCACATAATGAAAACCTATACTTTGTTTCAGGCGAGTTTCCCATTCAAATGCATGTAACAGTGAGAAACGCATTGTCTTGGCGAAATAAAGCGTTTTTGAACAACTTCATATAAATCGCTGTAACTTTTGATAGAAGACTCAGACAAACATGTTTATGGCTTTATCTTATAGAACTCAATATCCCCGTGCTGGGCAAACAGAACAGGTTTTGCAGCCGTTTGAGCTAAGATTTTAAAATTATTCACATAATGAAAACCTATACTTTGTCTCAGGCGAGTTTCCCATTCAAATGCATGTAACAGTGAGAAACGCATTGTCTTGGCGAAATAAAGCGTTTTTGAACAACTTCATATAAATCGCTGTAACTTTTGATAGAAGACTCAGACAAACATGTTTATGGCTTTATCTTATAGAACTCAATATCCCCGTGCTGGGCAAACAGAACAGGTTTTGCAGCCGTTTGAGCTAAGATTTTAAAATTATTCACATAATGAAAACCTATACTTTGTTTCAGGCGAGTTTCCCATTCAAATGCATGTAACAGTGAGAAACGCATTGTCTTGGCGAAATAAAGCGTTTTTGTACAACTTCATATAAATAGCTGTAACTTTTGATAGAAGATTCAGATATACGTATTCATGACTTTATCTTATAGAACTCAATATCCCCGTGCTGGGCAAACAGAACAGGTTTTGCAGCCGTTTGAGCTAAGATTTTAAAATTATTCACATAATGAAAACCTATACTTTGTTTCAGGCGAGTTTCCCATTCAAATGCATGTAACAGTGAGAAACGCATTGTCTTGGCGAAATAAAGCGTTTTTGTACAACTTCATATAAATAGCTGTAACTTTTGATAGAAGATTCAGATATACGTATTCATGACTTTATCTTATAGAACTCAATATCCCCGTGCTGGGCAAACAGAACAGGTTTTGCAGCCGTTTGAGCTAAGATTTTAAAATTATTCACATAATGAAAACCTATACTTTGTCTCAGGCGAGTTTCCCATTCAAATGCATGTAACAGTGAGAAACGCATTGTCTTGGCGAAATAAAGCGTTTTTGAACAACTTCATATAAATCGCTGTAACTTTTGATAGAAGACTCAGACAAACATGTTTATGGCTTTATCTTATAGAACTCAATATCCCCGTGCTGGGCAAACAGAACAGGTTTTGCAGCCGTTTGAGCTAAGATTTTAAAATTATTCACATAATGAAAACCTATACTTTGTTTCAGGCGAGTTTCCCATTCAAATGCATGTAACAGTGAGAAACGCATTGTCTTGGCGAAATAAAGCGTTTTTGTACAACTTCATATAAATAGCTGTAACTTTTGATAGAAGATTCAGATATACGTATTCATGACTTTATCTTATAGAACTCAATGTCCCCGTGCTGGGCAAACAGGTTTTGCAGCCGTTTGAGCTAAGATTTTAAAATTATTCACATAATGAAAACCTATACTTTGTTTCAGGCGAGTTTCCCATTCAAATGCATGTAACAGTGAGAAACGCATTGTCTTGGCGAAATAAAGCGTTTTTGAACAACTTCATATAAATCGCTGTAACTTTTGATAGAAGACTCAGACAAACATGTTTATGGCTTTATCTTATAGAACTCAATATCCCCGTGCTGGGCAAACAGAACAGGTTTTGCAGCCGTTTGAGCTAAGATTTTAAAATTATTCACATAATGAAAACCTATACTTTGTTTCAGGCGAGTTTCCCATTCAAATGCATGTAACAGTGAGAAACGCATTGTCTTGGCGAAATAAAGCGTTTTTGAACAACTTCATATAAATCGCTGTAACTTTTGATAGAAGACTCAGACAAACATGTTTATGGCTTTATCTTATAGAACTCAATGTCCCCGTGCTGGGCAAACAGGTTTTGCAGCCGTTTGAGCTAAGATTTTAAAATTATTCACATAATGAAAACCTATACTTTGTTTCAGGCGAGTTTCCCATTCAAATGCATGTAACAGTGAGAAACGCATTGTCTTGGCGAAATAAAGCGTTTTTGAACAACTTCATATAAATCGCTGTAACTTTTGATAGAAGACTCAGACAAACATGTTTATGGCTTTATCTTATAGAACTCAATATCCCCGTGCTGGGCAAACAGAACAGGTTTTGCAGCCGTTTGAGCTAAGATTTTAAAATTATTCACATAATGAAAACCTATACTTTGTTTCAGGCGAGTTTCCCATTCAAATGCATGTAACAGTGAGAAACGCATTGTCTTGGCGAAATAAAGCGTTTTTGAACAACTTCATATAAATCGCTGTAACTTTTGATAGAAGACTCAGACAAACATGTTTATGGCTTTATCTTATAGAACTCAATATCCCCGTGCTGGGCAAACAGAACAGGTTTTGCAGCCGTTTGAGCTAAGATTTTAAAATTATTCACATAATGAAAACCTATACTTTGTTTCAGGCGAGTTTCCCATTCAAATGCATGTAACAGTGAGAAACGCATTGTCTTGGCGAAATAAAGCGTTTTTGAACAACTTCATATAAATCGCTGTAACTTTTGATGGAAGATTCAGATATACGTATTCATGACTTTATCTTATAGAACTCAATGTCCCCGTGCTGGGCAAACAGGTTTTGCAGCCTTTTGAGCTAAGATTTTAAAATTATTCACATAATGAAAACCTATACTTTGTTTCAGGCGAGTTTCCCATTCAAATGCATGTAACAGTGAGAAACGCATTGTCTTGGCGAAATAAAGCGTTTTTGAACAACTTCATATAAATCGCTGTAACTTTTGATAGAAGACTCAGACAAACATGTTTATGGCTTTATCTTATAGAACTCAATATCCCCGTGCTGGGCAAACAGAACAGGTTTTGCAGCCGTTTGAGCTAAGATTTTAAAATTATTCACATAATGAAAACCTATACTTTGTTTCAGGCGAGTTTCCCATTCAAATGCATGTAACAGTGAGAAACGCATTGTCTTGGCGAAATAAAGCGTTTTTGTACAACTTCATATAAATAGCTGTAACTTTTGATAGAAGATTCAGATATACGTATTCATGACTTTATCTTATAGAACTCAATATCCCCGTGCTGGGCAAACAGGTTTTGCAGCCGTTTGAGCTAAGATTTTAAAATTATTCACATAATGAAAACCTATACTTTGTTTCAGGCGAGTTTCCCATTCAAATGCATGTAACAGTGAGAAACGCATTGTCTTGGCGAAAGAAAGCGTTTTTGAACAACTTCATATAAATCGCTGTAACTTTTGATAGAAGACTCAGACAAACATGTTTATGGCTTTATCTTATAGAACTCAATGTCCCCGTGCTGGGCAAACAGGTTTTGCAGCCGTTTGAGCTAAGATTTTAAAGTTATTCACATAATGAAAACCTATACTTTGTTTCAGGCGAGTTTCCCATTCAAATGCATGTAACAGTGAGAAACGCATTGTCTTGGCGAAATAAAGCGTTTTTGAACAACTTCATATAAATCGCTGTAACTTTTGATGGAAGATTCAGATATACGTATTCATGACTTTATCTTATAGAACTCAATGTCCCCGTGCTGGGCAAACAGGTTTTGCAGCCGTTTGAGCTAAGATTTTAAAATTATTCACATAATGAAAACCTATACTTTGTTTCAGGCGAGTTTCCCATTCAAATGCATGTAACAGTGAGAAACGCATTGTCTTGGCGAAATAAAGCGTTTTTGAACAACTTCATATAAATCGCTGTAACTTTTGATAGAAGACTCAGACAAACATGTTTATGGCTTTATCTTATAGAACTCAATATCCCCGTGCTGGGCAAACAGAACAGGTTTTGCAGCCGTTTGAGCTAAGATTTTAAAATTATTCACATAATGAAAACCTATACTTTGTTTCAGGCGAGTTTCCCATTCAAATGCATGTAACAGTGAGAAACGCATTGTCTTGGCGAAATAAAGCGTTTTTGAACAACTTCATATAAATCGCTGTAACTTTTGATAGAAGACTCAGACAAACATGTTTATGGCTTTATCTTATAGAACTCAATGTCCCCGTGCTGGGCAAACAGGTTTTGCAGCCGTTTGAGCTAAGATTTTAAAATTATTCACATAATGAAAACCTATACTTTGTTTCAGGCGAGTTTCCCATTCAAATGCATGTAACAGTGAGAAACGCATTGTCTTGGCGAAATAAAGCGTTTTTGAACAACTTCATATAAATCGCTGTAACTTTTGATAGAAGACTCAGACAAACATGTTTATGGCTTTATCTTATAGAACTCAATATCCCCGTGCTGGGCAAACAGAACAGGTTTTGCAGCCGTTTGAGCTAAGATTTTAAAATTATTCACATAATGAAAACCTATACTTTGTTTCAGGCGAGTTTCCCATTCAAATGCATGTAACAGTGAGAAACGCATTGTCTTGGCGAAATAAAGCGTTTTTGAACAACTTCATATAAATCGCTGTAACTTTTGATGGAAGATTCAGATATACGTATTCATGACTTTATCTTATAGAACTCAATGTCCCCGTGCTGGGCAAACAGGTTTTGCAGCCGTTTGAGCTAAGATTTTAAAATTATTCACATAATGAAAACCTATACTTTGTTTCAGGCGAGTTTCCCATTCAAATGCATGTAACAGTGAGAAACGCATTGTCTTGGCGAAATAAAGCGTTTTTGTACAACTTCATATAAATAGCTGTAACTTTTGATAGAAGATTCAGATATACGTATTCATGACTTTATCTTATAGAACTCAATATCCCCGTGCTGGGCAAACAGGTTTTGCAGCCGTTTGAGCTAAGATTTTAAAATTATTCACATAATGAAAACCTATACTTTGTTTCAGGCGAGTTTCCCATTCAAATGCATGTAACAGTGAGAAACGCATTGTCTTGGCGAAATAAAGCGTTTTTGAACAACTTCATATAAATCGCTGTAACTTTTGATAGAAGACTCAGACAAACATGTTTATGGCTTTATCTTATAGAACTCAATATCCCCGTGCTGGGCAAACAGAACAGGTTTTGCAGCCGTTTGAGCTAAGATTTTAAAATTATTCACATAATGAAAACCTATACTTTGTCTCAGGCGAGTTTCCCATTCAAATGCATGTAACAGTGAGAAACACATTGTCTTGGCGAAATAAAGCGTTTTTGAACAACTTCATATAAATCGCTGTAACTTTTGATAGAAGACTCAGACAAACATGTTTATGGCTTTATCTTATAGAACTCAATATCCCCGTGCTGGGCAAACAGAACAGGTTTTGCAGCCGTTTGAGCTAAGATTTTAAAATTATTCACATAATGAAAACCTATACTTTGTTTCAGGCGAGTTTCCCATTCAAATGCATGTAACAGTGAGAAACGTATTGTCTTGGCGAAATAAAGCGTTTTTGTACAACTTCATATAAATAGCTGTAACTTTTGATAGAAGATTCAGATATACGTATTCATGACTTTATCTTATAGAACTCAATATCCCCGTGCTGGGCAAACAGGTTTTGCAGCCGTTTGAGCTAAGATTTTAAAATTATTCACATAATGAAAACCTATACTTTGTTTCAGGCGAGTTTCCCATTCAAATGCATGTAACAGTGAGAAACGCATTGTCTTGGCGAAATAAAGCGTTTTTGAACAACTTCATATAAATCGCTGTAACTTTTGATAGAAGACTCAGACAAACATGTTTATGGCTTTATCTTATAGAACTCAATATCCCCGTGCTGGGCAAACAGAACAGGTTTTGCAGCCGTTTGAGCTAAGATTTTAAAATTATTCACATAATGAAAACCTATACTTTGTTTCAGGCGAGTTTCCCATTCAAATGCATGTAACAGTGAGAAACGCATTGTCTTGGCGAAAGAAAGCGTTTTTGAACAACTTCATATAAATCGCTGTAACTTTTGATAGAAGACTCAGACAAACATGTTTATGGCTTTATCTTATAGAACTCAATGTCCCCGTGCTGGGCAAACAGGTTTTGCAGCCGTTTGAGCTAAGATTTTAAAATTATTCACATAATGAAAACCTATACTTTGTTTCAGGCGAGTTTCCCATTCAAATGCATGTAACAGTGAGAAACGCATTGTCTTGGCGAAATAAAGCGTTTTTGAACAACTTCATATAAATCGCTGTAACTTTTGATAGAAGACTCAGACAAACATGTTTATGGCTTTATCTTATAGAACTCAATATCCCCGTGCTGGGCAAACAGAACAGGTTTTGCAGCCGTTTGAGCTAAGATTTTAAAATTATTCACATAATGAAAACCTATACTTTGTTTCAGGCGAGTTTCCCATTCAAATGCATGTAACAGTGAGAAACGCATTGTCTTGGCGAAATAAAGCGTTTTTGTACAACTTCATATAAATAGCTGTAACTTTTGATAGAAGATTCAGATATACGTATTCATGACTTTATCTTATAGAACTCAATATCCCCGTGCTGGGCAAACAGGTTTTGCAGCCGTTTGAGCTAAGATTTTAAAATTATTCACATAATGAAAACCTATACTTTGTTTCAGGCGAGTTTCCCATTCAAATGCATGTAACAGTGAGAAACGCATTGTCTTGGCGAAATAAAGCGTTTTTGAACAACTTCATATAAATCGCTGTAACTTTTGATGGAAGATTCAGATATACGTATTCATGACTTTATCTTATAGAACTCAATGTCCCCGTGCTGGGCAAACAGAACAGGTTTTGCAGCCGTTTGAGCTAAGATTTTAAAATTATTCACATAATGAAAACCTATACTTTGTTTCAGGCGAGTTTCCCATTCAAATGCATGTAACAGTGAGAAACGCATTGTCTTGGCGAAATAAAGCGTTTTTGTACAACTTCATATAAATAGCTGTAACTTTTGATAGAAGATTCAGATATACGTATTCATGACTTTATCTTATAGAAGTCAATATCCCCGTGCTGGGCAAACAGGTTTTGCAGCCGTTTGAGCTAAGATTTTAAAATTATTCACATAATGAAAACCTATACTTTGTCTCAGGCGAGTTTCCCATTCAAATGCATGTAACAGTGAGAAACGCATTGTCTTGGCGAAATAAAGCGTTTTTGAACAACTTCATATAAATCGCTGTAACTTTTGATAGAAGACTCAGACAAACATGTTTATGGCTTTATCTTATAGAACTCAATATCCCCGTGCTGGGCAAACAGAACAGGTTTTGCAGCCGTTTGAGCTAAGATTTTAAAATTATTCACATAATGAAAACCTATACTTTGTTTCAGGCGAGTTTCCCATTCAAATGCATGTAACAGTGAGAAACGCATTGTCTTGGCGAAATAAAGCGTTTTTGAACAACTTCATATAAATCGCTGTAACTTTTGATAGAAGATTCAGATATACGTATTCATGACTTTATCTTATAGAACTCAATATCCCCGTGCTGGGCAAACAGGTTTTGCAGCCGTTTGAGCTAAGATTTTAAAATTATTCACATAATGAAAACCTATACTTTGTTTCAGGCGAGTTTCCCATTCAAATGCATGTAACAGTGAGAAACGCATTGTCTTGGCGAAATAAAGCGTTTTTGAACAACTTCATATAAATCGCTGTAACTTTTGATGGAAGATTCAGATATACGTATTCATGACTTTATCTTATAGAACTCAATGTCCCCGTGCTGGGCAAACAGGTTTTGCAGCCGTTTGAGCTAAGATTTTAAAATTATTCACATAATGAAAACCTATACTTTGTTTCAGGCGAGTTTCCCATTCAAATGCATGTAACAGTGAGAAACGCATTGTCTTGGCGAAATAAAGCGTTTTTGAACAACTTCATATAAATCGCTGTAACTTTTGATGGAAGATTCAGATATACGTATTCATGACTTTATCTTATAGAACTCAATATCCCCATGCTGGGCAAACAGGTTTTGCAGCCGTTTGAGCTAAGATTTTAAAATTATTCACATAATGAAAACCTATACTTTGTTTCAGGCGAGTTTCCCATTCAAATGCATGTAACAGTGAGAAACGCATTGTCTTGGCGAAAGAAAGCGTTTTTGAACAACTTCATATAAATCGCTGTAACTTTTGATAGAAGACTCAGACAAACATGTTTATGGCTTTATCTTATAGAACTCAATGTCCCCGTGCTGGGCAAACAGGTTTTGCAGCCGTTTGAGCTAAGATTTTAAAATTATTCACATAATGAAAACCTATACTTTGTTTCAGGCGAGTTTCCCATTCAAATGCATGTAACAGTGAGAAACGCATT
The DNA here is from genome assembly GCF_963969265.1 of Rhamphochromis sp. 'chilingali'. Lineage (NCBI taxonomy): Eukaryota > Metazoa > Chordata > Actinopteri > Cichliformes > Cichlidae > Rhamphochromis > Rhamphochromis sp. 'chilingali'. Next base: position 29,497,560 of record NC_137945.1, on the reverse strand, counting down.
GTCTTGGCGAAATAAAGCGTTTTTGAACAACTTCATATAAATCGCTGTAACTTTTGATAGAAGACTCAGACAAACATGTTTATGGCTTTATCTTATAGAACTCAATATCCCCGTGCTGGGCAAACAGAACAGGTTTTGCAGCCGTTTGAGCTAAGATTTTAAAATTATTCACATAATGAAAACCTATACTTTGTTTCAGGCGAGTTTCCCATTCAAATGCATGTAACAGTGAGAAACGCATTGTCTTGGCGAAATAAAGCGTTTTTGTACAACTTCATATAAATAGCTGTAACTTTTGATAGAAGATTCAGATATACGTATTCATGACTTTATCTTATAGAACTCAATATCCCCGTGCTGGGCAAACAGGTTTTGCAGCCGTTTGAGCTAAGATTTTAAAATTATTCACATAATGAAAACCTATACTTTGTTTCAGGCGAGTTTCCCATTCAAATGCATGTAACAGTGAGAAACGCATTGTCTTGGCGAAATAAAGCGTTTTTGAACAACTTCATATAAATCGCTGTAACTTTTGATGGAAGATTCAGATATACGTATTCATGACTTTATCTTATAGAACTCAATGTCCCCGTGCTGGGCAAACAGAACAGGTTTTGCAGCCGTTTGAGCTAAGATTTTAAAATTATTCACATAATGAAAACCTATACTTTGTTTCAGGCGAGTTTCCCATTCAAATGCATGTAACAGTGAGAAACGCATTGTCTTGGCGAAATAAAGCGTTTTTGTACAACTTCATATAAATAGCTGTAACTTTTGATAGAAGATTCAGATATACGTATTCATGACTTTATCTTATAGAAGTCAATATCCCCGTGCTGGGCAAACAGGTTTTGCAGCCGTTTGAGCTAAGATTTTAAAATTATTCACATAATGAAAACCTATACTTTGTCTCAGGCGAGTTTCCCATTCAAATGCATGTAACAGTGAGAAACGCATTGTCTTGGCGAAATAAAGCGTTTTTGAACAACTTCATATAAATCGCTGTAACTTTTGATAGAAGACTCAGACAAACATGTTTATGGCTTTATCTTATAGAACTCAATATCCCCGTGCTGGGCAAACAGAACAGGTTTTGCAGCCGTTTGAGCTAAGATTTTAAAATTATTCACATAATGAAAACCTATACTTTGTTTCAGGCGAGTTTCCCATTCAAATGCATGTAACAGTGAGAAACGCATTGTCTTGGCGAAATAAAGCGTTTTTGAACAACTTCATATAAATCGCTGTAACTTTTGATAGAAGATTCAGATATACGTATTCATGACTTTATCTTATAGAACTCAATATCCCCGTGCTGGGCAAACAGGTTTTGCAGCCGTTTGAGCTAAGATTTTAAAATTATTCACATAATGAAAACCTATACTTTGTTTCAGGCGAGTTTCCCATTCAAATGCATGTAACAGTGAGAAACGCATTGTCTTGGCGAAATAAAGCGTTTTTGAACAACTTCATATAAATCGCTGTAACTTTTGATGGAAGATTCAGATATACGTATTCATGACTTTATCTTATAGAACTCAATGTCCCCGTGCTGGGCAAACAGGTTTTGCAGCCGTTTGAGCTAAGATTTTAAAATTATTCACATAATGAAAACCTATACTTTGTTTCAGGCGAGTTTCCCATTCAAATGCATGTAACAGTGAGAAACGCATTGTCTTGGCGAAATAAAGCGTTTTTGAACAACTTCATATAAATCGCTGTAACTTTTGATAGAAGACTCAGACAAACATGTTTATGGCTTTATCTTATAGAACTCAATATCCCCGTGCTGGGCAAACAGAACAGGTTTTGCAGCCGTTTGAGCTAAGATTTTAAAATTATTCACATAATGAAAACCTATACTTTGTTTCAGGCGAGTTTCCCATTCAAATGCATGTAACAGTGAGAAACGCATTGTCTTGGCGAAATAAAGCGTTTTTGTACAACTTCATATAAATAGCTGTAACTTTTGATAGAAGATTCAGATATACGTATTCATGACTTTATCTTATAGAAGTCAATATCCCCGTGCTGGGCAAACAGGTTTTGCAGCCGTTTGAGCTAAGATTTTAAAATTATTCACATAATGAAAACCTATACTTTGTCTCAGGCGAGTTTCCCATTCAAATGCATGTAACAGTGAGAAACGCATTGTCTTGGCGAAATAAAGCGTTTTTGAACAACTTCATATAAATCGCTGTAACTTTTGATAGAAGACTCAGACAAACATGTTTATGGCTTTATCTTATAGAACTCAATATCCCCGTGCTGGGCAAACAGAACAGGTTTTGCAGCCGTTTGAGCTAAGATTTTAAAATTATTCACATAATGAAAACCTATACTTTGTTTCAGGCGAGTTTCCCATTCAAATGCATGTAACAGTGAGAAACGCATTGTCTTGGCGAAATAAAGCGTTTTTGAACAACTTCATATAAATCGCTGTAACTTTTGATAGAAGACTCAGACAAACATGTTTATGGCTTTATCTTATAGAACTCAATATCCCCGTGCTGGGCAAACAGAACAGGTTTTGCAGCCGTTTGAGCTAAGATTTTAAAATTATTCACATAATGAAAACCTATACTTTGTTTCAGGCGAGTTTCCCATTCAAATGCATGTAACAGTGAGAAACGCATTGTCTTGGCGAAATAAAGCGTTTTTGAACAACTTCATATAAATCGCTGTAACTTTTGATAGAAGACTCAGACAAACATGTTTATGGCTTTATCTTATAGAACTCAATATCCCCGTGCTGGGCAAACAGAACAGGTTTTGCAGCCGTTTGAGCTAAGATTTTAAAATTATTCACATAATGAAAACCTATACTTTGTTTCAGGCGAGTTTCCCATTCAAATGCATGTAACAGTGAGAAACGCATTGTCTTGGCGAAATAAAGCGTTTTTGAACAACTTCATATAAATCGCTGTAACTTTTGATAGAAGACTCAGACAAACATGTTTATGGCTTTATCTTATAGAACTCAATGTCCCCGCGCTGGGCAAACAGGTTTTGCAGCCGTTTGAGCTAAGATTTTAAAATTATTCACATAATGAAAACCTATACTTTGTTTCAGGCGAGTTTCCCATTCAAATGCATGTAACAGTGAGAAACGCATTGTCTTGGCGAAATAAAGCGTTTTTGAACAACTTCATATAAATCGCTGTAACTTTTGATAGAAGACTCAGACAAACATGTTTATGGCTTTATCTTATAGAACTCAATATCCCCGTGCTGGGCAAACAGAACAGGTTTTGCAGCCGTTTGAGCTAAGATTTTAAAATTATTCACATAATGAAAACCTATACTTTGTTTCAGGCGAGTTTCCCATTCAAATGCATGTAACAGTGAGAAACGCATTGTCTTGGCGAAATAAAGCGTTTTTGAACAACTTCATATAAATCGCTGTAACTTTTGATGGAAGATTCAGATATACGTATTCATGACTTTATCTTATAGAACTCAATGTCCCCGTGCTGGGCAAACAGGTTTTGCAGCCGTTTGAGCTAAGATTTTAAAATTATTCACATAATGAAAACCTATACTTTGTTTCAGGCGAGTTTCCCATTCAAATGCATGTAACAGTGAGAAACGCATTGTCTTGGCGAAATAAAGCGTTTTTGAACAACTTCATATAAATCGCTGTAACTTTTGATAGAAGACTCAGACAAACATGTTTATGGCTTTATCTTATAGAACTCAATATCCCCGTGCTGGGCAAACAGAACAGGTTTTGCAGCCGTTTGAGCTAAGATTTTAAAATTATTCACATAATGAAAACCTATACTTTGTCTCAGGCGAGTTTCCCATTCAAATGCATGTAACAGTGAGAAACGCATTGTCTTGGCGAAATAAAGCGTTTTTGAACAACTTCATATAAATCGCTGTAACTTTTGATAGAAGACTCAGACAAACATGTTTATGGCTTTATCTTATAGAACTCCATATCCCCGTGCTGGGCAAACAGAACAGGTTTTGCAGCCGTTTGAGCTAAGATTTTAAAATTATTCACATAATGAAAACCTATACTTTGTTTCAGGCGAGTTTCCCATTCAAATGCATGTAACAGTGAGAAACGCATTGTCTTGGCGAAATAAAGCGTTTTTGAACAACTTCATATAAATCGCTGTAACTTTTGATAGAAGACTCAGACAAACATGTTTATGGCTTTATCTTATAGAACTCAATATCCCCGTGCTGGGCAAACAGAACAGGTTTTGCAGCCGTTTGAGCTAAGATTTTAAAATTATTCACATAATGAAAACCTATACTTTGTTTCAGGCGAGTTTCCCATTCAAATGCATGTAACAGTGAGAAACGCATTGTCTTGGCGAAATAAAGCGTTTTTGAACAACTTCATATAAATCGCTGTAACTTTTGATAGAAGACTCAGACAAACATGTTTATGGCTTTATCTTATAGAACTCAATGTCCCCGTGCTGGGCAAACAGGTTTTGCAGCCATTTGAGCTAAGATTTTAAAATTATTCACATAATGAAAACCTATACTTTGTTTCAGGCGAGTTTCCCATTCAAATGCATGTAACAGTGAGAAACGCATTGTCTTGGCGAAATAAAGCGTTTTTGAACAACTTCATATAAATCGCTGTAACTTTTGATAGAAGACTCAGACAAACATGTTTATGGCTTTATCTTATAGAACTCAATGTCCCCGTGCTGGGCAAACAGGTTTTGCAGCCGTTTGAGCTAAGATTTTAAAATTATTCACATAATGAAAACCTATACTTTGTTTCAGGCGAGTTTCCCATTCAAATGCATGTAACAGTGAGAAACGCATTGTCTTGGCGAAATAAAGCGTTTTTGAACAACTTCATATAAATCGCTGTAACTTTTGATGGAAGATTCAGATATACGTATTCATGACTTTATCTTATAGAACTCAATATCCCCGTGCTGGGCAAACAGGTTTTGCAGCCGTTTGAGCTAAGATTTTAAAATTATTCACATAATGAAAACCTATACTTTGTTTCAGGCGAGTTTCCCATTCAAATGCATGTAACAGTGAGAAACGCATTGTCTTGGCGAAATAAAGCGTTTTTGAACAACTTCATATAAATCGCTGTAACTTTTGATAGAAGACTCAGACAAACATGTTTATGGCTTTATCTTATAGAACTCAATATCCCCGTGCTGGGCAAACAGGTTTTGCAGCCGTTTGAGCTAAGATTTTAAAATTATTCACATAATGAAAACCTATACTTTGTTTCAGGCGAGTTTCCCATTCAAATGCATGTAACAGTGAGAAACGCATTGTCTTGGCGAAATAAAGCGTTTTTGAACAACTTCATATAAATCGCTGTAACTTTTGATAGAAGACTCAGACAAACATGTTTATGGCTTTATCTTATAGAACTCAATATCCCCGTGCTGGGCAAACAGAACAGGTTTTGCAGCCGTTTGAGCTAAGATTTTAAAATTATTCACATAATGAAAACCTATACTTTGTTTCAGGCGAGTTTCCCATTCAAATGCATGTAACAGTGAGAAACGCATTGTCTTGGCGAAATAAAGCGTTTTTGAACAACTTCATATAAATCGCTGTAACTTTTGATGGAAGATTCAGATATACGTATTCATGACTTTATCTTATAGAACTCAATGTCCCCGTGCTGGGCAAACAGGTTTTGCAGCCGTTTGAGCTAAGATTTTAAAATTATTCACATAATGAAAACCTATACTTTGTTTCAGGCGAGTTTCCCATTCAAATGCATGTAACAGTGAGAAACGCATTGTCTTGGCGAAATAAAGCGTTTTTGAACAACTTCATATAAATCGCTGTAACTTTTGATAGAAGACTCAGACAAACATGTTTATGGCTTTATCTTATAGAACTCAATATCCCCGTGCTGGGCAAACAGGTTTTGCAGCCGTTTGAGCTAAGATTTTAAAATTATTCACATAATGAAAACCTATACTTTGTTTCAGGCGAGTTTCCCATTCAAATGCATGTAACAGTGAGAAACGCATTGTCTTGGCGAAATAAAGCGTTTTTGAACAACTTCATATAAATCGCTGTAACTTTTGATAGAAGACTCAGACAAACATGTTTATGGCTTTATCTTATAGAACTCAATATCCCCGTGCTGGGCAAACAGGTTTTGCAGCCGTTTGAGCTAAGATTTTAAAATTATTCACATAATGAAAACCTATACTTTGTTTCAGGCGAGTTTCCCATTCAAATGCATGTAACAGTGAGAAACGCATTGTCTTGGCGAAATAAAGCGTTTTTGAACAACTTCATATAAATCGCTGTAACTTTTGATAGAAGACTCAGACAAACATGTTTATGGCTTTATCTTATAGAACTCAATATCCCCGTGCTGGGCAAACAGAACAGGTTTTGCAGCCGTTTGAGCTAAGATTTTAAAATTATTCACATAATGAAAACCTATACTTTGTTTCAGGCGAGTTTCCCATTCAAATGCATGTAACAGTGAGAAACGCATTGTCTTGGCGAAATAAAGCGTTTTTGAACAACTTCATATAAATCGCTGTAACTTTTGATGGAAGATTCAGATATACGTATTCATGACTTTATCTTATAGAACTCAATGTCCCCGTGCTGGGCAAACAGGTTTTGCAGCCGTTTGAGCTAAGATTTTAAAATTATTCACATAATGAAAACCTATACTTTGTTTCAGGCGAGTTTCCCATTCAAATGCATGTAACAGTGAGAAACGCATTGTCTTGGCGAAATAAAGCGTTTTTGAACAACTTCATATAAATCGCTGTAACTTTTGATAGAAGACTCAGACAAACATGTTTATGGCTTTATCTTATAGAACTCAATATCCCCGTGCTGGGCAAACAGAACAGGTTTTGCAGCCGTTTGAGCTAAGATTTTAAAATTATTCACATAATGAAAACCTATACTTTGTTTCAGGCGAGTTTCCCATTCAAATGCATGTAACAGTGAGAAACGCATTGTCTTGGCGAAATAAAGCGTTTTTGTACAACTTCATATAAATAGCTGTAACTTTTGATAGAAGATTCAGATATACGTATTCATGACTTTATCTTATAGAAGTCAATATCCCCGTGCTGGGCAAACAGGTTTTGCAGCCGTTTGAGCTAAGATTTTAAAATTATTCACATAATGAAAACCTATACTTTGTCTCAGGCGAGTTTCCCATTCAAATGCATGTAACAGTGAGAAACGCATTGTCTTGGCGAAATAAAGCGTTTTTGAACAACTTCATATAAATCGCTGTAACTTTTGATAGAAGACTCAGACAAACATGTTTATGGCTTTATCTTATAGAACTCAATGTCCCCGTGCTGGGCAAACAGGTTTTGCAGCCGTTTGAGCTAAGATTTTAAAATTATTCACATAATGAAAACCTATACTTTGTTTCAGGCGAGTTTCCCATTCAAATGCATGTAACAGTGAGAAACGCATTGTCTTGGCGAAATAAAGCGTTTTTGAACAACTTCATATAAATCGCTGTAACTTTTGATGGAAGATTCAGATATACGTATTCATGACTTTATCTTATAGAACTCAATATCCCCGTGCTGGGCAAACAGGTTTTGCAGCCGTTTGAGCTAAGATTTTAAAATTATTCACATAATGAAAACCTATACTTTGTTTCAGGCGAGTTTCCCATTCAAATGCATGTAACAGTGAGAAACGCATTGTCTTGGCGAAATAAAGCGTTTTTGAACAACTTCATATAAATCGCTGTAACTTTTGATAGAAGACTCAGACAAACATGTTTATGGCTTTATCTTATAGAACTCAATATCCCCGTGCTGGGCAAACAGGTTTTGCAGCCGTTTGAGCTAAGATTTTAAAATTATTCACATAATGAAAACCTATACTTTGTTTCAGGCGAGTTTCCCATTCAAATGCATGTAACAGTGAGAAACGCATTGTCTTGGCGAAATAAAGCGTTTTTGAACAACTTCATATAAATCGCTGTAACTTTTGATAGAAGACTCAGACAAACATGTTTATGGCTTTATCTTATAGAACTCAATATCCCCGTGCTGGGCAAACAGAACAGGTTTTGCAGCCGTTTGAGCTAAGATTTTAAAATTATTCACATAATGAAAACCTATACTTTGTTTCAGGCGAGTTTCCCATTCAAATGCATGTAACAGTGAGAAACGCATTGTCTTGGCGAAATAAAGCGTTTTTGAACAACTTCATATAAATCGCTGTAACTTTTGATGGAAGATTCAGATATACGTATTCATGACTTTATCTTATAGAACTCAATGTCCCCGTGCTGGGCAAACAGGTTTTGCAGCCGTTTGAGCTAAGATTTTAAAATTATTCACATAATGAAAACCTATACTTTGTTTCAGGCGAGTTTCCCATTCAAATGCATGTAACAGTGAGAAACGCATTGTCTTGGCGAAATAAAGCGTTTTTGAACAACTTCATATAAATCGCTGTAACTTTTGATAGAAGACTCAGACAAACATGTTTATGGCTTTATCTTATAGAACTCAATATCCCCGTGCTGGGCAAACAGGTTTTGCAGCCGTTTGAGCTAAGATTTTAAAATTATTCACATAATGAAAACCTATACTTTGTTTCAGGCGAGTTTCCCATTCAAATGCATGTAACAGTGAGAAACGCATTGTCTTGGCGAAATAAAGCGTTTTTGAACAACTTCATATAAATCGCTGTAACTTTTGATAGAAGACTCAGACAAACATGTTTATGGCTTTATCTTATAGAACTCAATATCCCCGTGCTGGGCAAACAGGTTTTGCAGCCGTTTGAGCTAAGATTTTAAAATTATTCACATAATGAAAACCTATACTTTGTTTCAGGCGAGTTTCCCATTCAAATGCATGTAACAGTGAGAAACGCATTGTCTTGGCGAAATAAAGCGTTTTTGAACAACTTCATATAAATCGCTGTAACTTTTGATAGAAGACTCAGACAAACATGTTTATGGCTTTATCTTATAGAACTCAATATCCCCGTGCTGGGCAAACAGAACAGGTTTTGCAGCCGTTTGAGCTAAGATTTTAAAATTATTCACATAATGAAAACCTATACTTTGTTTCAGGCGAGTTTCCCATTCAAATGCATGTAACAGTGAGAAACGCATTGTCTTGGCGAAATAAAGCGTTTTTGAACAACTTCATATAAATCGCTGTAACTTTTGATGGAAGATTCAGATATACGTATTCATGACTTTATCTTATAGAACTCAATGTCCCCGTGCTGGGCAAACAGGTTTTGCAGCCGTTTGAGCTAAGATTTTAAAATTATTCACATAATGAAAACCTATACTTTGTTTCAGGCGAGTTTCCCATTCAAATGCATGTAACAGTGAGAAACGCATTGTCTTGGCGAAATAAAGCGTTTTTGAACAACTTCATATAAATCGCTGTAACTTTTGATAGAAGACTCAGACAAACATGTTTATGGCTTTATCTTATAGAACTCAATATCCCCGTGCTGGGCAAACAGGTTTTGCAGCCGTTTGAGCTAAGATTTTAAAATTATTCACATAATGAAAACCTATACTTTGTTTCAGGCGAGTTTCCCATTCAAATGCATGTAACAGTGAGAAACGCATTGTCTTGGCGAAATAAAGCGTTTTTGAACAACTTCATATAAATCGCTGTAACTTTTGATAGAAGACTCAGACAAACATGTTTATGGCTTTATCTTATAGAACTCAATATCCCCGTGCTGGGCAAACAGGTTTTGCAGCCGTTTGAGCTAAGATTTTAAAATTATTCACATAATGAAAACCTATACTTTGTTTCAGGCGAGTTTCCCATTCAAATGCATGTAACAGTGAGAAACGCATTGTCTTGGCGAAATAAAGCGTTTTTGAACAACTTCATATAAATCGCTGTAACTTTTGATAGAAGACTCAGACAAACATGTTTATGGCTTTATCTTATAGAACTCAATATCCCCGTGCTGGGCAAACAGAACAGGTTTTGCAGCCGTTTGAGCTAAGATTTTAAAATTATTCACATAATGAAAACCTATACTTTGTTTCAGGCGAGTTTCCCATTCAAATGCATGTAACAGTGAGAAACGCATTGTCTTGGCGAAATAAAGCGTTTTTGAACAACTTCATATAAATCGCTGTAACTTTTGATGGAAGATTCAGATATACGTATTCATGACTTTATCTTATAGAACTCAATGTCCCCGTGCTGGGCAAACAGGTTTTGCAGCCGTTTGAGCTAAGATTTTAAAATTATTCACATAATGAAAACCTATACTTTGTTTCAGGCGAGTTTCCCATTCAAATGCATGTAACAGTGAGAAACGCATTGTCTTGGCGAAATAAAGCGTTTTTGAACAACTTCATATAAATCGCTGTAACTTTTGATAGAAGACTCAGACAAACATGTTTATGGCTTTATCTTATAGAACTCAATATCCCCGTGCTGGGCAAACAGAACAGGTTTTGCAGCCGTTTGAGCTAAGATTTTAAAATTATTCACATAATGAAAACCTATACTTTGTTTCAGGCGAGTTTCCCATTCAAATGCATGTAACAGTGAGAAACGCATTGTCTTGGCGAAATAAAGCGTTTTTGTACAACTTCATATAAATAGCTGTAACTTTTGATAGAAGATTCAGATATACGTATTCATGACTTTATCTTATAGAAGTCAATATCCCCGTGCTGGGCAAACAGGTTTTGCAGCCGTTTGAGCTAAGATTTTAAAATTATTCACATAATGAAAACCTATACTTTGTCTCAGGCGAGTTTCCCATTCAAATGCATGTAACAGTGAGAAACGCATTGTCTTGGCGAAATAAAGCGTTTTTGAACAACTTCATATAAATCGCTGTAACTTTTGATAGAAGACTCAGACAAACATGTTTATGGCTTTATCTTATAGAACTCAATATCCCCGTGCTGGGCAAACAGAACAGGTTTTGCAGCCGTTTGAGCTAAGATTTTAAAATTATTCACATAATGAAAACCTATACTTTGTTTCAGGCGAGTTTCCCATTCAAATGCATGTAACAGTGAGAAACGCATTGTCTTGGCGAAATAAAGCGTTTTTGAACAACTTCATATAAATCGCTGTAACTTTTGATAGAAGACTCAGACAAACATGTTTATGGCTTTATCTTATAGAACTCAATATCCCCGTGCTGGGCAAACAGAACAGGTTTTGCAGCCGTTTGAGCTAAGATTTTAAAATTATTCACATAATGAAAACCTATACTTTGTTTCAGGCGAGTTTCCCATTCAAATGCATGTAACAGTGAGAAACGCATTGTCTTGGCGAAATAAAGCGTTTTTGAACAACTTCATATAAATCGCTGTAACTTTTGATAGAAGACTCAGACAAACATGTTTATGGCTTTATCTTATAGAACTCAATATCCCCGTGCTGGGCAAACAGAACAGGTTTTGCAGCCGTTTGAGCTAAGATTTTAAAATTATTCACATAATGAAAACCTATACTTTGTTTCAGGCGAGTTTCCCATTCAAATGCATGTAACAGTGAGAAACGCATTGTCTTGGCGAAATAAAGCGTTTTTGAACAACTTCATATAAATCGCTGTAACTTTTGATAGAAGACTCAGACAAACATGTTTATGGCTTTATCTTATAGAACTCAATGTCCCCGTGCTGGGCAAACAGGTTTTGCAGCCGTTTGAGCTAAGATTTTAAAATTATTCACATAATGAAAACCTATACTTTGTTTCAGGCGAGTTTCCCATTCAAATGCATGTAACAGTGAGAAACGCATTGTCTTGGCGAAATAAAGCGTTTTTGAACAACTTCATATAAATCGCTGTAACTTTTGATAGAAGACTCAGACAAACATGTTTATGGCTTTATCTTATAGAACTCAATATCCCCGTGCTGGGCAAACAGAACAGGTTTTGCAGCCGTTTGAGCTAAGATTTTAAAATTATTCACATAATGAAAACCTATACTTTGTTTCAGGCGAGTTTCCCATTCAAATGCATGTAACAGTGAGAAACGCATTGTCTTGGCGAAATAAAGCGTTTTTGAACAACTTCATATAAATCGCTGTAACTTTTGATGGAAGATTCAGATATACGTATTCATGACTTTATCTTATAGAACTCAATGTCCCCGTGCTGGGCAAACAGGTTTTGCAGCCGTTTGAGCTAAGATTTTAAAATTATTCACATAATGAAAACCTATACTTTGTTTCAGGCGAGTTTCCCATTCAAATGCATGTAACAGTGAGAAACGCATTGTCTTGGCGAAATAAAGCGTTTTTGAACAACTTCATATAAATCGCTGTAACTTTTGATAGAAGACTCAGACAAACATGTTTATGGCTTTATCTTATAGAACTCAATATCCCCGTGCTGGGCAAACAGAACAGGTTTTGCAGCCGTTTGAGCTAAGATTTTAAAATTATTCACATAATGAAAACCTATACTTTGTCTCAGGCGAGTTTCCCATTCAAATGCATGTAACAGTGAGAAACGCATTGTCTTGGCGAAATAAAGCGTTTTTGAACAACTTCATATAAATCGCTGTAACTTTTGATAGAAGACTCAGACAAACATGTTTATGGCTTTATCTTATAGAACTCAATGTCCCCGTGCTGGGCAAACAGGTTTTGCAGCCGTTTGAGCTAAGATTTTAAAATTATTCACATAATGAAAACCTATACTTTGTTTCAGGCGAGTTTCCCATTCAAATGCATGTAACAGTGAGAAACGCATTGTCTTGGCGAAATAAAGCGTTTTTGAACAACTTCATATAAATCGCTGTAACTTTTGATAGAAGACTCAGACAAACATGTTTATGGCTTTATCTTATAGAACTCAATATCCCCGTGCTGGGCAAACAGAACAGGTTTTGCAGCCGTTTGAGCTAAGATTTTAAAATTATTCACATAATGAAAACCTATACTTTGTCTCAGGCGAGTTTCCCATTCAAATGCATGTAACAGTGAGAAACGCATTGTCTTGGCGAAATAAAGCGTTTTTGAACAACTTCATATAAATCGCTGTAACTTTTGATAGAAGACTCAGACAAACATGTTTATGGCTTTATCTTATAGAACTCAATATCCCCGTGCTGGGCAAACAGAACAGGTTTTGCAGCCGTTTGAGCTAAGATTTTAAAATTATTCACATAATGAAAACCTATACTTTGTTTCAGGCGAGTTTCCCATTCAAATGCATGTAACAGTGAGAAACGCATTGTCTTGGCGAAATAAAGCGTTTTTGTACAACTTCATATAAATAGCTGTAACTTTTGATAGAAGATTCAGATATACGTATTCATGACTTTATCTTATAGAACTCAATATCCCCGTGCTGGGCAAACAGGTTTTGCAGCCGTTTGAGCTAAGATTTTAAAATTATTCACATAATGAAAACCTATACTTTGTTTCAGGCGAGTTTCCCATTCAAATGCATGTAACAGTGAGAAACGCATTGTCTTGGCGAAATAAAGCGTTTTTGAACAACTTCATATAAATCGCTGTCACTTTTGATAGAAGACTCAGACAAACATGTTTATGGCTTTATCTTATAGAACTCAATGTCCCCGTGCTGGGCAAACAGAACAGGTTTTGCAGCCGTTTGAGCTAAGATTTTAAAATTATTCACATAATGAAAACCTATACTTTGTTTCAGGCGAGTTTCCCATTCAAATGCATGTAACAGTGAGAAACGCATTGTCTTGGCGAAATAAAGCGTTTTTGAACAACTTCATATAAATCGCTGTAACTTTTGATAGAAGACTCAGACAAACATGTTTATGGCTTTATCTTATAGAACTCAATGTCCCCGTGCTGGGCAAACAGGTTTTGCAGCCGTTTGAGCTAAGATTTTAAAATTATTCACATAATGAAAACCTATACTTTGTTTCAGGCGAGTTTCCCATTCAAATGCATGTAACAGTGAGAAACGCATTGTCTTGGCGAAATAAAGCGTTTTTGAACAACTTCATATAAATCGCTGTAACTTTTGATAGAAGACTCAGACAAACATGTTTATGGCTTTATCTTATAGAACTCAATATCCCCGTGCTGGGCAAACAGAACAGGTTTTGCAGCCGTTTGAGCTAAGATTTTAAAATTATTCACATAATGAAAACCTATACTTTGTTTCAGGCGAGTTTCCCATTCAAATGCATGTAACAGTGAGAAACGCATTGTCTTGGCGAAATAAAGCGTTTTTGAACAACTTCATATAAATCGCTGTAACTTTTGATGGAAGATTCAGATATACGTATTCATGACTTTATCTTATAGAACTCAATATCCCCGTGCTGGGCAAACAGGTTTTGCAGCCGTTTGAGCTAAGATTTTAAAATTATTCACATAATGAAAACCTATACTTTGTTTCAGGCGAGTTTCCCATTCAAATGCATGTAACAGTGAGAAACGCATTGTCTTGGCGAAATAAAGCGTTTTTGAACAACTTCATATAAATCGCTGTCACTTTTGATAGAAGACTCAGACAAACATGTTTATGGCTTTATCTTATAGAACTCAATATCCCCGTGCTGGGCAAACAGAACAGGTTTTGCAGCCGTTTGAGCTAAGATTTTAAAATTATTCACATAATGAAAACCTATACTTTGTTTCAGGCGAGTTTCCCATTCAAATGCATGTAACAGTGAGAAACGCATTGTCTTGGCGAAATAAAGCGTTTTTGAACAACTTCATATAAATCGCTGTAACTTTTGATAGAAGACTCAGACAAACATGTTTATGGCTTTATCTTATAGAACTCAATATCCCCGTGCTGGGCAAACAGAACAGGTTTTGCAGCCGTTTGAGCTAAGATTTTAAAATTATTCACATAATGAAAACCTATACTTTGTTTCAGGCGAGTTTCCCATTCAAATGCATGTAACAGTGAGAAACGCATTGTCTTGGCGAAATAAAGCGTTTTTGTACAACTTCATATAAATAGCTGTAACTTTTGATAGAAGATTCAGATATACGTATTCATGACTTTATCTTATAGAACTCAATATCCCCGTGCTGGGCAAACAGGTTTTGCAGCCGTTTGAGCTAAGATTTTAAAATTATTCACATAATGAAAACCTATACTTTGTTTCAGGCGAGTTTCCCATTCAAATGCATGTAACAGTGAGAAACGCATTGTCTTGGCGAAAGAAAGCGTTTTTGAACAACTTCATATAAATCGCTGTAACTTTTGATAGAAGACTCAGACAAACATGTTTATGGCTTTATCTTATAGAACTCAATATCCCCGTGCTGGGCAAACAGAACAGGTTTTGCAGCCGTTTGAGCTAAGATTTTAAAATTATTCACATAATGAAAACCTATACTTTGTCTCAGGCGAGTTTCCCATTCAAATGCATGTAACAGTGAGAAACACATTGTCTTGGCGAAATAAAGCGTTTTTGAACAACTTCATATAAATCGCTGTAACTTTTGATAGAAGACTCAGACAAACATGTTTATGGCTTTATCTTATAGAACTCAATATCCCCGTGCTGGGCAAACAGAACAGGTTTTGCAGCCGTTTGAGCTAAGATTTTAAAATTATTCACATAATGAAAACCTATACTTTGTTTCAGGCGAGTTTCCCATTCAAATGCATGTAACAGTGAGAAACGTATTGTCTTGGCGAAATAAAGCGTTTTTGTACAACTTCATATAAATAGCTGTAACTTTTGATAGAAGATTCAGATATACGTATTCATGACTTTATCTTATAGAACTCAATATCCCCGTGCTGGGCAAACAGGTTTTGCAGCCGTTTGAGCTAAGATTTTAAAATTATTCACATAATGAAAACCTATACTTTGTTTCAGGCGAGTTTCCCATTCAAATGCATGTAACAGTGAGAAACGCATTGTCTTGGCGAAATAAAGCGTTTTTGAACAACTTCATATAAATCGCTGTAACTTTTGATAGAAGACTCAGACAAACATGTTTATGGCTTTATCTTATAGAACTCAATATCCCCGTGCTGGGCAAACAGAACAGGTTTTGCAGCCGTTTGAGCTAAGATTTTAAAATTATTCACATAATGAAAACCTATACTTTGTTTCAGGCGAGTTTCCCATTCAAATGCATGTAACAGTGAGAAACGCATTGTCTTGGCGAAATAAAGCGTTTTTGTACAACTTCATATAAATAGCTGTAACTTTTGATAGAAGATTCAGATATACGTATTCATGACTTTATCTTATAGAACTCAATATCCCCGTGCTGGGCAAACAGGTTTTGCAGCCGTTTGAGCTAAGATTTTAAAATTATTCACATAATGAAAACCTATACTTTGTTTCAGGCGAGTTTCCCATTCAAATGCATGTAACAGTGAGAAACGCATTGTCTTGGCGAAAGAAAGCGTTTTTGAACAACTTCATATAAATCGCTGTAACTTTTGATAGAAGACTCAGACAAACATGTTTATGGCTTTATCTTATAGAACTCAATGTCCCCGTGCTGGGCAAACAGGTTTTGCAGCCGTTTGAGCTAAGATTTTAAAATTATTCACATAATGAAAACCTATACTTTGTTTCAGGCGAGTTTCCCATTCAAATGCATGTAACAGTGAGAAACGCATTGTCTTGGCGAAATAAAGCGTTTTTGAACAACTTCATATAAATCGCTGTAACTTTTGATGGAAGATTCAGATATACGTATTCATGACTTTATCTTATAGAACTCAATGTCCCCGTGCTGGGCAAACAGGTTTTGCAGCCGTTTGAGCTAAGATTTTAAAATTATTCACATAATGAAAACCTATACTTTGTTTCAGGCGAGTTTCCCATTCAAATGCATGTAACAGTGAGAAACGCATTGTCTTGGCGAAATAAAGCGTTTTTGTACAACTTCATATAAATAGCTGTAACTTTTGATAGAAGATTCAGATATACGTATTCATGACTTTATCTTATAGAAGTCAATATCCCCGTGCTGGGCAAACAGGTTTTGCAGCCGTTTGAGCTAAGATTTTAAAATTATTCACATAATGAAAACCTATACTTTGTCTCAGGCGAGTTTCCCATTCAAATGCATGTAACAGTGAGAAACGCATTGTCTTGGCGAAATAAAGCGTTTTTGTACAACTTCATATAAATAGCTGTAACTTTTGATAGAAGATTCAGATATACGTATTCATGACTTTATCTTATAGAACTCAATATCCCCGTGCTGGGCAAACAGGTTTTGCAGCCGTTTGAGCTAAGATTTTAAAATTATTCACATAATGAAAACCTATACTTTGTTTCAGGCGAGTTTCCCATTCAAATGCATGTAACAGTGAGAAACGCATTGTCTTGGCGAAATAAAGCGTTTTTGTACAACTTCATATAAATAGCTGTAACTTTTGATAGAAGATTCAGATATACGTATTCATGACTTTATCTTATAGAAGTCAATATCCCCGTGCTGGGCAAACAGGTTTTGCAGCCGTTTGAGCTAAGATTTTAAAATTATTCACATAATGAAAACCTATACTTTGTCTCAGGCGAGTTTCCCATTCAAATGCATGTAACAGTGAGAAACGCATTGTCTTGGCGAAATAAAGCGTTTTTGAACAACTTCATATAAATCGCTGTAACTTTTGATAGAAGACTCAGACAAACATGTTTATGGCTTTATCTTATAGAACTCAATATCCCCGTGCTGGGCAAACAGAACAGGTTTTGCAGCCGTTTGAGCTAAGATTTTAAAATTATTCACATAATGAAAACCTATACTTTGTTTCAGGCGAGTTTCCCATTCAAATGCATGTAACAGTGAGAAACGCATTGTCTTGGCGAAATAAAGCGTTTTTGAACAACTTCATATAAATCGCTGTAACTTTTGATAGAAGACTCAGACAAACATGTTTATGGCTTTATCTTATAGAACTCAATATCCCCGTGCTGGGCAAACAGAACAGGTTTTGCAGCCGTTTGAGCTAAGATTTTAAAATTATTCACATAATGAAAACCTATACTTTGTTTCAGGCGAGTTTCCCATTCAAATGCATGTAACAGTGAGAAACGCATTGTCTTGGCGAAATAAAGCGTTTTTGAACAACTTCATATAAATCGCTGTAACTTTTGATAGAAGACTCAGACAAACATGTTTATGGCTTTATCTTATAGAACTCAATGTCCCCGTGCTGGGCAAACAGGTTTTGCAGCCGTTTGAGCTAAGATTTTAAAATTATTCACATAATGAAAACCTATACTTTGTTTCAGGCGAGTTTCCCATTCAAATGCATGTAACAGTGAGAAACGCATTGTCTTGGCGAAATAAAGCGTTTTTGAACAACTTCATATAAATCGCTGTAACTTTTGATAGAAGACTCAGACAAACATGTTTATGGCTTTATCTTATAGAACTCAATATCCCCGTGCTGGGCAAACAGAACAGGTTTTGCAGCCGTTTGAGCTAAGATTTTAAAATTATTCACATAATGAAAACCTATACTTTGTTTCAGGCGAGTTTCCCATTCAAATGCATGTAACAGTGAGAAACGCATTGTCTTGGCGAAATAAAGCGTTTTTGAACTACTTCATATAAATCGCTGTAACTTTTGATGGAAGATTCAGATATACGTATTCATGACTTTATCTTATAGAACTCAATGTCCCCGTGCTGGGCAAACAGGTTTTGCAGCCGTTTGAGCTAAGATTTTAAAATTATTCACATAATGAAAACCTATACTTTGTTTCAGGCGAGTTTCCCATTCAAATGCATGTAACAGTGAGAAACGCATTGTCTTGGCGAAATAAAGCGTTTTTGAACAACTTCATATAAATCGCTGTAACTTTTGATGGAAGATTCAGATATACGTATTCATGACTTTATCTTATAGAACTCAATGTCCCCGTGCTGGGCAAACAGGTTTTGCAGCCGTTTGAGCTAAGATTTTAAAATTATTCACATAATGAAAACCTATACTTTGTTTCAGGCGAGTTTCCCATTCAAATGCATGTAACAGTGAGAAACGCATTGTCTTGGCGAAATAAAGCGTTTTTGAACAACTTCATATAAATCGCTGTAACTTTTGATAGAAGACTCAGACAAACATGTTTATGGCTTTATCTTATAGAACTCAATATCCCCGTGCTGGGCAAACAGAACAGGTTTTGCAGCCGTTTGAGCTAAGATTTTAAAATTATTCACATAATGAAAACCTATACTTTGTCTCAGGCGAGTTTCCCATTCAAATGCATGTAACAGTGAGAAACGCATTGTCTTGGCGAAATAAAGCGTTTTTGAACAACTTCATATAAATCGCTGTAACTTTTGATAGAAGACTCAGACAAACATGTTTATGGCTTTATCTTATAGAACTCAATGTCCCCGTGCTGGGCAAACAGGTTTTGCAGCCGTTTGAGCTAAGATTTTAAAATTATTCACATAATGAAAACCTATACTTTGTTTCAGGCGAGTTTCCCATTCAAATGCATGTAACAGTGAGAAACGCATTGTCTTGGCGAAATAAAGCGTTTTTGAACAACTTCATATAAATCGCTGTAACTTTTGATAGAAGACTCAGACAAACATGTTTATGGCTTTATCTTATAGAACTCAATATCCCCGTGCTGGGCAAACAGAACAGGTTTTGCAGCCGTTTGAGCTAAGATTTTAAAATTATTCACATAATGAAAACCTATACTTTGTCTCAGGCGAGTTTCCCATTCAAATGCATGTAACAGTGAGAAACGCATTGTCTTGGCGAAATAAAGCGTTTTTGAACAACTTCATATAAATCGCTGTAACTTTTGATAGAAGACTCAGACAAACATGTTTATGGCTTTATCTTATAGAACTCAATATCCCCGTGCTGGGCAAACAGAACAGGTTTTGCAGCCGTTTGAGCTAAGATTTTAAAATTATTCACATAATGAAAACCTATACTTTGTTTCAGGCGAGTTTCCCATTCAAATGCATGTAACAGTGAGAAACGCATTGTCTTGGCGAAATAAAGCGTTTTTGTACAACTTCATATAAATAGCTGTAACTTTTGATAGAAGATTCAGATATACGTATTCATGACTTTATCTTATAGAACTCAATATCCCCGTGCTGGGCAAACAGGTTTTGCAGCCGTTTGAGCTAAGATTTTAAAATTATTCACATAATGAAAACCTATACTTTGTTTCAGGCGAGTTTCCCATTCAAATGCATGTAACAGTGAGAAACGCATTGTCTTGGCGAAATAAAGCGTTTTTGAACAACTTCATATAAATCGCTGTCACTTTTGATAGAAGACTCAGACAAACATGTTTATGGCTTTATCTTATAGAACTCAATGTCCCCGTGCTGGGCAAACAGAACAGGTTTTGCAGCCGTTTGAGCTAAGATTTTAAAATTATTCACATAATGAAAACCTATACTTTGTTTCAGGCGAGTTTCCCATTCAAATGCATGTAACAGTGAGAAACGCATTGTCTTGGCGAAATAAAGCGTTTTTGAACAACTTCATATAAATCGCTGTAACTTTTGATAGAAGACTCAGACAAACATGTTTATGGCTTTATCTTATAGAACTCAATGTCCCCGTGCTGGGCAAACAGGTTTTGCAGCCGTTTGAGCTAAGATTTTAAAATTATTCACATAATGAAAACCTATACTTTGTTTCAGGCGAGTTTCCCATTCAAATGCATGTAACAGTGAGAAACGCATTGTCTTGGCGAAATAAAGCGTTTTTGAACAACTTCATATAAATCGCTGTAACTTTTGATAGAAGACTCAGACAAACATGTTTATGGCTTTATCTTATAGAACTCAATATCCCCGTGCTGGGCAAACAGAACAGGTTTTGCAGCCGTTTGAGCTAAGATTTTAAAATTATTCACATAATGAAAACCTATACTTTGTTTCAGGCGAGTTTCCCATTCAAATGCATGTAACAGTGAGAAACGCATTGTCTTGGCGAAATAAAGCGTTTTTGAACAACTTCATATAAATCGCTGTAACTTTTGATGGAAGATTCAGATATACGTATTCATGACTTTATCTTATAGAACTCAATATCCCCGTGCTGGGCAAACACGTTTTGCAGCCTTTTGAGCTAAGATTTTAAAATTATTCACATAATGAAAACCTATACTTTGTTTCAGGCGAGTTTCCCATTCAAATGCATGTAACAGTGAGAAACGCATTGTCTTGGCGAAATAAAGCGTTTTTGAACAACTTCATATAAATCGCTGTAACTTTTGATAGAAGACTCAGACAAACATGTTTATGGCTTTATCTTATAGAACTCAATATCCCCGTGCTGGGCAAACAGAACAGGTTTTGCAGCCGTTTGAGCTAAGATTTTAAAATTATTCACATAATGAAAACCTATACTTTGTTTCAGGCGAGTTTCCCATTCAAATGCATGTAACAGTGAGAAACGCATTGTCTTGGCGAAATAAAGCGTTTTTGTACAACTTCATATAAATAGCTGTAACTTTTGATAGAAGATTCAGATATACGTATTCATGACTTTATCTTATAGAACTCAATATCCCCGTGCTGGGCAAACAGGTTTTGCAGCCGTTTGAGCTAAGATTTTAAAATTATTCACATAATGAAAACCTATACTTTGTTTCAGGCGAGTTTCCCATTCAAATGCATGTAACAGTGAGAAACGCATTGTCTTGGCGAAAGAAAGCGTTTTTGAACAACTTCATATAAATCGCTGTAACTTTTGATAGAAGACTCAGACAAACATGTTTATGGCTTTATCTTATAGAACTCAATATCCCCGTGCTGGGCAAACAGAACAGGTTTTGCAGCCGTTTGAGCTAAGATTTTAAAATTATTCACATAATGAAAACCTATACTTTGTCTCAGGCGAGTTTCCCATTCAAATGCATGTAACAGTGAGAAACACATTGTCTTGGCGAAATAAAGCGTTTTTGAACAACTTCATATAAATCGCTGTAACTTTTGATAGAAGACTCAGACAAACATGTTTATGGCTTTATCTTATAGAACTCAATATCCCCGTGCTGGGCAAACAGAACAGGTTTTGCAGCCGTTTGAGCTAAGATTTTAAAATTATTCACATAATGAAAACCTATACTTTGTTTCAGGCGAGTTTCCCATTCAAATGCATGTAACAGTGAGAAACGTATTGTCTTGGCGAAATAAAGCGTTTTTGTACAACTTCATATAAATAGCTGTAACTTTTGATAGAAGATTCAGATATACGTATTCATGACTTTATCTTATAGAACTCAATATCCCCGTGCTGGGCAAACAGGTTTTGCAGCCGTTTGAGCTAAGATTTTAAAATTATTCACATAATGAAAACCTATACTTTGTTTCAGGCGAGTTTCCCATTCAAATGCATGTAACAGTGAGAAACGCATTGTCTTGGCGAAATAAAGCGTTTTTGAACAACTTCATATAAATCGCTGTAACTTTTGATAGAAGACTCAGACAAACATGTTTATGGCTTTATCTTATAGAACTCAATATCCCCGTGCTGGGCAAACAGAACAGGTTTTGCAGCCGTTTGAGCTAAGATTTTAAAATTATTCACATAATGAAAACCTATACTTTGTTTCAGGCGAGTTTCCCATTCAAATGCATGTAACAGTGAGAAACGCATTGTCTTGGCGAAATAAAGCGTTTTTGTACAACTTCATATAAATAGCTGTAACTTTTGATAGAAGATTCAGATATACGTATTCATGACTTTATCTTATAGAACTCAATATCCCCGTGCTGGGCAAACAGGTTTTGCAGCCGTTTGAGCTAAGATTTTAAAATTATTCACATAATGAAAACCTATACTTTGTTTCAGGCGAGTTTCCCATTCAAATGCATGTAACAGTGAGAAACGCATTGTCTTGGCGAAAGAAAGCGTTTTTGAACAACTTCATATAAATCGCTGTAACTTTTGATAGAAGACTCAGACAAACATGTTTATGGCTTTATCTTATAGAACTCAATGTCCCCGTGCTGGGCAAACAGGTTTTGCAGCCGTTTGAGCTAAGATTTTAAAATTATTCACATAATGAAAACCTATACTTTGTTTCAGGCGAGTTTCCCATTCAAATGCATGTAACAGTGAGAAACGCATTGTCTTGGCGAAATAAAGCGTTTTTGAACAACTTCATATAAATCGCTGTAACTTTTGATGGAAGATTCAGATATACGTATTCATGACTTTATCTTATAGAACTCAATGTCCCCGTGCTGGGCAAACAGGTTTTGCAGCCGTTTGAGCTAAGATTTTAAAATTATTCACATAATGAAAACCTATACTTTGTTTCAGGCGAGTTTCCCATTCAAATGCATGTAACAGTGAGAAACGCATTGTCTTGGCGAAATAAAGCGTTTTTGTACAACTTCATATAAATAGCTGTAACTTTTGATAGAAGATTCAGATATACGTATTCATGACTTTATCTTATAGAAGTCAATATCCCCGTGCTGGGCAAACAGGTTTTGCAGCCGTTTGAGCTAAGATTTTAAAATTATTCACATAATGAAAACCTATACTTTGTCTCAGGCGAGTTTCCCATTCAAATGCATGTAACAGTGAGAAACGCATTGTCTTGGCGAAATAAAGCGTTTTTGTACAACTTCATATAAATAGCTGTAACTTTTGATAGAAGATTCAGATATACGTATTCATGACTTTATCTTATAGAACTCAATATCCCCGTGCTGGGCAAACAGGTTTTGCAGCCGTTTGAGCTAAGATTTTAAAATTATTCACATAATGAAAACCTATACTTTGTTTCAGGCGAGTTTCCCATTCAAATGCATGTAACAGTGAGAAACGCATTGTCTTGGCGAAATAAAGCGTTTTTGTACAACTTCATATAAATAGCTGTAACTTTTGATAGAAGATTCAGATATACGTATTCATGACTTTATCTTATAGAAGTCAATATCCCCGTGCTGGGCAAACAGGTTTTGCAGCCGTTTGAGCTAAGATTTTAAAATTATTCACATAATGAAAACCTATACTTTGTCTCAGGCGAGTTTCCCATTCAAATGCATGTAACAGTGAGAAACGCATTGTCTTGGCGAAATAAAGCGTTTTTGAACAACTTCATATAAATCGCTGTAACTTTTGATAGAAGACTCAGACAAACATGTTTATGGCTTTATCTTATAGAACTCAATATCCCCGTGCTGGGCAAACAGAACAGGTTTTGCAGCCGTTTGAGCTAAGATTTTAAAATTATTCACATAATGAAAACCTATACTTTGTTTCAGGCGAGTTTCCCATTCAAATGCATGTAACAGTGAGAAACGCATTGTCTTGGCGAAATAAAGCGTTTTTGAACAACTTCATATAAATCGCTGTAACTTTTGATAGAAGACTCAGACAAACATGTTTATGGCTTTATCTTATAGAACTCAATATCCCCGTGCTGGGCAAACAGAACAGGTTTTGCAGCCGTTTGAGCTAAGATTTTAAAATTATTCACATAATGAAAACCTATACTTTGTTTCAGGCGAGTTTCCCATTCAAATGCATGTAACAGTGAGAAACGCATTGTCTTGGCGAAATAAAGCGTTTTTGAACAACTTCATATAAATCGCTGTAACTTTTGATAGAAGACTCAGACAAACATGTTTATGGCTTTATCTTATAGAACTCAATGTCCCCGTGCTGGGCAAACAGGTTTTGCAGCCGTTTGAGCTAAGATTTTAAAATTATTCACATAATGAAAACCTATACTTTGTTTCAGGCGAGTTTCCCATTCAAATGCATGTAACAGTGAGAAACGCATTGTCTTGGCGAAATAAAGCGTTTTTGAACAACTTCATATAAATCGCTGTAACTTTTGATAGAAGACTCAGACAAACATGTTTATGGCTTTATCTTATAGAACTCAATATCCCCGTGCTGGGCAAACAGAACAGGTTTTGCAGCCGTTTGAGCTAAGATTTTAAAATTATTCACATAATGAAAACCTATACTTTGTTTCAGGCGAGTTTCCCATTCAAATGCATGTAACAGTGAGAAACGCATTGTCTTGGCGAAATAAAGCGTTTTTGAACTACTTCATATAAATCGCTGTAACTTTTGATGGAAGATTCAGATATACGTATTCATGACTTTATCTTATAGAACTCAATGTCCCCGTGCTGGGCAAACAGGTTTTGCAGCCGTTTGAGCTAAGATTTTAAAATTATTCACATAATGAAAACCTATACTTTGTTTCAGGCGAGTTTCCCATTCAAATGCATGTAACAGTGAGAAACGCATTGTCTTGGCGAAATAAAGCGTTTTTGAACAACTTCATATAAATAGCTGTAACTTTTGATAGAAGATTCAGATATACGTATTCATGACTTTATCTTATAGAACTCAATATCCCCGTGCTGGGCAAACAGAACAGGTTTTGCAGCCGTTTGAGCTAAGATTTTAAAATTATTCACATAATGAAAACCTATACTTTGTTTCAGGCGAGTTTCCCATTCAAATGCATGTAACAGTGAGAAACGCATTGTCTTGGCGAAATAAAGCGTTTTTGAACAACTTCATATAAATCGCTGTAACTTTTGATAGAAGACTCAGACAAACATGTTTATGGCTTTATCTTATAGAACTCAATATCCCCGTGCTGGGCAAACAGAACAGGTTTTGCAGCCGTTTGAGCTAAGATTTTAAAATTATTCACATAATGAAAACCTATACTTTGTTTCAGGCGAGTTTCCCATTCAAATGCATGTAACAGTGAGAAACGCATTGTCTTGGCGAAATAAAGCGTTTTTGAACAACTTCATATAAATCGCTGTAACTTTTGATAGAAGACTCAGACAAACATGTTTATGGCTTTATCTTATAGAACTCAATATCCCCGTGCTGGGCAAACAGAACAGGTTTTGCAGCCGTTTGAGCTAAGATTTTAAAATTATTCACATAATGAAAACCTATACTTTGTTTCAGGCGAGTTTCCCATTCAAATGCATGTAACAGTGAGAAACGCATTGTCTTGGCGAAATAAAGCGTTTTTGAACAACTTCATATAAATCGCTGTAACTTTTGATGGAAGATTCAGATATACGTATTCATGACTTTATCTTATAGAACTCAATGTCCCCGTGCTGGGCAAACAGGTTTTGCAGCCTTTTGAGCTAAGATTTTAAAATTATTCACATAATGAAAACCTATACTTTGTTTCAGGCGAGTTTCCCATTCAAATGCATGTAACAGTGAGAAACGCATTGTCTTGGCGAAATAAAGCGTTTTTGAACAACTTCATATAAATCGCTGTAACTTTTGATAGAAGACTCAGACAAACATGTTTATGGCTTTATCTTATAGAACTCAATATCCCCGTGCTGGGCAAACAGAACAGGTTTTGCAGCCGTTTGAGCTAAGATTTTAAAATTATTCACATAATGAAAACCTATACTTTGTCTCAGGCGAGTTTCCCATTCAAATGCATGTAACAGTGAGAAACGCATTGTCTTGGCGAAATAAAGCGTTTTTGAACAACTTCATATAAATCGCTGTAACTTTTGATAGAAGACTCAGACAAACATGTTTATGGCTTTATCTTATAGAACTCAATATCCCCGTGCTGGGCAAACAGAACAGGTTTTGCAGCCGTTTGAGCTAAGATTTTAAAATTATTCACATAATGAAAACCTATACTTTGTTTCAGGCGAGTTTCCCATTCAAATGCATGTAACAGTGAGAAACGCATTGTCTTGGCGAAATAAAGCGTTTTTGTACAACTTCATATAAATAGCTGTAACTTTTGATAGAAGATTCAGATATACGTATTCATGACTTTATCTTATAGAACTCAATATCCCCGTGCTGGGCAAACAGGTTTTGCAGCCGTTTGAGCTAAGATTTTAAAATTATTCACATAATGAAAACCTATACTTTGTTTCAGGCGAGTTTCCCATTCAAATGCATGTAACAGTGAGAAACGCATTGTCTTGGCGAAATAAAGCGTTTTTGAACAACTTCATATAAATCGCTGTAACTTTTGATAGAAGACTCAGACAAACATGTTTATGGCTTTATCTTATAGAACTCAATATCCCCGTGCTGGGCAAACAGAACAGGTTTTGCAGCCGTTTGAGCTAAGATTTTAAAATTATTCACATAATGAAAACCTATACTTTGTCTCAGGCGAGTTTCCCATTCAAATGCATGTAACAGTGAGAAACACATTGTCTTGGCGAAATAAAGCGTTTTTGAACAACTTCATATAAATCGCTGTAACTTTTGATAGAAGACTCAGACAAACATGTTTATGGCTTTATCTTATAGAACTCAATATCCCCGTGCTGGGCAAACAGAACAGGTTTTGCAGCCGTTTGAGCTAAGATTTTAAAATTATTCACATAATGAAAACCTATACTTTGTTTCAGGCGAGTTTCCCATTCAAATGCATGTAACAGTGAGAAACGTATTGTCTTGGCGAAATAAAGCGTTTTTGTACAACTTCATATAAATAGCTGTAACTTTTGATAGAAGATTCAGATATACGTATTCATGACTTTATCTTATAGAACTCAATATCCCCGTGCTGGGCAAACAGGTTTTGCAGCCGTTTGAGCTAAGATTTTAAAATTATTCACATAATGAAAACCTATACTTTGTTTCAGGCGAGTTTCCCATTCAAATGCATGTAACAGTGAGAAACGCATTGTCTTGGCGAAATAAAGCGTTTTTGAACAACTTCATATAAATCGCTGTAACTTTTGATAGAAGACTCAGACAAACATGTTTATGGCTTTATCTTATAGAACTCAATATCCCCATGCTGGGCAAACAGAACAGGTTTTGCAGCCGTTTGAGCTAAGATTTTAAAATTATTCACATAATGAAAACCTATACTTTGTTTCAGGCGAGTTTCCCATTCAAATGCATGTAACAGTGAGAAACGCATTGTCTTGGCGAAATAAAGCGTTTTTGAACAACTTCATATAAATCGCTGTAACTTTTGATAGAAGACTCAGACAAACATGTTTATGGCTTTATCTTATAGAACTCAATATCCCCGTGCTGGGCAAACAGAACAGGTTTTGCAGCCGTTTGAGCTAAGATTTTAAAATTATTCACATAATGAAAACCTATACTTTGTCTCAGGCGAGTTTCCCATTCAAATGCATGTAACAGTGAGAAACACATTGTCTTGGCGAAATAAAGCGTTTTTGAACAACTTCATATAAATCGCTGTAACTTTTGATAGAAGACTCAGACAAACATGTTTATGGCTTTATCTTATAGAACTCAATATCCCCGTGCTGGGCAAACAGAACAGGTTTTGCAGCCGTTTGAGCTAAGATTTTAAAATTATTCACATAATGAAAACCTATACTTTGTTTCAGGCGAGTTTCCCATTCAAATGCATGTAACAGTGAGAAACGTATTGTCTTGGCGAAATAAAGCGTTTTTGTACAACTTCATATAAATAGCTGTAACTTTTGATAGAAGATTCAGATATACGTATTCATGACTTTATCTTATAGAACTCAATATCCCCGTGCTGGGCAAACAGGTTTTGCAGCCGTTTGAGCTAAGATTTTAAAATTATTCACATAATGAAAACCTATACTTTGTTTCAGGCGAGTTTCCCATTCAAATGCATGTAACAGTGAGAAACGCATTGTCTTGGCGAAAGAAAGCGTTTTTGAACAACTTCATATAAATCGCTGTAACTTTTGATAGAAGACTCAGACAAACATGTTTATGGCTTTATCTTATAGAACTCAATGTCCCCGTGCTGGGCAAACAGGTTTTGCAGCCGTTTGAGCTAAGATTTTAAAATTATTCACATAATGAAAACCTATACTTTGTTTCAGGCGAGTTTCCCATTCAAATGCATGTAACAGTGAGAAACGCATTGTCTTGGCGAAATAAAGCGTTTTTGAACAACTTCATATAAATCGCTGTAACTTTTGATGGAAGATTCAGATATACGTATTCATGACTTTATCTTATAGAACTCAATGTCCCCGTGCTGGGCAAACAGGTTTTGCAGCCGTTTGAGCTAAGATTTTAAAATTATTCACATAATGAAAACCTATACTTTGTTTCAGGCGAGTTTCCCATTCAAATGCATGTAACAGTGAGAAACGCATTGTCTTGGCGAAATAAAGCGTTTTTGAACAACTTCATATAAATCGCTGTAACTTTTGATAGAAGACTCAGACAAACATGTTTATGGCTTTATCTTATAGAACTCAATATCCCCGTGCTGGGCAAACAGAACAGGTTTTGCAGCCGTTTGAGCTAAGATTTTAAAATTATTCACATAATGAAAACCTATACTTTGTTTCAGGCGAGTTTCCCATTCAAATGCATGTAACAGTGAGAAACGCATTGTCTTGGCGAAATAAAGCGTTTTTGTACAACTTCATATAAATAGCTGTAACTTTTGATAGAAGATTCAGATATACGTATTCATGACTTTATCTTATAGAACTCAATATCCCCGTGCTGGGCAAACAGGTTTTGCAGCCGTTTGAGCTAAGATTTTAAAATTATTCACATAATGAAAACCTATACTTTGTCTCAGGCGAGTTTCCCATTCAAATGCATGTAACAGTGAGAAACGCATTGTCTTGGCGAAATAAAGCGTTTTTGAACAACTTCATATAAATCGCTGTAACTTTTGATAGAAGACTCAGACAAACATGTTTATGGCTTTATCTTATAGAACTCAATATCCCCGTGCTGGGCAAACAGAACAGGTTTTGCAGCCGTTTGAGCTAAGATTTTAAAATTATTCACATAATGAAAACCTATACTTTGTTTCAGGCGAGTTTCCCATTCAAATGCATGTAACAGTGAGAAACGCATTGTCTTGGCGAAATAAAGCGTTTTTGAACAACTTCATATAAATCGCTGTAACTTTTGATAGAAGACTCAGACAAACATGTTTATGGCTTTATCTTATAGAACTCAATATCCCCGTGCTGGGCAAACAGAACAGGTTTTGCAGCCGTTTGAGCTAAGATTTTAAAATTATTCACATAATGAAAACCTATACTTTGTTTCAGGCGAGTTTCCCATTCAAATGCATGTAACAGTGAGAAACGCATTGTCTTGGCGAAATAAAGCGTTTTTGAACAACTTCATATAAATCGCTGTAACTTTTGATAGAAGACTCAGACAAACATGTTTATGGCTTTATCTTATAGAACTCAATATCCCCGTGCTGGGCAAACAGAACAGGTTTTGCAGCCGTTTGAGCTAAGATTTTAAAATTATTCACATAATGAAAACCTATACTTTGTTTCAGGCGAGTTTCCCATTCAAATGCATGTAACAGTGAGAAACGCATTGTCTTGGCGAAATAAAGCGTTTTTGTACAACTTCATATAAATAGCTGTAACTTTTGATAGAAGATTCAGATATACGTATTCATGACTTTATCTTATAGAACTCAATGTCCCCGTACTGGGCAAACAGGTTTTGCAGCCGTTTGAGCTAAGATTTTAAAATTATTCACATAATGAAAACCTATACTTTGTTTCAGGCGAGTTTCCCATTCAAATGCATGTAACAGTGAGAAACGCATTGTCTTGGCGAAATAAAGCGTTTTTGAACAACTTCATATAAATCGCTGTAACTTTTGATAGAAGACTCAGACAAACATGTTTATGGCTTTATCTTATAGAACTCAATATCCCCGTGCTGGGCAAACAGAACAGGTTTTGCAGCCGTTTGAGCTAAGATTTTAAAATTATTCACATAATGAAAACCTATACTTTGTTTCAGGCGAGTTTCCCATTCAAATGCATGTAACAGTGAGAAACGCATTGTCTTGGCGAAATAAAGCGTTTTTGTACAACTTCATATAAATAGCTGTAACTTTTGATAGAAGATTCAGATATACGTATTCATGACTTTATCTTATAGAACTCAATATCCCCGTGCTGGGCAAACAGGTTTTGCAGCCGTTTGAGCTAAGATTTTAAAATTATTCACATAATGAAAACCTATACTTTGTCTCAGGCGAGTTTCCCATTCAAATGCATGTAACAGTGAGAAACGCATTGTCTTGGCGAAATAAAGCGTTTTTGAACAACTTCATATAAATCGCTGTAACTTTTGATAGAAGACTCAGACAAACATGTTTATGGCTTTATCTTATAGAACTCCATATCCCCGTGCTGGGCAAACAGAACAGGTTTTGCAGCCGTTTGAGCTAAGATTTTAAAATTATTCACATAATGAAAACCTATACTTTGTTTCAGGCGAGTTTCCCATTCAAATGCATGTAACAGTGAGAAACGCATTGTCTTGGCGAAATAAAGCGTTTTTGTACAACTTCATATAAATCGCTGTAACTTTTGATAGAAGACTCAGACAAACATGTTTATGGCTTTATCTTATAGAACTCCATATCCCCGTGCTGGGCAAACAGAACAGGTTTTGCAGCCGTTTGAGTTAAGATTTAAAAATTATTCACATAATGAAAACCTATACTTTGTTTCAGGCGAGTTTCCCATTCAAATGCATGTAACAGTGAGAAACGCATTGTCTTGGCGAAATAAAGCGTTTTTGAACAACTTCATATAAATCGCTGTAACTTTTGATAGAAGACTCAGACAAACATGTTTATGGCTTTATCTTATAGAACTCAATATCCCCGTGCTGGGCAAACAGAACAGGTTTTGCAGCCGTTTGAGCTAAGATTTTAAAATTATTCACATAATGAAAACCTATACTTTGTTTCAGGCGAGTTTCCCATTCAAATGCATGTAACAGTGAGAAACGCATTGTCTTGGCGAAATAAAGCGTTTTTGAACAACTTCATATAAATAGCTGTAACTTTTGATAGAAGATTCAGATATACGTATTCATGACTTTATCTTATAGAACTCAATGTCCCCGTGCTGGGCAAACAGGTTTTGCAGCCGTTTGAGCTAAGATTTTAAAATTATTCACATAATGAAAACCTATACTTTGTTTCAGGCGAGTTTCCCATTCAAATGCATGTAACAGTGAGAAACGCATTGTCTTGGCGAAATAAAGCGTTTTTGAACAACTTCATATAAATCGCTGTAACTTTTGATAGAAGACTCAGACAAACATGTTTATGGCTTTATCTTATAGAACTCAATATCCCCGTGCTGGGCAAACAGAACAGGTTTTGCAGCCGTTTGAGCTAAGATTTTAAAATTATTCACATAATGAAAACCTATACTTTGTTTCAGGCGAGTTTCCCATTCAAATGCATGTAACAGTGAGAAACGCATTGTCTTGGCGAAATAAAGCGTTTTTGTACAACTTCATATAAATCGCTGTAACTTTTGATAGAAGACTCAGACAAACATGTTTATGGCTTTATCTTATAGAACTCAATATCCCCGTGCTGGGCAAAGAGAACAGGTTTTGCAGCCGTTTGAGCTAAGATTTTAAAATTATTCACATAATGAAAACCTATACTTTGTTTCAGGCGAGTTTCCCATTCAAATGCATGTAACAGTGAGAAACGCATTGTCTTGGCGAAATAAAGCGTTTTTGAACAACTTCATATAAATCGCTGTAACTTTTGATAGAAGACTCAGACAAACATGTTTATGGCTTTATCTTATAGAACTCAATATCCCCGTGCTGGGCAAACAGAACAGGTTTTGCAGCCGTTTGAGCTAAGATTTTAAAATTATTCACATAATGAAAACCTATACTTTGTCTCAGGCGAGTTTCCCATTCAAATGCATGTAACAGTGAGAAACGCATTGTCTTGGCGAAATAAAGCGTTTTTGTACAACTTCATATAAATAGCTGTAACTTTTGATAGAAGACTCAGACAAACATGTTTATGGCTTTATCTTATAGAACTCAATATCCCCGTGCTGGGCAAACAGGTTTTGCAGCCGTTTGAGCTAAGATTTTAAAATTATTCACATAATGAAAACCTATACTTTGTTTCAGGCGAGTTTCCCATTCAAATGCATGTAACAGTGAGAAACGCATTGTCTTGGCGAAATAAAGCGTTTTTGAACAACTTCATATAAATCGCTGTAACTTTTGATAGAAGACTCAGACAAACATGTTTATGACTTTATCTTATAGAACTCAATATCCCCGTGCTGGGCAAACAGGTTTTGCAGCCGTTTGAGCTAAGATTTTAAAATTATTCACATAATGAAAACCTATACTTTGTTTCAGGCGAGTTTCCCATTCAAATGCATGTAACAGTGAGAAACA
The DNA here is from genome assembly GCF_963969265.1 of Rhamphochromis sp. 'chilingali'. Lineage (NCBI taxonomy): Eukaryota > Metazoa > Chordata > Actinopteri > Cichliformes > Cichlidae > Rhamphochromis > Rhamphochromis sp. 'chilingali'. Next base: position 29,464,518 of record NC_137945.1, on the reverse strand, counting down.
CATTGTCTTGGCGAAATAAAGCGTTTTTGAACAACTTCATATAAATCGCTGTAACTTTTGATAGAAGACTCAGACAAACATGTTTATGGCTTTATCTTATAGAACTCAATGTCCCCGTGCTGGGCAAACAGGTTTTGCAGCCGTTTGAGCTAAGATTTTAAAATTATTCACATAATGAAAACCTATACTTTGTCTCAGGCGAGTTTCCCATTCAAATGCATGTAACAGTGAGAAACGCATTGTCTTGGCGAAATAAAGCGTTTTTGTACAACTTCATATAAATCGCTGTAACTTTTGATAGAAGACTCAGACAAACATGTTTATGGCTTTATCTTATAGAACTCAATATCCCCGTGCTGGGCAAACAGGTTTTGCAGCCGTTTGAGCTAAGATTTTAAAATTATTCACATAATGAAAACCTATACTTTGTTTCAGGCGAGTTTCCCATTCAAATGCATGTAACAGTGAGAAACGCATTGTCTTGGCGAAATAAAGCGTTTTTGAACAACTTCATATAAATCGCTGTAACTTTTGATAGAAGACTCAGACAAACATGTTTATGGCTTTATCTTATAGAACTCAATGTCCCCGTGCTGGGCAAACAGGTTTTGCAGCCATTTGAGCTAAGATTTTAAAATTATTCACATAATGAAAACCTATACTTTGTTTCAGGCGAGTTTCCCATTCAAATGCATGTAACAGTGAGAAACGCATTGTCTTGGCGAAATAAAGCGTTTTTGAACAACTTCATATAAATCGCTGTAACTTTTGATAGAAGACTCAGACAAACATGTTTATGGCTTTATCTTATAGAACTCAATGTCCCCGTGCTGGGCAAACAGGTTTTGCAGCCGTTTGAGCTAAGATTTTAAAATTATTCACATAATGAAAACCTATACTTTGTTTCAGGCGAGTTTCCCATTCAAATGCATGTAACAGTGAGAAACGCATTGTCTTGGCGAAATAAAGCGTTTTTGAACAACTTCATATAAATCGCTGTAACTTTTGATGGAAGATTCAGATATACGTATTCATGACTTTATCTTATAGAACTCAATATCCCCGTGCTGGGCAAACAGGTTTTGCAGCCGTTTGAGCTAAGATTTTAAAATTATTCACATAATGAAAACCTATACTTTGTTTCAGGCGAGTTTCCCATTCAAATGCATGTAACAGTGAGAAACGCATTGTCTTGGCGAAATAAAGCGTTTTTGAACAACTTCATATAAATCGCTGTAACTTTTGATAGAAGACTCAGACAAACATGTTTATGGCTTTATCTTATAGAACTCAATGTCCCCGTGCTGGGCAAACAGGTTTTGCAGCCGTTTGAGCTAAGATTTTAAAATTATTCACATAATGAAAACCTATACTTTGTTTCAGGCGAGTTTCCCATTCAAATGCATGTAACAGTGAGAAACGCATTGTCTTGGCGAAATAAAGCGTTTTTGAACAACTTCATATAAATCGCTGTAACTTTTGATGGAAGATTCAGATATACGTATTCATGACTTTATCTTATAGAACTCAATGTCCCCGTGCTGGGCAAACAGGTTTTGCAGCCGTTTGAGCTAAGATTTTAAAATTATTCACATAATGAAAACCTATACTTTGTTTCAGGCGAGTTTCCCATTCAAATGCATGTAACAGTGAGAAACGCATTGTCTTGGCGAAATAAAGCGTTTTTGAACAACTTCATATAAATCGCTGTAACTTTTGATAGAAGACTCAGACAAACATGTTTATGGCTTTATCTTATAGAACTCAATGTCCCCGTGCTGGGCAAACAGGTTTTGCAGCCGTTTGAGCTAAGATTTTAAAATTATTCACATAATGAAAACCTATACTTTGTTTCAGGCGAGTTTCCCATTCAAATGCATGTAACAGTGAGAAACGCATTGTCTTGGCAAAATAAAGCGTTTTTGTACAACTTCATATAAATAGCTGTAACTTTTGATAGAAGATTCAGATATATGTATTCATGAATTTATCTTATAGAACTCAATATCCCCGTGCTGGGCAAACAGGTTTTGCAGCCGTTTGAGCTAAGATTTTAAAATTATTCACATAATGAAAACCTATACTTTGTTTCAGGCGAGTTTCCCATTCAAATGCATGTAACAGTGAGAAACGCATTGTCTTGGCAAAATAAAGCGTTTTTGTACAACTTCATATAAATAGCTGTAACTTTTGATAGAAGATTCAGATATATGTATTCATGAATTTATCTTATAGAACTCAATATCCCCGTGCTGGGCAAACAGGTTTTGCAGCCGTTTGAGCTAAGATTTTAAAATTATTCACATAATGAAAACCTATACTTTGTTTCAGGCGAGTTTCCCATTCAAATGCATGTAACAGTGAGAAACGCATTGTCTTGGCGAAATAAAGCGTTTTTGAACAACTTCATATAAATCGCTGTAACTTTTGATAGAAGACTCAGACAAACATGTTTATGGCTTTATCTTATAGAACTCAATGTCCCCGTGCTGGGCAAACAGGTTTTGCAGCCATTTGAGCTAAGATTTTAAAATTATTCACATAATGAAAACCTATACTTTGTTTCAGGCGAGTTTCCCATTCAAATGCATGTAACAGTGAGAAACGCATTGTCTTGGCGAAATAAAGCGTTTTTGAACAACTTCATATAAATCGCTGTAACTTTTGATAGAAGACTCAGACAAACATGTTTATGGCTTTATCTTATAGAACTCAATGTCCCCGTGCTGGGCAAACAGGTTTTGCAGCCGTTTGAGCTAAGATTTTAAAATTATTCACATAATGAAAACCTATACTTTGTTTCAGGCGAGTTTCCCATTCAAATGCATGTAACAGTGAGAAACGCATTGTCTTGGCGAAATAAAGCGTTTTTGAACAACTTCATATAAATCGCTGTAACTTTTGATGGAAGATTCAGATATACGTATTCATGACTTTATCTTATAGAACTCAATATCCCCGTGCTGGGCAAACAGGTTTTGCAGCCGTTTGAGCTAAGATTTTAAAATTATTCACATAATGAAAACCTATACTTTGTTTCAGGCGAGTTTCCCATTCAAATGCATGTAACAGTGAGAAACGCATTGTCTTGGCGAAATAAAGCGTTTTTGAACAACTTCATATAAATCGCTGTAACTTTTGATAGAAGACTCAGACAAACATGTTTATGGCTTTATCTTATAGAACTAAATGTCCCCGTGCTGGGCAAACAGGTTTTGCAGCCGTTTGAGCTAAGATTTTAAAATTATTCACATAATGAAAACCTATACTTTGTTTCAGGCGAGTTTCCCATTCAAATGCATGTAACAGTGAGAAACGCATTGTCTTGGCGAAATAAAGCGTTTTTGAACAACTTCATATAAATCGCTGTAACTTTTGATAGAAGACTCAGACAAACATGTTTATGGCTTTATCTTATAGAACTCAATGTCCCCGTGCTGGGCAAACAGGTTTTGCAGCCGTTTGAGCTAAGATTTTAAAATTATTCACATAATGAAAACCTATACTTTGTTTCAGGCGAGTTTCCCATTCAAATGCATGTAACAGTGAGAAACGCATTGTCTTGGCAAAATAAAGCGTTTTTGTACAACTTCATATAAATAGCTGTAACTTTTGATAGAAGATTCAGATATATGTATTCATGAATTTATCTTATAGAACTCAATATCCCCGTGCTGGGCAAACAGGTTTTGCAGCCGTTTGAGCTAAGATTTTAAAATTATTCACATAATGAAAACCTATACTTTGTTTCAGGCGAGTTTCCCATTCAAATGCATGTAACAGTGAGAAACGCATTGTCTTGGCAAAATAAAGCGTTTTTGTACAACTTCATATAAATAGCTGTAACTTTTGATAGAAGATTCAGATATATGTATTCATGAATTTATCTTATAGAACTCAATATCCCCGTGCTGGGCAAACAGGTTTTGCAGCCGTTTGAGCTAAGATTTTAAAATTATTCACATAATGAAAACCTATACTTTGTTTCAGGCGAGTTTCCCATTCAAATGCATGTAACAGTGAGAAACGCATTGTCTTGGCGAAATAAAGCGTTTTTGAACAACTTCATATAAATCGCTGTAACTTTTGATAGAAGACTCAGACAAACATGTTTATGGCTTTATCTTATAGAACTCAATATCCCCGTGCTGGGCAAACAGAACAGGTTTTGCAGCCTTTTGAGTTAAGATTTAAAAATTATTCACATAATGAAAACCTATACTTTGTTTCAGGCGAGTTTCCCATTCAAATGCATGTAACAGTGAGAAACGCATTGTCTTGGCGAAATAAAGCGTTTTTGAACAACTTCATATAAATCGCTGTAACTTTTGATAGAAGACTCAGACAAACATGTTTATGGCTTTATCTTATAGAACTCAATATCCCCGTGCTGGGCAAACAGAACAGGTTTTGCAGCCGTTTGAGCTAAGATTTTAAAATTATTCACATAATGAAAACCTATACTTTGTTTCAGGCGAGTTTCCCATTCAAATGCATGTAACAGTGAGAAACGCATTGTCTTGGCGAAATAAAGCGTTTTTGAACAACTTCATATAAATCGCTGTAACTTTTGATAGAAGACTCAGACAAACATGTTTATGGCTTTATCTTATAGAACTCAATATCCCCGTGCTGGGCAAACAGAACAGGTTTTGCAGCCGTTTGAGCTAAGATTTTAAAATTATTCACATAATGAAAACCTATACTTTGTTTCAGGCGAGTTTCCCATTCAAATGCATGTAACAGTGAGAAACGCATTGTCTTGGCGAAATAAAGCGTTTTTGAACAACTTCATATAAATAGCTGTAACTTTTGATAGAAGATTCAGATATACGTATTCATGAATTTATCTTATAGAACTCAATATCCCCGTGCTGGGCAAACAGGTTTTGCAGCCGTTTGAGCTAAGATTTTAAAATTATTCACATAATGAAAACCTATACTTTGTTTCAGGCGAGTTTCCCATTCAAATGCATGTAACAGTGAGAAACGCATTGTCTTGGCGAAATAAAGCGTTTTTGAACAACTTCATATAAATAGCTGTAACTTTTGATAGAAGATTCAGATATATGTATTCATGAATTTATCTTATAGAACTCAATATCCCCGTGCTGGGCAAACAGGTTTTGCAGCCGTTTGAGCTAAGATTTTAAAATTATTCACATAATGAAAACCTATACTTTGTTTCAGGCGAGTTTCCCATTCAAATGCATGTAACAGTGAGAAACGCATTGTCTTGGCAAAATAAAGCGTTTTTGTACAACTTCATATAAATAGCTGTAACTTTTGATAGAAGATTCAGATATATGTATTCATGAATTTATCTTATAGAACTCAATATCCCCGTGCTGGGCAAACAGGTTTTGCAGCCGTTTGAGCTAAGATTTTAAAATTATTCACATAATGAAAACCTATACTTTGTTTCAGGCGAGTTTCCCATTCAAATGCATGTAACAGTGAGAAACGCATTGTCTTGGCGAAATAAAGCGTTTTTGAACAACTTCATATAAATCGCTGTAACTTTTGATAGAAGACTCAGACAAACATGTTTATGGCTTTATCTTATAGAACTCCATATCCCCGTGCTGGGCAAACAGAACAGGTTTTGCAGCCGTTTGAGTTAAGATTTAAAAATTATTCACATAATGAAAACCTATACTTTGTTTCAGGCGAGTTTCCCATTCAAATGCATGTAACAGTGAGAAACGCATTGTCTTGGCGAAATAAAGCGTTTTTGAACAACTTCATATAAATCGCTGTAACTTTTGATAGAAGACTCAGACAAACATGTTTATGGCTTTATCTTATAGAACTCAATATCCCCGTGCTGGGCAAACAGAACAGGTTTTGCAGCCGTTTGAGCTAAGATTTTAAAATTATTCACATAATGAAAACCTATACTTTGTTTCAGGCGAGTTTCCCATTCAAATGCATGTAACAGTGAGAAACGCATTGTCTTGGCGAAATAAAGCGTTTTTGAACAACTTCATATAAATCGCTGTAACTTTTGATAGAAGATTCAGATATACGTATTCATGACTTTATCTTATAGAACTCAATATCCCCGTGCTGGGCAAACAGGTTTTGCAGCCGTTTGAGCTAAGATTTTAAAATTATTCACATAATGAAAACCTATACTTTGTTTCAGGCGAGTTTCCCATTCAAATGCATGTAACAGTGAGAAACGCATTGTCTTGGCGAAATAAAGCGTTTTTGAACAACTTCATATAAATCGCTGTAACTTTTGATAGAAGACTCAGACAAACATGTTTATGGCTTTATCTTATAGAACTCAATATCCCCGTGCTGGGCAAACAGAACAGGTTTTGCAGCCGTTTGAGCTAAGATTTTAAAATTATTCACATAATGAAAACCTATACTTTGTTTCAGGCGAGTTTCCCATTCAAATGCATGTAACAGTGAGAAACGCATTGTCTTGGCGAAATAAAGCGTTTTTGAACAACTTCATATAAATCGCTGTAACTTTTGATAGAAGACTCAGACAAACATGTTTATGGCTTTATCTTATAGAACTCAATATCCCCGTGCTGGGCAAACAGAACAGGTTTTGCAGCCGTTTGAGCTAAGATTTAAAAATTATTCACATAATGAAAACCTATACTTTGTCTCAGGCGAGTTTCCCATTCAAATGCATGTAACAGTGAGAAACGCATTGTCTTGGCGAAATAAAGCGTTTTTGTACAACTTCATATAAATAGCTGTAACTTTTGATAGAAGACTCAGACAAACATGTTTATGGCTTTATCTTATAGAACTCAATATCCCCGTGCTGGGCAAACAGGTTTTGCAGCCGTTTGAGCTAAGATTTTAAAATTATTCACATAATGAAAACCTATACTTTGTTTCAGGCGAGTTTCCCATTCAAATGCATGTAACAGTGAGAAACGCATTGTCTTGGCGAAATAAAGCGTTTTTGAACAACTTCATATAAATCGCTGTAACTTTTGATAGAAGACTCAGACAAACATGTTTATGACTTTATCTTATAGAACTCAATATCCCCGTGCTGGGCAAACAGGTTTTGCAGCCGTTTGAGCTAAGATTTTAAAATTATTCACATAATGAAAACCTATACTTTGTTTCAGGCGAGTTTCCCATTCAAATGCATGTAACAGTGAGAAACGCATTGTCTTGGCGAAATAAAGCGTTTTTGAACAACTTCATATAAATCGCTGTAACTTTTGATAGAAGACTCAGACAAACATGTTTATGGCTTTATCTTATAGAACTCAATGTCCCCGTGCTGGGCAAACAGGTTTTGCAGCCGTTTGAGCTAAGATTTTAAAATTATTCACATAATGAAAACCTATACTTTGTCTCAGGCGAGTTTCCCATTCAAATGCATGTAACAGTGAGAAACGCATTGTCTTGGCGAAATAAAGCGTTTTTGTACAACTTCATATAAATCGCTGTAACTTTTGATAGAAGACTCAGACAAACATGTTTATGGCTTTATCTTATAGAACTCAATATCCCCGTGCTGGGCAAACAGGTTTTGCAGCCGTTTGAGCTAAGATTTTAAAATTATTCACATAATGAAAACCTATACTTTGTTTCAGGCGAGTTTCCCATTCAAATGCATGTAACAGTGAGAAACGCATTGTCTTGGCGAAATAAAGCGTTTTTGAACAACTTCATATAAATCGCTGTAACTTTTGATAGAAGACTCAGACAAACATGTTTATGGCTTTATCTTATAGAACTCAATGTCCCCGTGCTGGGCAAACAGGTTTTGCAGCCATTTGAGCTAAGATTTTAAAATTATTCACATAATGAAAACCTATACTTTGTTTCAGGCGAGTTTCCCATTCAAATGCATGTAACAGTGAGAAACGCATTGTCTTGGCGAAATAAAGCGTTTTTGAACAACTTCATATAAATCGCTGTAACTTTTGATAGAAGACTCAGACAAACATGTTTATGGCTTTATCTTATAGAACTCAATGTCCCCGTGCTGGGCAAACAGGTTTTGCAGCCGTTTGAGCTAAGATTTTAAAATTATTCACATAATGAAAACCTATACTTTGTTTCAGGCGAGTTTCCCATTCAAATGCATGTAACAGTGAGAAACGCATTGTCTTGGCGAAATAAAGCGTTTTTGAACAACTTCATATAAATCGCTGTAACTTTTGATGGAAGATTCAGATATACGTATTCATGACTTTATCTTATAGAACTCAATGTCCCCGTGCTGGGCAAACAGGTTTTGCAGCCGTTTGAGCTAAGATTTTAAAATTATTCACATAATGAAAACCTATACTTTGTTTCAGGCGAGTTTCCCATTCAAATGCATGTAACAGTGAGAAACGCATTGTCTTGGCGAAATAAAGCGTTTTTGAACAACTTCATATAAATCGCTGTAACTTTTGATAGAAGACTCAGACAAACATGTTTATGGCTTTATCTTATAGAACTCAATGTCCCCGTGCTGGGCAAACAGGTTTTGCAGCCGTTTGAGCTAAGATTTTAAAATTATTCACATAATGAAAACCTATACTTTGTTTCAGGCGAGTTTCCCATTCAAATGCATGTAACAGTGAGAAACGCATTGTCTTGGCAAAATAAAGCGTTTTTGTACAACTTCATATAAATAGCTGTAACTTTTGATAGAAGATTCAGATATATGTATTCATGAATTTATCTTATAGAACTCAATATCCCCGTGCTGGGCAAACAGGTTTTGCAGCCGTTTGAGCTAAGATTTTAAAATTATTCACATAATGAAAACCTATACTTTGTTTCAGGCGAGTTTCCCATTCAAATGCATGTAACAGTGAGAAACGCATTGTCTTGGCGAAATAAAGCGTTTTTGAACAACTTCATATAAATCGCTGTAACTTTTGATAGAAGACTCAGACAAACATGTTTATGGCTTTATCTTATAGAACTCAATATCCCCGTGCTGGGCAAACAGGTTTTGCAGCCGTTTGAGCTAAGATTTTAAAATTATTCACATAATGAAAACCTATACTTTGTCTCAGGCGAGTTTCCCATTCAAATGCATGTAACAGTGAGAAACGCATTGTCTTGGCGAAATAAAGCGTTTTTGAACAACTTCATATAAATCGCTGTAACTTTTGATGGAAGATTCAGATATACGTATTCATGACTTTATCTTATAGAACTCAATGTCCCCGTGCTGGGCAAACAGGTTTTGCAGCCGTTTGAGCTAAGATTTTAAAATTATTCACATAATGAAAACCTATACTTTGTTTCAGGCGAGTTTCCCATTCAAATGCATGTAACAGTGAGAAACGCATTGTCTTGGCGAAATAAAGCGTTTTTGAACAACTTCATATAAATCGCTGTAACTTTTGATAGAAGACTCAGACAAACATGTTTATGGCTTTATCTTATAGAACTCAATGTCCCCGTGCTGGGCAAACAGGTTTTGCAGCCGTTTGAGCTAAGATTTTAAAATTATTCACATAATGAAAACCTATACTTTGTTTCAGGCGAGTTTCCCATTCAAATGCATGTAACAGTGAGAAACGCATTGTCTTGGCGAAATAAAGCGTTTTTGAACAACTTCATATAAATCGCTGTAACTTTTGATAGAAGACTCAGACAAACATGCTTATGGCTTTATCTTATAGAACTCAATATCCCCGTGCTGGGCAAACAGGTTTTGCAGCCGTTTGAGCTAAGATTTTAAAATTATTCACATAATGAAAACCTATACTTTGTTTCAGGCGAGTTTCCCATTCAAATGCATGTAACAGTGAGAAACGCATTGTCTTGGCGAAATAAAGCGTTTTTGAACAACTTCATATAAATCGCTGTAACTTTTGATAGAAGACTCAGACAAACATGTTTATGGCTTTATCTTATAGAACTCAATGTCCCCGTGCTGGGCAAACAGGTTTTGCAGCCGTTTGAGCTAAGATTTTAAAATTATTCACATAATGAAAACCTATACTTTGTTTCAGGCGAGTTTCCCATTCAAATGCATGTAACAGTGAGAAACGCATTGTCTTGGCGAAATAAAGCGTTTTTGAACAACTTCATATAAATCGCTGTAACTTTTGATAGAAGACTCAGACAAACATGTTTATGGCTTTATCTTATAGAACTCCATATCCCCGTGCTGGGCAAACAGAACAGGTTTTGCAGCCGTTTGAGCTAAGATTTTAAAATTATTCACATAATGAAAACCTATACTTTGTTTCAGGCGAGTTTCCCATTCAAATGCATGTAACAGTGAGAAACGCATTGTCTTGGCGAAATAAAGCGTTTTTGAACAACTTCATATAAATCGCTGTAACTTTTGATAGAAGACTCAGACAAACATGCTTATGGCTTTATCTTATAGAACTCAATATCCCCGTGCTGGGCAAACAGGTTTTGCAGCCGTTTGAGCTAAGATTTTAAAATTATTCACATAATGAAAACCTATACTTTGTTTCAGGCGAGTTTCCCATTCAAATGCATGTAACAGTGAGAAACGCATTGTCTTGGCGAAATAAAGCGTTTTTGAACAACTTCATATAAATCGCTGTAACTTTTGATAGAAGACTCAGACAAACATGTTTATGGCTTTATCTTATAGAACTCAATGTCCCCGTGCTGGGCAAACAGGTTTTGCAGCCGTTTGAGCTAAGATTTTAAAATTATTCACATAATGAAAACCTATACTTTGTTTCAGGCGAGTTTCCCATTCAAATGCATGTAACAGTGAGAAACGCATTGTCTTGGCGAAATAAAGCGTTTTTGAACAACTTCATATAAATCGCTGTAACTTTTGATGGAAGATTCAGATATACGTATTCATGACTTTATCTTATAGAACTCAATATCCCCGTGCTGGGCAAACAGGTTTTGCAGCCGTTTGAGCTAAGATTTTAAAATTATTCACATAATGAAAACCTATACTTTGTTTCAGGCGAGTTTCCCATTCAAATGCATGTAACAGTGAGAAACGCATTGTCTTGGCGAAATAAAGCGTTTTTGAACAACTTCATATAAATCGCTGTAACTTTTGATAGAAGACTCAGACAAACATGTTTATGGCTTTATCTTATAGAACTCAATGTCCCCGTGCTGGGCAAACAGGTTTTGCAGCCGTTTGAGCTAAGATTTTAAAATTATTCACATAATGAAAACCTATACTTTGTTTCAGGCGAGTTTCCCATTCAAATGCATGTAACAGTGAGAAACGCATTGTCTTGGCGAAATAAAGCGTTTTTGAACAACTTCATATAAATCGCTGTAACTTTTGATGGAAGATTCAGATATACGTATTCATGACTTTATCTTATAGAACTCAATGTCCCCGTGCTGGGCAAACAGGTTTTGCAGCCGTTTGAGCTAAGATTTTAAAATTATTCACATAATGAAAACCTATACTTTGTTTCAGGCGAGTTTCCCATTCAAATGCATGTAACAGTGAGAAACGCATTGTCTTGGCGAAATAAAGCGTTTTTGAACAACTTCATATAAATCGCTGTAACTTTTGATAGAAGACTCAGACAAACATGTTTATGGCTTTATCTTATAGAACTCAATGTCCCCGTGCTGGGCAAACAGGTTTTGCAGCCGTTTGAGCTAAGATTTTAAAATTATTCACATAATGAAAACCTATACTTTGTTTCAGGCGAGTTTCCCATTCAAATGCATGTAACAGTGAGAAACGCATTGTCTTGGCAAAATAAAGCGTTTTTGTACAACTTCATATAAATAGCTGTAACTTTTGATAGAAGATTCAGATATATGTATTCATGAATTTATCTTATAGAACTCAATATCCCCGTGCTGGGCAAACAGGTTTTGCAGCCGTTTGAGCTAAGATTTTAAAATTATTCACATAATGAAAACCTATACTTTGTTTCAGGCGAGTTTCCCATTCAAATGCATGTAACAGTGAGAAACGCATTGTCTTGGCGAAATAAAGCGTTTTTGAACAACTTCATATAAATCGCTGTAACTTTTGATAGAAGACTCAGACAAACATGTTTATGGCTTTATCTTATAGAACTCAATATCCCCGTGCTGGGCAAACAGGTTTTGCAGCCGTTTGAGCTAAGATTTTAAAATTATTCACATAATGAAAACCTATACTTTGTCTCAGGCGAGTTTCCCATTCAAATGCATGTAACAGTGAGAAACGCATTGTCTTGGCGAAATAAAGCGTTTTTGAACAACTTCATATAAATCGCTGTAACTTTTGATGGAAGATTCAGATATACGTATTCATGACTTTATCTTATAGAACTCAATGTCCCCGTGCTGGGCAAACAGGTTTTGCAGCCGTTTGAGCTAAGATTTTAAAATTATTCACATAATGAAAACCTATACTTTGTTTCAGGCGAGTTTCCCATTCAAATGCATGTAACAGTGAGAAACGCATTGTCTTGGCGAAATAAAGCGTTTTTGAACAACTTCATATAAATCGCTGTAACTTTTGATAGAAGACTCAGACAAACATGTTTATGGCTTTATCTTATAGAACTCAATGTCCCCGTGCTGGGCAAACAGGTTTTGCAGCCGTTTGAGCTAAGATTTTAAAATTATTCACATAATGAAAACCTATACTTTGTTTCAGGCGAGTTTCCCATTCAAATGCATGTAACAGTGAGAAACGCATTGTCTTGGCGAAATAAAGCGTTTTTGAACAACTTCATATAAATCGCTGTAACTTTTGATAGAAGACTCAGACAAACATGCTTATGGCTTTATCTTATAGAACTCAATATCCCCGTGCTGGGCAAACAGGTTTTGCAGCCGTTTGAGCTAAGATTTTAAAATTATTCACATAATGAAAACCTATACTTTGTTTCAGGCGAGTTTCCCATTCAAATGCATGTAACAGTGAGAAACGCATTGTCTTGGCGAAATAAAGCGTTTTTGAACAACTTCATATAAATCGCTGTAACTTTTGATAGAAGACTCAGACAAACATGTTTATGGCTTTATCTTATAGAACTCAATGTCCCCGTGCTGGGCAAACAGGTTTTGCAGCCGTTTGAGCTAAGATTTTAAAATTATTCACATAATGAAAACCTATACTTTGTTTCAGGCGAGTTTCCCATTCAAATGCATGTAACAGTGAGAAACGCATTGTCTTGGCGAAATAAAGCGTTTTTGAACAACTTCATATAAATCGCTGTAACTTTTGATGGAAGATTCAGATATACGTATTCATGACTTTATCTTATAGAACTCAATATCCCCGTGCTGGGCAAACAGGTTTTGCAGCCGTTTGAGCTAAGATTTTAAAATTATTCACATAATGAAAACCTATACTTTGTTTCAGGCGAGTTTCCCATTCAAATGCATGTAACAGTGAGAAACGCATTGTCTTGGCGAAATAAAGCGTTTTTGAACAACTTCATATAAATCGCTGTAACTTTTGATAGAAGACTCAGACAAACATGTTTATGGCTTTATCTTATAGAACTCAATGTCCCCGTGCTGGGCAAACAGGTTTTGCAGCCGTTTGAGCTAAGATTTTAAAATTATTCACATAATGAAAACCTATACTTTGTTTCAGGCGAGTTTCCCATTCAAATGCATGTAACAGTGAGAAACGCATTGTCTTGGCGAAATAAAGCGTTTTTGAACAACTTCATATAAATCGCTGTAACTTTTGATGGAAGATTCAGATATACGTATTCATGACTTTATCTTATAGAACTCAATGTCCCCGTGCTGGGCAAACAGGTTTTGCAGCCGTTTGAGCTAAGATTTTAAAATTATTCACATAATGAAAACCTATACTTTGTTTCAGGCGAGTTTCCCATTCAAATGCATGTAACAGTGAGAAACGCATTGTCTTGGCGAAATAAAGCGTTTTTGAACAACTTCATATAAATCGCTGTAACTTTTGATAGAAGACTCAGACAAACATGTTTATGGCTTTATCTTATAGAACTCAATATCCCCGTGCTGGGCAAACAGGTTTTGCAGCCGTTTGAGCTAAGATTTTAAAATTATTCACATAATGAAAACCTATACTTTGTCTCAGGCGAGTTTCCCATTCAAATGCATGTAACAGTGAGAAACGCATTGTCTTGGCGAAATAAAGCGTTTTTGAACAACTTCATATAAATCGCTGTAACTTTTGATGGAAGATTCAGATATACGTATTCATGACTTTATCTTATAGAACTCAATGTCCCCGTGCTGGGCAAACAGGTTTTGCAGCCGTTTGAGCTAAGATTTTAAAATTATTCACATAATGAAAACCTATACTTTGTTTCAGGCGAGTTTCCCATTCAAATGCATGTAACAGTGAGAAACGCATTGTCTTGGCGAAATAAAGCGTTTTTGAACAACTTCATATAAATCGCTGTAACTTTTGATAGAAGACTCAGACAAACATGTTTATGGCTTTATCTTATAGAACTCAATGTCCCCGTGCTGGGCAAACAGGTTTTGCAGCCGTTTGAGCTAAGATTTTAAAATTATTCACATAATGAAAACCTATACTTTGTTTCAGGCGAGTTTCCCATTCAAATGCATGTAACAGTGAGAAACGCATTGTCTTGGCGAAATAAAGCGTTTTTGAACAACTTCATATAAATCGCTGTAACTTTTGATAGAAGACTCAGACAAACATGCTTATGGCTTTATCTTATAGAACTCAATATCCCCGTGCTGGGCAAACAGGTTTTGCAGCCGTTTGAGCTAAGATTTTAAAATTATTCACATAATGAAAACCTATACTTTGTTTCAGGCGAGTTTCCCATTCAAATGCATGTAACAGTGAGAAACGCATTGTCTTGGCGAAATAAAGCGTTTTTGAACAACTTCATATAAATCGCTGTAACTTTTGATGGAAGATTCAGATATACGTATTCATGACTTTATCTTATAGAACTCAATATCCCCGTGCTGGGCAAACAGGTTTTGCAGCCGTTTGAGCTAAGATTTTAAAATTATTCACATAATGAAAACCTATACTTTGTTTCAGGCGAGTTTCCCATTCAAATGCATGTAACAGTGAGAAACGCATTGTCTTGGCGAAATAAAGCGTTTTTGAACAACTTCATATAAATCGCTGTAACTTTTGATAGAAGACTCAGACAAACATGTTTATGGCTTTATCTTATAGAACTCAATGTCCCCGTGCTGGGCAAACAGGTTTTGCAGCCGTTTGAGCTAAGATTTTAAAATTATTCACATAATGAAAACCTATACTTTGTTTCAGGCGAGTTTCCCATTCAAATGCATGTAACAGTGAGAAACGCATTGTCTTGGCAAAATAAAGCGTTTTTGTACAACTTCATATAAATAGCTGTAACTTTTGATAGAAGATTCAGATATATGTATTCATGAATTTATCTTATAGAACTCAATATCCCCGTGCTGGGCAAACAGGTTTTGCAGCCGTTTGAGCTAAGATTTTAAAATTATTCACATAATGAAAACCTATACTTTGTTTCAGGCGAGTTTCCCATTCAAATGCATGTAACAGTGAGAAACGCATTGTCTTGGCAAAATAAAGCGTTTTTGTACAACTTCATATAAATAGCTGTAACTTTTGATAGAAGATTCAGATATATGTATTCATGAATTTATCTTATAGAACTCAATATCCCCGTGCTGGGCAAACAGGTTTTGCAGCCGTTTGAGCTAAGATTTTAAAATTATTCACATAATGAAAACCTATACTTTGTTTCAGGCGAGTTTCCCATTCAAATGCATGTAACAGTGAGAAACGCATTGTCTTGGCGAAATAAAGCGTTTTTGAACAACTTCATATAAATCGCTGTAACTTTTGATAGAAGACTCAGACAAACATGTTTATGGCTTTATCTTATAGAACTCCATATCCCCGTGCTGGGCAAACAGAACAGGTTTTGCAGCCGTTTGAGTTAAGATTTAAAAATTATTCACATAATGAAAACCTATACTTTGTTTCAGGCGAGTTTCCCATTCAAATGCATGTAACAGTGAGAAACGCATTGTCTTGGCGAAATAAAGCGTTTTTGAACAACTTCATATAAATCGCTGTAACTTTTGATAGAAGACTCAGACAAACATGTTTATGGCTTTATCTTATAGAACTCAATATCCCCGTGCTGGGCAAACAGAACAGGTTTTGCAGCCGTTTGAGCTAAGATTTTAAAATTATTCACATAATGAAAACCTATACTTTGTTTCAGGCGAGTTTCCCATTCAAATGCATGTAACAGTGAGAAACGCATTGTCTTGGCGAAATAAAGCGTTTTTGAACAACTTCATATAAATCGCTGTAACTTTTGATAGAAGACTCAGACAAACATGTTTATGGCTTTATCTTATAGAACTCAATATCCCCGTGCTGGGCAAACAGAACAGGTTTTGCAGCCGTTTGAGCTAAGATTTTAAAATTATTCACATAATGAAAACCTATACTTTGTTTCAGGCGAGTTTCCCATTCAAATGCATGTAACAGTGAGAAACGCATTGTCTTGGCGAAATAAAGCGTTTTTGAACAACTTCATATAAATAGCTGTAACTTTTGATAGAAGATTCAGATATACGTATTCATGACTTTATCTTATAGAACTCAATGTCCCCGTGCTGGGCAAACAGGTTTTGCAGCCGTTTGAGCTAAGATTTTAAAATTATTCACATAATGAAAACCTATACTTTGTTTCAGGCGAGTTTCCCATTCAAATGCATGTAACAGTGAGAAACGCATTGTCTTGGCGAAATAAAGCGTTTTTGAACAACTTCATATAAATCGCTGTAACTTTTGATGGAAGATTCAGATATACGTATTCATGACTTTATCTTATAGAACTCAATGTCCCCGTGCTGGGCAAACAGGTTTTGCAGCCGTTTGAGCTAAGATTTTAAAATTATTCACATAATGAAAACCTATACTTTGTCTCAGGCGAGTTTCCCATTCAAATGCATGTAACAGTGAGAAACGCATTGTCTTGGCGAAATAAAGCGTTTTTGAACAACTTCATATAAATCGCTGTAACTTTTGATGGAAGATTCAGATATACGTATTCATGACTTTATCTTATAGAACTCAATGTCCCCGTGCTGGGCAAACAGGTTTTGCAGCCGTTTGAGCTAAGATTTTAAAATTATTCACATAATGAAAACCTATACTTTGTTTCAGGCGAGTTTCCCATTCAAATGCATGTAACAGTGAGAAACGCATTGTCTTGGCGAAATAAAGCGTTTTTGAACAACTTCATATAAATCGCTGTAACTTTTGATAGAAGACTCAGACAAACATGTTTATGGCTTTATCTTATAGAACTCAATGTCCCCGTGCTGGGCAAACAGGTTTTGCAGCCGTTTGAGCTAAGATTTTAAAATTATTCACATAATGAAAACCTATACTTTGTTTCAGGCGAGTTTCCCATTCAAATGCATGTAACAGTGAGAAACGCATTGTCTTGGCGAAATAAAGCGTTTTTGAACAACTTCATATAAATCGCTGTAACTTTTGATAGAAGACTCAGACAAACATGCTTATGGCTTTATCTTATAGAACTCAATATCCCCGTGCTGGGCAAACAGGTTTTGCAGCCGTTTGAGCTAAGATTTTAAAATTATTCACATAATGAAAACCTATACTTTGTTTCAGGCGAGTTTCCCATTCAAATGCATGTAACAGTGAGAAACGCATTGTCTTGGCGAAATAAAGCGTTTTTGAACAACTTCATATAAATCGCTGTAACTTTTGATAGAAGACTCAGACAAACATGTTTATGGCTTTATCTTATAGAACTCAATGTCCCCGTGCTGGGCAAACAGGTTTTGCAGCCGTTTGAGCTAAGATTTTAAAATTATTCACATAATGAAAACCTATACTTTGTTTCAGGCGAGTTTCCCATTCAAATGCATGTAACAGTGAGAAACGCATTGTCTTGGCAAAATAAAGCGTTTTTGTACAACTTCATATAAATAGCTGTAACTTTTGATAGAAGATTCAGATATATGTATTCATGAATTTATCTTATAGAACTCAATATCCCCGTGCTGGGCAAACAGGTTTTGCAGCCGTTTGAGCTAAGATTTTAAAATTATTCACATAATGAAAACCTATACTTTGTTTCAGGCGAGTTTCCCATTCAAATGCATGTAACAGTGAGAAACGCATTGTCTTGGCAAAATAAAGCGTTTTTGTACAACTTCATATAAATAGCTGTAACTTTTGATAGAAGATTCAGATATATGTATTCATGAATTTATCTTATAGAACTCAATATCCCCGTGCTGGGCAAACAGGTTTTGCAGCCGTTTGAGCTAAGATTTTAAAATTATTCACATAATGAAAACCTATACTTTGTTTCAGGCGAGTTTCCCATTCAAATGCATGTAACAGTGAGAAACGCATTGTCTTGGCGAAATAAAGCGTTTTTGAACAACTTCATATAAATCGCTGTAACTTTTGATAGAAGACTCAGACAAACATGTTTATGGCTTTATCTTATAGAACTCCATATCCCCGTGCTGGGCAAACAGAACAGGTTTTGCAGCCGTTTGAGTTAAGATTTAAAAATTATTCACATAATGAAAACCTATACTTTGTTTCAGGCGAGTTTCCCATTCAAATGCATGTAACAGTGAGAAACGCATTGTCTTGGCGAAATAAAGCGTTTTTGAACAACTTCATATAAATCGCTGTAACTTTTGATAGAAGACTCAGACAAACATGTTTATGGCTTTATCTTATAGAACTCAATATCCCCGTGCTGGGCAAACAGAACAGGTTTTGCAGCCGTTTGAGCTAAGATTTTAAAATTATTCACATAATGAAAACCTATACTTTGTTTCAGGCGAGTTTCCCATTCAAATGCATGTAACAGTGAGAAACGCATTGTCTTGGCGAAATAAAGCGTTTTTGAACAACTTCATATAAATCGCTGTAACTTTTGATAGAAGACTCAGACAAACATGTTTATGGCTTTATCTTATAGAACTCAATATCCCCGTGCTGGGCAAACAGAACAGGTTTTGCAGCCGTTTGAGCTAAGATTTTAAAATTATTCACATAATGAAAACCTATACTTTGTTTCAGGCGAGTTTCCCATTCAAATGCATGTAACAGTGAGAAACGCATTGTCTTGGCGAAATAAAGCGTTTTTGAACAACTTCATATAAATAGCTGTAACTTTTGATAGAAGATTCAGATATACGTATTCATGACTTTATCTTATAGAACTCAATGTCCCCGTGCTGGGCAAACAGGTTTTGCAGCCGTTTGAGCTAAGATTTTAAAATTATTCACATAATGAAAACCTATACTTTGTTTCAGGCGAGTTTCCCATTCAAATGCATGTAACAGTGAGAAACGCATTGTCTTGGCGAAATAAAGCGTTTTTGAACAACTTCATATAAATCGCTGTAACTTTTGATAGAAGACTCAGACAAACATGTTTATGGCTTTATCTTATAGAACTCAATGTCCCCGTGCTGGGCAAACAGGTTTTGCAGCCATTTGAGCTAAGATTTTAAAATTATTCACATAATGAAAACCTATACTTTGTTTCAGGCGAGTTTCCCATTCAAATGCATGTAACAGTGAGAAACGCATTGTCTTGGCGAAATAAAGCGTTTTTGAACAACTTCATATAAATCGCTGTAACTTTTGATAGAAGACTCAGACAAACATGTTTATGGCTTTATCTTATAGAACTCAATGTCCCCGTGCTGGGCAAACAGGTTTTGCAGCCGTTTGAGCTAAGATTTTAAAATTATTCACATAATGAAAACCTATACTTTGTTTCAGGCGAGTTTCCCATTCAAATGCATGTAACAGTGAGAAACGCATTGTCTTGGCGAAATAAAGCGTTTTTGAACAACTTCATATAAATCGCTGTAACTTTTGATGGAAGATTCAGATATACGTATTCATGACTTTATCTTATAGAACTCAATGTCCCCGTGCTGGGCAAACAGGTTTTGCAGCCGTTTGAGCTAAGATTTTAAAATTATTCACATAATGAAAACCTATACTTTGTTTCAGGCGAGTTTCCCATTCAAATGCATGTAACAGTGAGAAACGCATTGTCTTGGCGAAATAAAGCGTTTTTGAACAACTTCATATAAATCGCTGTAACTTTTGATAGAAGACTCAGACAAACATGTTTATGGCTTTATCTTATAGAACTCAATGTCCCCGTGCTGGGCAAACAGGTTTTGCAGCCGTTTGAGCTAAGATTTTAAAATTATTCACATAATGAAAACCTATACTTTGTTTCAGGCGAGTTTCCCATTCAAATGCATGTAACAGTGAGAAACGCATTGTCTTGGCAAAATAAAGCGTTTTTGTACAACTTCATATAAATAGCTGTAACTTTTGATAGAAGATTCAGATATATGTATTCATGAATTTATCTTATAGAACTCAATATCCCCGTGCTGGGCAAACAGGTTTTGCAGCCGTTTGAGCTAAGATTTTAAAATTATTCACATAATGAAAACCTATACTTTGTTTCAGGCGAGTTTCCCATTCAAATGCATGTAACAGTGAGAAACGCATTGTCTTGGCGAAATAAAGCGTTTTTGAACAACTTCATATAAATCGCTGTAACTTTTGATAGAAGACTCAGACAAACATGTTTATGGCTTTATCTTATAGAACTCAATATCCCCGTGCTGGGCAAACAGGTTTTGCAGCCGTTTGAGCTAAGATTTTAAAATTATTCACATAATGAAAACCTATACTTTGTCTCAGGCGAGTTTCCCATTCAAATGCATGTAACAGTGAGAAACGCATTGTCTTGGCGAAATAAAGCGTTTTTGAACAACTTCATATAAATCGCTGTAACTTTTGATGGAAGATTCAGATATACGTATTCATGACTTTATCTTATAGAACTCAATGTCCCCGTGCTGGGCAAACAGGTTTTGCAGCCGTTTGAGCTAAGATTTTAAAATTATTCACATAATGAAAACCTATACTTTGTTTCAGGCGAGTTTCCCATTCAAATGCATGTAACAGTGAGAAACGCATTGTCTTGGCGAAATAAAGCGTTTTTGAACAACTTCATATAAATCGCTGTAACTTTTGATAGAAGACTCAGACAAACATGTTTATGGCTTTATCTTATAGAACTCAATGTCCCCGTGCTGGGCAAACAGGTTTTGCAGCCGTTTGAGCTAAGATTTTAAAATTATTCACATAATGAAAACCTATACTTTGTTTCAGGCGAGTTTCCCATTCAAATGCATGTAACAGTGAGAAACGCATTGTCTTGGCGAAATAAAGCGTTTTTGAACAACTTCATATAAATCGCTGTAACTTTTGATAGAAGACTCAGACAAACATGTTTATGGCTTTATCTTATAGAACTCAATGTCCCCGTGCTGGGCAAACAGGTTTTGCAGCCGTTTGAGCTAAGATTTTAAAATTATTCACATAATGAAAACCTATACTTTGTTTCAGGCGAGTTTCCCATTCAAATGCATGTAACAGTGAGAAACGCATTGTCTTGGCGAAATAAAGCGTTTTTGAACAACTTCATATAAATCGCTGTAACTTTTGATGGAAGATTCAGATATACGTATTCATGACTTTATCTTATAGAACTCAATATCCCCGTGCTGGGCAAACAGGTTTTGCAGCCGTTTGAGCTAAGATTTTAAAATTATTCACATAATGAAAACCTATACTTTGTTTCAGGCGAGTTTCCCATTCAAATGCATGTAACAGTGAGAAACGCATTGTCTTGGCGAAATAAAGCGTTTTTGAACAACTTCATATAAATCGCTGTAACTTTTGATAGAAGACTCAGACAAACATGTTTATGGCTTTATCTTATAGAACTCAATGTCCCCGTGCTGGGCAAACAGGTTTTGCAGCCGTTTGAGCTAAGATTTTAAAATTATTCACATAATGAAAACCTATACTTTGTTTCAGGCGAGTTTCCCATTCAAATGCATGTAACAGTGAGAAACGCATTGTCTTGGCGAAATAAAGCGTTTTTGAACAACTTCATATAAATCGCTGTAACTTTTGATGGAAGATTCAGATATACGTATTCATGACTTTATCTTATAGAACTCAATGTCCCCGTGCTGGGCAAACAGGTTTTGCAGCCGTTTGAGCTAAGATTTTAAAATTATTCACATAATGAAAACCTATACTTTGTTTCAGGCGAGTTTCCCATTCAAATGCATGTAACAGTGAGAAACGCATTGTCTTGGCGAAATAAAGCGTTTTTGAACAACTTCATATAAATCGCTGTAACTTTTGATAGAAGACTCAGACAAACATGTTTATGGCTTTATCTTATAGAACTCAATATCCCCGTGCTGGGCAAACAGGTTTTGCAGCCGTTTGAGCTAAGATTTTAAAATTATTCACATAATGAAAACCTATACTTTGTCTCAGGCGAGTTTCCCATTCAAATGCATGTAACAGTGAGAAACGCATTGTCTTGGCGAAATAAAGCGTTTTTGAACAACTTCATATAAATCGCTGTAACTTTTGATGGAAGATTCAGATATACGTATTCATGACTTTATCTTATAGAACTCAATGTCCCCGTGCTGGGCAAACAGGTTTTGCAGCCGTTTGAGCTAAGATTTTAAAATTATTCACATAATGAAAACCTATACTTTGTTTCAGGCGAGTTTCCCATTCAAATGCATGTAACAGTGAGAAACGCATTGTCTTGGCGAAATAAAGCGTTTTTGAACAACTTCATATAAATCGCTGTAACTTTTGATAGAAGACTCAGACAAACATGTTTATGGCTTTATCTTATAGAACTCAATGTCCCCGTGCTGGGCAAACAGGTTTTGCAGCCGTTTGAGCTAAGATTTTAAAATTATTCACATAATGAAAACCTATACTTTGTTTCAGGCGAGTTTCCCATTCAAATGCATGTAACAGTGAGAAACGCATTGTCTTGGCGAAATAAAGCGTTTTTGAACAACTTCATATAAATCGCTGTAACTTTTGATAGAAGACTCAGACAAACATGCTTATGGCTTTATCTTATAGAACTCAATATCCCCGTGCTGGGCAAACAGGTTTTGCAGCCGTTTGAGCTAAGATTTTAAAATTATTCACATAATGAAAACCTATACTTTGTTTCAGGCGAGTTTCCCATTCAAATGCATGTAACAGTGAGAAACGCATTGTCTTGGCGAAATAAAGCGTTTTTGAACAACTTCATATAAATCGCTGTAACTTTTGATGGAAGATTCAGATATACGTATTCATGACTTTATCTTATAGAACTCAATATCCCCGTGCTGGGCAAACAGGTTTTGCAGCCGTTTGAGCTAAGATTTTAAAATTATTCACATAATGAAAACCTATACTTTGTTTCAGGCGAGTTTCCCATTCAAATGCATGTAACAGTGAGAAACGCATTGTCTTGGCGAAATAAAGCGTTTTTGAACAACTTCATATAAATCGCTGTAACTTTTGATAGAAGACTCAGACAAACATGTTTATGGCTTTATCTTATAGAACTCAATGTCCCCGTGCTGGGCAAACAGGTTTTGCAGCCGTTTGAGCTAAGATTTTAAAATTATTCACATAATGAAAACCTATACTTTGTTTCAGGCGAGTTTCCCATTCAAATGCATGTAACAGTGAGAAACGCATTGTCTTGGCAAAATAAAGCGTTTTTGTACAACTTCATATAAATAGCTGTAACTTTTGATAGAAGATTCAGATATATGTATTCATGAATTTATCTTATAGAACTCAATATCCCCGTGCTGGGCAAACAGGTTTTGCAGCCGTTTGAGCTAAGATTTTAAAATTATTCACATAATGAAAACCTATACTTTGTTTCAGGCGAGTTTCCCATTCAAATGCATGTAACAGTGAGAAACGCATTGTCTTGGCAAAATAAAGCGTTTTTGTACAACTTCATATAAATAGCTGTAACTTTTGATAGAAGATTCAGATATATGTATTCATGAATTTATCTTATAGAACTCAATATCCCCGTGCTGGGCAAACAGGTTTTGCAGCCGTTTGAGCTAAGATTTTAAAATTATTCACATAATGAAAACCTATACTTTGTTTCAGGCGAGTTTCCCATTCAAATGCATGTAACAGTGAGAAACGCATTGTCTTGGCGAAATAAAGCGTTTTTGAACAACTTCATATAAATCGCTGTAACTTTTGATAGAAGACTCAGACAAACATGTTTATGGCTTTATCTTATAGAACTCCATATCCCCGTGCTGGGCAAACAGAACAGGTTTTGCAGCCGTTTGAGTTAAGATTTAAAAATTATTCACATAATGAAAACCTATACTTTGTTTCAGGCGAGTTTCCCATTCAAATGCATGTAACAGTGAGAAACGCATTGTCTTGGCGAAATAAAGCGTTTTTGAACAACTTCATATAAATCGCTGTAACTTTTGATAGAAGACTCAGACAAACATGTTTATGGCTTTATCTTATAGAACTCAATATCCCCGTGCTGGGCAAACAGAACAGGTTTTGCAGCCGTTTGAGCTAAGATTTTAAAATTATTCACATAATGAAAACCTATACTTTGTTTCAGGCGAGTTTCCCATTCAAATGCATGTAACAGTGAGAAACGCATTGTCTTGGCGAAATAAAGCGTTTTTGAACAACTTCATATAAATCGCTGTAACTTTTGATAGAAGACTCAGACAAACATGTTTATGGCTTTATCTTATAGAACTCAATATCCCCGTGCTGGGCAAACAGAACAGGTTTTGCAGCCGTTTGAGCTAAGATTTTAAAATTATTCACATAATGAAAACCTATACTTTGTTTCAGGCGAGTTTCCCATTCAAATGCATGTAACAGTGAGAAACGCATTGTCTTGGCGAAATAAAGCGTTTTTGAACAACTTCATATAAATAGCTGTAACTTTTGATAGAAGATTCAGATATACGTATTCATGACTTTATCTTATAGAACTCAATGTCCCCGTGCTGGGCAAACAGGTTTTGCAGCCGTTTGAGCTAAGATTTTAAAATTATTCACATAATGAAAACCTATACTTTGTTTCAGGCGAGTTTCCCATTCAAATGCATGTAACAGTGAGAAACGCATTGTCTTGGCGAAATAAAGCGTTTTTGAACAACTTCATATAAATCGCTGTAACTTTTGATGGAAGATTCAGATATACGTATTCATGACTTTATCTTATAGAACTCAATGTCCCCGTGCTGGGCAAACAGGTTTTGCAGCCGTTTGAGCTAAGATTTTAAAATTATTCACATAATGAAAACCTATACTTTGTCTCAGGCGAGTTTCCCATTCAAATGCATGTAACAGTGAGAAACGCATTGTCTTGGCGAAATAAAGCGTTTTTGAACAACTTCATATAAATCGCTGTAACTTTTGATGGAAGATTCAGATATACGTATTCATGACTTTATCTTATAGAACTCAATGTCCCCGTGCTGGGCAAACAGGTTTTGCAGCCGTTTGAGCTAAGATTTTAAAATTATTCACATAATGAAAACCTATACTTTGTTTCAGGCGAGTTTCCCATTCAAATGCATGTAACAGTGAGAAACGCATTGTCTTGGCGAAATAAAGCGTTTTTGAACAACTTCATATAAATCGCTGTAACTTTTGATAGAAGACTCAGACAAACATGTTTATGGCTTTATCTTATAGAACTCAATGTCCCCGTGCTGGGCAAACAGGTTTTGCAGCCGTTTGAGCTAAGATTTTAAAATTATTCACATAATGAAAACCTATACTTTGTTTCAGGCGAGTTTCCCATTCAAATGCATGTAACAGTGAGAAACGCATTGTCTTGGCGAAATAAAGCGTTTTTGAACAACTTCATATAAATCGCTGTAACTTTTGATAGAAGACTCAGACAAACATGTTTATGGCTTTATCTTATAGAACTCAATATCCCCGTGCTGGGCAAACAGAACAGGTTTTGCAGCCGTTTGAGCTAAGATTTTAAAATTATTCACATAATGAAAACCTATACTTTGTCTCAGGCGAGTTTCCCATTCAAATGCATGTAACAGTGAGAAACGCATTGTCTTGGCGAAATAAAGCGTTTTTGAACAACTTCATATAAATCGCTGTAACTTTTGATAGAAGACTCAGACAAACATGTTTATGGCTTTATCTTATAGAACTCAATGTCCCCGTGCTGGGCAAACAGGTTTTGCAGCCGTTTGAGCTAAGATTTTAAAATTATTCACATAATGAAAACCTATACTTTGTTTCAGGCGAGTTTCCCATTCAAATGCATGTAACAGTGAGAAACGCATTGTCTTGGCAAAATAAAGCGTTTTTGAACAACTTCATATAAATCGCTGTAACTTTTGATAGAAGACTCAGACAAACATGTTTATGGCTTTATCTTATAGAACTCAATGTCCCCGTGCTGGGCAAACAGGTTTTGCAGCCGTTTGAGCTAAGATTTTAAAATTATTCACATAATGAAAACCTATACTTTGTTTCAGGCGAGTTTCCCATTCAAATGCATGTAACAGTGAGAAACGCATTGTCTTGGCAAAATAAAGCGTTTTTGTACAACTTCATATAAATAGCTGTAACTTTTGATAGAAGATTCAGATATATGTATTCATGAATTTATCTTATAGAACTCAATATCCCCGTGCTGGGCAAACAGGTTTTGCAGCCGTTTGAGCTAAGATTTTAAAATTATTCACATAATGAAAACCTATACTTTGTTTCAGGCGAGTTTCCCATTCAAATGCATGTAACAGTGAGAAACGCATTGTCTTGGCAAAATAAAGCGTTTTTGTACAACTTCATATAAATAGCTGTAACTTTTGATAGAAGATTCAGATATATGTATTCATGAATTTATCTTATAGAACTCAATATCCCCGTGCTGGGCAAACAGGTTTTGCAGCCGTTTGAGCTAAGATTTTAAAATTATTCACATAATGAAAACCTATACTTTGTTTCAGGCGAGTTTCCCATTCAAATGCATGTAACAGTGAGAAACGCATTGTCTTGGCGAAATAAAGCGTTTTTGAACAACTTCATATAAATCGCTGTAACTTTTGATAGAAGACTCAGACAAACATGTTTATGGCTTTATCTTATAGAACTCCATATCCCCGTGCTGGGCAAACAGAACAGGTTTTGCAGCCGTTTGAGTTAAGATTTAAAAATTATTCACATAATGAAAACCTATACTTTGTTTCAGGCGAGTTTCCCATTCAAATGCATGTAACAGTGAGAAACGCATTGTCTTGGCGAAATAAAGCGTTTTTGAACAACTTCATATAAATCGCTGTAACTTTTGATAGAAGACTCAGACAAACATGTTTATGGCTTTATCTTATAGAACTCAATATCCCCGTGCTGGGCAAACAGAACAGGTTTTGCAGCCGTTTGAGCTAAGATTTTAAAATTATTCACATAATGAAAACCTATACTTTGTTTCAGGCGAGTTTCCCATTCAAATGCATGTAACAGTGAGAAACGCATTGTCTTGGCGAAATAAAGCGTTTTTGAACAACTTCATATAAATCGCTGTAACTTTTGATAGAAGACTCAGACAAACATGTTTATGGCTTTATCTTATAGAACTCAATATCCCCGTGCTGGGCAAACAGAACAGGTTTTGCAGCCGTTTGAGCTAAGATTTTAAAATTATTCACATAATGAAAACCTATACTTTGTTTCAGGCGAGTTTCCCATTCAAATGCATGTAACAGTGAGAAACGCATTGTCTTGGCGAAATAAAGCGTTTTTGAACAACTTCATATAAATAGCTGTAACTTTTGATAGAAGATTCAGATATACGTATTCATGACTTTATCTTATAGAACTCAATGTCCCCGTGCTGGGCAAACAGGTTTTGCAGCCGTTTGAGCTAAGATTTTAAAATTATTCACATAATGAAAACCTATACTTTGTTTCAGGCGAGTTTCCCATTCAAATGCATGTAACAGTGAGAAACGCATTGTCTTGGCGAAATAAAGCGTTTTTGAACAACTTCATATAAATCGCTGTAACTTTTGATGGAAGATTCAGATATACGTATTCATGACTTTATCTTATAGAACTCAATGTCCCCGTGCTGGGCAAACAGGTTTTGCAGCCGTTTGAGCTAAGATTTTAAAATTATTCACATAATGAAAACCTATACTTTGTCTCAGGCGAGTTTCCCATTCAAATGCATGTAACAGTGAGAAACGCATTGTCTTGGCGAAATAAAGCGTTTTTGAACAACTTCATATAAATCGCTGTAACTTTTGATGGAAGATTCAGATATACGTATTCATGACTTTATCTTATAGAACTCAATGTCCCCGTGCTGGGCAAACAGGTTTTGCAGCCGTTTGAGCTAAGATTTTAAAATTATTCACATAATGAAAACCTATACTTTGTTTCAGGCGAGTTTCCCATTCAAATGCATGTAACAGTGAGAAACGCATTGTCTTGGCGAAATAAAGCGTTTTTGAACAACTTCATATAAATCGCTGTAACTTTTGATAGAAGACTCAGACAAACATGTTTATGGCTTTATCTTATAGAACTCAATATCCCCGTGCTGGGCAAACAGAACAGGTTTTGCAGCCGTTTGAGCTAAGATTTTAAAATTATTCACATAATGAAAACCTATACTTTGTTTCAGGCGAGTTTCCCATTCAAATGCATGTAACAGTGAGAAACGCATTGTCTTGGCGAAATAAAGCGTTTTTGAACAACTTCATATAAATAGCTGTAACTTTTGATAGAAGATTCAGATATACGTATTCATGACTTTATCTTATAGAACTCAATATCCCCGTGCTGGGCAAACAGGTTTTGCAGCCGTTTGAGCTAAGATTTTAAAATTATTCACATAATGAAAACCTATACTTTGTTTCAGGCGAGTTTCCCATTCAAATGCATGTAACAGTGAGAAACGCATTGTCTTGGCGAAATAAAGCGTTTTTGAACAACTTCATATAAATCGCTGTAACTTTTGATAGAAGACTCAGACAAACATGTTTATGGCTTTATCTTATAGAACTCAATATCCCCGTGCTGGGCAAACAGAACAGGTTTTGCAGCCGTTTGAGCTAAGATTTTAAAATTATTCACATAATGAAAACCTATACTTTGTTTCAGGCGAGTTTCCCATTCAAATGCATGTAACAGTGAGAAACGCATTGTCTTGGCGAAATAAAGCGTTTTTGAACAACTTCATATAAATCGCTGTAACTTTTGATAGAAGACTCAGACAAACATGTTTATGGCTTTATCTTATAGAACTCAATATCCCCGTGCTGGGCAAACAGAACAGGTTTTGCAGCCGTTTGAGCTAAGATTTAAAAATTATTCACATAATGAAAACCTATACTTTGTCTCAGGCGAGTTTCCCATTCAAATGCATGTAACAGTGAGAAACGCATTGTCTTGGCGAAATAAAGCGTTTTTGTACAACTTCATATAAATAGCTGTAACTTTTGATAGAAGACTCAGACAAACATGTTTATGGCTTTATCTTATAGAACTCAATATCCCCGTGCTGGGCAAACAGGTTTTGCAGCCGTTTGAGCTAAGATTTTAAAATTATTCACATAATGAAAACCTATACTTTGTTTCAGGCGAGTTTCCCATTCAAATGCATGTAACAGTGAGAAACGCATTGTCTTGGCGAAATAAAGCGTTTTTGAACAACTTCATATAAATCGCTGTAACTTTTGATAGAAGACTCAGACAAACATGTTTATGACTTTATCTTATAGAACTCAATATCCCCGTGCTGGGCAAACAGGTTTTGCAGCCGTTTGAGCTAAGATTTTAAAATTATTCACATAATGAAAACCTATACTTTGTTTCAGGCGAGTTTCCCATTCAAATGCATGTAACAGTGAGAAACGCATTGTCTTGGCGAAATAAAGCGTTTTTGAACAACTTCATATAAATCGCTGTAACTTTTGATAGAAGACTCAGACAAACATGTTTATGGCTTTATCTTATAGAACTCAATCTCCCCGTGCTGGGCAAACAGGTTTTGCAGCCGTTTGAGCTAAGATTTTAAAATTATTCACATAATGAAAACCTATACTTTGTCTCAGGCGAGTTTCCCATTCAAATGCATGTAACAGTGAGAAACGCATTGTCTTGGCGAAATAAAGCGTTTTTGTACAACTTCATATAAATCGCTGTAACTTTTGATAGAAGACTCAGACAAACATGTTTATGGCTTTATCTTATAGAACTCAATATCCCCGTGCTGGGCAAACAGGTTTTGCAGCCGTTTGAGCTAAGATTTTAAAATTATTCACATAATGAAAACCTATACTTTGTTTCAGGCGAGTTTCCCATTCAAATGCATGTAACAGTGAGAAACGCATTGTCTTGGCGAAATAAAGCGTTTTTGAACAACTTCATATAAATCGCTGTAACTTTTGATAGAAGACTCAGACAAACATGTTTATGGCTTTATCTTATAGAACTCAATGTCCCCGTGCTGGGCAAACAGGTTTTGCAGCCATTTGAGCTAAGATTTTAAAATTATTCACATAATGAAAACCTATACTTTGTTTCAGGCGAGTTTCCCATTCAAATGCATGTAACAGTGAGAAACGCATTGTCTTGGCGAAATAAAGCGTTTTTGAACAACTTCATATAAATCGCTGTAACTTTTGATAGAAGACTCAGACAAACATGTTTATGGCTTTATCTTATAGAACTCAATGTCCCCGTGCTGGGCAAACAGGTTTTGCAGCCGTTTGAGCTAAGATTTTAAAATTATTCACATAATGAAAACCTATACTTTGTTTCAGGCGAGTTTCCCATTCAAATGCATGTAACAGTGAGAAACGCATTGTCTTGGCGAAATAAAGCGTTTTTGAACAACTTCATATAAATCGCTGTAACTTTTGATGGAAGATTCAGATATACGTATTCATGACTTTATCTTATAGAACTCAATGTCCCCGTGCTGGGCAAACAGGTTTTGCAGCCGTTTGAGCTAAGATTTTAAAATTATTCACATAATGAAAACCTATACTTTGTTTCAGGCGAGTTTCCCATTCAAATGCATGTAACAGTGAGAAACGCATTGTCTTGGCGAAATAAAGCGTTTTTGAACAACTTCATATAAATCGCTGTAACTTTTGATAGAAGACTCAGACAAACATGTTTATGGCTTTATCTTATAGAACTCAATGTCCCCGTGCTGGGCAAACAGGTTTTGCAGCCGTTTGAGCTAAGATTTTAAAATTATTCACATAATGAAAACCTATACTTTGTTTCAGGCGAGTTTCCCATTCAAATGCATGTAACAGTGAGAAACGCATTGTCTTGGCGAAATAAAGCGTTTTTGAACAACTTCATATAAATCGCTGTAACTTTTGATAGAAGACTCAGACAAACATGTTTATGGCTTTATCTTATAGAACTCAATATCCCCGTGCTGGGCAAACAGGTTTTGCAGCCGTTTGAGCTAAGATTTTAAAATTATTCACATAATGAAAACCTATACTTTGTCTCAGGCGAGTTTCCCATTCAAATGCATGTAACAGTGAGAAACGCATTGTCTTGGCGAAATAAAGCGTTTTTGAACAACTTCATATAAATCGCTGTAACTTTTGATGGAAGATTCAGATATACGTATTCATGACTTTATCTTATAGAACTCAATGTCCCCGTGCTGGGCAAACAGGTTTTGCAGCCGTTTGAGCTAAGATTTTAAAATTATTCACATAATGAAAACCTATACTTTGTTTCAGGCGAGTTTCCCATTCAAATGCATGTAACAGTGAGAAACGCATTGTCTTGGCGAAATAAAGCGTTTTTGAACAACTTCATATAAATCGCTGTAACTTTTGATAGAAGACTCAGACAAACATGTTTATGGCTTTATCTTATAGAACTCAATATCCCCGTGCTGGGCAAACAGAACAGGTTTTGCAGCCGTTTGAGCTAAGATTTTAAAATTATTCACATAATGAAAACCTATACTTTGTTTCAGGCGAGTTTCCCATTCAAATGCATGTAACAGTGAGAAACGCATTGTCTTGGCGAAATAAAGCGTTTTTGAACAACTTCATATAAATCGCTGTAACTTTTGATAGAAGACTCAGACAAACATGTTTATGGCTTTATCTTATAGAACTCAATATCCCCGTGCTGGGCAAACAGGTTTTGCAGCCGTTTGAGCTAAGATTTTAAAATTATTCACATAATGAAAACCTATACTTTGTTTCAGGCGAGTTTCCCATTCAAATGCATGTAACAGTGAGAAACGCATTGTCTTGGCGAAATAAAGCGTTTTTGAACAACTTCATATAAATCGCTGTAACTTTTGATAGAAGACTCAGACAAACATGCTTATGGCTTTATCTTATAGAACTCAATGTCCCCGTGCTGGGCAAACAGGTTTTGCAGCCGTTTGAGCTAAGATTTTAAAATTATTCACATAATGAAAACCTATACTTTGTTTCAGGCGAGTTTCCCATTCAAATGCATGTAACAGTGAGAAACGCATTGTCTTGGCGAAATAAAGCGTTTTTGAACAACTTCATATAAATCGCTGTAACTTTTGATAGAAGACTCAGACAAACATGTTTATGGCTTTATCTTATAGAACTCAATATCCCCGTGCTGGGCAAACAGGTTTTGCAGCCGTTTGAGCTAAGATTTTAAAATTATTCACATAATGAAAACCTATACTTTGTCTCAGGCGAGTTTCCCATTCAAATGCATGTAACAGTGAGAAACGCATTGTCTTGGCGAAATAAAGCGTTTTTGAACAACTTCATATAAATCGCTGTAACTTTTGATGGAAGATTCAGATATACGTATTCATGACTTTATCTTATAGAACTCAATATCCCCGTGCTGGGCAAACAGGTTTTGCAGCCGTTTGAGCTAAGATTTTAAAATTATTCACATAATGAAAACCTATACTTTGTTTCAGGCGAGTTTCCCATTCAAATGCATGTAACAGTGAGAAACGCATTGTCTTGGCGAAATAAAGCGTTTTTGAACAACTTCATATAAATCGCTGTAACTTTTGATAGAAGACTCAGACAAACATGCTTATGGCTTTATCTTATAGAACTCAATGTCCCCGTGCTGGGCAAACAGGTTTTGCAGCCGTTTGAGCTAAGATTTTAAAATTATTCACATAATGAAAACCTATACTTTGTTTCAGGCGAGTTTCCCATTCAAATGCATGTAACAGTGAGAAACGCATTGTCTTGGCGAAATAAAGCGTTTTTGAACAACTTCATATAAATCGCTGTAACTTTTGATAGAAGACTCAGACAAACATGTTTATGGCTTTATCTTATAGAACTCAATATCCCCGTGCTGGGCAAACAGGTTTTGCAGCCGTTTGAGCTAAGATTTTAAAATTATTCACATAATGAAAACCTATACTTTGTTTCAGGCGAGTTTCCCATTCAAATGCATGTAACAGTGAGAAACGCATTGTCTTGGCGAAATAAAGCGTTTTTGAACAACTTCATATAAATCGCTGTAACTTTTGATAGAAGACTCAGACAAACATGCTTATGGCTTTATCTTATAGAACTCAATGTCCCCGTGCTGGGCAAACAGGTTTTGCAGCCGTTTGAGCTAAGATTTTAAAATTATTCACATAATGAAAACCTATACTTTGTTTCAGGCGAGTTTCCCATTCAAATGCATGTAACAGTGAGAAACGCATTGTCTTGGCGAAATAAAGCGTTTTTGAACAACTTCATATAAATCGCTGTAACTTTTGATAGAAGACTCAGACAAACATGTTTATGGCTTTATCTTATAGAACTCAATATCCCCGTGCTGGGCAAACAGAACAGGTTTTGCAGCCGTTTGAGCTAAGATTTTAAAATTATTCACATAATGAAAACCTATACTTTGTTTCAGGCGAGTTTCCCATTCAAATGCATGTAACAGTGAGAAACGCATTGTCTTGGCGAAATAAAGCGTTTTTGAACAACTTCATATAAATCGCTGTAACTTTTGATGGAAGATTCAGATATACGTATTCATGACTTTATCTTATAGAACTCAATGTCCCCGTGCTGGGCAAACAGGTTTTGCAGCCGTTTGAGCTAAGATTTTAAAATTATTCACATAATGAAAACCTATACTTTGTTTCAGGCGAGTTTCCCATTCAAATGCATGTAACAGTGAGAAACGCATTGTCTTGGCGAAATAAAGCGTTTTTGAACAACTTCATATAAATCGCTGTAACTTTTGATAGAAGACTCAGACAAACATGTTTATGGCTTTATCTTATAGAACTCAATGTCCCCGTGCTGGGCAAACAGGTTTTGCAGCCGTTTGAGCTAAGATTTTAAAATTATTCACATAATGAAAACCTATACTTTGTTTCAGGCGAGTTTCCCATTCAAATGCATGTAACAGTGAGAAACGCATTGTCTTGGCGAAATAAAGCGTTTTTGAACAACTTCATATAAATCGCTGTAACTTTTGATAGAAGACTCAGACAAACATGTTTATGGCTTTATCTTATAGAACTCAATATCCCCGTGCTGGGCAAACAGGTTTTGCAGCCGTTTGAGCTAAGATTTTAAAATTATTCACATAATGAAAACCTATACTTTGTCTCAGGCGAGTTTCCCATTCAAATGCATGTAACAGTGAGAAACGCATTGTCTTGGCGAAATAAAGCGTTTTTGAACAACTTCATATAAATCGCTGTAACTTTTGATGGAAGATTCAGATATACGTATTCATGACTTTATCTTATAGAACTCAATGTCCCCGTGCTGGGCAAACAGGTTTTGCAGCCGTTTGAGCTAAGATTTTAAAATTATTCACATAATGAAAACCTATACTTTGTTTCAGGCGAGTTTCCCATTCAAATGCATGTAACAGTGAGAAACGCATTGTCTTGGCGAAATAAAGCGTTTTTGAACAACTTCATATAAATCGCTGTAACTTTTGATAGAAGACTCAGACAAACATGTTTATGGCTTTATCTTATAGAACTCAATATCCCCGTGCTGGGCAAACAGAACAGGTTTTGCAGCCGTTTGAGCTAAGATTTTAAAATTATTCACATAATGAAAACCTATACTTTGTTTCAGGCGAGTTTCCCATTCAAATGCATGTAACAGTGAGAAACGCATTGTCTTGGCGAAATAAAGCGTTTTTGAACAACTTCATATAAATCGCTGTAACTTTTGATAGAAGACTCAGACAAACATGCTTATGGCTTTATCTTATAGAACTCAATGTCCCCGTGCTGGGCAAACAGGTTTTGCAGCCGTTTGAGCTAAGATTTTAAAATTATTCACATAATGAAAACCTATACTTTGTTTCAGGCGAGTTTCCCATTCAAATGCATGTAACAGTGAGAAACGCATTGTCTTGGCGAAATAAAGCGTTTTTGAACAACTTCATATAAATCGCTGTAACTTTTGATAGAAGACTCAGACAAACATGTTTATGGCTTTATCTTATAGAACTCAATATCCCCGTGCTGGGCAAACAGAACAGGTTTTGCAGCCGTTTGAGCTAAGATTTTAAAATTATTCACATAATGAAAACCTATACTTTGTTTCAGGCGAGTTTCCCATTCAAATGCATGTAACAGTGAGAAACGCATTGTCTTGGCGAAATAAAGCGTTTTTGAACAACTTCATATAAATCGCTGTAACTTTTGATGGAAGATTCAGATATACGTATTCATGACTTTATCTTATAGAACTCAATGTCCCCGTGCTGGGCAAACAGGTTTTGCAGCCGTTTGAGCTAAGATTTTAAAATTATTCACATAATGAAAACCTATACTTTGTTTCAGGCGAGTTTCCCATTCAAATGCATGTAACAGTGAGAAACGCATTGTCTTGGCGAAATAAAGCGTTTTTGAACAACTTCATATAAATCGCTGTAACTTTTGATAGAAGACTCAGACAAACATGTTTATGGCTTTATCTTATAGAACTCAATGTCCCCGTGCTGGGCAAACAGGTTTTGCAGCCGTTTGAGCTAAGATTTTAAAATTATTCACATAATGAAAACCTATACTTTGTTTCAGGCGAGTTTCCCATTCAAATGCATGTAACAGTGAGAAACGCATTGTCTTGGCGAAATAAAGCGTTTTTGAACAACTTCATATAAATCGCTGTAACTTTTGATAGAAGACTCAGACAAACATGTTTATGGCTTTATCTTATAGAACTCAATATCCCCGTGCTGGGCAAACAGAACAGGTTTTGCAGCCGTTTGAGCTAAGATTTTAAAATTATTCACATAATGAAAACCTATACTTTGTTTCAGGCGAGTTTCCCATTCAAATGCATGTAACAGTGAGAAACGCATTGTCTTGGCGAAATAAAGCGTTTTTGAACAACTTCATATAAATCGCTGTAACTTTTGATAGAAGACTCAGACAAACATGTTTATGGCTTTATCTTATAGAACTCAATATCCCCGTGCTGGGCAAACAGGTTTTGCAGCCGTTTGAGCTAAGATTTTAAAATTATTCACATAATGAAAACCTATACTTTGTCTCAGGCGAGTTTCCCATTCAAATGCATGTAACAGTGAGAAACGCATTGTCTTGGCGAAATAAAGCGTTTTTGAACAACTTCATATAAATCGCTGTAACTTTTGATGGAAGATTCAGATATACGTATTCATGACTTTATCTTATAGAACTCAATGTCCCCGTGCTGGGCAAACAGGTTTTGCAGCCGTTTGAGCTAAGATTTTAAAATTATTCACATAATGAAAACCTATACTTTGTTTCAGGCGAGTTTCCCATTCAAATGCATGTAACAGTGAGAAACGCATTGTCTTGGCGAAATAAAGCGTTTTTGAACAACTTCATATAAATCGCTGTAACTTTTGATAGAAGACTCAGACAAACATGTTTATGGCTTTATCTTATAGAACTCAATGTCCCCGTGCTGGGCAAACAGGTTTTGCAGCCGTTTGAGCTAAGATTTTAAAATTATTCACATAATGAAAACCTATACTTTGTTTCAGGCGAGTTTCCCATTCAAATGCATGTAACAGTGAGAAACGCATTGTCTTGGCGAAATAAAGCGTTTTTGAACAACTTCATATAAATCGCTGTAACTTTTGATAGAAGACTCAGACAAACATGCTTATGGCTTTATCTTATAGAACTCAATGTCCCCGTGCTGGGCAAACAGGTTTTGCAGCCGTTTGAGCTAAGATTTTAAAATTATTCACATAATGAAAACCTATACTTTGTTTCAGGCGAGTTTCCCATTCAAATGCATGTAACAGTGAGAAACGCATTGTCTTGGCGAAATAAAGCGTTTTTGAACAACTTCATATAAATCGCTGTAACTTTTGATAGAAGACTCAGACAAACATGCTTATGGCTTTATCTTATAGAACTCAATATCCCCGTGCTGGGCAAACAGAACAGGTTTTGCAGCCGTTTGAGCTAAGATTTTAAAATTATTCACATAATGAAAACCTATACTTTGTTTCAGGCGAGTTTCCCATTCAAATGCATGTAACAGTGAGAAACGCATTGTCTTGGCGAAATAAAGCGTTTTTGAACAACTTCATATAAATCGCTGTAACTTTTGATAGAAGACTCAGACAAACATGTTTATGGCTTTATCTTATAGAACTCAATGTCCCCGTGCTGGGCAAACAGGTTTTGCAGCCGTTTGAGCTAAGATTTTAAAATTATTCACATAATGAAAACCTATACTTTGTTTCAGGCGAGTTTCCCATTCAAATGCATGTAACAGTGAGAAACGCATTGTCTTGGCGAAATAAAGCGTTTTTGAACAACTTCATATAAATCGCTGTAACTTTTGATGGAAGATTCAGATATACGTATTCATGACTTTATCTTATAGAACTCAATGTCCCCGTGCTGGGCAAACAGGTTTTGCAGCCGTTTGAGCTAAGATTTTAAAATTATTCACATAATGAAAACCTATACTTTGTTTCAGGCGAGTTTCCCATTCAAATGCATGTAACAGTGAGAAACGCATTGTCTTGGCGAAATAAAGCGTTTTTGAACAACTTCATATAAATCGCTGTAACTTTTGATAGAAGACTCAGACAAACATGTTTATGGCTTTATCTTATAGAACTCAATGTCCCCGTGCTGGGCAAACAGGTTTTGCAGCCGTTTGAGCTAAGATTTTAAAATTATTCACATAATGAAAACCTATACTTTGTTTCAGGCGAGTTTCCCATTCAAATGCATGTAACAGTGAGAAACGCATTGTCTTGGCAAAATAAAGCGTTTTTGTACAACTTCATATAAATAGCTGTAACTTTTGATAGAAGATTCAGATATATGTATTCATGAATTTATCTTATAGAACTCAATATCCCCGTGCTGGGCAAACAGGTTTTGCAGCCGTTTGAGCTAAGATTTTAAAATTATTCACATAATGAAAACCTATACTTTGTTTCAGGCGAGTTTCCCATTCAAATGCATGTAACAGTGAGAAACGCATTGTCTTGGCGAAATAAAGCGTTTTTGAACAACTTCATATAAATCGCTGTAACTTTTGATAGAAGACTCAGACAAACATGTTTATGGCTTTATCTTATAGAACTCAATATCCCCGTGCTGGGCAAACAGGTTTTGCAGCCGTTTGAGCTAAGATTTTAAAATTATTCACATAATGAAAACCTATACTTTGTCTCAGGCGAGTTTCCCATTCAAATGCATGTAACAGTGAGAAACGCATTGTCTTGGCGAAATAAAGCGTTTTTGAACAACTTCATATAAATCGCTGTAACTTTTGATGGAAGATTCAGATATACGTATTCATGACTTTATCTTATAGAACTCAATGTCCCCGTGCTGGGCAAACAGGTTTTGCAGCCGTTTGAGCTAAGATTTTAAAATTATTCACATAATGAAAACCTATACTTTGTTTCAGGCGAGTTTCCCATTCAAATGCATGTAACAGTGAGAAACGCATTGTCTTGGCGAAATAAAGCGTTTTTGAACAACTTCATATAAATCGCTGTAACTTTTGATAGAAGACTCAGACAAACATGTTTATGGCTTTATCTTATAGAACTCAATGTCCCCGTGCTGGGCAAACAGGTTTTGCAGCCGTTTGAGCTAAGATTTTAAAATTATTCACATAATGAAAACCTATACTTTGTTTCAGGCGAGTTTCCCATTCAAATGCATGTAACAGTGAGAAACGCATTGTCTTGGCGAAATAAAGCGTTTTTGAACAACTTCATATAAATCGCTGTAACTTTTGATAGAAGACTCAGACAAACATGCTTATGGCTTTATCTTATAGAACTCAATGTCCCCGTGCTGGGCAAACAGGTTTTGCAGCCGTTTGAGCTAAGATTTTAAAATTATTCACATAATGAAAACCTATACTTTGTTTCAGGCGAGTTTCCCATTCAAATGCATGTAACAGTGAGAAACGCATTGTCTTGGCGAAATAAAGCGTTTTTGAACAACTTCATATAAATCGCTGTAACTTTTGATAGAAGACTCAGACAAACATGTTTATGGCTTTATCTTATAGAACTCAATATCCCCGTGCTGGGCAAACAGAACAGGTTTTGCAGCCGTTTGAGCTAAGATTTTAAAATTATTCACATAATGAAAACCTATACTTTGTTTCAGGCGAGTTTCCCATTCAAATGCATGTAACAGTGAGAAACGCATTGTCTTGGCGAAATAAAGCGTTTTTGAACAACTTCATATAAATCGCTGTAACTTTTGATAGAAGACTCAGACAAACATGTTTATGGCTTTATCTTATAGAACTCAATATCCCCGTGCTGGGCAAACAGGTTTTGCAGCCGTTTGAGCTAAGATTTTAAAATTATTCACATAATGAAAACCTATACTTTGTCTCAGGCGAGTTTCCCATTCAAATGCATGTAACAGTGAGAAACGCATTGTCTTGGCGAAATAAAGCGTTTTTGAACAACTTCATATAAATCGCTGTAACTTTTGATGGAAGATTCAGATATACGTATTCATGACTTTATCTTATAGAACTCAATGTCCCCGTGCTGGGCAAACAGGTTTTGCAGCCGTTTGAGCTAAGATTTTAAAATTATTCACATAATGAAAACCTATACTTTGTTTCAGGCGAGTTTCCCATTCAAATGCATGTAACAGTGAGAAACGCATTGTCTTGGCGAAATAAAGCGTTTTTGAACAACTTCATATAAATCGCTGTAACTTTTGATAGAAGACTCAGACAAACATGTTTATGGCTTTATCTTATAGAACTCAATGTCCCCGTGCTGGGCAAACAGGTTTTGCAGCCGTTTGAGCTAAGATTTTAAAATTATTCACATAATGAAAACCTATACTTTGTTTCAGGCGAGTTTCCCATTCAAATGCATGTAACAGTGAGAAACGCATTGTCTTGGCGAAATAAAGCGTTTTTGAACAACTTCATATAAATCGCTGTAACTTTTGATAGAAGACTCAGACAAACATGTTTATGGCTTTATCTTATAGAACTCAATATCCCCGTGCTGGGCAAACAGAACAGGTTTTGCAGCCGTTTGAGCTAAGATTTTAAAATTATTCACATAATGAAAACCTATACTTTGTTTCAGGCGAGTTTCCCATTCAAATGCATGTAACAGTGAGAAACGCATTGTCTTGGCGAAATAAAGCGTTTTTGAACAACTTCATATAAATCGCTGTAACTTTTGATAGAAGACTCAGACAAACATGTTTATGGCTTTATCTTATAGAACTCAATGTCCCCGTGCTGGGCAAACAGAACAGGTTTTGCAGCCGTTTGAGCTAAGATTTTAAAATTATTCACATAATGAAAACCTATACTTTGTTTCAGGCGAGTTTCCCATTCAAATGCATGTAACAGTGAGAAACGCATTGTCTTGGCAAAATAAAGCGTTTTTGAACAACTTCATATAAATCTCTGTAACTTTTGATAGAAGACTCAGACAAACATGTTTATGGCTTTATCTTATAGAACTCAATATCCCCGTGCTGGGCAAACAGAACAGGTTTTGCAGCCGTTTGAGCTAAGATTTTAAAATTATTCACATAATGAAAACCTATACTTTGTTTCAGGCGAGTTTCCCATTCAAATGCATGTAACAGTGAGAAACGCATTGTCTTGGCGAAATAAAGCGTTTTTGAACTACTTCATATAAATCGCTGTAACTTTTGATAGAAGACTCAGACAAACATGTTTATGGCTTTATCTTATCTTATCAATATCCCCGTGCTGGGCAAACAGGTTTTGCAGCCGTTTGAGCTAAGATTTTAAAATTATTCACATAATG
Source organism: Rhamphochromis sp. 'chilingali' (assembly GCF_963969265.1). NCBI lineage: Eukaryota > Metazoa > Chordata > Actinopteri > Cichliformes > Cichlidae > Rhamphochromis > Rhamphochromis sp. 'chilingali'. Next base: position 29,423,408 of record NC_137945.1, on the reverse strand, counting down.
AAAACCTATACTTTGTCTCAGGCGAGTTTCCCATTCAAATGCATGTAACAGTGAGAAACGCACTGTCTTGGCGAAATAAAGCGTTTTTGAACAACTTCATATAAATCGCTGTAACTTTTGATAGAAGACTCAGACAAACATGTTTATGGCTTTATCTTATAGAACTCAATATCCCGTGCTGGGCAAACAGAACAGGTTTTGCAGCCGTTTGAGCTAAGATTTTAAAATTATTCACATAATGAAAACCTATACTTTGTCTCAGGCGAGTTTCCCATTCAAATGCATGTAACAGTGAGAAACGCATTGTCTTGGCGAAATAAAGCGTTTTTGAACAACTTCATATAAATCGCTGTAACTTTTGATGGAAGACTCAGACAAACATGTTTATGGCTTTATCTTATAGAACTCAATATCCCCGTGCTGGGCAAACAGAACAGGTTTTGCAGCCGTTTGAGCTAAGATTTTAAAATTATTCACATAATGAAAACCTATACTTTGTCTCAGGCGAGTTTCCCATTCAAATGCATGTAACAGTGAGAAACGCATTGTCTTGGCGAAATAAAGCGTTTTTGAACAACTTCATATAAATCGCTGTAACTTTTGATAGAAGACTCAGACAAACATGTTTATGGCTTTATCTTATAGAACTCAATATCCCCGTGCTGGGCAAACAGAACAGGTTTTGCAGCCGTTTGAGCTAAGATTTTAAAATTATTCACATAATGAAAACCTATACTTTGTCTCAGGCGAGTTTCCCATTCAAATGCATGTAACAGTGAGAAACACACTGTCTTGGCGAAAGAAAGCGTTTTCGTACAACGTCATATAAATCGCTGTAACTTTTGATAGAAGACTCAGACAAACATGTTTATGGCTTTATCTTATAGAACTCAATGTCCCCGTGCTGGGCAAACAGAACAGGTTTTGCAGCCGTTTGAGCTAAGATTTTAAAATTATTCACATAATGAAAACCTATACTTTGTCTCAGGCGAGTTTCCCATTCAAATGCATGTAACAGTGAGAAACGCATTGTCTTGGCGAAATAAAGCGTTTTTGAACAACTTCATATAAATCGCTGTAACTTTTGATAGAAGACTCAGACAAACATGTTTATGGCTTTATCTTATAGAACTCAATATCCCCGTGCTGGGCAAACAGAACAGGTTTTGCAGCCGTTTGAGCTAAGATTTTAAAATTATTCACATAATGAAAACCTATACTTTGTCTCAGGCGGGTTTCCCATTCAAATGCATGTAACAGTGAGAAACGCATTGTCTTGGCGAAATAAAGCGTTTTTGAACAACTTCATATAAATCGCTGTAACTTTTGATGGAAGATTCAGACAAACATGTTTATGGCTTTATCTTATAGAACTCAATGTCCCCGTGCTGGGCAAACAGGTTTTGCAGCCGTTTGAGCTAAGATTTTAAAATTATTCACATAATGAAAACCTATACTTTGTTTCAGGCGAGTTTCCCATTCAAATGCATGTAACAGTGAGAAACGCATTGTCTTGGCAAAATAAAGCGTTTTTGTACAACTTCATATAAATAGCTGTAACTTTTGATAGAAGATTCAGATATATGTATTCATGAATTTATCTTATAGAACTCAATATTCCCGTGCTGGGCAAACAGGTTTTGCAGCCGTTTGAGCTAAGATTTTAAAATTATTCACATAATGAAAACCTATACTTTGTTTCAGGCGAGTTTCCCATTCAAATGCATGTAACAGTGAGAAACGCATTGTCTTGGCAAAATAAAGCGTTTTTGTACAACTTCATATAAATAGCTGTAACTTTTGATAGAAGATTCAGATATATGTATTCATGAATTTATCTTATAGAACTCAATATCCCCGTGCTGGGCAAACAGGTTTTGCAGCCGTTTGAGCTAAGATTTTAAAATTATTCACATAATGAAAACCTATACTTTGTTTCAGGCGAGTTTCCCATTCAAATGCATGTAACAGTGAGAAACGCATTGTCTTGGCGAAATAAAGCGTTTTTGAACAACTTCATATAAATCGCTGTAACTTTTGATAGAAGACTCAGACAAACATGTTTATGGCTTTATCTTATAGAACTCAATATCCCCGTGCTGGGCAAACAGGTTTTGCAGCCGTTTGAGCTAAGATTTTAAAATTATTCACATAATGAAAACCTATACTTTGTCTCAGGCGAGTTTCCCATTCAAATGCATGTAACAGTGAGAAACGCATTGTCTTGGCGAAATAAAGCGTTTTTGAACAACTTCATATAAATCGCTGTAACTTTTGATGGAAGATTCAGATATACGTATTCATGACTTTATCTTATAGAACTCAATGTCCCCGTGCTGGGCAAACAGGTTTTGCAGCCGTTTGAGCTAAGATTTTAAAATTATTCACATAATGAAAACCTATACTTTGTTTCAGGCGAGTTTCCCATTCAAATGCATGTAACAGTGAGAAACGCATTGTCTTGGCGAAATAAAGCGTTTTTGAACAACTTCATATAAATCGCTGTAACTTTTGATAGAAGACTCAGACAAACATGTTTATGGCTTTATCTTATAGAACTCAATGTCCCCGTGCTGGGCAAACAGGTTTTGCAGCCGTTTGAGCTAAGATTTTAAAATTATTCACATAATGAAAACCTATACTTTGTTTCAGGCGAGTTTCCCATTCAAATGCATGTAACAGTGAGAAACGCATTGTCTTGGCGAAATAAAGCGTTTTTGAACAACTTCATATAAATCGCTGTAACTTTTGATAGAAGACTCAGACAAACATGTTTATGGCTTTATCTTATAGAACTCAATGTCCCCGTGCTGGGCAAACAGGTTTTGCAGCCGTTTGAGCTAAGATTTTAAAATTATTCACATAATGAAAACCTATACTTTGTTTCAGGCGAGTTTCCCATTCAAATGCATGTAACAGTGAGAAACGCATTGTCTTGGCAAAATAAAGCGTTTTTGTACAACTTCATATAAATAGCTGTAACTTTTGATAGAAGATTCAGATATATGTATTCATGAATTTATCTTATAGAACTCAATATCCCCGTGCTGGGCAAACAGGTTTTGCAGCCGTTTGAGCTAAGATTTTAAAATTATTCACATAATGAAAACCTATACTTTGTTTCAGGCGAGTTTCCCATTCAAATGCATGTAACAGTGAGAAACGCATTGTCTTGGCGAAATAAAGCGTTTTTGAACAACTTCATATAAATCGCTGTAACTTTTGATAGAAGACTCAGACAAACATGTTTATGGCTTTATCTTATAGAACTCAATATCCCCGTGCTGGGCAAACAGGTTTTGCAGCCGTTTGAGCTAAGATTTTAAAATTATTCACATAATGAAAACCTATACTTTGTCTCAGGCGAGTTTCCCATTCAAATGCATGTAACAGTGAGAAACGCATTGTCTTGGCGAAATAAAGCGTTTTTGAACAACTTCATATAAATCGCTGTAACTTTTGATGGAAGATTCAGATATACGTATTCATGACTTTATCTTATAGAACTCAATGTCCCCGTGCTGGGCAAACAGGTTTTGCAGCCGTTTGAGCTAAGATTTTAAAATTATTCACATAATGAAAACCTATACTTTGTTTCAGGCGAGTTTCCCATTCAAATGCATGTAACAGTGAGAAACGCATTGTCTTGGCGAAATAAAGCGTTTTTGAACAACTTCATATAAATCGCTGTAACTTTTGATAGAAGACTCAGACAAACATGTTTATGGCTTTATCTTATAGAACTCAATATCCCCGTGCTGGGCAAACAGGTTTTGCAGCCGTTTGAGCTAAGATTTTAAAATTATTCACATAATGAAAACCTATACTTTGTCTCAGGCGAGTTTCCCATTCAAATGCATGTAACAGTGAGAAACGCATTGTCTTGGCGAAATAAAGCGTTTTTGAACAACTTCATATAAATCGCTGTAACTTTTGATGGAAGATTCAGATATACGTATTCATGACTTTATCTTATAGAACTCAATGTCCCCGTGCTGGGCAAACAGGTTTTGCAGCCGTTTGAGCTAAGATTTTAAAATTATTCACATAATGAAAACCTATACTTTGTTTCAGGCGAGTTTCCCATTCAAATGCATGTAACAGTGAGAAACGCATTGTCTTGGCGAAATAAAGCGTTTTTGAACAACTTCATATAAATCGCTGTAACTTTTGATAGAAGACTCAGACAAACATGTTTATGGCTTTATCTTATAGAACTCAATATCCCCGTGCTGGGCAAACAGGTTTTGCAGCCGTTTGAGCTAAGATTTTAAAATTATTCACATAATGAAAACCTATACTTTGTTTCAGGCGAGTTTCCCATTCAAATGCATGTAACAGTGAGAAACGCATTGTCTTGGCGAAATAAAGCGTTTTTGAACAACTTCATATAAATCGCTGTAACTTTTGATAGAAGACTCAGACAAACATGCTTATGGCTTTATCTTATAGAACTCAATGTCCCCGTGCTGGGCAAACAGGTTTTGCAGCCGTTTGAGCTAAGATTTTAAAATTATTCACATAATGAAAACCTATACTTTGTTTCAGGCGAGTTTCCCATTCAAATGCATGTAACAGTGAGAAACGCATTGTCTTGGCGAAATAAAGCGTTTTTGAACAACTTCATATAAATCGCTGTAACTTTTGATAGAAGACTCAGACAAACATGTTTATGGCTTTATCTTATAGAACTCAATATCCCCGTGCTGGGCAAACAGAACAGGTTTTGCAGCCGTTTGAGCTAAGATTTTAAAATTATTCACATAATGAAAACCTATACTTTGTTTCAGGCGAGTTTCCCATTCAAATGCATGTAACAGTGAGAAACGCATTGTCTTGGCGAAATAAAGCGTTTTTGAACAACTTCATATAAATCGCTGTAACTTTTGATAGAAGACTCAGACAAACATGTTTATGGCTTTATCTTATAGAACTCAATATCCCCGTGCTGGGCAAACAGGTTTTGCAGCCGTTTGAGCTAAGATTTTAAAATTATTCACATAATGAAAACCTATACTTTGTCTCAGGCGAGTTTCCCATTCAAATGCATGTAACAGTGAGAAACGCATTGTCTTGGCGAAATAAAGCGTTTTTGAACAACTTCATATAAATCGCTGTAACTTTTGATAGAAGACTCAGACAAACATGTTTATGGCTTTATCTTATAGAACTCAATATCCCCGTGCTGGGCAAACAGGTTTTGCAGCCGTTTGAGCTAAGATTTTAAAATTATTCACATAATGAAAACCTATACTTTGTCTCAGGCGAGTTTCCCATTCAAATGCATGTAACAGTGAGAAACGCATTGTCTTGGCGAAATAAAGCGTTTTTGAACAACTTCATATAAATCGCTGTAACTTTTGATGGAAGATTCAGATATACGTATTCATGACTTTATCTTATAGAACTCAATGTCCCCGTGCTGGGCAAACAGAACAGGTTTTGCAGCCGTTTGAGCTAAGATTTTAAAATTATTCACATAATGAAAACCTATACTTTGTTTCAGGCGAGTTTCCCATTCAAATGCATGTAACAGTGAGAAACGCATTGTCTTGGCGAAATAAAGCGTTTTTGAACAACTTCATATAAATCGCTGTAACTTTTGATAGAAGACTCAGACAAACATGTTTATGGCTTTATCTTATAGAACTCAATATCCCCGTGCTGGGCAAACAGGTTTTGCAGCCGTTTGAGCTAAGATTTTAAAATTATTCACATAATGAAAACCTATACTTTGTCTCAGGCGAGTTTCCCATTCAAATGCATGTAACAGTGAGAAACGCATTGTCTTGGCGAAATAAAGCGTTTTTGAACAACTTCATATAAATCGCTGTAACTTTTGATGGAAGATTCAGATATACGTATTCATGACTTTATCTTATAGAACTCAATGTCCCCGTGCTGGGCAAACAGAACAGGTTTTGCAGCCGTTTGAGCTAAGATTTTAAAATTATTCACATAATGAAAACCTATACTTTGTTTCAGGCGAGTTTCCCATTCAAATGCATGTAACAGTGAGAAACGCATTGTCTTGGCGAAATAAAGCGTTTTTGTACAACTTCATATAAATCGCTGTAACTTTTGATAGAAGACTCAGACAAACATGTTTATGGCTTTATCTTATAGAACTCAATGTCCCCGTGCTGGGCAAACAGGTTTTGCAGCCGTTTGAGCTAAGATTTTAAAATTATTCACATAATGAAAACCTATACTTTGTTTCAGGCGAGTTTCCCATTCAAATGCATGTAACAGTGAGAAACGCATTGTCTTGGCAAAATAAAGCGTTTTTGTACAACTTCATATAAATAGCTGTAACTTTTGATAGAAGATTCAGATATATGTATTCATGAATTTATCTTATAGAACTCAATATCCCCGTGCTGGGCAAACAGGTTTTGCAGCCGTTTGAGCTAAGATTTTAAAATTATTCACATAATGAAAACCTATACTTTGTTTCAGGCGAGTTTCCCATTCAAATGCATGTAACAGTGAGAAACGCATTGTCTTGGCGAAATAAAGCGTTTTTGAACAACTTCATATAAATCGCTGTAACTTTTGATGGAAGATTCAGATATACGTATTCATGACTTTATCTTATAGAACTCAATGTCCCCGTGCTGGGCAAACAGGTTTTGCAGCCGTTTGAGCTAAGATTTTAAAATTATTCACATAATGAAAACCTATACTTTGTTTCAGGCGAGTTTCCCATTCAAATGCATGTAACAGTGAGAAACGCATTGTCTTGGCGAAATAAAGCGTTTTTGAACAACTTCATATAAATCGCTGTAACTTTTGATAGAAGACTCAGACAAACATGTTTATGGCTTTATCTTATAGAACTCAATGTCCCCGTGCTGGGCAAACAGGTTTTGCAGCCGTTTGAGCTAAGATTTTAAAATTATTCACATAATGAAAACCTATACTTTGTTTCAGGCGAGTTTCCCATTCAAATGCATGTAACAGTGAGAAACGCATTGTCTTGGCGAAATAAAGCGTTTTTGAACAACTTCATATAAATCGCTGTAACTTTTGATAGAAGACTCAGACAAACATGCTTATGGCTTTATCTTATAGAACTCAATATCCCCGTGCTGGGCAAACAGGTTTTGCAGCCGTTTGAGCTAAGATTTTAAAATTATTCACATAATGAAAACCTATACTTTGTTTCAGGCGAGTTTCCCATTCAAATGCATGTAACAGTGAGAAACGCATTGTCTTGGCGAAATAAAGCGTTTTTGAACAACTTCATATAAATCGCTGTAACTTTTGATAGAAGACTCAGACAAACATGTTTATGGCTTTATCTTATAGAACTCAATGTCCCCGTGCTGGGCAAACAGGTTTTGCAGCCGTTTGAGCTAAGATTTTAAAATTATTCACATAATGAAAACCTATACTTTGTTTCAGGCGAGTTTCCCATTCAAATGCATGTAACAGTGAGAAACGCATTGTCTTGGCGAAATAAAGCGTTTTTGAACAACTTCATATAAATCGCTGTAACTTTTGATGGAAGATTCAGATATACGTATTCATGACTTTATCTTATAGAACTCAATGTCCCCGTGCTGGGCAAACAGGTTTTGCAGCCGTTTGAGCTAAGATTTTAAAATTATTCACATAATGAAAACCTATACTTTGTTTCAGGCGAGTTTCCCATTCAAATGCATGTAACAGTGAGAAACGCATTGTCTTGGCGAAATAAAGCGTTTTTGAACAACTTCATATAAATCGCTGTAACTTTTGATAGAAGACTCAGACAAACATGTTTATGGCTTTATCTTATAGAACTCAATGTCCCCGTGCTGGGCAAACAGGTTTTGCAGCCGTTTGAGCTAAGATTTTAAAATTATTCACATAATGAAAACCTATACTTTGTTTCAGGCGAGTTTCCCATTCAAATGCATGTAACAGTGAGAAACGCATTGTCTTGGCAAAATAAAGCGTTTTTGTACAACTTCATATAAATAGCTGTAACTTTTGATAGAAGATTCAGATATATGTATTCATGAATTTATCTTATAGAACTCAATATCCCCATGCTGGGCAAACAGGTTTTGCAGCCGTTTGAGCTAAGATTTTAAAATTATTCACATAATGAAAACCTATACTTTGTTTCAGGCGAGTTTCCCATTCAAATGCATGTAACAGTGAGAAACGCATTGTCTTGGCGAAATAAAGCGTTTTTGAACAACTTCATATAAATCGCTGTAACTTTTGATAGAAGACTCAGACAAACATGTTTATGGCTTTATCTTATAGAACTCAATATCCCCGTGCTGGGCAAACAGGTTTTGCAGCCGTTTGAGCTAAGATTTTAAAATTATTCACATAATGAAAACCTATACTTTGTCTCAGGCGAGTTTCCCATTCAAATGCATGTAACAGTGAGAAACGCATTGTCTTGGCGAAATAAAGCGTTTTTGAACAACTTCATATAAATCGCTGTAACTTTTGATGGAAGATTCAGATATACGTATTCATGACTTTATCTTATAGAACTCAATGTCCCCGTGCTGGGCAAACAGGTTTTGCAGCCGTTTGAGCTAAGATTTTAAAATTATTCACATAATGAAAACCTATACTTTGTTTCAGGCGAGTTTCCCATTCAAATGCATGTAACAGTGAGAAACGCATTGTCTTGGCGAAATAAAGCGTTTTTGAACAACTTCATATAAATCGCTGTAACTTTTGATAGAAGACTCAGACAAACATGTTTATGGCTTTATCTTATAGAACTCAATGTCCCCGTGCTGGGCAAACAGGTTTTGCAGCCGTTTGAGCTAAGATTTTAAAATTATTCACATAATGAAAACCTATACTTTGTTTCAGGCGAGTTTCCCATTCAAATGCATGTAACAGTGAGAAACGCATTGTCTTGGCGAAATAAAGCGTTTTTGAACAACTTCATATAAATCGCTGTAACTTTTGATAGAAGACTCAGACAAACATGCTTATGGCTTTATCTTATAGAACTCAATATCCCCGTGCTGGGCAAACAGGTTTTGCAGCCGTTTGAGCTAAGATTTTAAAATTATTCACATAATGAAAACCTATACTTTGTTTCAGGCGAGTTTCCCATTCAAATGCATGTAACAGTGAGAAACGCATTGTCTTGGCGAAATAAAGCGTTTTTGAACAACTTCATATAAATCGCTGTAACTTTTGATGGAAGATTCAGATATACGTATTCATGACTTTATCTTATAGAACTCAATATCCCCATGCTGGGCAAACAGGTTTTGCAGCCGTTTGAGCTAAGATTTTAAAATTATTCACATAATGAAAACCTATACTTTGTTTCAGGCGAGTTTCCCATTCAAATGCATGTAACAGTGAGAAACGCATTGTCTTGGCAAAATAAAGCGTTTTTGTACAACTTCATATAAATAGCTGTAACTTTTGATAGAAGATTCAGATATATGTATTCATGAATTTATCTTATAGAACTCAATATCCCCATGCTGGGCAAACAGGTTTTGCAGCCGTTTGAGCTAAGATTTTAAAATTATTCACATAATGAAAACCTATACTTTGTTTCAGGCGAGTTTCCCATTCAAATGCATGTAACAGTGAGAAACGCATTGTCTTGGCGAAATAAAGCGTTTTTGAACAACTTCATATAAATCGCTGTAACTTTTGATAGAAGACTCAGACAAACATGTTTATGGCTTTATCTTATAGAACTCAATATCCCCGTGCTGGGCAAACAGGTTTTGCAGCCGTTTGAGCTAAGATTTTAAAATTATTCACATAATGAAAACCTATACTTTGTCTCAGGCGAGTTTCCCATTCAAATGCATGTAACAGTGAGAAACGCATTGTCTTGGCGAAATAAAGCGTTTTTGAACAACTTCATATAAATCGCTGTAACTTTTGATGGAAGATTCAGATATACGTATTCATGACTTTATCTTATAGAACTCAATGTCCCCGTGCTGGGCAAACAGGTTTTGCAGCCGTTTGAGCTAAGATTTTAAAATTATTCACATAATGAAAACCTATACTTTGTTTCAGGCGAGTTTCCCATTCAAATGCATGTAACAGTGAGAAACGCATTGTCTTGGCGAAATAAAGCGTTTTTGAACAACTTCATATAAATCGCTGTAACTTTTGATAGAAGACTCAGACAAACATGTTTATGGCTTTATCTTATAGAACTCAATGTCCCCGTGCTGGGCAAACAGGTTTTGCAGCCGTTTGAGCTAAGATTTTAAAATTATTCACATAATGAAAACCTATACTTTGTTTCAGGCGAGTTTCCCATTCAAATGCATGTAACAGTGAGAAACGCATTGTCTTGGCGAAATAAAGCGTTTTTGAACAACTTCATATAAATCGCTGTAACTTTTGATAGAAGACTCAGACAAACATGCTTATGGCTTTATCTTATAGAACTCAATATCCCCGTGCTGGGCAAACAGGTTTTGCAGCCGTTTGAGCTAAGATTTTAAAATTATTCACATAATGAAAACCTATACTTTGTTTCAGGCGAGTTTCCCATTCAAATGCATGTAACAGTGAGAAACGCATTGTCTTGGCGAAATAAAGCGTTTTTGAACAACTTCATATAAATCGCTGTAACTTTTGATGGAAGATTCAGATATACGTATTCATGACTTTATCTTATAGAACTCAATATCCCCGTGCTGGGCAAACAGGTTTTGCAGCCGTTTGAGCTAAGATTTTAAAATTATTCACATAATGAAAACCTATACTTTGTTTCAGGCGAGTTTCCCATTCAAATGCATGTAACAGTGAGAAACGCATTGTCTTGGCGAAATAAAGCGTTTTTGAACAACTTCATATAAATCGCTGTAACTTTTGATAGAAGACTCAGACAAACATGTTTATGGCTTTATCTTATAGAACTCAATGTCCCCGTGCTGGGCAAACAGGTTTTGCAGCCGTTTGAGCTAAGATTTTAAAATTATTCACATAATGAAAACCTATACTTTGTTTCAGGCGAGTTTCCCATTCAAATGCATGTAACAGTGAGAAACGCATTGTCTTGGCGAAATAAAGCGTTTTTGAACAACTTCATATAAATCGCTGTAACTTTTGATGGAAGATTCAGATATACGTATTCATGACTTTATCTTATAGAACTCAATGTCCCCGTGCTGGGCAAACAGGTTTTGCAGCCGTTTGAGCTAAGATTTTAAAATTATTCACATAATGAAAACCTATACTTTGTTTCAGGCGAGTTTCCCATTCAAATGCATGTAACAGTGAGAAACGCATTGTCTTGGCGAAATAAAGCGTTTTTGAACAACTTCATATAAATCGCTGTAACTTTTGATAGAAGACTCAGACAAACATGTTTATGGCTTTATCTTATAGAACTCAATGTCCCCGTGCTGGGCAAACAGGTTTTGCAGCCGTTTGAGCTAAGATTTTAAAATTATTCACATAATGAAAACCTATACTTTGTTTCAGGCGAGTTTCCCATTCAAATGCATGTAACAGTGAGAAACGCATTGTCTTGGCAAAATAAAGCGTTTTTGTACAACTTCATATAAATAGCTGTAACTTTTGATAGAAGATTCAGATATATGTATTCATGAATTTATCTTATAGAACTCAATATCCCCGTGCTGGGCAAACAGGTTTTGCAGCCGTTTGAGCTAAGATTTTAAAATTATTCACATAATGAAAACCTATACTTTGTTTCAGGCGAGTTTCCCATTCAAATGCATGTAACAGTGAGAAACGCATTGTCTTGGCAAAATAAAGCGTTTTTGTACAACTTCATATAAATAGCTGTAACTTTTGATAGAAGATTCAGATATATGTATTCATGAATTTATCTTATAGAACTCAATATCCCCGTGCTGGGCAAACAGGTTTTGCAGCCGTTTGAGCTAAGATTTTAAAATTATTCACATAATGAAAACCTATACTTTGTTTCAGGCGAGTTTCCCATTCAAATGCATGTAACAGTGAGAAACGCATTGTCTTGGCGAAATAAAGCGTTTTTGAACAACTTCATATAAATCGCTGTAACTTTTGATAGAAGACTCAGACAAACATGTTTATGGCTTTATCTTATAGAACTCCATATCCCCGTGCTGGGCAAACAGAACAGGTTTTGCAGCCGTTTGAGTTAAGATTTAAAAATTATTCACATAATGAAAACCTATACTTTGTTTCAGGCGAGTTTCCCATTCAAATGCATGTAACAGTGAGAAACGCATTGTCTTGGCGAAATAAAGCGTTTTTGAACAACTTCATATAAATCGCTGTAACTTTTGATAGAAGACTCAGACAAACATGTTTATGGCTTTATCTTATAGAACTCAATATCCCCGTGCTGGGCAAACAGAACAGGTTTTGCAGCCGTTTGAGCTAAGATTTTAAAATTATTCACATAATGAAAACCTATACTTTGTTTCAGGCGAGTTTCCCATTCAAATGCATGTAACAGTGAGAAACGCATTGTCTTGGCGAAATAAAGCGTTTTTGAACAACTTCATATAAATAGCTGTAACTTTTGATAGAAGATTCAGATATACGTATTCATGACTTTATCTTATAGAACTCAATGTCCCCGTGCTGGGCAAACAGGTTTTGCAGCCGTTTGAGCTAAGATTTTAAAATTATTCACATAATGAAAACCTATACTTTGTTTCAGGCGAGTTTCCCATTCAAATGCATGTAACAGTGAGAAACGCATTGTCTTGGCGAAATAAAGCGTTTTTGAACAACTTCATATAAATCGCTGTAACTTTTGATAGAAGACTCAGACAAACATGTTTATGGCTTTATCTTATAGAACTCAATATCCCCGTGCTGGGCAAACAGAACAGGTTTTGCAGCCGTTTGAGCTAAGATTTTAAAATTATTCACATAATGAAAACCTATACTTTGTTTCAGGCGAGTTTCCCATTCAAATGCATGTAACAGTGAGAAACGCATTGTCTTGGCGAAATAAAGCGTTTTTGAACAACTTCATATAAATCGCTGTAACTTTTGATAGAAGACTCAGACAAACATGTTTATGGCTTTATCTTATAGAACTCAATATCCCCGTGCTGGGCAAACAGAACAGGTTTTGCAGCCGTTTGAGCTAAGATTTTAAAATTATTCACATAATGAAAACCTATACTTTGTTTCAGGCGAGTTTCCCATTCAAATGCATGTAACAGTGAGAAACGCATTGTCTTGGCGAAATAAAGCGTTTTTGAACAACTTCATATAAATAGCTGTAACTTTTGATAGAAGATTCAGATATACGTATTCATGACTTTATCTTATAGAACTCAATGTCCCCGTGCTGGGCAAACAGGTTTTGCAGCCGTTTGAGCTAAGATTTTAAAATTATTCACATAATGAAAACCTATACTTTGTTTCAGGCGAGTTTCCCATTCAAATGCATGTAACAGTGAGAAACGCATTGTCTTGGCGAAATAAAGCGTTTTTGAACAACTTCATATAAATCGCTGTAACTTTTGATAGAAGACTCAGACAAACATGTTTATGGCTTTATCTTATAGAACTCAATATCCCCGTGCTGGGCAAACAGAACAGGTTTTGCAGCCGTTTGAGCTAAGATTTTAAAATTATTCACATAATGAAAACCTATACTTTGTTTCAGGCGAGTTTCCCATTCAAATGCATGTAACAGTGAGAAACGCATTGTCTTGGCGAAATAAAGCGTTTTTGAACAACTTCATATAAATCGCTGTAACTTTTGATAGAAGACTCAGACAAACATGTTTATGGCTTTATCTTATAGAACTCAATATCCCCGTGCTGGGCAAACAGAACAGGTTTTGCAGCCGTTTGAGCTAAGATTTAAAAATTATTCACATAATGAAAACCTATACTTTGTCTCAGGCGAGTTTCCCATTCAAATGCATGTAACAGTGAGAAACGCATTGTCTTGGCGAAATAAAGCGTTTTTGTACAACTTCATATAAATAGCTGTAACTTTTGATAGAAGACTCAGACAAACATGTTTATGGCTTTATCTTATAGAACTCAATATCCCCGTGCTGGGCAAACAGGTTTTGCAGCCGTTTGAGCTAAGATTTTAAAATTATTCACATAATGAAAACCTATACTTTGTTTCAGGCGAGTTTCCCATTCAAATGCATGTAACAGTGAGAAACGCATTGTCTTGGCGAAATAAAGCGTTTTTGAACAACTTCATATAAATCGCTGTAACTTTTGATAGAAGACTCAGACAAACATGTTTATGACTTTATCTTATAGAACTCAATATCCCCGTGCTGGGCAAACAGGTTTTGCAGCCGTTTGAGCTAAGATTTTAAAATTATTCACATAATGAAAACCTATACTTTGTTTCAGGCGAGTTTCCCATTCAAATGCATGTAACAGTGAGAAACGCATTGTCTTGGCGAAATAAAGCGTTTTTGAACAACTTCATATAAATCGCTGTAACTTTTGATAGAAGACTCAGACAAACATGTTTATGGCTTTATCTTATAGAACTCAATGTCCCCGTGCTGGGCAAACAGGTTTTGCAGCCGTTTGAGCTAAGATTTTAAAATTATTCACATAATGAAAACCTATACTTTGTCTCAGGCGAGTTTCCCATTCAAATGCATGTAACAGTGAGAAACGCATTGTCTTGGCGAAATAAAGCGTTTTTGTACAACTTCATATAAATCGCTGTAACTTTTGATAGAAGACTCAGACAAACATGTTTATGGCTTTATCTTATAGAACTCAATATCCCCGTGCTGGGCAAACAGGTTTTGCAGCCGTTTGAGCTAAGATTTTAAAATTATTCACATAATGAAAACCTATACTTTGTTTCAGGCGAGTTTCCCATTCAAATGCATGTAACAGTGAGAAACGCATTGTCTTGGCGAAATAAAGCGTTTTTGAACAACTTCATATAAATCGCTGTAACTTTTGATAGAAGACTCAGACAAACATGTTTATGGCTTTATCTTATAGAACTCAATGTCCCCGTGCTGGGCAAACAGGTTTTGCAGCCATTTGAGCTAAGATTTTAAAATTATTCACATAATGAAAACCTATACTTTGTTTCAGGCGAGTTTCCCATTCAAATGCATGTAACAGTGAGAAACGCATTGTCTTGGCGAAATAAAGCGTTTTTGAACAACTTCATATAAATCGCTGTAACTTTTGATAGAAGACTCAGACAAACATGTTTATGGCTTTATCTTATAGAACTCAATGTCCCCGTGCTGGGCAAACAGGTTTTGCAGCCGTTTGAGCTAAGATTTTAAAATTATTCACATAATGAAAACCTATACTTTGTTTCAGGCGAGTTTCCCATTCAAATGCATGTAACAGTGAGAAACGCATTGTCTTGGCGAAATAAAGCGTTTTTGAACAACTTCATATAAATCGCTGTAACTTTTGATGGAAGATTCAGATATACGTATTCATGACTTTATCTTATAGAACTCAATGTCCCCGTGCTGGGCAAACAGGTTTTGCAGCCGTTTGAGCTAAGATTTTAAAATTATTCACATAATGAAAACCTATACTTTGTTTCAGGCGAGTTTCCCATTCAAATGCATGTAACAGTGAGAAACGCATTGTCTTGGCGAAATAAAGCGTTTTTGAACAACTTCATATAAATCGCTGTAACTTTTGATAGAAGACTCAGACAAACATGTTTATGGCTTTATCTTATAGAACTCAATGTCCCCGTGCTGGGCAAACAGGTTTTGCAGCCGTTTGAGCTAAGATTTTAAAATTATTCACATAATGAAAACCTATACTTTGTTTCAGGCGAGTTTCCCATTCAAATGCATGTAACAGTGAGAAACGCATTGTCTTGGCAAAATAAAGCGTTTTTGTACAACTTCATATAAATAGCTGTAATTTTTGATAGAAGATTCAGATATATGTATTCATGAATTTATCTTATAGAACTCAATATCCCCGTGCTGGGCAAACAGGTTTTGCAGCCGTTTGAGCTAAGATTTTAAAATTATTCACATAATGAAAACCTATACTTTGTTTCAGGCGAGTTTCCCATTCAAATGCATGTAACAGTGAGAAACGCATTGTCTTGGCGAAATAAAGCGTTTTTGAACAACTTCATATAAATCGCTGTAACTTTTGATAGAAGACTCAGACAAACATGTTTATGGCTTTATCTTATAGAACTCAATATCCCCGTGCTGGGCAAACAGAACAGGTTTTGCAGCCGTTTGAGCTAAGATTTAAAAATTATTCACATAATGAAAACCTATACTTTGTCTCAGGCGAGTTTCCCATTCAAATGCATGTAACAGTGAGAAACGCATTGTCTTGGCGAAATAAAGCGTTTTTGAACAACTTCATATAAATCGCTGTAACTTTTGATGGAAGATTCAGATATACGTATTCATGACTTTATCTTATAGAACTCAATGTCCCCGTGCTGGGCAAACAGGTTTTGCAGCCGTTTGAGCTAAGATTTTAAAATTATTCACATAATGAAAACCTATACTTTGTTTCAGGCGAGTTTCCCATTCAAATGCATGTAACAGTGAGAAACGCATTGTCTTGGCGAAATAAAGCGTTTTTGAACAACTTCATATAAATCGCTGTAACTTTTGATAGAAGACTCAGACAAACATGTTTATGGCTTTATCTTATAGAACTCAATGTCCCCGTGCTGGGCAAACAGGTTTTGCAGCCGTTTGAGCTAAGATTTTAAAATTATTCACATAATGAAAACCTATACTTTGTTTCAGGCGAGTTTCCCATTCAAATGCATGTAACAGTGAGAAACGCATTGTCTTGGCGAAATAAAGCGTTTTTGAACAACTTCATATAAATCGCTGTAACTTTTGATAGAAGACTCAGACAAACATGTTTATGGCTTTATCTTATAGAACTCAATGTCCCCGTGCTGGGCAAACAGGTTTTGCAGCCGTTTGAGCTAAGATTTTAAAATTATTCACATAATGAAAACCTATACTTTGTTTCAGGCGAGTTTCCCATTCAAATGCATGTAACAGTGAGAAACGCATTGTCTTGGCAAAATAAAGCGTTTTTGTACAACTTCATATAAATAGCTGTAACTTTTGATAGAAGATTCAGATATATGTATTCATGAATTTATCTTATAGAACTCAATATCCCCGTGCTGGGCAAACAGGTTTTGCAGCCGTTTGAGCTAAGATTTTAAAATTATTCACATAATGAAAACCTATACTTTGTTTCAGGCGAGTTTCCCATTCAAATGCATGTAACAGTGAGAAACGCATTGTCTTGGCGAAATAAAGCGTTTTTGAACAACTTCATATAAATCGCTGTAACTTTTGATAGAAGACTCAGACAAACATGTTTATGGCTTTATCTTATAGAACTCAATATCCCCGTGCTGGGCAAACAGGTTTTGCAGCCGTTTGAGCTAAGATTTTAAAATTATTCACATAATGAAAACCTATACTTTGTCTCAGGCGAGTTTCCCATTCAAATGCATGTAACAGTGAGAAACGCATTGTCTTGGCGAAATAAAGCGTTTTTGAACAACTTCATATAAATCGCTGTAACTTTTGATGGAAGATTCAGATATACGTATTCATGACTTTATCTTATAGAACTCAATGTCCCCGTGCTGGGCAAACAGGTTTTGCAGCCGTTTG
The DNA here is from genome assembly GCF_963969265.1 of Rhamphochromis sp. 'chilingali'. NCBI lineage: Eukaryota > Metazoa > Chordata > Actinopteri > Cichliformes > Cichlidae > Rhamphochromis > Rhamphochromis sp. 'chilingali'. Next base: position 29,405,826 of record NC_137945.1, on the reverse strand, counting down.
AGCTAAGATTTTAAAATTATTCACATAATGAAAACCTATACTTTGTTTCAGGCGAGTTTCCCATTCAAATGCATGTAACAGTGAGAAACGCATTGTCTTGGCGAAATAAAGCGTTTTTGAACAACTTCATATAAATCGCTGTAACTTTTGATAGAAGACTCAGACAAACATGTTTATGGCTTTATCTTATAGAACTCAATGTCCCCGTGCTGGGCAAACAGGTTTTGCAGCCGTTTGAGCTAAGATTTTAAAATTATTCACATAATGAAAACCTATACTTTGTTTCAGGCGAGTTTCCCATTCAAATGCATGTAACAGTGAGAAACGCATTGTCTTGGCGAAATAAAGCGTTTTTGAACAACTTCATATAAATCGCTGTAACTTTTGATAGAAGACTCAGACAAACATGCTTATGGCTTTATCTTATAGAACTCAATGTCCCCGTGCTGGGCAAACAGGTTTTGCAGCCGTTTGAGCTAAGATTTTAAAATTATTCACATAATGAAAACCTATACTTTGTTTCAGGCGAGTTTCCCATTCAAATGCATGTAACAGTGAGAAACGCATTGTCTTGGCGAAATAAAGCGTTTTTGAACAACTTCATATAAATCGCTGTAACTTTTGATAGAAGACTCAGACAAACATGTTTATGGCTTTATCTTATAGAACTCAATATCCCCGTGCTGGGCAAACAGAACAGGTTTTGCAGCCGTTTGAGCTAAGATTTTAAAATTATTCACATAATGAAAACCTATACTTTGTTTCAGGCGAGTTTCCCATTCAAATGCATGTAACAGTGAGAAACGCATTGTCTTGGCGAAATAAAGCGTTTTTGAACAACTTCATATAAATCGCTGTAACTTTTGATGGAAGATTCAGATATACGTATTCATGACTTTATCTTATAGAACTCAATGTCCCCGTGCTGGGCAAACAGGTTTTGCAGCCGTTTGAGCTAAGATTTTAAAATTATTCACATAATGAAAACCTATACTTTGTTTCAGGCGAGTTTCCCATTCAAATGCATGTAACAGTGAGAAACGCATTGTCTTGGCGAAATAAAGCGTTTTTGAACAACTTCATATAAATCGCTGTAACTTTTGATAGAAGACTCAGACAAACATGTTTATGGCTTTATCTTATAGAACTCAATATCCCCGTGCTGGGCAAACAGGTTTTGCAGCCGTTTGAGCTAAGATTTTAAAATTATTCACATAATGAAAACCTATACTTTGTCTCAGGCGAGTTTCCCATTCAAATGCATGTAACAGTGAGAAACGCATTGTCTTGGCGAAATAAAGCGTTTTTGAACAACTTCATATAAATCGCTGTAACTTTTGATGGAAGATTCAGATATACGTATTCATGACTTTATCTTATAGAACTCAATGTCCCCGTGCTGGGCAAACAGGTTTTGCAGCCGTTTGAGCTAAGATTTTAAAATTATTCACATAATGAAAACCTATACTTTGTTTCAGGCGAGTTTCCCATTCAAATGCATGTAACAGTGAGAAACGCATTGTCTTGGCGAAATAAAGCGTTTTTGAACAACTTCATATAAATCGCTGTAACTTTTGATAGAAGACTCAGACAAACATGCTTATGGCTTTATCTTATAGAACTCAATGTCCCCGTGCTGGGCAAACAGGTTTTGCAGCCGTTTGAGCTAAGATTTTAAAATTATTCACATAATGAAAACCTATACTTTGTTTCAGGCGAGTTTCCCATTCAAATGCATGTAACAGTGAGAAACGCATTGTCTTGGCGAAATAAAGCGTTTTTGAACAACTTCATATAAATCGCTGTAACTTTTGATAGAAGACTCAGACAAACATGTTTATGGCTTTATCTTATAGAACTCAATATCCCCGTGCTGGGCAAACAGAACAGGTTTTGCAGCCGTTTGAGCTAAGATTTTAAAATTATTCACATAATGAAAACCTATACTTTGTTTCAGGCGAGTTTCCCATTCAAATGCATGTAACAGTGAGAAACGCATTGTCTTGGCGAAATAAAGCGTTTTTGAACAACTTCATATAAATCGCTGTAACTTTTGATAGAAGACTCAGACAAACATGTTTATGGCTTTATCTTATAGAACTCAATATCCCCGTGCTGGGCAAACAGGTTTTGCAGCCGTTTGAGCTAAGATTTTAAAATTATTCACATAATGAAAACCTATACTTTGTCTCAGGCGAGTTTCCCATTCAAATGCATGTAACAGTGAGAAACGCATTGTCTTGGCGAAATAAAGCGTTTTTGAACAACTTCATATAAATCGCTGTAACTTTTGATAGAAGACTCAGACAAACATGTTTATGGCTTTATCTTATAGAACTCAATATCCCCGTGCTGGGCAAACAGGTTTTGCAGCCGTTTGAGCTAAGATTTTAAAATTATTCACATAATGAAAACCTATACTTTGTCTCAGGCGAGTTTCCCATTCAAATGCATGTAACAGTGAGAAACGCATTGTCTTGGCGAAATAAAGCGTTTTTGAACAACTTCATATAAATCGCTGTAACTTTTGATGGAAGATTCAGATATACGTATTCATGACTTTATCTTATAGAACTCAATGTCCCCGTGCTGGGCAAACAGAACAGGTTTTGCAGCCGTTTGAGCTAAGATTTTAAAATTATTCACATAATGAAAACCTATACTTTGTTTCAGGCGAGTTTCCCATTCAAATGCATGTAACAGTGAGAAACGCATTGTCTTGGCGAAATAAAGCGTTTTTGAACAACTTCATATAAATCGCTGTAACTTTTGATAGAAGACTCAGACAAACATGTTTATGGCTTTATCTTATAGAACTCAATATCCCCGTGCTGGGCAAACAGGTTTTGCAGCCGTTTGAGCTAAGATTTTAAAATTATTCACATAATGAAAACCTATACTTTGTCTCAGGCGAGTTTCCCATTCAAATGCATGTAACAGTGAGAAACGCATTGTCTTGGCGAAATAAAGCGTTTTTGAACAACTTCATATAAATCGCTGTAACTTTTGATGGAAGATTCAGATATACGTATTCATGACTTTATCTTATAGAACTCAATGTCCCCGTGCTGGGCAAACAGAACAGGTTTTGCAGCCGTTTGAGCTAAGATTTTAAAATTATTCACATAATGAAAACCTATACTTTGTCTCAGGCGAGTTTCCCATTCAAATGCATGTAACAGTGAGAAACGCATTGTCTTGGCGAAATAAAGCGTTTTTGTACAACTTCATATAAATCGCTGTAACTTTTGATAGAAGACTCAGACAAACATGTTTATGGCTTTATCTTATAGAACTCAATGTCCCCGTGCTGGGCAAACAGGTTTTGCAGCCGTTTGAGCTAAGATTTTAAAATTATTCACATAATGAAAACCTATACTTTGTTTCAGGCGAGTTTCCCATTCAAATGCATGTAACAGTGAGAAACGCATTGTCTTGGCAAAATAAAGCGTTTTTGTACAACTTCATATAAATAGCTGTAACTTTTGATAGAAGATTCAGATATATGTATTCATGAATTTATCTTATAGAACTCAATATCCCCGTGCTGGGCAAACAGGTTTTGCAGCCGTTTGAGCTAAGATTTTAAAATTATTCACATAATGAAAACCTATACTTTGTTTCAGGCGAGTTTCCCATTCAAATGCATGTAACAGTGAGAAACGCATTGTCTTGGCGAAATAAAGCGTTTTTGAACAACTTCATATAAATCGCTGTAACTTTTGATGGAAGATTCAGATATACGTATTCATGACTTTATCTTATAGAACTCAATGTCCCCGTGCTGGGCAAACAGGTTTTGCAGCCGTTTGAGCTAAGATTTTAAAATTATTCACATAATGAAAACCTATACTTTGTTTCAGGCGAGTTTCCCATTCAAATGCATGTAACAGTGAGAAACGCATTGTCTTGGCGAAATAAAGCGTTTTTGAACAACTTCATATAAATCGCTGTAACTTTTGATAGAAGACTCAGACAAACATGTTTATGGCTTTATCTTATAGAACTCAATGTCCCCGTGCTGGGCAAACAGGTTTTGCAGCCGTTTGAGCTAAGATTTTAAAATTATTCACATAATGAAAACCTATACTTTGTTTCAGGCGAGTTTCCCATTCAAATGCATGTAACAGTGAGAAACGCATTGTCTTGGCGAAATAAAGCGTTTTTGAACAACTTCATATAAATCGCTGTAACTTTTGATAGAAGACTCAGACAAACATGCTTATGGCTTTATCTTATAGAACTCAATATCCCCGTGCTGGGCAAACAGGTTTTGCAGCCGTTTGAGCTAAGATTTTAAAATTATTCACATAATGAAAACCTATACTTTGTTTCAGGCGAGTTTCCCATTCAAATGCATGTAACAGTGAGAAACGCATTGTCTTGGCGAAATAAAGCGTTTTTGAACAACTTCATATAAATCGCTGTAACTTTTGATAGAAGACTCAGACAAACATGTTTATGGCTTTATCTTATAGAACTCAATGTCCCCGTGCTGGGCAAACAGGTTTTGCAGCCGTTTGAGCTAAGATTTTAAAATTATTCACATAATGAAAACCTATACTTTGTTTCAGGCGAGTTTCCCATTCAAATGCATGTAACAGTGAGAAACGCATTGTCTTGGCGAAATAAAGCGTTTTTGAACAACTTCATATAAATCGCTGTAACTTTTGATGGAAGATTCAGATATACGTATTCATGACTTTATCTTATAGAACTCAATGTCCCCGTGCTGGGCAAACAGGTTTTGCAGCCGTTTGAGCTAAGATTTTAAAATTATTCACATAATGAAAACCTATACTTTGTTTCAGGCGAGTTTCCCATTCAAATGCATGTAACAGTGAGAAACGCATTGTCTTGGCGAAATAAAGCGTTTTTGAACAACTTCATATAAATCGCTGTAACTTTTGATAGAAGACTCAGACAAACATGTTTATGGCTTTATCTTATAGAACTCAATGTCCCCGTGCTGGGCAAACAGGTTTTGCAGCCGTTTGAGCTAAGATTTTAAAATTATTCACATAATGAAAACCTATACTTTGTTTCAGGCGAGTTTCCCATTCAAATGCATGTAACAGTGAGAAACGCATTGTCTTGGCAAAATAAAGCGTTTTTGTACAACTTCATATAAATAGCTGTAACTTTTGATAGAAGATTCAGATATATGTATTCATGAATTTATCTTATAGAACTCAATATCCCCATGCTGGGCAAACAGGTTTTGCAGCCGTTTGAGCTAAGATTTTAAAATTATTCACATAATGAAAACCTATACTTTGTTTCAGGCGAGTTTCCCATTCAAATGCATGTAACAGTGAGAAACGCATTGTCTTGGCGAAATAAAGCGTTTTTGAACAACTTCATATAAATCGCTGTAACTTTTGATAGAAGACTCAGACAAACATGTTTATGGCTTTATCTTATAGAACTCAATATCCCCGTGCTGGGCAAACAGGTTTTGCAGCCGTTTGAGCTAAGATTTTAAAATTATTCACATAATGAAAACCTATACTTTGTCTCAGGCGAGTTTCCCATTCAAATGCATGTAACAGTGAGAAACGCATTGTCTTGGCGAAATAAAGCGTTTTTGAACAACTTCATATAAATCGCTGTAACTTTTGATGGAAGATTCAGATATACGTATTCATGACTTTATCTTATAGAACTCAATGTCCCCGTGCTGGGCAAACAGGTTTTGCAGCCGTTTGAGCTAAGATTTTAAAATTATTCACATAATGAAAACCTATACTTTGTTTCAGGCGAGTTTCCCATTCAAATGCATGTAACAGTGAGAAACGCATTGTCTTGGCGAAATAAAGCGTTTTTGAACAACTTCATATAAATCGCTGTAACTTTTGATAGAAGACTCAGACAAACATGTTTATGGCTTTATCTTATAGAACTCAATGTCCCCGTGCTGGGCAAACAGGTTTTGCAGCCGTTTGAGCTAAGATTTTAAAATTATTCACATAATGAAAACCTATACTTTGTTTCAGGCGAGTTTCCCATTCAAATGCATGTAACAGTGAGAAACGCATTGTCTTGGCGAAATAAAGCGTTTTTGAACAACTTCATATAAATCGCTGTAACTTTTGATAGAAGACTCAGACAAACATGCTTATGGCTTTATCTTATAGAACTCAATATCCCCGTGCTGGGCAAACAGGTTTTGCAGCCGTTTGAGCTAAGATTTTAAAATTATTCACATAATGAAAACCTATACTTTGTTTCAGGCGAGTTTCCCATTCAAATGCATGTAACAGTGAGAAACGCATTGTCTTGGCGAAATAAAGCGTTTTTGAACAACTTCATATAAATCGCTGTAACTTTTGATGGAAGATTCAGATATACGTATTCATGACTTTATCTTATAGAACTCAATATCCCCATGCTGGGCAAACAGGTTTTGCAGCCGTTTGAGCTAAGATTTTAAAATTATTCACATAATGAAAACCTATACTTTGTTTCAGGCGAGTTTCCCATTCAAATGCATGTAACAGTGAGAAACGCATTGTCTTGGCAAAATAAAGCGTTTTTGTACAACTTCATATAAATAGCTGTAACTTTTGATAGAAGATTCAGATATATGTATTCATGAATTTATCTTATAGAACTCAATATCCCCATGCTGGGCAAACAGGTTTTGCAGCCGTTTGAGCTAAGATTTTAAAATTATTCACATAATGAAAACCTATACTTTGTTTCAGGCGAGTTTCCCATTCAAATGCATGTAACAGTGAGAAACGCATTGTCTTGGCGAAATAAAGCGTTTTTGAACAACTTCATATAAATCGCTGTAACTTTTGATAGAAGACTCAGACAAACATGTTTATGGCTTTATCTTATAGAACTCAATATCCCCGTGCTGGGCAAACAGGTTTTGCAGCCGTTTGAGCTAAGATTTTAAAATTATTCACATAATGAAAACCTATACTTTGTCTCAGGCGAGTTTCCCATTCAAATGCATGTAACAGTGAGAAACGCATTGTCTTGGCGAAATAAAGCGTTTTTGAACAACTTCATATAAATCGCTGTAACTTTTGATGGAAGATTCAGATATACGTATTCATGACTTTATCTTATAGAACTCAATGTCCCCGTGCTGGGCAAACAGGTTTTGCAGCCGTTTGAGCTAAGATTTTAAAATTATTCACATAATGAAAACCTATACTTTGTTTCAGGCGAGTTTCCCATTCAAATGCATGTAACAGTGAGAAACGCATTGTCTTGGCGAAATAAAGCGTTTTTGAACAACTTCATATAAATCGCTGTAACTTTTGATAGAAGACTCAGACAAACATGTTTATGGCTTTATCTTATAGAACTCAATGTCCCCGTGCTGGGCAAACAGGTTTTGCAGCCGTTTGAGCTAAGATTTTAAAATTATTCACATAATGAAAACCTATACTTTGTTTCAGGCGAGTTTCCCATTCAAATGCATGTAACAGTGAGAAACGCATTGTCTTGGCGAAATAAAGCGTTTTTGAACAACTTCATATAAATCGCTGTAACTTTTGATAGAAGACTCAGACAAACATGCTTATGGCTTTATCTTATAGAACTCAATATCCCCGTGCTGGGCAAACAGGTTTTGCAGCCGTTTGAGCTAAGATTTTAAAATTATTCACATAATGAAAACCTATACTTTGTTTCAGGCGAGTTTCCCATTCAAATGCATGTAACAGTGAGAAACGCATTGTCTTGGCGAAATAAAGCGTTTTTGAACAACTTCATATAAATCGCTGTAACTTTTGATGGAAGATTCAGATATACGTATTCATGACTTTATCTTATAGAACTCAATATCCCCGTGCTGGGCAAACAGGTTTTGCAGCCGTTTGAGCTAAGATTTTAAAATTATTCACATAATGAAAACCTATACTTTGTTTCAGGCGAGTTTCCCATTCAAATGCATGTAACAGTGAGAAACGCATTGTCTTGGCGAAATAAAGCGTTTTTGAACAACTTCATATAAATCGCTGTAACTTTTGATAGAAGACTCAGACAAACATGTTTATGGCTTTATCTTATAGAACTCAATGTCCCCGTGCTGGGCAAACAGGTTTTGCAGCCGTTTGAGCTAAGATTTTAAAATTATTCACATAATGAAAACCTATACTTTGTTTCAGGCGAGTTTCCCATTCAAATGCATGTAACAGTGAGAAACGCATTGTCTTGGCGAAATAAAGCGTTTTTGAACAACTTCATATAAATCGCTGTAACTTTTGATGGAAGATTCAGATATACGTATTCATGACTTTATCTTATAGAACTCAATGTCCCCGTGCTGGGCAAACAGGTTTTGCAGCCGTTTGAGCTAAGATTTTAAAATTATTCACATAATGAAAACCTATACTTTGTTTCAGGCGAGTTTCCCATTCAAATGCATGTAACAGTGAGAAACGCATTGTCTTGGCGAAATAAAGCGTTTTTGAACAACTTCATATAAATCGCTGTAACTTTTGATAGAAGACTCAGACAAACATGTTTATGGCTTTATCTTATAGAACTCAATGTCCCCGTGCTGGGCAAACAGGTTTTGCAGCCGTTTGAGCTAAGATTTTAAAATTATTCACATAATGAAAACCTATACTTTGTTTCAGGCGAGTTTCCCATTCAAATGCATGTAACAGTGAGAAACGCATTGTCTTGGCAAAATAAAGCGTTTTTGTACAACTTCATATAAATAGCTGTAACTTTTGATAGAAGATTCAGATATATGTATTCATGAATTTATCTTATAGAACTCAATATCCCCGTGCTGGGCAAACAGGTTTTGCAGCCGTTTGAGCTAAGATTTTAAAATTATTCACATAATGAAAACCTATACTTTGTTTCAGGCGAGTTTCCCATTCAAATGCATGTAACAGTGAGAAACGCATTGTCTTGGCAAAATAAAGCGTTTTTGTACAACTTCATATAAATAGCTGTAACTTTTGATAGAAGATTCAGATATATGTATTCATGAATTTATCTTATAGAACTCAATATCCCCGTGCTGGGCAAACAGGTTTTGCAGCCGTTTGAGCTAAGATTTTAAAATTATTCACATAATGAAAACCTATACTTTGTTTCAGGCGAGTTTCCCATTCAAATGCATGTAACAGTGAGAAACGCATTGTCTTGGCGAAATAAAGCGTTTTTGAACAACTTCATATAAATCGCTGTAACTTTTGATAGAAGACTCAGACAAACATGTTTATGGCTTTATCTTATAGAACTCCATATCCCCGTGCTGGGCAAACAGAACAGGTTTTGCAGCCGTTTGAGTTAAGATTTAAAAATTATTCACATAATGAAAACCTATACTTTGTTTCAGGCGAGTTTCCCATTCAAATGCATGTAACAGTGAGAAACGCATTGTCTTGGCGAAATAAAGCGTTTTTGAACAACTTCATATAAATCGCTGTAACTTTTGATAGAAGACTCAGACAAACATGTTTATGGCTTTATCTTATAGAACTCAATATCCCCGTGCTGGGCAAACAGAACAGGTTTTGCAGCCGTTTGAGCTAAGATTTTAAAATTATTCACATAATGAAAACCTATACTTTGTTTCAGGCGAGTTTCCCATTCAAATGCATGTAACAGTGAGAAACGCATTGTCTTGGCGAAATAAAGCGTTTTTGAACAACTTCATATAAATAGCTGTAACTTTTGATAGAAGATTCAGATATACGTATTCATGACTTTATCTTATAGAACTCAATGTCCCCGTGCTGGGCAAACAGGTTTTGCAGCCGTTTGAGCTAAGATTTTAAAATTATTCACATAATGAAAACCTATACTTTGTTTCAGGCGAGTTTCCCATTCAAATGCATGTAACAGTGAGAAACGCATTGTCTTGGCGAAATAAAGCGTTTTTGAACAACTTCATATAAATCGCTGTAACTTTTGATAGAAGACTCAGACAAACATGTTTATGGCTTTATCTTATAGAACTCAATATCCCCGTGCTGGGCAAACAGAACAGGTTTTGCAGCCGTTTGAGCTAAGATTTTAAAATTATTCACATAATGAAAACCTATACTTTGTTTCAGGCGAGTTTCCCATTCAAATGCATGTAACAGTGAGAAACGCATTGTCTTGGCGAAATAAAGCGTTTTTGAACAACTTCATATAAATCGCTGTAACTTTTGATAGAAGACTCAGACAAACATGTTTATGGCTTTATCTTATAGAACTCAATATCCCCGTGCTGGGCAAACAGAACAGGTTTTGCAGCCGTTTGAGCTAAGATTTTAAAATTATTCACATAATGAAAACCTATACTTTGTTTCAGGCGAGTTTCCCATTCAAATGCATGTAACAGTGAGAAACGCATTGTCTTGGCGAAATAAAGCGTTTTTGAACAACTTCATATAAATAGCTGTAACTTTTGATAGAAGATTCAGATATACGTATTCATGACTTTATCTTATAGAACTCAATGTCCCCGTGCTGGGCAAACAGGTTTTGCAGCCGTTTGAGCTAAGATTTTAAAATTATTCACATAATGAAAACCTATACTTTGTTTCAGGCGAGTTTCCCATTCAAATGCATGTAACAGTGAGAAACGCATTGTCTTGGCGAAATAAAGCGTTTTTGAACAACTTCATATAAATCGCTGTAACTTTTGATAGAAGACTCAGACAAACATGTTTATGGCTTTATCTTATAGAACTCAATATCCCCGTGCTGGGCAAACAGAACAGGTTTTGCAGCCGTTTGAGCTAAGATTTTAAAATTATTCACATAATGAAAACCTATACTTTGTTTCAGGCGAGTTTCCCATTCAAATGCATGTAACAGTGAGAAACGCATTGTCTTGGCGAAATAAAGCGTTTTTGAACAACTTCATATAAATCGCTGTAACTTTTGATAGAAGACTCAGACAAACATGTTTATGGCTTTATCTTATAGAACTCAATATCCCCGTGCTGGGCAAACAGAACAGGTTTTGCAGCCGTTTGAGCTAAGATTTAAAAATTATTCACATAATGAAAACCTATACTTTGTCTCAGGCGAGTTTCCCATTCAAATGCATGTAACAGTGAGAAACGCATTGTCTTGGCGAAATAAAGCGTTTTTGAACAACTTCATATAAATAGCTGTAACTTTTGATAGAAGACTCAGACAAACATGTTTATGGCTTTATCTTATAGAACTCAATATCCCCGTGCTGGGCAAACAGGTTTTGCAGCCGTTTGAGCTAAGATTTTAAAATTATTCACATAATGAAAACCTATACTTTGTTTCAGGCGAGTTTCCCATTCAAATGCATGTAACAGTGAGAAACGCATTGTCTTGGCGAAATAAAGCGTTTTTGAACAACTTCATATAAATCGCTGTAACTTTTGATAGAAGACTCAGACAAACATGTTTATGACTTTATCTTATAGAACTCAATATCCCCGTGCTGGGCAAACAGGTTTTGCAGCCGTTTGAGCTAAGATTTTAAAATTATTCACATAATGAAAACCTATACTTTGTTTCAGGCGAGTTTCCCATTCAAATGCATGTAACAGTGAGAAACGCATTGTCTTGGCGAAATAAAGCGTTTTTGAACAACTTCATATAAATCGCTGTAACTTTTGATAGAAGACTCAGACAAACATGTTTATGGCTTTATCTTATAGAACTCAATGTCCCCGTGCTGGGCAAACAGGTTTTGCAGCCGTTTGAGCTAAGATTTTAAAATTATTCACATAATGAAAACCTATACTTTGTCTCAGGCGAGTTTCCCATTCAAATGCATGTAACAGTGAGAAACGCATTGTCTTGGCGAAATAAAGCGTTTTTGTACAACTTCATATAAATCGCTGTAACTTTTGATAGAAGACTCAGACAAACATGTTTATGGCTTTATCTTATAGAACTCAATATCCCCGTGCTGGGCAAACAGGTTTTGCAGCCGTTTGAGCTAAGATTTTAAAATTATTCACATAATGAAAACCTATACTTTGTTTCAGGCGAGTTTCCCATTCAAATGCATGTAACAGTGAGAAACGCATTGTCTTGGCGAAATAAAGCGTTTTTGAACAACTTCATATAAATCGCTGTAACTTTTGATAGAAGACTCAGACAAACATGTTTATGGCTTTATCTTATAGAACTCAATGTCCCCGTGCTGGGCAAACAGGTTTTGCAGCCATTTGAGCTAAGATTTTAAAATTATTCACATAATGAAAACCTATACTTTGTTTCAGGCGAGTTTCCCATTCAAATGCATGTAACAGTGAGAAACGCATTGTCTTGGCGAAATAAAGCGTTTTTGAACAACTTCATATAAATCGCTGTAACTTTTGATAGAAGACTCAGACAAACATGTTTATGGCTTTATCTTATAGAACTCAATGTCCCCGTGCTGGGCAAACAGGTTTTGCAGCCGTTTGAGCTAAGATTTTAAAATTATTCACATAATGAAAACCTATACTTTGTTTCAGGCGAGTTTCCCATTCAAATGCATGTAACAGTGAGAAACGCATTGTCTTGGCGAAATAAAGCGTTTTTGAACAACTTCATATAAATCGCTGTAACTTTTGATGGAAGATTCAGATATACGTATTCATGACTTTATCTTATAGAACTCAATGTCCCCGTGCTGGGCAAACAGGTTTTGCAGCCGTTTGAGCTAAGATTTTAAAATTATTCACATAATGAAAACCTATACTTTGTTTCAGGCGAGTTTCCCATTCAAATGCATGTAACAGTGAGAAACGCATTGTCTTGGCGAAATAAAGCGTTTTTGAACAACTTCATATAAATCGCTGTAACTTTTGATAGAAGACTCAGACAAACATGTTTATGGCTTTATCTTATAGAACTCAATGTCCCCGTGCTGGGCAAACAGGTTTTGCAGCCGTTTGAGCTAAGATTTTAAAATTATTCACATAATGAAAACCTATACTTTGTTTCAGGCGAGTTTCCCATTCAAATGCATGTAACAGTGAGAAACGCATTGTCTTGGCAAAATAAAGCGTTTTTGTACAACTTCATATAAATAGCTGTAATTTTTGATAGAAGATTCAGATATATGTATTCATGAATTTATCTTATAGAACTCAATATCCCCGTGCTGGGCAAACAGGTTTTGCAGCCGTTTGAGCTAAGATTTTAAAATTATTCACATAATGAAAACCTATACTTTGTTTCAGGCGAGTTTCCCATTCAAATGCATGTAACAGTGAGAAACGCATTGTCTTGGCGAAATAAAGCGTTTTTGAACAACTTCATATAAATCGCTGTAACTTTTGATAGAAGACTCAGACAAACATGTTTATGGCTTTATCTTATAGAACTCAATATCCCCGTGCTGGGCAAACAGAACAGGTTTTGCAGCCGTTTGAGCTAAGATTTAAAAATTATTCACATAATGAAAACCTATACTTTGTCTCAGGCGAGTTTCCCATTCAAATGCATGTAACAGTGAGAAACGCATTGTCTTGGCGAAATAAAGCGTTTTTGAACAACTTCATATAAATCGCTGTAACTTTTGATGGAAGATTCAGATATACGTATTCATGACTTTATCTTATAGAACTCAATGTCCCCGTGCTGGGCAAACAGGTTTTGCAGCCGTTTGAGCTAAGATTTTAAAATTATTCACATAATGAAAACCTATACTTTGTTTCAGGCGAGTTTCCCATTCAAATGCATGTAACAGTGAGAAACGCATTGTCTTGGCGAAATAAAGCGTTTTTGAACAACTTCATATAAATCGCTGTAACTTTTGATAGAAGACTCAGACAAACATGTTTATGGCTTTATCTTATAGAACTCAATGTCCCCGTGCTGGGCAAACAGGTTTTGCAGCCGTTTGAGCTAAGATTTTAAAATTATTCACATAATGAAAACCTATACTTTGTTTCAGGCGAGTTTCCCATTCAAATGCATGTAACAGTGAGAAACGCATTGTCTTGGCAAAATAAAGCGTTTTTGTACAACTTCATATAAATAGCTGTAACTTTTGATAGAAGATTCAGATATATGTATTCATGAATTTATCTTATAGAACTCAATATCCCCGTGCTGGGCAAACAGGTTTTGCAGCCGTTTGAGCTAAGATTTTAAAATTATTCACATAATGAAAACCTATACTTTGTTTCAGGCGAGTTTCCCATTCAAATGCATGTAACAGTGAGAAACGCATTGTCTTGGCGAAATAAAGCGTTTTTGAACAACTTCATATAAATCGCTGTAACTTTTGATAGAAGACTCAGACAAACATGTTTATGGCTTTATCTTATAGAACTCAATATCCCCGTGCTGGGCAAACAGGTTTTGCAGCCGTTTGAGCTAAGATTTTAAAATTATTCACATAATGAAAACCTATACTTTGTCTCAGGCGAGTTTCCCATTCAAATGCATGTAACAGTGAGAAACGCATTGTCTTGGCGAAATAAAGCGTTTTTGAACAACTTCATATAAATCGCTGTAACTTTTGATGGAAGATTCAGATATACGTATTCATGACTTTATCTTATAGAACTCAATGTCCCCGTGCTGGGCAAACAGGTTTTGCAGCCGTTTGAGCTAAGATTTTAAAATTATTCACATAATGAAAACCTATACTTTGTTTCAGGCGAGTTTCCCATTCAAATGCATGTAACAGTGAGAAACGCATTGTCTTGGCGAAATAAAGCGTTTTTGAACAACTTCATATAAATCGCTGTAACTTTTGATAGAAGACTCAGACAAACATGTTTATGGCTTTATCTTATAGAACTCAATGTCCCCGTGCTGGGCAAACAGGTTTTGCAGCCGTTTGAGCTAAGATTTTAAAATTATTCACATAATGAAAACCTATACTTTGTTTCAGGCGAGTTTCCCATTCAAATGCATGTAACAGTGAGAAACGCATTGTCTTGGCGAAATAAAGCGTTTTTGAACAACTTCATATAAATCGCTGTAACTTTTGATAGAAGACTCAGACAAACATGCTTATGGCTTTATCTTATAGAACTCAATGTCCCCGTGCTGGGCAAACAGGTTTTGCAGCCGTTTGAGCTAAGATTTTAAAATTATTCACATAATGAAAACCTATACTTTGTTTCAGGCGAGTTTCCCATTCAAATGCATGTAACAGTGAGAAACGCATTGTCTTGGCGAAATAAAGCGTTTTTGAACAACTTCATATAAATCGCTGTAACTTTTGATAGAAGACTCAGACAAACATGTTTATGGCTTTATCTTATAGAACTCAATATCCCCGTGCTGGGCAAACAGAACAGGTTTTGCAGCCGTTTGAGCTAAGATTTTAAAATTATTCACATAATGAAAACCTATACTTTGTTTCAGGCGAGTTTCCCATTCAAATGCATGTAACAGTGAGAAACGCATTGTCTTGGCGAAATAAAGCGTTTTTGAACAACTTCATATAAATCGCTGTAACTTTTGATAGAAGACTCAGACAAACATGTTTATGGCTTTATCTTATAGAACTCAATGTCCCCGTGCTGGGCAAACAGGTTTTGCAGCCGTTTGAGCTAAGATTTTAAAATTATTCACATAATGAAAACCTATACTTTGTTTCAGGCGAGTTTCCCATTCAAATGCATGTAACAGTGAGAAACGCATTGTCTTGGCGAAATAAAGCGTTTTTGAACAACTTCATATAAATCGCTGTAACTTTTGATAGAAGACTCAGACAAACATGTTTATGGCTTTATCTTATAGAACTCAATGTCCCCGTGCTGGGCAAACAGAACAGGTTTTGCAGCCGTTTGAGCTAAGATTTTAAAATTATTCACATAATGAAAACCTATACTTTGTTTCAGGCGAGTTTCCCATTCAAATGCATGTAACAGTGAGAAACGCATTGTCTTGGCGAAATAAAGCGTTTTTGAACAACTTCATATAAATCGCTGTAACTTTTGATAGAAGACTCAGACAAACATGTTTATGGCTTTATCTTATAGAACTCAATATCCCCGTGCTGGGCAAACAGAACAGGTTTTGCAGCCGTTTGAGCTAAGATTTTAAAATTATTCACATAATGAAAACCTATACTTTGTTTCAGGCGAGTTTCCCATTCAAATGCATGTAACAGTGAGAAACGCATTGTCTTGGCAAAATAAAGCGTTTTTGAACAACTTCATATAAATCTCTGTAACTTTTGATAGAAGACTCAGACAAACATGTTTATGGCTTTATCTTATAGAACTCAATATCCCCGTGCTGGGCAAACAGAACAGGTTTTGCAGCCGTTTGAGCTAAGATTTTAAAATTATTCACATAATGAAAACCTATACTTTGTTTCAGGCGAGTTTCCCATTCAAATGCATGTAACAGTGAGAAACGCATTGTCTTGGCGAAATAAAGCGTTTTTGAACTACTTCATATAAATCGCTGTAACTTTTGATAGAAGATTCAGATATACGTATTCATGACTTTATCTTATAGAACTCAATATCCCCGTGCTGGGCAAACAGGTTTTGCAGCCGTTTGAGCTAAGATTTTAAAATTATTCACATAATGAAAACCTATACTTTGTCTCAGGCGAGTTTCCCATTCAAATGCATGTAACAGTGAGAAACGCACTGTCTTGGCGAAATAAAGCGTTTTTGAACAACTTCATATAAATCGCTGTAACTTTTGATAGAAGACTCAGACAAACATGTTTATGGCTTTATCTTATAGAACTCAATATCCCGTGCTGGGCAAACAGAACAGGTTTTGCAGCCGTTTGAGCTAAGATTTTAAAATTATTCACATAATGAAAACCTATACTTTGTCTCAGGCGAGTTTCCCATTCAAATGCATGTAACAGTGAGAAACGCATTGTCTTGGCGAAATAAAGCGTTTTTGAACAACTTCATATAAATCGCTGTAACTTTTGATGGAAGACTCAGACAAACATGTTTATGGCTTTATCTTATAGAACTCAATATCCCCGTGCTGGGCAAACAGAACAGGTTTTGCAGCCGTTTGAGCTAAGATTTTAAAATTATTCACATAATGAAAACCTATACTTTGTCTCAGGCGAGTTTCCCATTCAAATGCATGTAACAGTGAGAAACGCATTGTCTTGGCGAAATAAAGCGTTTTTGAACAACTTCATATAAATCGCTGTAACTTTTGATAGAAGACTCAGACAAACATGTTTATGGCTTTATCTTATAGAACTCAATATCCCCGTGCTGGGCAAACAGAACAGGTTTTGCAGCCGTTTGAGCTAAGATTTTAAAATTATTCACATAATGAAAACCTATACTTTGTCTCAGGCGAGTTTCCCATTCAAATGCATGTAACAGTGAGAAACACACTGTCTTGGCGAAAGAAAGCGTTTTCGTACAACGTCATATAAATCGCTGTAACTTTTGATAGAAGACTCAGACAAACATGTTTATGGCTTTATCTTATAGAACTCAATGTCCCCGTGCTGGGCAAACAGAACAGGTTTTGCAGCCGTTTGAGCTAAGATTTTAAAATTATTCACATAATGAAAACCTATACTTTGTCTCAGGCGAGTTTCCCATTCAAATGCATGTAACAGTGAGAAACGCATTGTCTTGGCGAAATAAAGCGTTTTTGAACAACTTCATATAAATCGCTGTAACTTTTGATAGAAGACTCAGACAAACATGTTTATGGCTTTATCTTATAGAACTCAATATCCCCGTGCTGGGCAAACAGAACAGGTTTTGCAGCCGTTTGAGCTAAGATTTTAAAATTATTCACATAATGAAAACCTATACTTTGTCTCAGGCGGGTTTCCCATTCAAATGCATGTAACAGTGAGAAACGCATTGTCTTGGCGAAATAAAGCGTTTTTGAACAACTTCATATAAATCGCTGTAACTTTTGATGGAAGATTCAGATATACGTATTCATGACTTTATCTTATAGAACTCAATGTCCCCGTGCTGGGCAAACAGGTTTTGCAGCCGTTTGAGCTAAGATTTTAAAATTATTCACATAATGAAAACCTATACTTTGTTTCAGGCGAGTTTCCCATTCAAATGCATGTAACAGTGAGAAACGCATTGTCTTGGCGAAATAAAGCGTTTTTGAACAACTTCATATAAATCGCTGTAACTTTTGATAGAAGACTCAGACAAACATGTTTATGGCTTTATCTTATAGAACTCAATGTCCCCGTGCTGGGCAAACAGGTTTTGCAGCCGTTTGAGCTAAGATTTTAAAATTATTCACATAATGAAAACCTATACTTTGTTTCAGGCGAGTTTCCCATTCAAATGCATGTAACAGTGAGAAACGCATTGTCTTGGCAAAATAAAGCGTTTTTGTACAACTTCATATAAATAGCTGTAACTTTTGATAGAAGATTCAGATATATGTATTCATGAATTTATCTTATAGAACTCAATATTCCCGTGCTGGGCAAACAGGTTTTGCAGCCGTTTGAGCTAAGATTTTAAAATTATTCACATAATGAAAACCTATACTTTGTTTCAGGCGAGTTTCCCATTCAAATGCATGTAACAGTGAGAAACGCATTGTCTTGGCGAAATAAAGCGTTTTTGAACAACTTCATATAAATCGCTGTAACTTTTGATAGAAGACTCAGACAAACATGTTTATGGCTTTATCTTATAGAACTCAATATCCCCGTGCTGGGCAAACAGGTTTTGCAGCCGTTTGAGCTAAGATTTTAAAATTATTCACATAATGAAAACCTATACTTTGTCTCAGGCGAGTTTCCCATTCAAATGCATGTAACAGTGAGAAACGCATTGTCTTGGCGAAATAAAGCGTTTTTGAACAACTTCATATAAATCGCTGTAACTTTTGATGGAAGATTCAGATATACGTATTCATGACTTTATCTTATAGAACTCAATGTCCCCGTGCTGGGCAAACAGGTTTTGCAGCCGTTTGAGCTAAGATTTTAAAATTATTCACATAATGAAAACCTATACTTTGTTTCAGGCGAGTTTCCCATTCAAATGCATGTAACAGTGAGAAACGCATTGTCTTGGCGAAATAAAGCGTTTTTGAACAACTTCATATAAATCGCTGTAACTTTTGATAGAAGACTCAGACAAACATGTTTATGGCTTTATCTTATAGAACTCAATGTCCCCGTGCTGGGCAAACAGGTTTTGCAGCCGTTTGAGCTAAGATTTTAAAATTATTCACATAATGAAAACCTATACTTTGTTTCAGGCGAGTTTCCCATTCAAATGCATGTAACAGTGAGAAACGCATTGTCTTGGCGAAATAAAGCGTTTTTGAACAACTTCATATAAATCGCTGTAACTTTTGATAGAAGACTCAGACAAACATGCTTATGGCTTTATCTTATAGAACTCAATGTCCCCGTGCTGGGCAAACAGGTTTTGCAGCCGTTTGAGCTAAGATTTTAAAATTATTCACATAATGAAAACCTATACTTTGTTTCAGGCGAGTTTCCCATTCAAATGCATGTAACAGTGAGAAACGCATTGTCTTGGCGAAATAAAGCGTTTTTGAACAACTTCATATAAATCGCTGTAACTTTTGATAGAAGACTCAGACAAACATGTTTATGGCTTTATCCTATAGAACTCAATATCCCCGTGCTGGGCAAACAGAACAGGTTTTGCAGCCGTTTGAGCTAAGATTTTAAAATTATTCACATAATGAAAACCTATACTTTGTTTCAGGCGAGTTTCCCATTCAAATGCATGTAACAGTGAGAAACGCATTGTCTTGGCGAAATAAAGCGTTTTTGAACAACTTCATATAAATCGCTGTAACTTTTGATAGAAGACTCAGACAAACATGTTTATGGCTTTATCTTATAGAACTCAATATCCCCGTGCTGGGCAAACAGGTTTTGCAGCCGTTTGAGCTAAGATTTTAAAATTATTCACATAATGAAAACCTATACTTTGTCTCAGGCGAGTTTCCCATTCAAATGCATGTAACAGTGAGAAACGCATTGTCTTGGCGAAATAAAGCGTTTTTGAACAACTTCATATAAATCGCTGTAACTTTTGATGGAAGATTCAGATATACGTATTCATGACTTTATCTTATAGAACTCAATGTCCCCGTGCTGGGCAAACAGGTTTTGCAGCCGTTTGAGCTAAGATTTTAAAATTATTCACATAATGAAAACCTATACTTTGTTTCAGGCGAGTTTCCCATTCAAATGCATGTAACAGTGAGAAACGCATTGTCTTGGCGAAATAAAGCGTTTTTGAACAACTTCATATAAATCGCTGTAACTTTTGATAGAAGACTCAGACAAACATGTTTATGGCTTTATCTTATAGAACTCAATGTCCCCGTGCTGGGCAAACAGGTTTTGCAGCCGTTTGAGCTAAGATTTTAAAATTATTCACATAATGAAAACCTATACTTTGTTTCAGGCGAGTTTCCCATTCAAATGCATGTAACAGTGAGAAACGCATTGTCTTGGCGAAATAAAGCGTTTTTGAACAACTTCATATAAATCGCTGTAACTTTTGATAGAAGACTCAGACAAACATGCTTATGGCTTTATCTTATAGAACTCAATGTCCCCGTGCTGGGCAAACAGGTTTTGCAGCCGTTTGAGCTAAGATTTTAAAATTATTCACATAATGAAAACCTATACTTTGTTTCAGGCGAGTTTCCCATTCAAATGCATGTAACAGTGAGAAACGCATTGTCTTGGCGAAATAAAGCGTTTTTGAACAACTTCATATAAATCGCTGTAACTTTTGATAGAAGACTCAGACAAACATGTTTATGGCTTTATCTTATAGAACTCAATATCCCCGTGCTGGGCAAACAGAACAGGTTTTGCAGCCGTTTGAGCTAAGATTTTAAAATTATTCACATAATGAAAACCTATACTTTGTTTCAGGCGAGTTTCCCATTCAAATGCATGTAACAGTGAGAAACGCATTGTCTTGGCGAAATAAAGCGTTTTTGAACAACTTCATATAAATCGCTGTAACTTTTGATAGAAGACTCAGACAAACATGTTTATGGCTTTATCTTATAGAACTCAATATCCCCGTGCTGGGCAAACAGAACAGGTTTTGCAGCCGTTTGAGCTAAGATTTTAAAATTATTCACATAATGAAAACCTATACTTTGTTTCAGGCGAGTTTCCCATTCAAATGCATGTAACAGTGAGAAACGCATTGTCTTGGCGAAATAAAGCGTTTTTGAACAACTTCATATAAATCGCTGTAACTTTTGATAGAAGACTCAGACAAACATGTTTATGGCTTTATCTTATAGAACTCAATATCCCCGTGCTGGGCAAACAGAACAGGTTTTGCAGCCGTTTGAGCTAAGATTTTAAAATTATTCACATAATGAAAACCTATACTTTGTTTCAGGCGAGTTTCCCATTCAAATGCATGTAACAGTGAGAAACGCATTGTCTTGGCGAAATAAAGCGTTTTTGAACAACTTCATATAAATCGCTGTAACTTTTGATGGAAGATTCGGATATACGTATTCATGACTTTATCTTATAGAACTCAATGTCCCCGTGCTGGGCAAACAGGTTTTGCAGCCGTTTGAGCTAAGATTTTAAAATTATTCACATAATGAAAACCTATACTTTGTTTCAGGCGAGTTTCCCATTCAAATGCATGTAACAGTGAGAAACGCATTGTCTTGGCGAAATAAAGCGTTTTTGAACAACTTCATATAAATCGCTGTAACTTTTGATAGAAGACTCAGACAAACATGTTTATGGCTTTATCTTATAGAACTCAATGTCCCCGTGCTGGGCAAACAGGTTTTGCAGCCGTTTGAGCTAAGATTTTAAAATTATTCACATAATGAAAACCTATACTTTGTTTC
This sequence comes from Rhamphochromis sp. 'chilingali', assembly GCF_963969265.1. Taxonomy (NCBI): domain Eukaryota; kingdom Metazoa; phylum Chordata; class Actinopteri; order Cichliformes; family Cichlidae; genus Rhamphochromis; species Rhamphochromis sp. 'chilingali'. Next base: position 29,384,091 of record NC_137945.1, on the reverse strand, counting down.
AGGCGAGTTTCCCATTCAAATGCATGTAACAGTGAGAAACGCATTGTCTTGGCGAAATAAAGCGTTTTTGAACAACTTCATATAAATCGCTGTAACTTTTGATAGAAGACTCAGACAAACATGTTTATGGCTTTATCTTATAGAACTCAATATCCCCGTGCTGGGCAAACAGAACAGGTTTTGCAGCCGTTTGAGCTAAGATTTTAAAATTATTCACATAATGAAAACCTATACTTTGTTTCAGGCGAGTTTCCCATTCAAATGCATGTAACAGTGAGAAACGCATTGTCTTGGCGAAATAAAGCGTTTTTGAACAACTTCATATAAATCGCTGTAACTTTTGATAGAAGACTCAGACAAACATGTTTATGGCTTTATCTTATAGAACTCAATATCCCCGTGCTGGGCAAACAGAACAGGTTTTGCAGCCGTTTGAGCTAAGATTTTAAAATTATTCACATAATGAAAACCTATACTTTGTTTCAGGCGAGTTTCCCATTCAAATGCATGTAACAGTGAGAAACGCATTGTCTTGGCGAAATAAAGCGTTTTTGAACTACTTCATATAAATCGCTGTAACTTTTGATAGAAGACTCAGACAAACATGTTTATGGCTTTATCTTATCTTATCAATATCCCCGTGCTGGGCAAACAGGTTTTGCAGCCGTTTGAGCTAAGATTTTAAAATTATTCACATAATGAAAACCTATACTTTGTCTCAGGCGAGTTTCCCATTCAAATGCATGTAACAGTGAGAAACGCACTGTCTTGGCGAAATAAAGCGTTTTTGAACAACTTCATATAAATCGCTGTAACTTTTGATAGAAGACTCAGACAAACATGTTTATGGCTTTATCTTATAGAACTCAATATCCCGTGCTGGGCAAACAGAACAGGTTTTGCAGCCGTTTGAGCTAAGATTTTAAAATTATTCACATAATGAAAACCTATACTTTGTCTCAGGCGAGTTTCCCATTCAAATGCATGTAACAGTGAGAAACGCATTGTCTTGGCGAAATAAAGCGTTTTTGAACAACTTCATATAAATCGCTGTAACTTTTGATGGAAGACTCAGACAAACATGTTTATGGCTTTATCTTATAGAACTCAATATCCCCGTGCTGGGCAAACAGGTTTTGCAGCCGTTTGAGCTAAGATTTTAAAATTATTCACATAATGAAAACCTATACTTTGTCTCAGGCGAGTTTCCCATTCAAATGCATGTAACAGTGAGAAACACACTGTCTTGGCGAAAGAAAGCGTTTTCGTACAACGTCATATAAATCGCTGTAACTTTTGATAGAAGACTCAGACAAACATGTTTATGGCTTTATCTTATAGAACTCAATGTCCCCGTGCTGGGCAAACAGAACAGGTTTTGCAGCCGTTTGAGCTAAGATTTTAAAATTATTCACATAATGAAAACCTATACTTTGTCTCAGGCGAGTTTCCCATTCAAATGCATGTAACAGTGAGAAACGCATTGTCTTGGCGAAATAAAGCGTTTTTGAACAACTTCATATAAATCGCTGTAACTTTTGATAGAAGACTCAGACAAACATGTTTATGGCTTTATCTTATAGAACTCAATATCCCCGTGCTGGGCAAACAGAACAGGTTTTGCAGCCGTTTGAGCTAAGATTTTAAAATTATTCACATAATGAAAACCTATACTTTGTCTCAGGCGGGTTTCCCATTCAAATGCATGTAACAGTGAGAAACGCATTGTCTTGGCGAAATAAAGCGTTTTTGAACAACTTCATATAAATCGCTGTAACTTTTGATAGAAGACTCAGACAAACATGTTTATGGCTTTATCTTATAGAACTCAATGTCCCCGTGCTGGGCAAACAGAACAGGTTTTGCAGCCGTTTGAGCTAAGATTTTAAAATTATTCACATAATGAAAACCTATACTTTGTTTCAGGCGAGTTTCCCATTCAAATGCATGTAACAGTGAGAAACGCATTGTCTTGGCGAAATAAAGCGTTTTTGAACAACTTCATATAAATCGCTGTAACTTTTGATAGAAGACTCAGACAAACATGTTTATGGCTTTATCTTATAGAACTCAATATCCCCGTGCTGGGCAAACAGAACAGGTTTTGCAGCCGTTTGAGCTAAGATTTTAAAATTATTCACATAATGAAAACCTATACTTTGTTTCAGGCGAGTTTCCCATTCAAATGCATGTAACAGTGAGAAACGCATTGTCTTGGCGAAATAAAGCGTTTTTGAACTACTTCATATAAATCGCTGTAACTTTTGATAGAAGACTCAGACAAACATGTTTATGGCTTTATCTTATCTTATCAATATCCCCGTGCTGGGCAAACAGGTTTTGCAGCCGTTTGAGCTAAGATTTTAAAATTATTCACATAATGAAAACCTATACTTTGTCTCAGGCGAGTTTCCCATTCAAATGCATGTAACAGTGAGAAACGCATTGTCTTGGCGAAATAAAGCGTTTTTGAACAACTTCATATAAATCACTGTAACTTTTGATAGAAGACTCAGACAAACATGTTTATGGCTTTATCTTATAGAACTCAATGTCCCCGTGCTGGGCAAACAGAACAGGTTTTGCAGCCGTTTGAGCTAAGATTTTAAAATTATTCACATAATGAAAACCTATACTTTGTTTCAGGCGAGTTTCCCATTCAAATGCATGTAACAGTGAGAAACGCATTGTCTTGGCGAAATAAAGCGTTTTTGAACAACTTCATATAAATCGCTGTAACTTTTGATAGAAGACTCAGACAAACATGTTTATGGCTTTATCTTATAGAACTCAATATCCCCGTGCTGGGCAAACAGAACAGGTTTTGCAGCCGTTTGAGCTAAGATTTTAAAATTATTCACATAATGAAAACCTATACTTTGTTTCAGGCGAGTTTCCCATTCAAATGCATGTAACAGTGAGAAACGCATTGTCTTGGCGAAATAAAGCGTTTTTGAACTACTTCATATAAATCGCTGTAACTTTTGATAGAAGACTCAGACAAACATGTTTATGGCTTTATCTTATCTTATCAATATCCCCGTGCTGGGCAAACAGGTTTTGCAGCCGTTTGAGCTAAGATTTTAAAATTATTCACATAATGAAAACCTATACTTTGTCTCAGGCGAGTTTCCCATTCAAATGCATGTAACAGTGAGAAACGCACTGTCTTGGCGAAATAAAGCGTTTTTGAACAACTTCATATAAATCGCTGTAACTTTTGATAGAAGACTCAGACAAACATGTTTATGGCTTTATCTTATAGAACTCAATATCCCGTGCTGGGCAAACAGAACAGGTTTTGCAGCCGTTTGAGCTAAGATTTTAAAATTATTCACATAATGAAAACCTATACTTTGTCTCAGGCGAGTTTCCCATTCAAATGCATGTAACAGTGAGAAACGCATTGTCTTGGCGAAATAAAGCGTTTTTGAACAACTTCATATAAATCGCTGTAACTTTTGATGGAAGACTCAGACAAACATGTTTATGGCTTTATCTTATAGAACTCAATATCCCCGTGCTGGGCAAACAGGTTTTGCAGCCGTTTGAGCTAAGATTTTAAAATTATTCACATAATGAAAACCTATACTTTGTCTCAGGCGAGTTTCCCATTCAAATGCATGTAACAGTGAGAAACACACTGTCTTGGCGAAAGAAAGCGTTTTCGTACAACGTCATATAAATCGCTGTAACTTTTGATAGAAGACTCAGACAAACATGTTTATGGCTTTATCTTATAGAACTCAATGTCCCCGTGCTGGGCAAACAGAACAGGTTTTGCAGCCGTTTGAGCTAAGATTTTAAAATTATTCACATAATGAAAACCTATACTTTGTCTCAGGCGAGTTTCCCATTCAAATGCATGTAACAGTGAGAAACGCATTGTCTTGGCGAAATAAAGCGTTTTTGAACAACTTCATATAAATCGCTGTAACTTTTGATAGAAGACTCAGACAAACATGTTTATGGCTTTATCTTATAGAACTCAATATCCCCGTGCTGGGCAAACAGAACAGGTTTTGCAGCCGTTTGAGCTAAGATTTTAAAATTATTCACATAATGAAAACCTATACTTTGTCTCAGGCGGGTTTCCCATTCAAATGCATGTAACAGTGAGAAACGCATTGTCTTGGCGAAATAAAGCGTTTTTGAACAACTTCATATAAATCGCTGTAACTTTTGATAGAAGACTCAGACAAACATGTTTATGGCTTTATCTTATAGAACTCAATGTCCCCGTGCTGGGCAAACAGAACAGGTTTTGCAGCCGTTTGAGCTAAGATTTTAAAATTATTCACATAATGAAAACCTATACTTTGTTTCAGGCGAGTTTCCCATTCAAATGCATGTAACAGTGAGAAACGCATTGTCTTGGCGAAATAAAGCGTTTTTGAACAACTTCATATAAATCGCTGTAACTTTTGATAGAAGACTCAGACAAACATGTTTATGGCTTTATCTTATAGAACTCAATATCCCCGTGCTGGGCAAACAGAACAGGTTTTGCAGCCGTTTGAGCTAAGATTTTAAAATTATTCACATAATGAAAACCTATACTTTGTTTCAGGCGAGTTTCCCATTCAAATGCATGTAACAGTGAGAAACGCATTGTCTTGGCGAAATAAAGCGTTTTTGAACTACTTCATATAAATCGCTGTAACTTTTGATAGAAGACTCAGACAAACATGTTTATGGCTTTATCTTATCTTATCAATATCCCCGTGCTGGGCAAACAGGTTTTGCAGCCGTTTGAGCTAAGATTTTAAAATTATTCACATAATGAAAACCTATACTTTGTCTCAGGCGAGTTTCCCATTCAAATGCATGTAACAGTGAGAAACGCATTGTCTTGGCGAAATAAAGCGTTTTTGAACAACTTCATATAAATCACTGTAACTTTTGATAGAAGACTCAGACAAACATGTTTATGGCTTTATCTTATAGAACTCAATGTCCCCGTGCTGGGCAAACAGAACAGGTTTTGCAGCCGTTTGAGCTAAGATTTTAAAATTATTCACATAATGAAAACCTATACTTTGTCTCAGGCGAGTTTCCCATTCAAATGCATGTAACAGTGAGAAACGCATTGTCTTGGCGAAATAAAGCGTTTTTGAACAACGTCATATAAATCGCTGTAACTTTTGATGGAAGACTCAGACAAACATGTTTATGGCTTTATCTTATAGAACTCAATATCCCCGTGCTGGGCAAACAGGTTTTGCAGCCGTTTGAGCTAAGATTTTAAAATTATTCACATAATGAAAACCTATACTTTGTCTCAGGCGAGTTTCCCATTCAAATGCATGTAACAGTGAGAAACACACTGTCTTGGCGAAAGAAAGCGTTTTCGTACAACGTCATATAAATCGCTGTAACTTTTGATAGAAGACTCAGACAAACATGTTTATGGCTTTATCTTATAGAACTCAATGTCCCCGTGCTGGGCAAACAGAACAGGTTTTGCAGCCGTTTGAGCTAAGATTTTAAAATTATTCACATAATGAAAACCTATACTTTGTCTCAGGCGAGTTTCCCATTCAAATGCATGTAACAGTGAGAAACGCATTGTCTTGGCGAAATAAAGCGTTTTTGAACAACTTCATATAAATCGCTGTAACTTTTGATAGAAGACTCAGACAAACATGTTTATGGCTTTATCTTATAGAACTCAATATCCCCGTGCTGGGCAAACAGAACAGGTTTTGCAGCCGTTTGAGCTAAGATTTTAAAATTATTCACATAATGAAAACCTATACTTTGTCTCAGGCGGGTTTCCCATTCAAATGCATGTAACAGTGAGAAACGCATTGTCTTGGCGAAATAAAGCGTTTTTGAACAACTTCATATAAATCGCTGTAACTTTTGATAGAAGACTCAGACAAACATGTTTATGGCTTTATCTTATAGAACTCAATATCCCCGTGCTGGGCAAACAGAACAGGTTTTGCAGCCGTTTGAGCTAAGATTTTAAAATTATTCACATAATGAAAACCTATACTTTGTTTCAGGCGAGTTTCCCATTCAAATGCATGTAACAGTGAGAAACGCATTGTCTTGGCGAAATAAAGCGTTTTTGAACAACTTCATATAAATCGCTGTAACTTTTGATGGAAGATTCAGATATACGTATTCATGACTTTATCTTATAGAACTCAATGTCCCCGTGCTGGGCAAACAGGTTTTGCAGCCGTTTGAGCTAAGATTTTAAAATTATTCACATAATGAAAACCTATACTTTGTTTCAGGCGAGTTTCCCATTCAAATGCATGTAACAGTGAGAAACGCATTGTCTTGGCGAAATAAAGCGTTTTTGAACAACTTCATATAAATCGCTGTAACTTTTGATAGACGACTCAGACAAACATGTTTATGGCTTTATCTTATAGAACTCAATATCCCCGTGCTGGGCAAACAGAACAGGTTTTGCAGCCGTTTGAGCTAAGATTTTAAAATTATTCACATAATGAAAACCTATACTTTGTTTCAGGCGAGTTTCCCATTCAAATGCATGTAACAGTGAGAAACGCACTGTCTTGGCAAAATAAAGCGTTTTTGAACAACTTCATATAAATCGCTGTAACTTTTGATGGAAGACTCAGACAAACATGTTTATGGCTTTATCTTATAGAACTCAATATCCCCGTGCTGGGCAAACAGAACAGGTTTTGCAGCCGTTTGAGCTAAGATTTTAAAATTATTCACATAATGAAAACCTATACTTTGTTTCAGGCGAGTTTCCCATTCAAATGCATGTATTCACTGTCAAATTTTAAAGAAATATAATCTACTTAGTTTTAAGAGTTTTAATCATTTGTGATTTCTTAAATTTGACTTTGAATGTACAAATAGGATGGCCCCAGATTGTCTTAATAGATACATCCAGAGATAAGCTGGTTCACCGTTCACCATGCTCCTATTACTAGGAGCATGGTGAACGGCAACTGCAAGATATCATATCGCAGATCTACATTTGGTCAGTCAGCTTTTTCCATAAAGGCTTGCCATCTGTGGAACACACTTCCAACCGAAATCAAATTGATTACAGACATCAGATCCTTTACATTGAAGGTTAATGTTTGGTTAAAGGGAAATCAGAGATGTAGTCATTTTAACTGATGATTTTTAATTTAATTTAAATTTATTTTCTATTAATTGTAATTGTATTTATGATGTATTTTGGGTTTTATGAAAATGTATGTTTTATTGTAAAATTTATCTATTTTGATTGCAAGCCCAACAAGGGACAATTGTTGAAAATTAGCAATAGCTATAAACTTATGTGCGCTACATCAGTTTCATGTTTTGTATTTGGACTATGTTAAACTGCACTGTCCCTTTTAAATAAATACATTCAAATTAAATCTCAAAATTTTATTTTTTTTTTAGTTTATCTGATTTAATTTTAGCTCATTAGTTTTTATTGCCTATTGTTACTGTTCAAAGAGACTGTACGGTTATCAGTTTTTCCTGTTTTATAGTTTTCACGGTGCTCAACAATGTCCAGAGAATGAGCAGGTGAGGAAATAAAAGGCAGCATCTGTTCGAAACTCTTCTGTCATTCTTGATGCCAAGGGCTGGTACATAATGCATATTACAGAATGTAACACCTGCATATGTGTAAAAAAATGGGCTTTGATTTTGCCACCCCATTTGATTGCCATGCTGCCCTCATACCACCCTAAGAAAATTTCCCTCAATCTGCCCCTGGTGAATATTATGCTCTGTGCTGTGCTGCAGGCACAGATAAGTCCACAAGAGGGAGATATGATACCACAGATGATCACAGGCGTTCACTCCAGCTTTCATGTGATTTGCATGAAATATGGCATGCTAAATCTGAAGCCAGTGGTGAAAATCAGTGACATATACTGGGGAGCTTAACAAATGCACTGGTGAGTGAGTAGACAAAAAAACAACACAAGACAGCAATTACCACAGTCAATCTTTAGCTTGTGTAAAGCAATAAATTGCCACAAAATTTACTTTTATTTGTCAGAAGGTTCAATAAACACTTGGTGTCAAGGTTTTGTGTGAAAAACCTTGACACCAAACTGTGAAACTAAGGCAACACAATTCCAACAGAGGCTGGTTTTGAAACATTCCCAATAAGAATATTTTCCAGCACTTTCAATCACAAAGTTAAAGAATGTATTTAAAAGTCCCGAAGGTCTCAACTTAACCACTGATCACTGATGAAGCCAGGTTTCGTCTTAGTGCTGTCCTGATACATACGGAGGATCTGACATCTGTCTGGCTGCCAGCTGTGCTTCACATTCACATGCACACTGTGGTATTAAGTATAGATGTGATCTGTACTGATGCTCTCTCTGTCTCACTCAGATGCAGGCACACATACATGCACACATGTGTCCCTTTACATGCAGCCCATGGGATCTCATTACAAACAGTGTGCCATATGCACACACACAAAAACAAGCACTGTTAATGTTTCCTATCTCTCTTTAAAATCATTGTCTTGGGAGCCCTGTTGCCTTCCTTGAGCCATACCCTAAAAGTTGGGACTGTGGTACCCACTGTCCTGCTGGAGGCTGGCTATCTGGGAGTGCCAGCGCAGGAGATGCAGTCACGATCAAAAGTTTAAGACCAGTTGAAAACAAGGTTCCAAGTAGCGCTTCAACATGAAGAAATGGGAGTGACACAAAGCATTTTTTTGAGCATGCAAGTTATTGAATTTAATTTATTTTAACAACTGAGCTATAGAAAACCTCCATCATTTTGCTTTACATGCCAGTATCCCAGTTTTTTTTAGGAAACAGCACTCGTTCATCCCTTTTTGTATATTCAGCCTCAGTGGTGGTCTTCTAGTTCAACCTCTTGTTGATAGTGATGCCCAAGTACTTGCACTCTTCAATTCACTTTCAATTCAATTTTATTTGTATAGCGCCAAATCACAACAACAGTCTCCTCAAAGCTTATATTGTACATATTATACAGTAGATCCTACAATAATAGATATAGAGAAAAACCCAACAATCATATGACCCCCTATGAACAAGCACTTTGGTGACAGTGGGAAAGAAAAACTCCCTTTTAACAGAAAGGGGCGGGGCGGCCATCTGCTGCAATAGGTTGAGAAAGAAGACAGGATAAAGACATGCTGTGGAAGAGAGACAGAGATTAATAGCAAGTATGATTCAATGCAGAGAGGTCTATTAACACATAGTGAGTGAGAAAGGTGACTGGAAAGGAAAAACTCAATGCATCATGGGAATCCCCCGGCAGCCTACGTCTATTGCAGCACAACTAAGGGAGAATTCAGGGTCACCTGGTCCAGTCCTAACTATATGCTTTAGAAGAAAGGAAAGTTTTATGTTATGGTAAATGGACTGATACTCATATAGTGTTTTTCTACTCTCCCGGAGTACTCAAAGCGCTCTATACAACATGCCTCATTCACCAATTCACATAAGCACTTCTAAACTCAAGTGCAAACTAATAAACATTCACACAGATTCACACTCCGATGAACACATCAGAGAGCAACTTGAGGTTAGTATCGTGCCCAGGGATATTTGGCATGTAGACTGGGGAAGCCAAGGATCGAATCACCAACCTTCCAATCCTGTAGCTGATCTGCTCTACCACCTGAGCCACAGCCACCCCAGTGTTAATATGGTGATTTCTTCACCACATCAACATTCGTGTCTCAGGATACACTGACAGAAGCTGTTCTCCTCCTTCTGGATTCAGTTATTATCTCTCTGATCTTATTCACATTCAGAAACTGATAATTCCTCAAAGACGCCTTCAAAAAATCATCCATTAGCAAGCTATATCCCTCTTTCTAGAGTATTTTTGCAGGTGAAACAGTGTTGTACAACAACAACAAGTCTGTACAAGGTAACCAGGGATGAAGATCTGAGCCATTTGGCTCGCTGGACATATTCCGCATCAGTTCCTGTGGGGTTGGTTCCTAAGAAGAGAAGTTTTTTGGGGAGAAATTTGTCAGAGTATTTTTTGGAGCAAAAATACTCTGACAAATCAGCACAAACCTGAACAGAAAGAGAAGTGGAGGGAATAGGATCTGAGTGAGAGGACAAACAGAAACAGACACTTCACAGAGCCAACTGAAAGCTTCATTAAGAGCCAGATTTAATGCATGTGTGAAGGGAGTGGTAAATAAAGTATAATAAAGTTAATTTTGAATTTTAAAAAAACAAAGCAATTTGACACTAAACTTTATTCTTTTAAACTTTAAGCACATCTTTTAGGCCATTTTTGGATTGCTATTTTTGTATTCATTTTGTGATTTTTTTCTGTGTCAGTGTCTACACTTTAGCACAGTAAACGTAAAATTTAAAAAATCAATTTACTGGTATCTTATCACAACAAAAAAACACTGCTGATTGAAACTGTAATTTCAGGAGGGGCTGTTTCATTCCTGGATGACGAAACACTCTTTGAAACGTGCCTAGGCGTGGCAGCTGGGCCTCTGCTCCTCACAGCATCTCTCTGCACTCTTACATCACGTCCCCTGGTGAGATCTGTTCAGCCTACACAGCCGATGATGCCACATCTATATAACCCACCCACCCCTGTCTGTTGTGATGGTCGACCCATTTCAGAATAAAACTTCTTTTCATGCTATGGCACTGACCCACATTGGCTCCATCATTGCTAGAGGTTTCTTTAGAGAACTACCGAGCCATACTACCTATGACTGTAATTGTCACTGTGATGAATGAAAGAGGACTCGGTATAAAACTGGGCACTGAGAAAACTACAGCAAATAGCTGAAATATTATTTACTTACACTGAAAGTTAAGAGTTTGACACATTAAATCTAAATAGCATTGGTTCCAAATACTGACTTAGAGTTATGAAAGACACAAAAAGGAGACGAATTTGACATTTTTGAGTATTTTTTGTATGCTTTGTTAATTTTTTTCTAGTTTGGGATTACATGGCAGTGACGGCGAGCAGAAATACACTTCTGTGTCATGACCTGAAACCCAGGTCAAGAGGGCTGAATGTATGAGGCACCCTGACAACAGCAGCTTCACCTCAGCAGCCAGTTTGCTCAGCTCCTTCCCTGAGGATAATCTCTATGACAACATGTTTGTGGACTGCTGATCCATATTTCTAATGAGACTATTCATGTGTATTACACTCAGCAGCTCAGACCTGCTCTTTTCACTCAGTTATCTAGAGACAAATTCAAATGTCAAACCAAAATTAAATACTTAAAAAAAAGAAAGAAATGTACTCTATGAGTAAAATATCTTTGCTCAGGCACAAAAAAAGATTTTATCTTGTTTTCCCCAAGAAAGACTTTGACGAACAGTTTTACAAATAAAACTATCAGCTTGTGTATGACTCATTAAAATAATCTTCAAAGTTGATTTCCACATTATTATCATTATTCTTTTTAACTATATTGTATATAGTTACTGTGCTATATATTAACTATACTATATATTAACATTATTATCCATTAATTTACATTCTTTTTTAGTTAATTGATCAAAACAGACAAAGTTTTTCATTTCCTGCATAATTTAAGTGTGTTTGTTGTGCCGTGTTTTTTGCACATTGATGACAGAGCAAACATCAGATGTGTGACTTCCCATAGACAACGGGGGACATGTATCACCATGAACACTTGCAGCTGTGATTGTGCTCTAAAAGCCACATCTGTTATCACCCAGCTTTAAAAAGTAATCTGCATTTCATTTGGTTCTGCCTGTAAATCATTCTGAACTGAGCCGATGAGTTTAGCTGCGGATGACTCAAACAACACAGACATGGAGGATTACAAGTTTCTTTGTCAGCCCTGTATTTTAGTCTCACACCCAGTGTGTGTCTGTGTGTGTGCATGTGCTGTATCAAGGCTTCATGCATTCATACAGTCAGCGTCTTTACAAACAAGCATGAACTATACATTGCACATCATTGGTGTGGTTCCTTCCTTTCGTTTCAAGCACACAGTGGCCCGACGTACTTCTGTAAACTCAACACACCCCCACCCCCAACCCAGTCATCCAACTGTTCTGCCAGCTGTCTATTTTAGTCCACGTAACACCCTTCAAGCAATTACTGTCTGAGTGGTCTCCTGGAGTTCATCCAGAATATTCTCTCCTGAGAATCTGTGGATAACCAAAAAGTATATGACAGACTACGAGGCATATGAGAAGCTTGAAGAGGCCATTAGAAAAGGAAACAATCAGGTTTGCAAGTTCAGAAGCCTTTTGTAATGAAGTTAGTACATTAGTCAGGCGACTAATAAGATTCAAGTTTTCTGCTTTAATAAAATTGACTTGATCTGTAGTTATACTCTTAGTGAAGTCAAAATAACTGCTTTAAATAATACCTATGAAGACATAATAATAGACCAGTAGACTCAGACATATAAAAAGCCCTCAACCCTGCTACAAAAGAGGAAGACACCCACAGAAAGAGATATAAAATGACAATGTCAGGTTGTTTGGACTCGGGTCATTTTACATTATCACAGACTTTGCATCTCTTTTTGGCCATTTGGTGTCCCTTTGTATTTTTGTTATACCTCTCCTCTGGTTTTTCTTTCTTCAGTTTTTTTCAGTTTGTTTTATTTTATTTTTATTTTATTTTTATGCATCCCTTTGATCATTATTTGTTTCGTTAGAGTGTGTGTTGTTGTTCTTTTTTGTTGTTCTTTTTAAACACTTTCAGTTTTTGTGTTTTTATAGCTGACTTGCATCTACTTTTGCAGAAAAAAAAAATCAATTCTATTGCATCTTTTCTATTGTGACCCTCTTTGTTGTTTTATGCCCATTTATAGTTTTCCTGCATCTTGTTTCTTTCCTCTTCTTCGTTTTTTCTTTTGTTTTGTATTCAGTTGCAGTCATTTTATTACTTGTATTTATTAGAGCTATTTTATTATATTTGGTAACTTTGTAATAAATGTTATCATTTAATTTAGTTTAGTTAGTTGCTGTTCTTACGGTGCTGAAATAACTGACCACATTATTTCCTCTGGGATTAATAAAGTATTCCGATTAGGATTTTTTTTTAGTCTTCACCTATTTTCATGCCCATCCATTGTAGGATACATGTCTTTTTGGTCATCTTGCCTCACTTCGTTATCAACTTATAATTCTGTGTGTGTGTGTGTGTGTGTGTGTGTGTGTGTGGGGGGGGGGGTCATCAATTTGCTTGGCATCTTTAATTTTTTTAAAGAATTTGCTGCAGATTTTGTGTTTTTGTCTCAAAAGCCAAACATACTAGAAATGTTAAGGATGCTAGGTGTGAGCTATGCTTAAGCCTGTGGAATTGAGAATACCAAAGCTGAGTCCAAGGGTGTGTTGTTTCCATTCTGATTATGTATCAAAACTGCTGGGAAATATGAGAGTTCATTTTCTCCTGCAGTATTAAGGAACCATTTATTCTAAGCTGGAACATACCAAAGTTATTATGGCAAGGTGTTGACAAATGACTAACCCATCCTTACTTTTTAAATTAGAATGATCTATTGAGTCTCTGTGAAAGGCTATTGATGGGGAGGATGTAAAGAGTGGGTGTTAATTACCCCATCACTTGAGCTCACTAAAAAAGCCTGTAATGAGTCCAGTGTGATGCCAGTACATGTGGCCCACTGTGACAGCAGGGTTCTAACATGCACTATTTTAAGGATCCTGTTTGCGCCTGCGTTTTTAAATTATATTTTTTGCTGCCTAATGGTCCTTCAGTTTTAAATAAAAACGAATATCTTTTTAGAATATATTTAAAATTAAATATAAGAACTTTTGAAGATTGAAAATGTATTCACTATTGTCATTTTGATTTTATTTGGGGGCTTTGAGCAACTAAATCATAATGTAATAACTACAGAACTTCGAATTTTTGAGGAGAATATCGTTAATTTGATAGAAATATTAGTAACTAACCCTGTTCACAATTAACAGATTTCGACAACTCTGATTTGCTTCTGGGAACGATTGACAGCGCTCCTTGGCATTCTAAACCAATGAGCGAGCAGAGAGGGCGGGCACAGCCATACTGTAATCAATCCTCTGGTCGAAGGCGTGAGCGGGAAGTGCTGGCTGTACTGTGTGCTTACACGCGCAGAGTGAGGAGCACAAACTAACAGTTGTGCTGTCCTCCACTGAAAAGTTCCACAGGTGAATAAAAAGGACATGGGGGACAGATTTGTGGTAGTCCCTGTTGGCGGTGGAGGGACGGTCCCCGTACAGGGGGCTCACTTGGACGCGGTTGCCGCTGACCCGGGACTCGACACCGGCGGCGGCAGCAGCAGCAGCGCCGACACGGGGCAGGAAAAAGAGCCACTTGAAGACTCCGTGTTCGAACCCCTGGACCCCGGCGCTGCGGTGCCTATCCTGGAGTACAACAGGGAGCCTAACAAGTATGGTAGGTGTGCTACAGACAGGCGCAGACTCCGTGTCCCACTTCTTATCTCACCTATCCACCTTTTAGAGGATTAGCTGTCGTGTTTCTCCCGGGCAGTGATCTAATAAAACCGAAGCAGACCTGCGGAACCTGTTCATATTAACCACAACAATCAAAACGTTATTGGTTTGTATCCTGGTGCCTCATATAGAGATTTTACTGGCATTAAAAGTTCCGTCAGACAGTTTGGAAGATTAAAACGACATCTCTGCTCACCTAATTGAAGCGCACATGAAGCAGACTGTATTTGTTTAGGTCCATGCGAATTTCCTCTCAGTCTTTTATCTGGAATTTAGTTTTTGTTAATAAATGTAAAGTAAAATAATAATAAAATAATAATAATAATAATAATAATAATATACAAGGTTTTGGCGCCATTTGTTTTTAAAATAAAGGGCAGAAAATAAATGGTCCATGGACAATGGTCCAAATATAGTTTTAATTTCACATAGTGCCAGCGATTTCCCAAATGTTCTTGGTTCACAGTATGTGTCTCTGAGCTGAACCACAATTTGGCTGCAGGCTTTATTCTCAAGCTTTGTTCATGCAAACAAGGTGCATCTATAGCAACAGGTGGGTGCTTAGAAGGTGCTAGAAGAATTGCCTGGCACTTAATGTACTCTGAGTTTATTTGTGTCCATAAGGGTCATCCTGCTTATGGCTATTTCATATGTGGCAATAGCTTTATTGTCATGTCTGATGTGTTTGGTTTCTTTTTTGTACCTGTTCATTTGAAGGACCAAAGTGTTTTGGGGTAAACAATGTTTAGACACCAGGAAGGAAAGGTAAATTTTAGTCTTATTAATTAAATATGGATGAAAAAATAAGATAAATCTCACAGTGCTAGTGGTGGTTACTGGGTGTGTACTCATGATGAATCATGGTGACAGAGGAGACTTTTACTATTGACGAAATAAGTTTAAGTTTTGTTAGGTCCAACAAAAGTATCCCACAGGCTCAGAGCCAGTATAAGATGCTGGACAGGTGACAAGTTTCTGGTCCTGTTAAAGCCTCTGTTGATTTAGAGCAGTGATTGACAAGTACTCATGTGATTCATTGTATAGTAACCGTAGGATATGTGGAAAGATGGGTTCAACTTGTGTGAAAAAAATAACCTATAAAACAAAACAGATTTTACAGGCAAAAAGTTGCTTGCCTTGATTCCAACCGGAGACACAAATTCGCTTTAGGGTAGTGTCAGAAGGACCATCTGACATAAAACTGCCAAATCAAACACACAGAGCAACCTGCTGTGCAGCAAAAAGCAGTGAAAAGTAGCGTTCATATGTTTTGAAAAGAAAATCTAATCTTGTAGAAAAAGATGCATAAATTTTGAAACTAAACAAGCAGTTTTCATTAGTATCAGTTTTTGCTGATTCCAGATTTATTTCTAAGACCTATAACTGACAATGTATACCAGCAAAAACCAGTGCTTCTTCAATGCACTATACTATTTTTGTAATAAAATCAATTTATAAATTATTAATTACAGTTATTAATTACAATTTTACAATTTCCTCCAAACTGTAGGAAGTTAGAGGAGCTGCTTTTCCTTACGTTTTACCTCTCATCCGGTGAAAGAAGCTTCTCAGATGAGAGGTGAAACGTCTTCAAGCAACCTAAAGAAGTCCAGACGCTTTTCTTTCCAAGCTCCTTAGACTGCTTTTGCTTAAACAACTCAAAATAAAGTGCTCTGCTAGGGAGGTATAACTAATAATTGAATCTGAGTTGGCGTACACCTCACTTTAAGGCTTCTTTTGTCTGCTCCCTTATTACCAAGGGTTGACCACCGTGTTTGATTTGGTCCTTCCCGACATAGCCTCAAAGGGATCTCCTTCCCAGGATCCAACAGGAGTCTTAAAACGTACGTTTACCTGACATGCAGTGCTGATAAGAAGTATTTTCCCTCTTCCTACTGTCACACTTAAATGTTTCAGATCATCAAGCTAATTTTAATATTAGACAAAGATAACGCAAGTAAATACAAAATGCAGTTTTTAAATGATGATTTCATTTATCGAGGGGAAAAACGTCCCTATGTGCTCCTGTGTAAAAAAGAAATTAACCCATGAACTTATTAATAACTTGTTGTGCCACTCTTGGCATCAAGAGCTGCAGAAAAGCATTCGTAATAGCTGACGATGAGTCTTTCACATCACTGTGGAGGAATTTTGGCTCACTCGTCTTTGCAGAATTGTTTGAATTCAACTATGTCATAGGTTGATTCTTTAAGGTCATGCCAAAGAATCTCAATCAAACTGAGTCAGAACTCTGACTAGCCCACTCCAAAACCTTTATATTAATTTATTTTCATAAGCCATTTAGAGGTGGAACTTTGTCTTCACTCACAATGAGGAGCCTACATGTTAATGACATGTTTGTGCACGGCTGTGAGTGTGCGCATGTTTTTTGTGTTTTTTTTCTCACGCCTGCAGTCACAGAACCTGCTGAGTCTTTAGCAATGTTGGTAGAAACACTAAAATACTCATTTGTAGCTTGATTTTGAGCATAGAAATATTTTTTAAATCAAACAGGTTGTAGTTTTGTAGGAAAAAAACCTCACCTCACTGGAGCAGTAGGTGTTTTTAACTGACAGCCAGCACTGAGCTGCAAAGCCATGAAAATGTGTTCAACCCGATTACCTCTTCTATAATACGATGACAAGTTGGGACTTGGCTATTCTGCTTTAATGCATAGATGGTATTTCATTCAAATTCAGATTGTTTTGCTAAGTAGAAGATGATGGGTGTGTTTGTGCATGTGAGATATCATGCGAGGGTGCATTATTGGGGCTTGTTGCACTTTCAAAAATTTTAATCTCCCAAAAATTTGTAACATGACTCCGGAGAACAACCAAAGAGCATTTGCCGCCTCTGTGGGCACATGCAACTGGGCGGGCAAAGAATGTGGCTGTCAAATGATGTCATAAGTTACATGCCGCTCCAATGAATATGCTGCTATAAAATCTGAGGATGTTTTTTGTTTGTTTTTTCTTTTTTTGCGGTGGGGGTTGTAAAAATACCTACTTCATTAATATCACTGGCTGGAAATTGTGACGGGAATAGTAATGAAAAAGTCTTGTACTTGCATTTTAATTGATTTGAATGCCTTTAACCCTTCGTTGAAAAAGATCCACACTGACCGAACAGATTTATTTTGTAATTTTGGCTGCGAAATTCTCTCCAGCCAAATATAGTTGAGGAGTTATGCTAATGTGAAGCGCACATGGAAAAATCTAGGCCCTGTAAATTCTTTGTGCTTGTTTTGTCTCTATCACAAATACTTACGGGGTTGCAGCCATGTGAAGAGTGCTTGCACAATGGGCCCAGTGATGGTTTTAAAAAGAGAAAAAGTGGACAAACCTACGCCAGAAACTTGCTGAGATGGATTATAGATATTAACGACCCTCTGTATAATGAAGACTCTACTTTAGGAGTTATTTATCACTGAAGCATCTTATTAGGTACTGACTTCAGTTCGATTTCAATTTCCGCACTTCATTCATCTGTGACACTCGGTTTACTGCAATCAGTGGAAAGTTGTTTGTTTTGGTATAATCTGTTTACAGATCTATAGGGGCCTCTGTTTAATTGAATTCCCTATGATAAAGTTAGCGGTAGCAGATAATAGATTTAATTATGTTTACATGATCAATGGTTAGCCATTTTCCACTAAAGAGGCACTGCACAGATAAACTTGTATGTATCAGCATGCTCAATGGGAAGGTTCCTCTTTTAGTTACATACCACACAGTAAAACAGAGACCAGATGCAGGCTCTGAATAAAGCTGACTGCATATTACAAGTTGTGACTTTTAATTTGTTAATAAAGGAGGCTTTATTTGATGGTGGAATGTACTTTTCCAAAGGTCAAACGCAATTTGAACACATTTGACAGTTTAGTGGAACTGGAGCACTGTGTTTTCCACGACTCAAGGTTGCAAAACAATGTTAAGTAAAGTCTCTTGTAAAGAGGAAGCAGCGGTTATGAAGAAATATAAATGATGGCAAAAAACCGTTTTGTTGTGTGAATGATAGTGTCTATGTGTTACACTGCCTTGGGCTCCTCTTAAAACACTTTAGTCTAAAAATGCACTTGTGACTTGGTCGTTGTTCAGATTTTAGGCCGTGCGAGAGTGGGAAAAGGCCATAGTGACTGCTAATGACATTAAGCAGTTTGTGGGTGTGACCTCACGGCTTGCCTCAGATGCTGAGGATGATTAAGATTGTGTTTGGATTTATGAGAGATTAACCAGGCATTGAAATATAAATGAGGTTCTAGAGTCTTCAGAAGGTGTCAGATTCACATCAGGCTGAGAGACTGTTAAGCTCTCATCTCTGTGATTGTTTCTGCTGCCTGAGATTCTTTATGGAGAATCAGCAAAAGTAATCTGCATGAATTTGTTAGCTGGTTATGATTTTTTTAAGGTCCAATCTCAGAAGCTACCCCTATAATATCAGATATAAGTAAGTAAGTTAATGTCTCATTAAGTGCACCAAATGTTAAATTGAAAAAATAACATTATTTATATAACATTAATAATATTCCTGTTGTGATTTGCTTTTATATTTATTCACCTTTGTAACATTTACCCACTCTGCACTTTACTTTGAGCCAAGTTACATGACACAATATCAAAGTTGGGGAAAAATAAACAGTGAAAGCATTTAAAGGGAAACAAATTATTAAATTTAAAACGAATGACGTTTAAAAAATAAAAAATATCTAGATGTGAGATAGAAATTAAATACCACTCTAGACACACTTTGCATTTGTTTTTAAATCTTTTGTGGTGTATTTAAAAGAATGTGAAAATATTTACTACTCAGTTATTTATTTCATTTTTGACAGTTTCAGTCTTACTCATTTTACATGCTGTTTGGATCTCTGCGACGCAGCTATCTCCACAGTGTTTATCCAGACTCTTCGCTCACGTTGCCTTTTATCCCATCGGTGAGTGGACTACGTGACTTTCATGGATCAAACCCACAGTTTCTCCATCCCCTGAAATGGGCTGCGTCTGTGGCTGCTCTGTTCTCCACCTCACTAAGCATGACTTTATACAAGCCAGAAATCTGGATTTTTTTTTATTCCTGACTGAGACTTGGCAGCAGTCCGCATACCACACATCCCTTATTGAACTTTGTCCGAGGGGGTACTCTTTTATCAGCCAGCCTCGGATGCTGGGTTGTAGAGGAGGTCTTGCTGTTGTGTTTTCAAATCGGTTTTCATGTTGTTTGTTTAAAATTGGATAGTTTTTATCGCTTGAGCTGCGGGGGAAAGGATCCTTTTTATTGTGCTGTAGTGTACCGTCCACCTGGTCCAAACAGCACATTCTTAAAGGAATTTAGTAACTGTTTATCATACACCCTGAAACTGTCTAGACTGGTCGTATTTGGGGATTTTAACGTGCACATTGATGATGACTCTGAGCTCTTTGCTAGGAGCTTTATGAGTGTCATAGACATTTTTAATTTATCCAGCATGTGTCTGGCCCTACTCACGCCAAAGGGCACACTTTGGACCTCGGTTTTACTTTGGATCTGAATGTTGATTCTGTTTGTTCTGAGGACATTTTTATTTCTAACCACCACTGTTATTTTTCATTGATCTGTAACTGTGACACAGTTTTCAGCCCCCCATTCCATGAGGTCTGCCTCCTCTGCAGGCATGCTTTCTGAGGATTTTAATTTGTTTTTCTCCCCTTAAAATGATGTAGATATCTTAACAGATCATTTTAATTAACATTACCTTTCTATATTAGACTATATCTGTTGTTTTAAATAGAGATGGGTGCCAGTTTTACAGTCATCACCATAGATAAATTATGATATATGCCATTTTTCTGCATGATAAAACGTTCCTGCAGAAAAATGGAACATCTGTGGAGGAAAACCCATTTAAAAAGGCACTTATTACACCTAAAGGATCTTTTAGTTCCTTTAATAACTCAGTGAAGTAAGCAAGGGTTGCATATTTTTCTAACCTGGTGTTAAATAGCAGTTGTTATTCAACATTGTTAGTGGCATCATTACTCCTGCTCCACCTACTATGTCCTGAAATGAGGACTGTCAGCGTTTTCTTTCCTTTTTTTGTTAATAAGGTCAGAAATGTAAGAAATAATATCTCTTCTTCAGCATCTGTGTTGTTGTTGTTGTTCCCACACCAGCTCGGCCTGTTATCTTACAATAGACAGCTTTGCACCAGTAACTTTACGTGAGCTGGCGAAGCTTATTGGTACGATGAAAGCCTGTTTGTGCTCTCTGGACATTTTTGTACCTTGTACCTTTAAGGACATCTATTATCCCTGCTATGCAGATGATATTCAGCTGTACACCTCGTTTCACCCAAGTTCCTAGACACTATTAAACGGTGGATGGCAGACATTTTTCTTTAATTAAATCAAGAATAAATGGAAATAATTGTGTTTGCACCAGAAAGGAGATGCTTGGACATCTTGGTTCTTTGGCAAAATCCTCTGTTAGGAACTCTGGCATAACCTTTGATTCTGGTTTTACTTTGGATGCACATGTCAAGTTTCTGGTTCATCATTTGAGAAGTACTGCCAAACTAAGCTCCGTTGTGTCACGTGCTGAACTGGAAATGATTATTCATGCTTTTGTTTCTTCATGATTGGATTACTGCAATGCACTATAAATTTGTCTTGGAAAAACATCCCAGAACAGTTCCAAGTTCTTCAAAATGCTACTGCCAGGCTTCTGACAAAATCCCCCAAAATGTGACTCATATCTTAATGCAGCTACACTGGCTTTCGGTTCATTTCAAAGTACAATTTGAGAGTATTTTGCTGACTTGGACAGCTTTTCAATGACAGGCAACATACATTATCATCAAGATAAGGAACTTCTTCGATTACGCTGTTAAGTGCCAGGAGGATTGGTGTGATTTATAAATCGAGGAAACCAAACAACCTCTACCTAAGCAGATGGCACTACACAGAAGAGCTACCTCGTCAGGGCAGGACTCCGCAGTCTGTTTACACTTACAGGCCAGTCGACACTCTTTCAATGATGATGATGTACACATCCAGGACAAGGAGGAATGCTGGTTTGAGCGCGGAGTCAAGGAGGCCATTTACGTGAAAGCGAGGAGGGGGCCTCAGGCTACATCTTTCACCATCTTACAGTGCTGTGATTGCAGCCATTCCCCAACTCTCTGTGAATGGTACTCATGACCATTGATCAATGGTCCCTTATTAGTGGTCAAGACAATTTTCTTATTAATGATCCAGAAAATGTTTCACCAGTGGTGCTAGTTTCAGTCATTATGCAAATGTACTGTTCATAAGGCTGGAAACCTGCAGTCAGCTGAGACTGAAGAAGTCACTTGCAGATTAGTGACAAAACATTTCTCCCGCTGAAAATGCTACTTCCAGATGATTTAACTTTTTGGGAAAAACATTTATGTATTTTTTAGGTGGAGGGTTTGTATATTACAGCTACAGCTAATAATTACATTGTGTGTAGAGAATGAGTGGGACAGAACTGGTAAATGAACGTCCTCAGAATGTCATTCCAGAGGCTCACTTGCTCTCTCTCTCTCTCTCTCTGTGGGTGTGTGTTCATGTTCAAGAAGGCATGCACCTTTGGTGTCATGTGCTGCCCTCATCTTTATTTGGAACCCAGCAGTCAGCACCAACTGGGCCCTGGCATCCACTATATCTGCTCCTGCTCTTGTGTGGCCTTGTTCAGTCTCACATATTTGTTCTACTTGCTCCCTATTTACACTGCTGTTTACACGCAACACTCACAGGGCGATGTATGTGTCTGAGGTGGGGGTGGGGGTTACATCGGTCAGACAGAGGGTGTTTCAGAAGACTCTCTCCTTTGGGTCACAGTTTAGCTCAATCTTTACATTTTTATCAGGTAATTTTATTTTGAATTGGGCATTTGTCCTCAGGTCATTATCTACATTATCATAACACTTTACAGTGCAGTTACCACCAAAGCAATAATGGAATCTTACTTGTGCAGTTAGTAAATTTGGATGAGTGGTCAATGGGGTCTATCGGTGTCATTTTCAGGTGCAAATCTATTCCAAACTACAAGGCACAAAGGGTCTTATAGAAACAAAAAAAATGTGACAAACTTAAAAAAAATACTATAAATTCCTGCTCTGACATCACTGCAAGTTTGACCGTTTTTACTAACTAGGGTTTCTCTTTTGTTTTTGTTTTTCATCTGTTACAAAATTGAAGTTAAAGATAACTTAACACGGGTGTTTCTTTTCTATGTCAGTAGGTTGTAGCAATAGTTGTTTTAGCATGGGATGGTATGATATACTATCATACTTTTTTACATGCACAGCTGTGGTTAAAAATTTACATACAGTCATCACAGGCATGAAAAAAAACAGTGTATATCTACAGGTTCAGTATATTTTCACCTGTTATTTCAGAGTTTTGATAGACAAAGTATTTACTGTACTTGTATGTAGACACACATAACCACATAAAAAAAGTCCACCCTGTCCCTTTTTAAAAGCACCCTGTTAAGCAGCAGTGCCAGAGGGGGCGGTAGTGGGGTCATTACCCTTGCCCTGGCAAACCCACGCCATAGGACAATGAGTGACGTTACATGTTGCAGTGTCCCTTCAACTTGTGATTTCTTGATTTTTGTAAGCCAGCACATAGCGTAGCCGAGTCTAAGACACAAGTTAACTATTGTGAAAAAGAAAGTAAGAAACTCAGCAATTTCTTTGCTTCCAGTTTTGACTCCTTCTCCTCCTGTACCAGTGCTGGTGTGGAGGTTCTGTCTGAGTGGGGACACCCATCATTCAGGAGAATATTGCAGGGGCTATCCAAGGCCTAGACACTGGCAGAAATGGTCCGGAGCAAAAATGACCAATGTGGGGTCCTAACCAGAGTCCCAATCACTGTAGTATGGAATTCTGACTCATGAGCATTATGTGTGATGTGGTACATGTTTCATGCTGGATGCCCTTCATCAAGCAATCCTCCTTGTTTTAATTTTTTAAATTTATTTTTTGGAGGGGGGGCTTGGGGCCAGCACTAGGAAAGAGGAAAGATAGCTCCTCATATTTTGTGACTTACACCAAAATCTAGATTAAGAAGTCACTAAATGTGCATAGTATCTCTTAGGCAATGCACCAAACTGAAAATGGAAGTAAGCAAGTGAAACTTTACCAGTCACCTCCAAAGCACTGCTCATACCAGTGCAGTTTGTTTTATTTTAACACACGATGAAAGTGGTCTGGTTAATAATGCTAACAGTCTTTCAGCACCAGAAAACCACTGCTGCTGAACAGATGTGATGGGAAAAACTACATCATGTGTTTTCCCCTAGACATTCTCTACATTTGGGGTTGATAGTCAGGGGTTTTTCCACCTCTTGTATGTGTAAAACTAAGTAAGGCATTTACTGTGAGTCATTTTGGCCTTTTTGCCTTTCCTATCACGGTAAATATTGTTGTAGAGCAACATGAAGCCAAATGAGGCCCCTAGAAAGCAAAATACATGTTTAAAATTATGTCCAGAGAGAGTGAAGACATAAGATGATGACACTTAAACATATTAGCATTATCCCATCCAGTGAAATCATCCAAAATAAAGAAAATAACAACTTTTAAAATGACCAAATATGTTTATTCAACAATAATATTAAAACAAACCCAATACAAATACTGCTTTATTTACTGAATAGAGCAGTTGATAAAACTTCAAAACAGAAGAGCTTTGTTTCCATAAAAAGCTGTGTTAAATTTCTGTTTGTGCTATTGTGTCTACCTTGGGTATATGTAAGGAGAAAATGCAGCTGGGCACAGTCAGTACAGTTACTTGGTTATGGCATCAGTGGATATCAGATGTCAGAAATGTGTAGAGAGAGACATTGCGTGAGTATCATGTTCCGCCTGTCTCTGAATTAGGAGTCCTATTATAACCTCCTTAACCGTCAAAGGAGCTTGCAAAGAAAAGCGTCTGGACTTCTTTAAGTTGCTTGAAGACGTTTCACCTCTCATCCAAGAAGCTTCTTCAGTTCTAAGGTCAAATGGTGGGGTGAGCTCATTGTGAGCAGTCCATCTGCATCTAAAGGATAAAGGTCACTCTTTCGAGGATGCCAATGTTCACATTTTGGACAGAGAGGACAGATGGTTTGAAAGAGGAGTGAAAGAAGCCATCTACCGGTATGTCCACTGTGAGCGACCATCTTTGAACAGAGGCGGTGGTTTAAGACACCAACTCTCTGCCATCTATAATCCAGTTTTGAGATCCCTCCCCAGACGCCTTAACGGCCACTCACATCCTGGGCCATCTGACCTCAGGAAATCGCATGATAAAGTGGGGCCAGGTTTCACAATGAGCTCACCCGAAACCCTGGCTGATTGGGACCCACACCCGTTTTCACACCTTGGCTCAGGCGATTAGAAGATCATCAGGGGGTCCTTTTGTCCCTCTTTGGGGGGATATTCCCACTGGGTTTAAATCTGGGACTCTCCGCCATTTGACCTTAGAACTGAAGAAGCTTCTCGGATGAGAGGTGAAACGTCTTCAAGCAACTTAAAGAAGTCCAGACACTTTTCTTTGCAAGCTCCTTTGACTACGATGACCTGGATGACTGAGAACCCTCACAGACAACCTCCTTAACCCCACCCCAGCCTAAATGACTACAGTCCTGTAAAACTCCAGGGATGAGACTGATGCAGTGCAAGCTTCAATCCTTCCAAACTCTCTCATGACATGGGCTGAGCTGTCTGCTGAAAAAAGGAACTGAGATAGCAAAAAACTTGAGTCAACTTCTGTTTTTGCTGATCTTACTCATTGCCCCAAGACAGGTTTTTTTTCTTTCTTCTTTTTTTTTTGGTTATGTTTTCTGTTCTTATTATGTTATGTTGGGGTGGCTGTAGCTCAGGTGGCAGAGCAGGTCAGCTACTAACCAGAAGATTGGTGGTTTGGCTGCTCCAGTCTGCATGCAAAATATCCTTGGGCAAGATACTAACCCCATATTGCTCTCCGATGCACCCATCGAAGTGTGAATGTGTATGAATTTTAGATAGAGCGCTTAGAATAAGTGCTTGTGTGAATGGGTGTGATTGGTTGAATTAGATATATAAAGTACTTTAAGTGCTCAGACAGAGTAGAAAAGCGCTATATAAAAACCTGTCCATGTTGTTTGAATTTTTGTCAGACTCACAAATGCAGACACATACAATCTGATTATTAACACACTTGTATGGAGATGCTTTTGTTGTAAACATGTAAAGTACAGAATTGGATAAAATTAAGCAAAATTTCTCAAAATAAAAACAGTTTTCAGATCACACAGTTACAAAGTCCTTCACAGTTTGAAACGATACATACACATACAATACATAACCAGGGCTGCACATAAGCACATAAGCATTCGCTGTCAAAATAAAAGACGCGCACGGGATAAGAAGTTGGAACACGCGTTTGCGTACATAAGATGTTCCCGGAAATTCTGAGAATACGCACTTCTTTTGCGCGTAATTGCTTACGAAGCTTGCTTCTTGCTTCTTCGACATCTTTAAGAGTTTTGAACAAATGTCTGTACTCCTCCAGAACACTTATGTGCAGCCCTGAATATAATAGTATCCCTTGAGTTAATAAGTTCATTCAAAACTTTTACAAGTGTACAGGGAGTGCAGAATTATTAGGCAAGTTGTATTTTTGAGGAATAATTTTATTATTGAACAACAACCATGTTCTCAATGAACCCAAAAAACTCATTAATATCAAAGCTGAATGTTTTTGGAAGTAGTTTTTAGTTTGTTTTTAGTTTTAGCTATATATCTGTGTGTGCAGGTGACTATTACTGTGCATAATTATTAGGCAACTTAACAAAAAACAATATATACCCATTTCAATTATTTATTTTTACCAGTGAAACCAATATAACATCTCCACATTCACAAATATACATTTCTGACATTCAAAAACAAAACAAAAACAAATCAGCGACCAATATAGCCACCTTTCTTTGCAAGGACACTCAAAAGCCTGCCATCCATGGATTCTGTCAGTGTTTTGATCTGTTCACCATCAACATTGCGTGCAGCAGCAACCACAGCCACTGACACTGTTCAGAGAGGTGTACTGTTTTCCCTCCTTGTAAATCTCACATTTGATGATGGACCAGAGGTTCTCAATGGGGTTCAGATCAGGTGAACAAGGTGGCCATGTCATTAGTTTTTCTTCTTTTATACCCTTTCTTGCCAGCCACGCTGTGGAGTACTTGGACGCGTGTGATGGAGCATTGTCCTGCATGAAAATCATGTTTTTCTTGAAGGATGCAGACTTCTTCCTGTACCACTGCTTGAAGAAGGTGTCTTCCAGAAACTGGCAGTAGGACTGGGAGTTGAGCTTGACTCCATCCTCAACCCGAAAAGGCCCCACAAGCTCATCTTTGATGATACCAGCCCAAACCAGTACTCCACCTCCACCTTGCTGGCGTCTGAGTCGGACTGGCGCTCTCTGCCCTTTACCAATCCAGCCACGGGCCCATCCATCTGGCCCATCAAGACTCACTCTCATTTCATCAGTCCATAAAACCTTAGAAAAACCAGTCTTGAGATATTTCTTGGCCCAGTCTTGACGTTTCAGCTTGTGTGTCTTGTTCAGTGGTGGTCGTCTTTCAGCCTTTCTTACCTTGGCCATGTCTCTGAGTATTGCACACCTTGTGCTTTTGGGCACTCCAGTGATGTTGCAGCTCTGAAATATGGCCAAACTGGTGGCAAGTGGCATCTTGGCAGCTGCACGCTTGACTTTTCTCAGTTCATGGGCAGTTATTTTGCGCCTTGGTTTTTCCACACGCTTCTTGCGACCCTGTTGACTATTTTGAATGAAACGCTTGATTGTTCGATGATCACGCTTCAGAAGCTTTGCAATTTTGAGACTGCTGCATCCCTCTGCAAGATATCTCACTATTTCTGACTTTTCTGAGCCTGTCAAGTCCTTCTTTTGACCCATTTTGCCAAAGGAAAGGACGCTGCCTAATAATTATGCACACCTGATATAGGGTGTTGATGTCATTAGACCACACCCCTTCTCATTACAGAGATGCATATCACCTAATATGCTTAATTGGTAGTAGGCTTTCGAGCCTATACAGCTTGGAGTAAGACAACATGCATGAAGAGGATGATGTGGACAAAATACTCATTTGCCTAATAATTCTGCACTCCCTGTAAATTGTTTGCTATTCTGTCCCTTGAAATAAGATTTAAACACTTTTAGTCTGGAGCTGCTGGGAAAAACAGCTTTTTTCCCCTGCACCTGTTGGAGTGAGGTTAGGCTTTTTATTAAAAGGCTGCACTACAGTGTGTTTATGAGAAAGTGTGGATCATTATATATCTGGGATGTCTTGATTGAGTATTCATTTTGAGGTCATGACACCATTTCAGTTGCAGTCCTGTCCAGCGTTAGTGTTGACGATCATTCCCCAAAGCAGTCAAATGAGTGGACTGTTATTGAATTGGGTGAAGGCCAGATACTAACTGCTGCACTGTCATTCTCCTAGCTGCAGTTTTAAATTCAGTGTTTTCTCAACTATTGTAAGGCATTCCTGTCCTGAAGTAGCAAAGCAGCCCCGAACCACGATGCTCCCTCCACTGTGCTTCACAATTGGGATGAGATTTTGACTCTTTCAAGTGTAATGTACATTTAGATATTCACTGACTGCAATTTTCTTGTGCAATATTTGGCCCATACAAGCACATACAAACAAATATCAACTGTTTTTTAAAAATGCTAAATATTAGTTTAATAATTAAAATAAATTATTAATTTCCCCCAAATTTGAAGTACATTTCAGGATTTATTTGCAATTTCTTTTTCAATTCAAGTGTTCATTGTGTTATAATATCACCAGATAACAGGATCTTAATCATTTTCATTTTTATTTTTATTTTTACCCGTTTCCATAATCTTCCTTGTAACTGCTTTGATCATTTTTGCTGTTCCAAATCTCATACTGATGATGCTGACTTATGGTTACTATTAGCTTTAGCCATGTTCTTTTTGTTAGCTTCTTTCAAATCTCATATGTTCAGCTGGATGAAGATGAACATTAGCTTTGTTGCGTGGTGGTCCCTCCATGCTTTATTTTGGGGAACTTTGTGTCTTCAATAACAGTGAGAAATTTCACACTAATGACATGTTTGCATGTGGCTATGAGTGTGCGAGTCAGTATTTGCCTGCATCTCTGTGCGTATGTTGTGTGCACATGAAACAGACCGGCCTGTAATCAGATATTTGGGAGAATGACCAGTCACTGGTCCTGGCTGAAAACACTGGAAATTGGCTGTTCTGTTCCCTGGTTACTGGATCAGTTCATGTCTACTAGTAGAGATGTGGAGGACACTGTCATTTAGAGGAAAGGTCTGATTCCCAACACATGCTTTAGTGTCATTTAAGTGGAACTCTTGACCCCAAGTAACTTTTGGAGAGGCCTACAGGTTCACATCCTGTACAGCCTGGACTTTGAGTGATTGCTCAAGGTTCAATAAAGACAGTAAAACAAAACGACTGATTGTGTGTTCTCAGTTCATTCAGATTGTGTTTGTCTGTAATTGTAACTTGAATTAAAATGTTGTTGATATTTAATGCAGAAATTTACTCCTGCAACTGTAAGATTATAGCATTTTTGTACTATTGTTTACAAATGAATTGTATTCAATGTTATATAATTAATTAATGGATTTTTTTTCTCGTAACGATTTAGATAGCGATTTTAATAGTACTCTCTGGACGCACATAACAAAATCCACCTACCAGCACTCCTAAAGATCACTGATTTTCACAGTTTTTCAGAACATTTCCTGGGCTTGGAAGTTTGCCCTTTGGCCAAAATAAATACTTAAAAACTGGAAAGACTAGAATTGGTACCATAACCTTCAACAGTTTATGATGAAGTTAAATAATGCAAAGTGGTCTTTTATTTTTCCTGTAAGGCAGATATTTTGTGTCTTTAACTTCTTGTATTATCATTTTATGCAAGTAGACTGAAGTGAAGTAGATTTTTCAGTATTGTTTCCTTGCCACAGATGTAAGTTCACATACAGTACCAGACAAATGTCACTAAAATGTTTCAGAAGGGAACCCAAGTGGTACACTCGCACTTTCATAATTACATTTAGGAACGTAAGACTTTGTATGTCTGGATTCTCACATTTCTTTTCTCCACTTGCCAGTGTGGACCTGATTGTGCAACTAATACTGCTTCTTGGGTTTTTGGACATGAACACATATTCTTTTCCTTTTTTGTGTCTGTTGGAGGCGATGTTTTCATCAGTAATCATCTGGGGAAACTAGTGAAAATGAACTAGTGAAAACAGAAGGAACTAAAAAACTGGTTTTCCGCTTAACTGGAGGATAAAAAGTAAATTCCATTTGGCTCTCTGCCATTTTGTTAGGATTTTGTTTTATTAGTATGAATTTACGTACATTAGCAGGTTTTGTCTGTAACCTCTGGACTCTGTAGGTCAAAAGTGATGCACGTTTGAGAGAAGGAAGTAATGGAAAGGGAGATGATGTGTGAAAAAGCATGTGATCTGAACTCACATGATATGATAAAGAGATTCCATCTGAGCCTGCAAGACACCACAGTTTCCTTTATTGACTTTATTGAATATCCCTGTATCCGTACACTACAAAGTTTTTGCATCTCTGTGTATGGAGAGAAGCTGTTGAACAGATTAAGTGAAGAACTGCAGCAATATCTCTGCATGACTTGGTTTAAAAAGAGGTACAAAAATATGTACAGGGAGGAGGTAGGGCTTTGACCGGGTCTTGTCACACACTATTTTCACACCAGGGATGTGTATATGTGTTTGGGTGCACAAGTTTGTTTATGTTTATATATCTGTAAATTTGTATGTCTTTTGACGTGTTACAGTACTAGGGTTATTAAAGCAAATACATGTAACAAATTTCTGAAGTGATAGGGCATAAACAGGAAGAAAAAGTGTTGACTGTTAGTTACCAAATAGTGTAAGAGGTGGGATTATGTATATAGCTTATGCTTCTTCCTACTCTTTTTTTCAACATGTAAGTTAATTATGATTTTTATTATTGTTTTGTTTTCCTGTTGTTTTGATTTGTTTGTTCGTGTCTCTTTATTCTCGGTTGTTGTTCTTATACTATACACTTATACATGTTCAAAATAAAGATACAATACACAAATATACAGTTTTACACTGAGTTCACTTTTCTCCTTTGCCCACCAGAGGGCAGTGTAATATATTGGTTGGGCAGACAGGCTATGTGGTAAACGTGAGATAATGTGAGGTGTGTTAGTGTTATTTTTCATTGTAGTTGAAATAATAACATTTATTCATTTCAAAATACTCTATTTGAATTTAATCGCAGTAAAATTAAATGCAATTTTAATGAAATCGCAGAACCTGAGCTTAACCAAGTTTTAGCAAAGTAAATAATAGTTCAGATTTGTTCTTTGTTGCTTTTGTATCAAATCTATTAAATACATTTCTCGGTATTTTCCTTTATATAATGATTTTACAACTTCAGGCTACCAAACATCTCTAGATTCTTATATAAAACAGAGGCTTAAAACTTGACAAAGAAAGAGTGAACTGTTAGATATGATAGCCATGAAAAAGATAAAAACGAGGGAGTCTCAAGGCTGCACAACAGCAGGAATGATCTACACTGCTGAGAAGTATGTCCTTGTGTCATTGGCCTGCACTTGGTGTATGTGTTGCAAATCCAGCGTTTTCCCATCTTCCCCTGCAGGTTCAATCAATACATCTATTTTGGGAGTGGAAATGCGAGCCGCCAGAGAGAGTTCTGAACTCAGTTTAAGTGCTGTTGTTCTTGGGGCAGAAAAATTCCCCACTGTCTGCAAAACCAGGAGCCTAGGCTCATGTAAAATGTGGATTACCACACTTTTCAATGTAACAGTAAATCGTAAATGGTTTCTCCTGTCATGTTTGGGTTTTGTTTTGGGGTTTTTTGTTTGTTTTTTGTTTTTTGGGTCAGGTGGTTCAGGGGGCCTCACCACTGTACCCTCTGAGCCACAGAAGCAACAAAATCTGACATCACACAGACTTTGTACTGGGGTGCTGACAGGGTAGAGACCAGTTAGTGTACCATCTGACTGCATTTGTGTTGTCAGGGACACCTTTACTAGGCGATGTTTAAAGTTCAGGGCTTGTACAAAAACAGCTGGAGAAGTGACTGAATAGGCAAACCCACATGTTGGCCTGGGAAGGCCACACCCAATTAAAAAGTTAATAATCAAGATATAACACGTGGAATTTAATACGTTGATCGTTTAAATAATGCCACTGGGATTAGGGGTGTTTATTTCTCAAACGTCTGTGTAACTGTTTAGCCACTAGCCTCCTCCTCAGAAACTTACATACTCAAACCAGTCATGTGTGACAGGTATCTGACTTTGCACACACCCACAACCTCGTCTTGTTTTAAAACACGTTGTGAAGTTGGTCTGTATTTCCACTAAAAATCAAACCTTTCAAAAAAACATGTTCAAAACATTAAAATCAACCCGATTTTACACACACACACACAACCCTTGGTTTCGAGTATTTTGTGCAGTTGAGTATAAAAGGCACTTAAAAAAGGAGTTAATGCATATAAATGGGTAGATTAAATCCAGTTATTTTGTACACACTGAAGTGACTATCCTCATACTACTTTATTAGTATATTGTGGAGGTCAAATTTAGGTTCAGACTCCCAGTTTCTTATCAACACATTCCAGTAAGGTGATAGATATTCGTGCCTTTGTATGTGTTAATTGAGGGAATGAATCATGAGTTTGTGGCACTCACTGTATACCTATGCGGGAATTACAGTAAAACAAATTCAGTAATAATTCCTGTAAGTGTAAGACAAATAAGTACTGGAAAGTTGTGAGGACCAGTAAACAGCTAATGTCTGCTCTTGTTTTGTTTTTTTACCACAATTGATCATTTCCCTCCTATGGGAATTTTTTTAGCCCTTTTGCTGGAGAAGTTATGTAAGGCATTTCCTCCTTCATATTGTGTGTCAAATCAACCGTGAGACAGCCTGAGAACTGCTTATGTCACAGCATTTTAGCCTACTTTCCAACCTCCCTTATTTATTGGTGTAAATGCTCTCACAAAAAGGGACATTGTCCCCCAGGCCTGGATGCATGGACTGTCCCTGAGAAAGCAGTCTGAGTGTCTGGCCACTTAATCAGCAGATGCCGGTTACATCATTGCTCATCCACTGAGCAGCAAGTAAGAGCTGCCTTTGTTACCTTAGAAGCACTGTAATACTTACTGCGCATTTAGGAATATTGATCCAAGCTTTCCTTTCTTGATGCAGGGAAACAGTAGTAGGAATTAGAGCAGGGCGATATGGCCAAAAATATTTATCACGATATATATTTGAAAATTTGCGATAACGATATAACCGACGATATAATTGATGCGAGACAAAATACAACTCCACAACATTACTAGCGCAAAAAGACAACCTTCCATTTATTTTCACTTAAACAAGAAGCTGGTTTTTATGTACATTAAAGCTTTATAAAAATGTAACAGTGCAAATGCAAATTCCTTGCTGAAAGTTTAACCAAAAGGCATTTCCAGTAGAAATGGGCTGACATATCCTGAGCATAACCATGTATAATATCCACTGAAGTTAAAAAGAGGTGCTTTGCAACATTAAACTGCAGTGTGCAGTACGTATTTTTCGCACCATAAGGTGCACGGGATTATAAGGCACATTAAGCGAAACAAAGCAGTCAGATAAATCAAACTTTATTAAACTCATTCTTCTTGCTTCCTCCACTTCTGTACCATTGATTCATTAATGTTGAATTCTCTGGCAGCTGCTCTATTCCCATGTTGTTGCAGTATATTAATGACTAACCTCGTATTGTGGATGGATTATCTCAGTTGTTCTCCTGACTGAAGTTTGGTCCGTTTACAGTATCCTGCCATGCGATTGCATTTGTCTCTAACCATGAAGAACCTTCACGTTAACTTTTATAAGTGGAAAAGTGTTAGTGTTCGTCCTCCAGCTTCACTGTTTATGTTATGCTAACATAGCTGTGTCGCTAGCGATCACGTAGCACATCATTATATACCAGCTAGCCCAACTTCAGTAACCCTACAAACGTCACTGCTGTTTAGTTTCCTGTCTTCATTTATGTTGGAAGTGATAGCAGAGCTGTACGTTTGATTTTTTTCAGAAATCTCTCCGTCAGAACATGCTATATCATGCTTAGGTAACTAGCGAAACTAGCGAGCTAACTTCCGCTAGCTTCCTGCTAACTTCTAACTCCGTTAAATGTAATAACTTTTGTTTTCATGGATGCCTGGAAGTTAAACTTTATAGTTACACCTGGTAAAGCAGCAATGCTGATCGTTTTATTAAAGATGAAAGAATTTAGACAGTTTTTAACTCTAAGTGATGCTGCAGTGTTGTCTGACCTGAAGTATACGGAGTTTAGGACCCAGATTACTCCCAGATTTAAGAGCATCTTAGTCCGACAAATATGACAATAACAACGGCCACTTGCATGTTCTGCAAAAAAATGTGCTTTGTTGTGTATCTGACGGACAAACACCAAACCAGTTCCACATCACTGAAGTTGCACCATTTTTACAAACCAATTCTGGTTCATCTGTTTCACTCAACAATCGGCCATGTGCGTATGAAAACAAAGGCACTGCGCATGCGCGTTTTACTCCCATTCTATCGCGATATTTCATTTTCCTATCGTTGCCTAACATTATACCGGTATTACCGTGAACGGTATAATATGGCCCAGCCCTAGTAGGAATGCTGGCTGCTTTAGTTTAGGCTGTAGCTGCAGCTCGGAGTGATTTGCATGTAGCATGGGTCCAGCATCATATTTGCAACCACACCCCCTGACAGGAGTTATTTAATTGAAAGAGGTCTAGTTTCTGAAGACTAGAGTAATAAATGTTTGATAATAAGGATGCTGTGGGTTTTTTTTTATGTGACTAACAAATATTTCACTGAAGATGTTTGAGGAGTGAAGGTTTCCCAAGCTTTAAGAATGCTGTAGAAAGTCCTAGA
Source organism: Rhamphochromis sp. 'chilingali' (assembly GCF_963969265.1). Classification (NCBI taxonomy): domain Eukaryota; kingdom Metazoa; phylum Chordata; class Actinopteri; order Cichliformes; family Cichlidae; genus Rhamphochromis; species Rhamphochromis sp. 'chilingali'. The sequence goes on along the minus strand of NC_137945.1, from coordinate 29,349,624 downwards.
TGGTGCTACGTCCTTCCTCTGGTTCAGTATTGAGAAATGAGCTGTGAGCGAGTCGCATTGCTAACTGGGCATCTCTCTTTCTCTTTGATTCTCTCGCACCGTGCACGCTCTGCCTCCCCCTTCCTGCTTTTGCACACCACACCCTTCCCTTGACTCTATTGATCTCATGTGTCGGCACACTGGGGAAGTTACCGGAGGGGGCGGGATCTCATTCTGGTTTCCATGTGTTCACAGTCACACTCAGCTAGTGTTATAAAAACTCTGGCCATCTGCACTCAATTCTGTGGACTTCACTGTTTCTATCACATTTCCAATCACATAAGGTGTTTGAGACCTGATAGCTAGTGTCATTTTCAGTGTAGTATATATTCAGAGGAAATGAATCATTAGAATTAAGGTCAAATGGATTTGAACATGAGGCACCTAAAGCCATTTTCTCCTCCCTTTTACTATTTTTCAGAAACGCTACGATACTTTATTAGTCTTAGAGTACCAGTCGAAAGTTTTAGATCCTATCCATCTTTTATATTCTCGTCAACCCAATAGCACAAATGGAACAGATTAGGGGAAGAATTAAGAGAACAATGGTATTTTAAATGGGTAGCACCACTGAACGACACAGGAAATCATTCCTGCCTGTGGCCATCTCCCTGTACAACGCATCCACTTAACACACTGTTTGCTGCTACAACTACACATGTTTCTTTTCCAAATATTTATTTATAAGTGACTTATGTATGTATGTATGTATGTATATATATGTATATATTGTACTATTCTTAGTTAGCATATTGTCTGTCTTGTCTTAATGTTGGTTTAAAATGGAGCACTGTAACAAAAAATAATTTCCCCCAGGGATCAATAAAGTATTCTGATTCTGATTCTGATTCTGATTCTGATTATTAGCGCTGGTGCTTGACAGCAAGATGTCTGTTGCTTCACACCTGCTGGTTTAACAGGTTCGACAGTTTTTTGTACCTCCAAAAATCTTTGATTGCCACAATCACATCTACAATTACTGTCTGTAATTGTGATGTGAGCATGTCTTTCCTGCCCCTTGACTTGTGTTAGCTTGGATAGAGTCTAGCTGCTGTGACTCAATACAAATGAAGCAATGTGCAGAAACTTTAACTCTCCAATCCTGTACAAGTGCACACAAATGCACTGCTTTGTTTTTCCATTCACTCGTCTGACCACTTGATCCCAAACCAGCTGGATGGGGTTTTACATATAGAGACTTCTGTGCTGATTCTTTTCTTAAAAAAGGCCTGTAGTATGAACCTATGACCAAGATGACGGTCTGTGTAAAGATAGTTTTAAAGTACTCAGCAAAAGTTGGACAGGTTAGGATTAACTGTGGAGACTGCACAAAGGCTCGATGTTCTCCTGTTTCTTAATCCCTGAAAGAAGTTTCTCTATTATGTCTCAATGACCATTCAGTTTTGGTTAAACCTTGGATGATGTACAGCTCACTCTATACAGATATGAGCATCTTTCAGAAATCTGTGTGTTTCCACACATAAGCATATGTGCTAACGCTCTTTAGGGTTATATGTTCACACAGTCTATATACATCTTCAGAACAGCATTGCTGCACACTTGCTGCACATGGGGTTTAAATTATTGCATAGCAAGTGAGGAAATACATGTGTGTCCGTGTGTGTGTGTGTGTGGCAGCTTTGCACTTCCTCTTTGAACAAAGGTGATTGTTTCTGGTGGTTGTTGTGCCTGTGTGTGAGAAAAAGGCTGCATTCCTGGTCAGGGGATCTGCCCTCAGGCATAGAAAGAGCTGCTATATGTGCTCTCACTCACAGATGAGCACTAATGCATGTAGTTTTTCAACCTCAGTGTGTGTGTGTGTGTGTGTTCATGTGCACTGCCCCCCATTGGGCGGGGCAGCAGCGCTCTTCCTTATTTGGGTAGTTGGTGCGGTGGGGGTCGGGGTCACATGGGTGGACAGCAGAATCCTAGCGATAGGAACAAAAACTCAGAAGCAAGACACAGCGTCCTGCCCATGAGGGTAAAGTACACCGGGGAAGTTGGTCTGAACAACAGAAAGCAAACAACGGAGAACAGTAGGAAGAAAGAGAAGAAGAGTGACAGTTGCTGGACAGAGAAAGGAAAAGATTCAGCAGAACAGAGGGGGCGGAGGAGGGCTGCGGGAGATAAGAGTGTGACAAACAGGAGACACTGAGAGGAAGCACAGGGTATAAAAATGCCCACCAACTTCACCGTGGTGCCGGTGAAGGACGGCACCAGAAAGGCAGAAGAGGGGAACGACCAAAATGATGTGCTGAAAGAGGAGGAGGAGGACGCCGCCACAGGTGAGATCACATGTTTTATTTCTCTGTGCCAGGTGGGCAACTGGTGCAAATGAGATCAAATTTACGAGCGAGGCTCAGGCGTCGGAATACATCTTTATCCTTCTGTCGAGACGGTACAGAGGAAGCAGCTCTGGAAAATTCCAGACTTTGTTTACAGTGTCCAGTGGAAGCTGATAATTTTGCTTTATTGCAAGGTTTTTTTTCTGAAAACCTGTTTACAGCTGTGTGTGGGCAGATAATGTGAAGGGATGATTGGGTTTGGGCAAAGGCTTGCTTGTAGCTGTGTGAGATGCCAACTTGCCTCACACGATACTGCCACTCATGGGAGTTTGACATGAATGTGGTTTTTCCTTCTGTCAAAGTCCCTCCTTTTTTCTTTGTTTTTTCATTTTGTTTCACTCCTCAGCTGATGGCTTTTAAGCAGAAGCCCTAAACACAATGAGTTAAATGTTCTTTGATTTAGTTTAACTTTAATTTTTCTGCGTTATGCCATGTAATCCTAGTGTTGGTAACAAATGCAGGGATAGCAGAGCTTCAGTGACTTCAGCATCTGCTGACTTCTCTGTTGGTTACCATTGATGTGCAAACTCCTGCATGAGTCATGACTGAAGACCTCACAGTGAACTCCTTGGTGTTAGAAACAACAGGATAAAAGAACTTTTACACAATGTCCTGACGCCCAGGCATGACACACATTTCCTTGTGGGGCCTGCAGGACCAAGACAGAATAGTCATGAACTTAAATAACACTTTATAATAAATATTTAGTGAAAGCCAACAAATATGTGCCATTTACAGTTGCACATAAACAAAACAGGAACATACTGTAATATTATAGATCTGGTGTCAGAACAACACAACCTGCCTGTGTGTAACACCTCAGAACAATATGTAGAGGTCATGAAGTGCATATTTAACAAACTCCTCTCTGACACTCCATGGTTTTGTTTTTGGGAGTTTTTTTTTTCCAGGCTCTCATTGCCAGTTAAGTTGTTGCTTTTACAGCGCTTCACATGGTGCTGAGCAAATCTGTTCCCGGTGTTTAATTTCTGTTGTGGAGCTACAATTACGGCTGCATGCCGGGTGAGATTTTACAGACTGTGGGAGAGAGAATGGTGTTTCATTGTGATGCTTATACAGGCTCTTGTATCACTTTAGTTTCTCCTGTGCTGGTCTATGTGTATGCAGATCAGCTGTTACTGACAATGGCTGCAGAGTGACAGAGTCGCTCGGTGAGCAGGGCATAGCATGTCAGAGAGATCTCACGCTTGATCTAAAACCACAAAATTATAACTTGAATCGTGGAAGCATCGAGGCCACGCATGTTCCTTTGTTTGCATTGTTTTGAAGTCCAGCCTGCTCAAAGCCACAGGTCCTTTTAAAATAGGCTGAATCATTCCATGAGTCGAACTGTAGACACATTCTTAGCTGTGAGATTTGTTGAGAACATGATGGTGACGGTATGGTTAAATAACAGCAGCAGGCTCCAGACTTTAAAAGCGAGACATATTGGGGGTGTTTCCTTTCCGTGATTTGTTAGGGATGGGTCTCAATAGTGTAGCTCATGTCAGCTCATAAACATATAGTGTGTAAGGAGGACAGAGTGAAATAGCAGTCACTGTTATTGATTATGTTGCTGGCCCGCTTTCCGTTGACTTAGTCAGGGGAGATGAGACCCCACCCTCATGCTGCAATGTCCTGGGCTCAAGTTTTTCTCATTCACTCTGAATTCTCTCTTTGTTCTACTCTCCCTCTCTGTTTCTTGATGTTCGAATCTCCTGTTCCCTCCTGGAATTAAAGCTTTACTCATAAACAAGGTGTGCTTCTTATACACGCACTGGGCACTGAAAACGTAAAGGAAATATGTGTCAAAAATGTGTCAAGAGTGAAATGGAAACGTTTCATTCCTCCCAGGTAAAGCTAACTAGTGTAGCCAAAGTGAACCAGCTCAGCCCCTTAGGCCTTAGTAAGGTGGTACATCCTTTCCATCTTGTATTTGCAATTAAGCTTTCCTTAGAAGACACAAGATTTATTTATTTTTAAAATCGCTTTAGTAGGTCTGGTGTTGATGTGGAGTAAAACTGTCTTGTTGTCTTTTTTTTCCAGAACAATGTTATTTAAAAAAAGTAATGACACGACTTGACGTAGCTGTACTACAATAATATTCTGACCTATTCCGTATTAACCGAGTCTCTCATGTGCTTCCACGTGTTGAAGCACAATTGTTATAAGGGCAATTGAGTCTTGCCCTTATAACATTCTTCCGTTCATTTAATTGTTTTTGCGCAGGAGATGTCAGCATGTGTGATTGGGTTTAACTAAAGTCTGTGTTTGGCCCAAGCACCAACCCCTGGACCTGAATAATGAAGCCACTGTGGAGGTACCAAAAAGTGCATTCACCCTTGTGGCCAGTTAGCCTCCCCAGATTCCCGTATTAAAATGTCTGTGGGGGAAAGTTTGCCCCTCGACAACAGCTGTATGGGGGATGAACTTTTTTTGTAAGTTGTGCTTTTGGATACAGGTAATGATTAAAGTTGAGGGCTTGGCTGCTTCAGCTCCAGAATCAAACCATGAAATTCTCCTTGCTGCTGCCCTCTCACGAGAGTATGATAAACCTGAAGTCCATCAGATAAACCTAAGGTCTGTTTGAAGACGATTTTTCGCAAAAATGTAGCATGTTCGGTGTGTATATACAAGTTAAATGACTGAATTTTCCAATTGTTTTTTGTTTGGTGTGTAAATACCTTTACAGGGAGTGCAGAATTATTAGGCAAGTTGTATTTTTGAGGAATAATTTTATTATTGAACAACAACCATGTTCTCAATGAACCCAAAAAACTCATTAATATCAAAGCTGAATGTTTTTGGAAGTAGTTTTTAGTTTGTTTTTAGTTTTAGCTATTTTAGGGGGATATCTGTGTGTGCAGGTGACTATTACTGTGCATAATTATTAGGCAACTTAACAAAAAACAAATATATACCCATTTCAATTATTTATTTTTACCAGTGAAACCAATATAACATCTCCACATTCACAAATATACATTTCTGACATTCAAAAACAAAACAAAAACAAATCAGCGACCAATATAGCCACCTTTCTTTGCAAGGACACTCAAAAGCCTGCCATCCATGGATTCTGTCAGTGTTTTGATCTGTTCACCATCAACATTGCGTGCAGCAGCAACCACAGCCTCCCAGACACTGTTCAGAGAGGTGTACTGTTTTCCCTCCTTGTAAATCTCACATTTGATGATGGACCAGAGGTTCTCAATGGGGTTCAGATCAGGTGAACAAGGTGGCCATGTCATTAGTTTTTCTTCTTTTATACCCTTTCTTGCCAGCCACGCTGTGGAGTACTTGGACGCGTGTGATGGAGCATTGTCCTGCATGAAAATCATGTTTTTCTTGAAGGATGCAGACTTCTTCCTGTACCACTGCTTGAAGAAGGTGTCTTCCAGAAACTGGCAGTAGGACTGGGAGTTGAGCTTGACTCCATCCTCAACCCGAAAAGGCCCCACAAGCTCATCTTTGATGATACCAGCCCAAACCAGTACTCCACCTCCACCTTGCTGGCGTCTGAGTCGGACTGGAGCTCTCTGCCCTTTACCAATCCAGCCACGGGCCCATCCATCTGGCCCATCAAGACTCCCTCTCATTTCATCGGTCCATAAAACCTTAGAAAAACCAGTCTTGAGATATTTCTTGGCCCAGTCTTGACGTTTCAGCTTGTGTGTCTTGTTCAGTGGTGGTCGTCTTTCAGCCTTTCTTACCTTGGCCATGTCTCTGAGTATTGCACACCTTGTGCTTTTGGGCACTCCAGTGATGTTGCAGCTCTGAAATATGGCCAAACTGGTGGCAAGTGGCATCTTGGCAGCTGCCCGCTTGACTTTTCTCAGTTCATGGGCAGTTATTTTGCGCCTTGGTTTTTCCACACGCTTCTTGCGACCCTGTTGACTATTTTGAATGAAACGCTTGATTGTTCGATGATCACGCTTCAGAAGCTTTGCAATTTTGAGACTGCTGCATCCCTCTGCAAGATATCTCACTATTTTTGAATTTTCTGAGCCTGTCAAGTCCTTCTTTTGACCCATTTTGCCAAAGGAAAGGACGTTGCCTAATAATTATGCACACCTGATATAGGGTGTTGATGTCATTAGACCACACCCCTTCTCATTACAGAGATGCACATCACCTAATATGCTTAATTGGTAGTAGGCTTTCGAGCCTATACAGCTTGGAGTAAGACAACATGCATGAAGAGGATGATGTGGACAAAATACTCATTTGCCTAATAATTCTGCACTCCCTGTATTCAGATCGCAGACTCCAAAAATAATTGGTGATGTGATTGTGGCTATATACTGAGTCCTGTAGCCAGTTTGTCATAGTTTTCGAAAACATCTGTCTTACTGTAGACTTTATTTTTCAGTGACGATATTTTTTTTAAATTAAAATGTCATCTGGAACAAGCAAATTAGGTAGATTTTAGGATCTGTTATGAGCTTCAGGTTACCTTGTATCATGCTGAAAAGGTCTTAACTTAGATGACTAAATCACAGGTACATGTATGTAACTTTCCCTGCTGAACAGGTTATACAGTATTGAACAGAACACAGCGTTCCAGAAGGGAATGAGCTCAGGCTCTGTGGGAGTGGGTGGAGTGGGACTCTGAGTGAGCGTATGTAGTCAAGTATTCTGTGGGAGTTGAGCGGTGTGGCTTTGTAGTGAAATGCAAACCTCAGTTTTCGTTATGCTAAGTTGGGTTATCAGATTTGGGACAAAGCCCCACCTTGTAATTAAGTAACAGGGTGGATGTGGGATGTAGCTCATGGCTCCAGTAGTAATAGTAGTAGAAGTGCAAGTGGTGGGTGTTTGGACCCAGTCTTAAATCACTTGCTTTCAAAGCTGCTATGGTAAAATCCAGCCTTACTTCTGTTTTGTTCAAGCTAAACAGGTGATTATACCAAATGCCTGGGGTTACTGCCTCTGTCCGTTGGTCTGCTTGCCCATCTGTCCCAGACATGTGTTTCCTGTTTATTTCCAAGCAGGTCTGGTTCTTTTTAAAGCTGTACGTGGCAGTCTGTATTTTTGTCTCTAATTATATTGTTAACTCTTTAATTTGCCATACTTGCATACTACCTGCTAGCCGCACTGGAAGCAGCACATATAATATGCTTTAAAGAGACTCTCAAACAAGTACATTGTAATGACTGAGTGATGCGGTTGGAATAGTTGTATCTTAAGCTGCTAAGACATGCACCATAGCTGTAAAATCTTTTAGATATTATGTGTCATGGTCCTGGGCCATGTGGGCCCAGTATTCTTAGTTCCTTGTATTTTTGTATTTCGTTCCTTATTTAGGCCATGTTTTCTGAGTTGCCCTGTTGTGTTGTTCCCTAAGTGTTTTCCCTTCATGGCTTTTACCCCCTGTGTGCCCCTCTGTGTATCTGTGAGCCCTCGTCTCTCCTTATGTTTTATTCCATGTTTCCCCTGCCCTTTATGTCTAAGTTCTCCCCGTGCTCTCTCTCCCCCCTGTGTGCCCTCTATGTATTTATGAGCCCTCGTCTCCCTTTGTGGTTGTTTCATGTTTCCCCAGCCCGTTATGTCTGTGTTTTCCCCGTGCTCTCTCTCCTCCTGTCTGAACCTCTGTGCCTGTACATGTCATGTTCAGTTCACCCCGCCCTGTCTCGTTATGATTATCAGTATCACCTGTGTTCCCCGTGTGTGCCCACTTTCCTCGTTTACCCTCTGTGTATTTCTGTCTGAGTCTCCCTCTGTTCGGCGTCGCGTTCTCCCTCATGTTGTGTGTTATTCTCCCCGTGGTTCGGTTCCTTGTACATCTCATGCTTTAGTTTTCCCAGTTTTAGTTTATTTTGTATTGCTTCTCGTGGCCAGCAATAAAGCTGTGTTTTTGAGTTTATCCCCGTGTCTGTGAATCTGCATCTTGGGTCCTTCTCCTGCCTGCCACACAACGTATCATGACATTATGTGACACAATATATGAGGACAAAATGTCCAGTGCATGTAATGTCCATTTGCAGTGATTTTGGCACAGCACAAGCAAAATAGTCAGATTTTACTAACAGTCTAATCTGTTGATGTGTTCTGAATTTTTCATCACAGCCTGTTAAATGCAGAGTTGATCTCTGAATATTACAGGGCTGTAGTAAAATCTGCTTCTTGTCAAGTTATTCTAGATTTATACAAGTTTGATAAATCAAGAATATGATTGAGGTATGTTTAAAGATGTCTGTTGTCGTATTGCCAGCCTTTAGAGTTTTCATAAATTAATTTGAGAATAATTGAGATAAATGATTGAGAATGGGAATTTTATTTTGGTCATAGAAATCCTAAATAATGAATTGGATAAGCGGTGCACGTACTGTATAAAGATGGTAAGATTTTTTCATTTTATTGGCTATGGGGCAAGTTAGCGTGATGCTGCAATCACAGTGTGATAAGTGCTCTAATTTATACAGCAGGATGCAACCAGTTCATTTCAACAATAATCTGCATTCTACCAGGAGCAGCACAGATTAGCGGCTCAAAACCAGCAAACACGATAAAGGAGCACTAAACAAAATATTACAGAGTAAGCACATGTCTTGAGTATGTTTAAGGCCTAGATTGTACTCTAATGGATGGGGAAATCTATGTTACTTGGACCTGAGCAAACTCTAGCAGACTTGCGAATGCGTAAAGTATAATCCCGATTTAGAAGTAAGGCAGTTCTGGTTAAACTCGACTTCCATTGAGGCTGAAGGACAATCAGGGGAACTTTTGTTTTAATCATTGCTAGAGGCAATTTGAGATCTACAGGACTGGGACTCCGAATTATTTCACACCTGTAGTTTTTAGTCCGTTTAAGTCAAACTTCTTCCTGCGTGGTGTGGTTCATTTGTGCAGATGTGAACACAGTAATTGGACTCTGGTACACACCAAAACATCCACACTGAGATGCTTTGGAAGAGGCGGTCTTGGTGTGGTTCCAAATTCAATTCAGTTTTATTTATATAGCGCGAAATCACAACAACAGTCGCCTCAAGGTGCTTTATATAGATCCTACAATAATGGTTCCAAATGAATTCCACTGCGATTCGCTTGTAGTGTCATGTGATCTGACCTCGATCCGAACCAACTACCATGTGTATGTTGTAAGTTTGAGCTAAAAAACTTCCCTGTAGCCTTGTATGCTTTGTATTCTGGGATGCTGCAAGGTACTATGGATGTATGAAGGTCTAAATGGGCTAACAGCTAGCCATTAAATGAACATAAATTCTCCCGTGTTCTCCAATCCAATGATCGGACTCAGTGTTCTCACGTGGTTTGTGGTAACATGTTTTGGGTTTGTTGGAGCTGGAATTGTTCTCTTTGTGAAAACAAACCAAACAACAGGGGAAAGTTAAAAGTTTACAAACTCATCAACTGATTTGAACCAGAGTAAATGAACTATAGGCTATACTGCTGCAAATACCTGACTCCATCGTGGCCTATTGCTGCTCATCCACACGCCTGGTTCTCTTGGATGTTTTTTCCTAATAAAAGGGACTTTTGTCTTCCCACTTTTGCCACATGCTTGCTGATTGTTCGGTTTTTTTTTCTGTTATTGTAGGGTCTTTACTAGAGGTGGGAATCACCATACACCCCACGATACGATATTATCACAATACTTAACTCACGATACGATATTATTGCGATTTTTTTAATATATTTTTGCAATATTCTGGGTATTGCAATACGATATTTTGTGATTTATCACATATTTTTTCTACTGCAGATTTTGTCCATAAAGGTAAACTTTATCAATATTCATTGTATCTAATAATAAAGTCTCACACTCAGTCTTTCTCTCATGTCAGTCAGTTTTATTGCTGACAAAGTGAACGGTTTGTATAACAGTCTAGTAACCAACTTAACTGAACGTAACTATCTGGTACAATTATAGCTTAAAACAAAATATAATTTTACATTAAATAAAAAAGTTTTAAATTTAAATAAAATAAAACATTTCTTAAATTAAAATAAGTAAACTGTCCTGTTTGTTGCTGCCCTAAAAAGTTAAACACATTTGGACAGTGAAGCAATGTCAGCATTCTTGCTCAGAAAAAGGAGCTGATCAACATGCTCTGAAGTGAGAGTGCTCCGTTTTGCTGTGACGATGTCTCCAGCGGTTGAGAAGACTCTTTCAGCCGAGACACTAGTACCTGGGATACAAAGGTATCTCTTTGCCAGCGTGGCCAGGATTTCCACCAGCTTAGTGGGTCTTCTGTGAGTGCCAGTGATGTGACCTCCTGGTATCTTTTCACCTCCTCCTCAGCTGTGGCAGATAATGATTTTGGTGCGGCTCCAACATCACCATAAGTCTGACCAAGCAAGTCTGTTAACCCACAAGACTTCCTCATCTTGGCTGGTATGAGAGGGGGTCTGGGATTTTGTTCAGTCTCGTCAGGTTTCTCATGATGTTCATGGGCTTCTGGCTCACAGATGGGCTGCTGCCTCTTTTCTTCCTGTAGAAAACCCACACACATACAGAGAGAGAGAGAAAATAAATATTTCATATCTTTTAGTATGCAGTAATATGTTAGCAAATTATAATTAATGTATTTAATTGCTAAATAGAATATTACCAATATGACAAAAAAATCACAGATCTACTAATATTGTAAGTAAGTTATTTAAATTATAACACCAGAATGTTTGCTTACCTGAAGGGTTATAGCCTCAGCAACCACTCTGGCATAGGTTTCCTGTCTTTCCTCCAGTGACAGGAACGGCAGGGTTTTAAAGCGCGGGTCGAGAGCTGATGCTGTGTAGAGGGTGTTCCTCTCGACTGTGCTGGCATATCTCTTCTTAAGATCTTGACTGATACTTTGCTTGATGTTTCTGACCAGCGCTGTGTCACCAATGTTGTCTTGGGTGTCGTGCAACAGCTGTGCTAGCAGCGGTGCTACGAGAGACAGAGTAGGATTCTTTTCCTCAGACATCACAGTAGTCACGACTTGCATTGACTTCAAGGCCCGGACAATTTCTTCAGTGTTCCCAATATCCGTCTCGTTTAGAGTAAAGATATCTGTGCTACTCTTTCTGACTTCGGGAGACAGCAGCGCTGCACAAATCGCAGGTTGTTGTTCAAGGAAACGCTGGAGCATGTCATAAGCACTGTTCCATCTCGTGCAGACGTCGGTCTTGAGCTTGTGAGTCGGGAGCTGTAACATTTTCTGTTTTTGCTCCAGAGCGTGGTTTGCCACTGTGCTTCTATTGAAAAACCCAGTTATGCGCCGCACTCTCCCCAAGACCCTGGCTACTGCAGGCAGGTTTAAGGCTCGTTGTGATGCCAGATTGAGTGTATGGGCGAAACACTTCACATGCAGGTATCCCGCTAGCTGAGTGGCAATTGTCATATTAGAAGCATTGTCGGTGACAACCACCAGATTTTTGTCGGCAATCCCCCATTCCTGTGGTGTATTTTGCAGGAGATTTGCAATGTTCGCTCCGGTGTGACTTTCATGTAATGTTCGAGTTTGGAGAACGTAAGACAGCAGTTGCCAGTCCGCTGTGAGATAATGAGCTGTTATAGTCACATATGAATCCACAGCCCGCGAGGTCCATGCGTCGCAAGTTAATGCAACCCTTTCTGCTGTGCTCAAACTTTCCTCAACTTTATGCTTCACATGTAGAGATTGGGTACGGCTGTGTCTGCGAAAAAACGTCGTAATGGTATCACATACCTGGGTTCCAGCGTCTTGATCATGTAAGAAAAGCCCTCGTTTTCCACAATGTTGTAAGGACGCAGGTCTTTGCAGATGAAGTACGTGATAGATTGTGTTATTTTCTTAGCTCGCTCTGAATTGGGAGATAGCTTTGCTAAGCTAAGAGTGTCCAGCGTTGGTTGATTTTTCAGTGGAGCTGATTTAGAGCTAGCTTTCCCGTCCGCGGTTAATGCTATTTTTGGATGGTGCCGTGTAAGATGGGCCCTCATGTTCGTAGTATTCCCAGAGTACTTTATTTTCATACGACACACCTTGCAAATCCCGTGTGTCATATCCATCTCATTTGTTCCATCCTTGTTAAAAAATCCAAAGTACGTCCAGACGTTTGATTTAAACGCAGATGGCGCTTTCCTGATCTCTTTTTCTTCCTCCATCTTTGTTTGATCAATTTTCCCATGTGCTGACCTAACCTCTGCTGACCTCACTAGAGAAAAAGCTCAACCGCACCATCTGGTGGACTGGAAGTTTTTGGAACAAAATATCGATGTCTGCTGTCCCTGTATCGATACATTATTAGCAAACAAAATATCGCAATACTACGCAGTATCGATTTTTTCCCCCACCCCTAGTCTTTACAGTATAAAGCATCTTGAGGCGACTGTTGCAGTAAGTTTGTGCTATATAAACTGAATTGAACCGAAAAGTTCCGGTACGTTCTGCTTCCTTTCATCAAAAATGACAGTGTTAATAACAGAGTTAATTCAGGCTTTGCTCTAAACACTGTTGTTGAGCACTGACTCAATATGTTCCTTTTTCTCCTAAAAACTTGACTTTGAGGTATGTTTCCCCAGTTGTTCTTGTTTGCATGACCTGCATGAAACAACACGGTAAGAGGACGCCGGTGTGACGTAAGAAGCTCGATGTGTAGTCTGTCTTCTGTAAATTGTAGTTTAAACATGGAAAACAACCAGCATGATGTTTTAAGGAGTCTAGTGTAAGTGTGGTCAGATTGTGAGCACACTGCATTTTACTTTCCCTAAGGCCTTTTCAGTTCTGCTTCACACCTTTCTTTGACCTCATGATATTTTAGGAGGAAAAGTGGTTAGAAAAAAGACAGAGGAGGTGATTTTTCTTTTCTTCTTTCTTCTCTTATGTGGCATGAACACACCTGGTTCTGCTCTCATTTTTGGAAACTGTACATTACTATAGTGCAAAGTATGTGTACAGCTAAACTACACAATGTTTGTCTTAGCCCCATGACTTTGTCCTGATGTTCCCATCAAAACAACCAGTCACTGTTTACACACTGTATGCATTTCCACCCTAAATTTGGATGATGAAAAAAAATAAATAGTAAAAACAAATCTCTTGACAATAGAAACTCTTATGATTGTTTTCTTGGAATTATCTCCACCTTAAAGGTGGTTTGGGAATACTTTCTGGAGCATCCATAGACGATCACCCACGAGCAGCTGTTTAATATAAATGTAAAAACTATATAAAGTTTACTGATTTTGTACAAATGTGTGGAAGTGAAGGTAACAATAGCATGTTTTCTGTGCGTATACTAAAGACAATGTTGAGATTATCAAACATAACAACTTAAAAGAATCCATTTGGGCCATATATATATGAAGAAAAATATCCTACATAAAACACACATGCAACATTATGACCAGAGGATCACATTGTCTGTAATAGGACAGCTTCCATAGCTCTTTTGAGTGTATGAAAGAGTGAACCACTAATATATGTTCATTCTTTTATGTATGTTGAGCACTCGAGCCAAATGGAAAATTTCATTCTGCTGATTATCCAGACAGTCCTACTCTCCGACTACTGCCCTCCATTTCCGTCTCAGATATCTTGTCCTCACCAGTTCTCTACTCTAAATATGGTACCTCAGATAAGTCCTAATAAGCATGCACAAGTTAAATGCCCATTTTCTCCTCTATCTACTGTTGCTATCAGCTATAGTAGCTTTTATTTGCATAAGCCTGGGTAGGGGAACTCCAGGCCACAAGGGCCAGTGTCCTCCAGTTTTTAGATATCACCCTGGATCAATACACCTGATTCAAACGATTAGTTCATTACCAGGCTTCTGGAGAACTTCAAGATATATTGAGGACGTAATTTAGCCTTATAAATAAGCTGTGTTGGATCAAGGACACATCTAAAATCTTCAGGACACTGGCCCTTGATGCCTTGAGTTCACCATCCCTGGCATAAGCGCTTAGCCTTCACAAACATGGTACATTTTAGAGAATGGAATCACCAGACACCCTACAATAGGATATTTTCACAGTACTTAACTCATAATAAATTATGTCCTCAAAGTTGAACTTAATCAGTATCTGTTTTATCCAGAAAGATAAAGCTATCTCACTTCAGTTATGTCATTTATGAGATTGTCAAGCACACCAATACTGTCACTAAAGCCTGTCATCAATGTTGCCATAAGACAGAGTCAGTCTCCTGTCAGGTTGGGATTGAATAGGGTCAGGTTGGCAATTTCATGCAATCCGTTTCTGATAATACAGCAATTAACTGTAAGAAAAGCACATAGCTGTTGTTGTCTACATAAACAGTTTTGCTGGAATATAACCAGAGTACAGCCAGTTGAGTTGTGCTCATTAACAATGTCATCACACCGCATGAGTGTATCTGTCTGCATTTATAACATTTATTTGCAAATCTTTAATGTCTTTGAGAGTGACGGCAGTTGGTGCAAGTCGGACTGCAACTGTTTGCAGAACGGTTGCACTAATTTTTTTCCAGCTTGTTTTCAGTTAGGAGGTAGATTTATCAAGCATAGTGTTGGGTTTTATTTATTTTTGGTTGAGATGATTTAATGTAAGTTTATTCAGCTACTATGACCTCTACTGTTCATATTCCCATGGTATTTTAATTTATTTAATGAAATAAATAAACACCCTTAATGAATTCCTCCAGCTACGTATCTAGGGCTGCACGATTAATCGTTAGAAAATCGCGATCTCGATTCATACTTATGTGCGATCTCATTTCCAAATGACAACGATTTAAAAAAAAAAAAAAAAAAAAAAAAAAAAGACGATGACGACGATTGTACCGCATTTTGATCTGGGACGTAATACAGAAGCTGTGCCGTGTGATGCTAAAATTAGCAGGGAAAAAACAACGGAGAGCACGTCAGGGATGACGAGAAAGTGACAGGAGAAAATCCGTTCCGGTCAACCACCCAAACATCAATAACGGGAACCTTATACAGCGCCTCCCTATACCCGTCGAACTCCCGCAGGCACAAAGAAATTACGGAGGCTATTACTTATCACCTGACCAAAGATATGGCTCCCATCAACACTGTGCAAAACGAGGGATTTAGGAAAATGATCAACACCCTAGACAAACGCTACACAGTGCGTTTCTATTGTTGCACTACCTGCTCTATACATGCTGTGTCGAGCAACGGTGGAGACGGAATTTCAAGCAGTACAACATTTTGCGCCAACGACAAAACGTGAGACATTTGTTGTTTTTATGTTTATTTATTGTTTTTATATTTATTGTTTTTATGTTCAGTCTCAACTGTTACGAAGTTGATGTGCAGTTAATAAGTGCAATAAATATTTATACTGGAAAAGAAAATCGTGAGAGAATCGTGATCTCAATTCTAAGCCAAAAAATCGTGATTCTCATTTTATGCAAAATCGTGCAGCCCTATACGTATCAGTGTGTCATGTTTACAACCGTTACACTGCTCTTACAGTGACATCCAACCAAAAAGTCAACTTTACATGATGTTTAAATCCAGTATTTACCGACTTTTTTTTATTTTTCCAACCAATCTTGTGAGCTTTGGCACATTTTTACTGGCAAACCATTTTTCATGTGCTTACATTCTGCAGATTATGGGTGTGCACCACTATGACTTTCATGTTCCTAGCTCAAACAGACCAATAAACATGAAAGAAATGCTTTGGTAAAGGTCTGGTTAGAGTCCAGCCACATTTGAACAGCTCCCAGAGTGCTCCCTCTTGGGCGTGTGGGTTTCTCACAATAACTATTAAGTAATTTTGGGTCGCTATTGATTTGACATTGTTTCCATTATCAAATGCGTTAGGCAGCTGCAAACTGCCTGCTTTTCTGTTACTATCAGTGTGGAGTAAATCTCTGCTGACTAATTGTTTCATTACTAACTGTTTACCAGATACATGGTGGAAACAAACCAAGAATTATCTGAAGTGGCAAATTGAAGTCATAAAAGTGGGCTTCCATTTTTTATTAAAAATATTGCAAAGCCTAAAAACATTTGGTAACCTCATAAAAGATGTGTATGTGTGTTTGACATTACGTGAAAGGTGCCTATTTGTGTACCTTTAAAGATACCGTTTCTCTGTGTTGGTGATGTAGCATCACCTTCCTTGCAAGTAATGGATGCTCACCAAACACATTTTGACATAGTACATAAAATATCCTTTCATATTAACAGCCTTTTGTTGTTTAAATGTCTACCATTATCCCCCATATTGAACATTCTCATATTCTAGGAACCAGATGCTGGCAGTAGAACAACCATTTAATATTCTTGTAAATCACCTTGGTTACATTTAAAGTGGCCTTAGGAGGATATTAGAGAGGATTTTGTGGCTCTAGATGAAATCCCAGAATGTCTTACCAATTGCATTTACAGTTTCTCATGTACACGTCCACCTTCAAGCACATGCTGTTTGCTTCATATTGTGAGACAGTGACACCATCTGGAGAAGAGTGGACTTGATCATTTGTACCTTTCATCAGGAGAGGATGGTTGGCACGGACTATGTGACTGACTGTGACAGTAGCATCTGATTTTTCTAACTGCTGTATTTAATCACCACAAAGTCAGTGTCTGTAAGCTATGTGTGAAATACAGTGTGCATGTAAACCAGCCAACACGTGAACAGTTATCTATTCCAGTAACTGTTTGAAGTGACAGGTTGTGTCTAAGTGCTTCTAACGCTAAAACAGAATACCTGTATTTGGGGAATATGTGATTGAAACATCTTTTAAGCTTGCCCATTATGGTCAGTGTTGACTTTTAAGTCTACTGTTTATTCCAACTGTTTTTATCCGTAGTGTGATTTTGTTATTTAATGGCTTCTAAGGTGTCCTTCAGTGTTTTGAAAAGTGACTAAAAAAAGGTATTACTACTACATACTGGGGAGAGTATTAACAGAAATTAAAAATTAAAAAAAATAACCAACATGGACAAGATTACGTCAGCCCTCCTACAGTAGTACTATCATTTGATTTTGTTCTTGTCCATAAAAGAACAATAGTTATGAAAAATTTTGCAGATCAAGGATGAAAACAAATGTAAATGCTTGGGTTTTAGAAAAATGCAGATACACGGTTGAAGTCTTTAGCGTTAAGGAGAGCCCTCACAGAAAGGTTTGCACATCATTTGTGTAGCTGTTGGTTGGTTACTAATTGATGTTCCCAGCTCTGTTTGCTTTTGTAACCCTGTGAAGTATTTAACACCCTGTCATTTGTCAACAGGATCGTCTGCTGTCATTGGTCATTGCTTGACAGTTGAGAAAAGTTTAATTCGGGATCTGCTGACTTCACATCACAGATGGTCATTTAGGCTTTTTTAGCTTAAAGCTTTAAGTTTGGACAGCGCTCTATAGTCTTCTCTGTGTATAATGCGACACGTTCACACATTCTGTCCTTCGTGTCCATCCTTTGTGTTGCCCAGCAGAGCAGTTTGTTTACCTGACAGGTTTAGAGGCTTAGAATATAACACGGAGACACTTAAACGCACGCACGCACGCACGCACGCACGCACGCACGCACGCACGCACACACACACACACACACACACACACACACACACACACACACACACACACACACACACACACACACACAAAGTAACAGCATCCATCTGATATCAAACCAAGTGGAGCTTGATACGACCAAAATCTTCTTACTGTGTGATTTGATAGCCTCTCTTTAAGCTCTGCTTTGCCAGTTTAATGACGCTGACAGCAGATGTTCAGTTTTGTCTGCTGAAAGATGACTGAACTCTGCTTGTAACAGCGAGGAAGTCTACGTGTTTTTTTTCTGTCCTTTTAAGTTGTTATTCACAAACTGCTCCTTAAACTGGTGTATTGTAGTTGTCCCTGGCTGATGACTCTACATTGATCCTCTGCAGGTAATCTGACCAGCAGTTAACGTATACGAGGCTGGCAAGCAACACTGATCTGATTCTTACTGATTCATCTGAATGTGGCTAGACAGCACAAGTAGACCTTCACTTTGCCTGCTGACTTTAAAGCCATATCTTCCTCAACTCTGGGGCCTCAACTGACTTCTGTTTTATAAAAAGTTCAGGATTAGCCTAATCTGGTTAAGTGATTAGTGCCCATTTCACATGCTCTTGTACAAAGAGATTAATGGGCAGTCAGTACAAAGGAAGACAGCAGGGTTCTAGGTTGACCGGGCTTCAAGGTAATAGCTGGGGCAGAGCTGTTTCTGCCATTGTCTGTCCGGTTTGTGGGGCTGTAGCACACCTTTGACTCTTTCCAGCTGATGTCTAGCTTAACCTGATCTTAGATTAAGTATGCATCAGGGTTTTAATAGTTTTGCAATTTTCATTAGTTTTTATTTTTATTTAGTTTTGACTTCAGATTTTTAATTTTATATCAGTTTTAATTAGTTTTTACCAATTGTTTGCTAGTTTAGTTTAGTTTTTATTTTTTTTGAAAATCCTTAGTTTCAGTTTAGTTTTGATTAGTTTCAGTTATAGTTTTAGTCGTGTTTGCAATAATTAAGTGTAACAAAATCCCAGTTTCATCATATCAGTCATTCTCTTCTGCTTATCCTTGGGTATGTTGCTATTCCAGCTACCATACCCTGCACCCTGCACAGGTCGCCTGTCTGTCGCAGGGCTAACACGCAGAGACAGACAACTCACATTCCCACCTATGGGTTCTTTAAATAAATAAATAAATAAATTAGGGCAGATGAACAACCATTGATACCAGGCAACTATAAAATGTATATCTTGGCCCCAATGAGACTATTAACTCTTCAGTGTTCGTAACTTTGGTTCAAGTGAATTGATAAACTTTTTGAAGGCAATTGACTCACACAGTTGTGTAGATATCCCAGTCCTGTTGTCTTGGGATGCATCACGCTGCCTTGCCTGGGGTTAGCTTCTATTTTCTGGGGATGAGGGTTGAGTGTGCTCCCTTACCTTCTCAAGGTAAGCTAGGTTAGCCTTCTTGTGTGAGCTTTTCAAGTGCACTTTAAGGTTTGTGGGATTTTTTTCCCTTGAGAAATGTCCCTCATAATTTGTCTCTTTCCACTACAAGACACTTGCTTCATCCAAAACACAGTCATATTCAAAGTAATCCCAAATTGGACTCTGGCGCTTTCTCCCCACTTTTCCTGACATGATTCTGCGCGTGGACGGAGCAGCAACACAGACGACTCGACTAACATACTGCCACCTGCTGGCATAATGAGACAGCAAGAAATAAATCTGGAAACTAAACTTCATTTTCACCCTTGACTATTGTATGACACACACACATCAACGAAAACTAAACACATTTTTGCTATAAATTCAGTTAATTTTAGTTAGTTTTGTGAACACTCATTACAGTTTTAGTTAGTTTTCCTTTTTTTGTTTTTATTTTTATTTCCGTTAACGAAAATGTTTTTTCACTTCTTGTTTTCGTTATTTCGTTAGTTTTCGTTAACGATAATAACCTTGGTATGCATGACACTAAAGCGTGGTGCTTTGAAAGCACTCACCTCTGGTTGGCCGATGTTAAAAAGAGATATTTATATATGTATGTATTAGGGGTGCAACGATACACAAAATTCACGGTTTGGTTCGATACTTTGGTGTCACGGTTAGATATTTTTTCGATACAAAAAATGTTCATGCCTTTTTAATTTGTCATTTATTAAAATTATAAATATATATTTTAACTCAAAAGTAGTTTTTAAATTTAATGTTGCTGAAACAACAAAGGGATAAAATAATAAATCTATCTGATCGAGAAATCACTCATCTTTGGAAAAGAGAGTTTATTACAGAGAAATGGCTCTTTCCAAAATAAAAGCTATACTATACGCGTCTTCTGGGCTATATTCTCAGCAGCACATTGAACATATCAGGTCCCCATAAGGAGAATCATGTGCTAACGGCTGTCTAAATGACTCGGGTCAGGTTTGTAGCATGCATCCTTGTTGTTTTTGTCTGCTTCCACTTGTCTTTGCACTAGGATGATGTCGGAGTAAATGTGCAGTCATATTCGTTGTGTTCCCACTAGTGCTGTCAGCGTTAATCTCGTTAAAATGACGTTAACGCCACAACACGGCAAATCTCTGTTAACGAGCTAACTGCGCTAACGCACTAGTTCCCACCAATGTAATTGATCATTGCGTGGCACATCCAACATACTGTTTTACTTTTGTCCATGACGCGCTTACCTTCAAGGTCATACATCACATGAAAACCAAAATAGTTTCAAACGCCACATCTGAATGAGGGTGGAGGAGGTTCAGTTCGCCATGTTGCAAGGAGAGCTTAACTTCTGTCTCGCTAGCTTGCCCTGCGCTCAGTGAATCTGCGTTCGACTACTCCGCCTAGGCTGCACTGTCGAGCGCAGATCCACTGAGTGCTCAACACAGACAGCCTCGTCAGAAGGAAAGTTGATAAAATAAATTAAAAATTTTGTATTGTTCGATACATATCCGTACTGAACCGAAAGCACTGTATCGAACGGTTCAATAGCGATACGAGTATCGTTG
Source organism: Rhamphochromis sp. 'chilingali' (assembly GCF_963969265.1). Lineage (NCBI taxonomy): Eukaryota > Metazoa > Chordata > Actinopteri > Cichliformes > Cichlidae > Rhamphochromis > Rhamphochromis sp. 'chilingali'. The sequence continues at coordinate 29,328,797 of NC_137945.1, read as the reverse complement.
CACCCCTAGTATGTTACATATATTCATTGATGCATGATCATTTTCAGATCATTTTTCTTTCTGAAAAACTGAACAAGTTATTTGCTAATTCAGAAATTAAATACAGGGGGGAATAAAAATTTTAATGGCATCTGTTTTTATGGTAAAAAATTTCTTAGTGTGTGTGTGTGTGTGTGTGTGTGTGTGTGTGTGTGTGTGTGTTACGTCATAGTCTAGGGGTACAGGAGCACAACATAAGGGTTAAAAGGAAGGTGACCCCACCCAGGTCCCCAAAGCCAATTTACAGATTAAGGTGATTTTATTGCTACATGTTTAGACATCTTTGTGAGGACAGAAAATTATATACCTGTGGAGTACAACAGACACTTATGGGGACAAAGTGCCTGTCCCTATGAGTTCGAAGGTATTTTAGAGGCTCAAAATATGGTTTTAGTGTCACGGTTACAATTAGGTCATGGTTATGTTTAGACTAAGGGTTAGGTATGAACCTTTTCATGGTTAGGGTAAGTGGCTAGGGAAAGCATTACATCAATTAGATGTCCTGAATAAGATATGAAAATGTGTCTCATACTGTGCTGATCAATGCAATGTTTGTGACACCCTGAAGGTCAGGCAGGAGGTCAGCCCTGTACCTGTAGTTTAAATCGGTAAACACGAATCGATTCGGAACGATGTACTGCACAGCTCTCATTTCAGAGGGCATGTGGTAATTCTGCTCTGTCAGCACCACAAATGTGCTTTTTATTAACGGGGGAAAAGGATTTTTGTATCTTTCCTCTTTGCTGTGTGTGTGCGAGAGAGGGAGGCTGAGAGCACATTGACTCATCCTTCCTTCTTCCTCCAGCTCCACTAACCTAAACCAATCTCTCTGTTTTACTCCAGACTGTAAGCTTCTGCATACTCTGCTTGCTTTCTTTGCTCCTCCCCATTTTGTGTGTGTGTTCATACATGCACACACAGTGATCAGTAGCTTAGCAAGGTTGAGTGAGAGAACTTGGGTGTGTATGTGTGTGTGTGCACACACTTGGACATGTGTGCTTGCCGGTCTGTCAGCAGGAGGGTGAGGGTGCTTTGTGATGCATGGCTGATGTCGCTGATCGTCGTCGTCACAGGCCACTTTTCACACACACAAGCACCCACACACTGTCACAGAAATAGCTGATCCTCACGTTATCCACACAGCTCGGGGCAGCATTCCTGACTTCAGCACCTCACTGGCAATATCTTTCTACTTTGAGCCCTGTACTACTGGAGTTTCACAGGGACCACTGCTAGGAACCCAGCCCCCTTCCCGCCCTTCTTTTTAGCCCCGCTCCTCAGGATGGAGCACAGGGGAGGGTCTCGACAGAAGGGTAAGTTTATCTTCACTCCTTCTTAAAAGCCGTTTTCTACCCCCGCGGTCGCTGCACTGATAAATTGTGATTATATTGTGAAGAATTGGTTCAGTGTGTAACGTGCATATATATCTTCAGAGGTATAAATTTGGGTTCAACAGAGGTCGTAGTGTCTCGCTTTCTCTGTATTCAGTGTGAATTTAAGGGATCAAGATGCTTTACTCCTTTATTGTTGTTGGGTTTTTTTTGTTTTGAGACTCACAAAATCAAAAATCTCAATTTTTTGTAAAGTGTGGGAATCGATGGGCGGAGCATGGCACAAACTTTCCCAAGCAGAGTTTAGAAATTTGCCCTAAAAATAAATGCACTGACATCCAGCAAAGGGCAAAGTGCATAAAAATATAAATTCCTTCTTGTTTCTGCCCTTTCCTAATCTTGGGGTCAGTAATGGAATCTTTTTTATGCATTAACCACAGGCTAAAAAAATAGATTTTTGACTTGTAATTTTTGAATATCTGATATTCTCTCGGTATTGACTTTTTTAAAACCTTTGTGTCTTTTTCTGCCCACCATAGTACATTGAGCCACGGGCTAACACCGACAGTGTTAGGCAGCTTACAGCGTCATCACAGCGGACGGCTTAGTGGTTATAAATAGGATGCGTGGTCATTTATTACCACAGTGAATATAGAGGCTGAGCCTAGCCATTAGCACATCCTCAATGTACCTGCACATATATTTGGAGTAAGTAGCAGAGTGCTGATGGAGTCTAACTTTAGCCGTGGCTTCTGAACAGAGGCGAGCTGAAAGACGACTGACTGTTTGAGAGAAACATCGAGCTGCCTCTAACCATCTTCAACTGTGCAGAGCACGGTGGCACAATCAGGGAATCCCACTCTGTTATGTAACAACGCTGACTGTGATGTAAAACAATGAGTTTGGAATTGCAGATGTTGGGGGCAGTCTAGCATGTAACCATCTGGACTCTGTTTATCCTGCTCTTAACCTCCTGTGTCCTGCAGCTTTCATGAGTATCATCCAAAAAGTAATGGTGGCCACAAGGTTTGCTCTTGCATGCGTAGGTGTGTGCCACTTCAAATTAATTTATGAGCTCTAATGCACTCAAATGTATTTCTCACTAAGTGTTAATGTCTTAAATACAATTTTATCTCACTGCTGAAACACAAAACAAAGCCAAACATAATTTTTTCCTGAGCTGATTCAAATTTTTCTTGGCAGTTAGTGTGTGTTGTTAGCAAGCTTTAGCTCATGCCAAAGGTTTCTGTCCACCTTGAAAGCATTGGAGATAAGGGGCATGATGGTTTTTGCTACTTAGGCGGTTAATTTAACCTTTCTATATTTCCATTTAGTTAGCCCCAATTATATATGCCCTTCAGCAATGTCGCATTTGTTGAGGTCACGTAATGCGCTATAGCACCAGCAGTCTGTCCTCGGCACCTGCAAAAGTGGATCATGTACACAAACACACACAGCTTTAACCGTCAAACCCACCTGCATTCATTCATCACACATTACACAAGAGGCTTCAGCCTGCTCGTTCCTTATGTTTTTTTATTGCTCAAATCCCAAACTCTTTCTTACATTTGAATCATTTTGCCATCAGTGTATGAGGGAAAACTGCACTAATCATCACAAATAATTCTGCTACTTAAAGCTCACTTTTTAAAGTGTGCTGCTCAATACTGCAAATTGAACATTTGCAGTATTTGTAGCTTTAGTGTTTTGCTGTAACATGAGCTAATGCAGGGTTAGGGACACGTTCTTGTACCTGGTTGCTCTTGCTTAGTCTGTACCAGCTGTGATTGAATATGCGGCTCTTTAACTGCAAGCCGGTCTGCTCCATTCACCGGGACGTACCTTACATGTTCTGTCTGCTGTATCTGCTTTTTTTTGCTGCCTCGTAGTATGTTTGGTTCAGACACTGCCTGTTTGGATGAAAACATCTGCTTGTTCTGGATGGAAATGAGGGGGGATTAATGAGTGTGTGAGAGTAAACATTACAGAAGATTTGGAAATGATGACCTGTGTGATGAAGGCAGGGTTACACAGTGAAAAGATCAGGCAGGAGCAGTTTTTAGGCTATGGTTGGCAGGAGACTCTTGCTTTCTTTGTTGTGATTATTTAAATATAGTGAAGGTTGGACACTAATGTTGGTTTTGTTTGGTTTAATCCTCTAATGCTGGGCGAGATGAGTGGTTAGGGGCTACTATGGTTACATAAATAGTAGGGGTGCAACGATATTCGTATCGATATTGAACCGTTCGATACAGTGCTTTCGGTTCGGTACGCATATGTATCGAACAATACAACATTTGTAATTTATTTTATCAACTTTCCTTCTGACGATGCTGTCTGTGTTGAGCGCTCAGTGAATCTGCGTTCGACTACTCCGCCTAGGCTGCACTGTCGAGCGCAGATCCACTGAGTGCTCAACACAGACAGCATAGTCAGAAGGAAGAGCGCAGGGCAAGCTAGCAAGACAGAAGTTAAGCTCTCCAGATCTGGCGTTTGGAATTATTTTGGTTTTCATGTGATGTATGACCCTGAAGGTAAGCGAGTCATGGACTAAAGTAAAACAGTATGTTGGATGTGCCGTGCAATGCTCAATTACATGGGTGGGAGCTAGTGTGTTAGCACAGTTAGCTCGTTAACGTGTTGGCCGTCTAGCCCCATGCACGGGGCGATCGGCGGTAGCTCGTTAACGGAGATTTGCCGTGTTGTGGCGTTAAGGTCATTTCAACGAGATTAACCTGAAATCACTAGTAGGAACACAACGAATATGACTGCACATTTACGCCGACATCATCCTAGTGCAAAGACAAAAACAGTCATTTAGACAGCTGTTAGCACATGATTCTCCTTATGCTGCTGAGAATATAGCCCGGAAGAAGCGGATAGTATAGCTTTTATTTTGGAAAGAGACATTTCTCTGTAATAAACTCTCTTTTCCAAAGATGAGTGATTCCTCAATCAGATACAGGGCTTGCAATATCGCTAGCCCGACGTCCTGGGGCTAGCGATTTTTTTCAGTCGGGCTACCAAAATCTATCTCTTCCCTGCCCGTCGGGCTATTGTAGGAAGAAAAATATATGTCAATGCTTTTGCATTCTTTCAGAAATGTAGCTGGGTAATTATGTCATTGGCATCGGTGAGCCACTGTCAATATGTGACATATTGAAATCGCGTTTGAATTTGCGCTTGTTTTTTGCTTTCACTTTGCAATCGTGCGAACTGTGTATAGAGAGCGACAGCACTGATCTGTGAGTGATGAAAATTTGTGCACCAATTCCTCTGACATCGTCTTATTAATCGTTAGCTCACTATGCAAACATGACAAGTGAAATCTCCCGCAGCAAGCTTAAACATGTGAGAGGTTGATCGCACAGAGAATCGCTGAGCTTATGTGAGTGCGTGTGTAAAAGCAGGAGGATATATATTTCATTTCTTCTGAGCCAAATAAGACAGGTCAGGGTGAAGAAGTGACAGCCAAAGAAAAGCTTACCACAAAACGGAGAAGTTATGACAAATCAGACTATAAGGCAAAAAGAAAGTGCAGCTTCATGGTTTCATGGACAAAAGAATTTCTGTGGCTGCAATATGACGAGCTAAATAACCAGGGCTGCACATAAGTGGTCCGCAGGTGCGCATTCGCTGTCAAAATAAAAAACGCGCACAAGGGTTAGGGTTAAATTTAAAAACTGTACTTTTGAGTTAAAATATATATTTATAATTTTAATAAATGACAAATTAAAAAGGCATGAACATTTTTTTTGTATCGAAAAAATATCGAACCGTGACACCAAAGTATCGAACCGAACCGAACCGTGAATTTTGTGTATCGTTGCACCCCTAATAAATAGATAATCATAAGAGGAGCATCCAGACGGGGAATATCAGCTGAGCATAACCGTGTGTGTCCTTTGTTTGACATGCTATAACCTTTGCTTTGACACTTCACTATAAACTGCTGATCTGGTTATTCATGTGTCCACATTCCTTCTTCTTTTTTTCTTTTTTTTTACATGTAGCACTGGCTGGCTTTTTCCTCACAGGTGCATATTTGCAAACATTTACATCCTTTGCTCCTTTTGAACTAGATTGCAGTGCACCATCAGCAATCTTGAGCTGACTTGAGAACAGATGATGTAAGGACTTTGCATCAGCAAAGCAGGATGGGTAATAATCTTGGTGGAATGATTACCCAAACAAAGGGGTAGTTTGGGGCAAGGCAGGTTTATTTATAAAGCTCATTTGAAACACTACAGTCATCATGATGCTTTAGTTTCAGGCAAAAATAAAGAGGAAAGAACCAGAACAAGACTTTTGCTTATTTGTTTCTTTATGATATGGTTGATGATATGATTCACACGAAATTTAGGATTAGACTGCAATCAAATATATTTAAACAAAAACATAAGATCACTGAAAGCAGGGTGAATTAGTCCAAGGTAGATGGCAACTTCTGCAATGTGAACAGAGGCCAACATCTGTTCACACCATGGCGATATGTGAATCTCGACCATGTGCCTGTGGACCCCTCCATGCAAGCACACTCACACACATACAGTGACATTTGCGCTAAACCATTCCAGATTATACTTAAGACAGAGGGACATGTGCAGATAATCTTCATCTTCTGTTGAATCCCCCGTATTTGTCCCTGTGATCCGCCCCTTCCTCCACTAAATAATCCACTGCAACAATCACTGCAGCAATTGCAGTATGGGGGGATTGTGGCACCTGGCACTTTTTCTTCGTTTAGGATGTTGAAGTGCGTCTTAAGGTCACCGGAGGATTCGATCACCTCAGGGTGAGACAAATTTGTCGCCCCACACAGACTAGTTGAGATATTTTTAGAACAAAGGAGCATGAGATTGCAGATTTAATTAACAGATGACATCAGTATTCATGTCGGACACAACAATGTGATCCAGATAAAGAAGCAAAGAAAAATGGATGCATAAATGAACAAAAGTTTTTATAATAATGCAGAAAGTCTCTCTGGTTTCTGTTGGCTTGTAGTAAAGAAGGGGTAAAGCCCCTTGATAGTTTTTATTTATATTGTTTTTATTAAATAACCTTAAAGACATCACTTCACACGCTGCAGATAACATCGTTCGGAAAGCTACAACCATGCAGTTAAACTGATAAATCAACTCACCGTCTTTATTGTGTATTCAAACATTCATAGCTATTTTACACTTTTCAGATCACAAAAAATCCTGAACATTCTTGACGTTGAAAGTACTTCATAAAACAATCATGGCTTGATACCTGTATATTAGAGAAATTAGATGCCTTTGAAAAGTCCATTAGGGTGTCTTAAGTGCAGCGTGGGATTGTATTACCAAAGATCCTTCCTTCACTTGAGGACAGGTGAACGGTTCTCTTCACTTCCTGACTGACGTCTTAACCAATTTACATATGGACTTAAAACAGAAACCTCACCTGATTTGGAAACATTGACAGTTTTAGCCTGCTGCCTGGTCTCAAAGAGGATTTAGCCAGAGTCATTTAAGACAATGATTACCGGTGGCGTGTAGCACTGAAAAGAATAGCTAAGTGATGACTGGCTAAGGCTGACTCACCTTTACCTGCACTTGCTTCATGCTTTGCCTTAAATTCACTCATTCCACACTCTGTGAAATATTGTGTCCCTCCCTGATGTTCTCTACGTGCTGTCCCACATAGAACGCTCTTTTACAGAGTGTCACAGTACAAGGACGTAATGACTTTCTCTGTGATTACCAACGGGCTAAGCCACTCTACAAGCCTCTTATTCCCCCAGCAGCTGGATCAAGCAGCAAAAGTTACTCGTGAAATCCCCTCTGCAGTAGGCAGCTCCGGCTGCTGATGAATGGAAAAGGCCCAGCACTGACTGGTTGCGAACTATCAATCTAAACAGGTGGAGAGATGCAGTGCACGTATTTTTGGGCCAGTGTTTAAACTTCAGCTGTTTTGCTCTGGATAGGCTCATCACAGACAGTTGTGTTATTTTTAAGTAGAATAGACTCATTTTATACTGTGGAGCTTCAAACAGCAACTTTATTTACACATATTTACATTTGAACCACTCAGTATTAATACTGACCTTTGCATGTTTCAGTTAAAAAATGCCAAATATAAGCAGATCTTCTGCTTTCCTGCATAATTTAATAACATCAATTCATCTTTTACCTCTGTATTAAAATATAAGCATCTTCTTTTTTAAAAGTGATCAATTTGTGACCCTTTAACTTCTTTGAAGTTAAAACTAATGAGCTGGAGTGCTTAAAAAGACTCCAGTTGTCACTTGCATAGTCTTCGCCCAGATAGAATTGACCTCAGTTTATGTGTGCATGCATGAAAGCAGCATTTGAAGTGGTGTGGCTTTTTGTGAAAAACATAGTTTGCTGCCTTTTTTGTGTCGGGATATAAAGGAGTTGTCCACTTATTTTTTCTGTTTTCTGTCGTGGGTTTGTTCTGCGTGGGTGCGTTGGTATGAACTCTACACACGCCACCTCTGTTTATTTTTCTTGAGTTCCATTTGAAGCTCATATTTATTGCTTCATTTTTTGCCTCATTGGACTTTATTTATAGCGTTTTATTGGTCATAAACACACAACCTATTTTTGACTGTTTTAGTCTCTGCACAGCAGGCTTCAACTGCTTAAACGTCTGTTCACTCCTCCTCACTTTAATATTTCTGACACTATAATGTAATTACCTGCAAATTAAACTAATGGAATGGCACGCACACACACTCACACAATCTCTCTCTCTGAGATGATCTTTATTTATCACATTTATCTGGATTTCACACACCATCACACCCTGCGCTCTAAGGTGTCCGTTCATTCAAAAAGTTTGGTTTGCATTGCTGTGTAGTTTGCCAGCCCAAGCAGCAAAGACGTGGTTCTCAGCTTGGTGCTAGAATGTCCCTTCTGAAGACGGCTGGGTCGCTGTGGGTAATACAGAACAACTACAAGATTCATCATGCAGTTGACAAAGTAGACACAGAGGAAAGACAGCGTGTTTCAAAAACCTCTGCTACAGACCATAAAATAACCAGTGTTATTAATCTTGATGAGGAAAAACATGGGAACCAATACTTGTGTTGTATTTTCAGTGAGAAAATATCCAACACAACTCTTGGTTGCACTGTTATGTATTTTTAAGAATACGAAATATGTTTTGTGTGATCTGTAGTAATGTCTTTGATATTAGTCTTTCCATCTATATTCCCACTGTCCTTTGCTAACTTGCACTTACAGAGTAAGACTTAATTTCTAGTTTAGGTATAAATTATTTATGGATATCTCATCACCATGATGTGGGTTATTAAAAATGCAATGATGTGAGAGTCAGATGCATGACGCCAAAGTGGGTTTAGTGTATGTCCAAAAAAGAAATAAGACTGATTACATCAGATAACAATTGTTAGCAGGAGTCACTGAATATAGCAAGTAATGTATTAATTTTAGATGGAATCACGTCCACCTGTTGGATTGTTTTTTTTCAGTAGGATGAAAATACAAACCTTGCCCCGTCCTCAGGATGGATGGTTACAGGTGTGTTCTAATAGACTGTACTGTCAAACAAAATTCGAGTCTTATTTTTGAACCTGTTCCAAAAAAAAAAAACCTCCCTGAGACATCTTCAGGGATCACCTCAGCAAATAATGAACTTTTTGAATAATGAACTGAATAATGACCTCCGTTTAACAACTTTAGATGTTACATGGACGAGATGTCTTGGAATTAGAGCAGGGCGATATGACCAAAAATATTTGTCACGATATACATTTGAAAATTTGAGATAATGATATAACTGATGATATAATTGACACTAGAAAAAATACTTTACAACTCCACAACTTTATTAGTGCAAAAAAACCCACATCAATGTATTTTCACTTAAACAAGCAGCTTTTTTATGTGCATTAAAGTTATATAAAAAATTAACACTGCAAATGCAAATTCCTCGCTGACAGTTTAACCAAAAGGCATTTCCAGTGGAAATTGGCCGACATATCCTCAGCATAACCATGTATAATATCCACAAAACTTAAAAAGAGGTTATACACACACAATACAGTAATATTATGTTGAAGCACAGTACGTATCACTCTGCGAGGCTCCTGCCTACGATAGCCGTAATGCTCCGACAATCCATCAAGCTGTGCGGGTTTCGTAGCTTAGCAAAGTTGTACTGAAACATTTGACAGATTTTCCAGCGCCGTGTACGACATAAAATAGTTTTGAGGTCAGTAAACACGATCAGAGTTCATACATAAGGCACATGGGATTATAAGGGGCACTGTCGACTTTCAGAAATATCAAAGGATCGATTTTAAGTGCGCCGTATTTTCCAAAACACTCGCTAATAACGATGCCCCACTAGCATGCTCTACCAAAAATAGTGCTTTGTTGTGTATCTGATGGACGAAAGCTAAACCAGTTCCACACCACTGAAGCTGCAGCATTTTTACAACCCAATTCTGGTTCATCTGTTTCATTCAACGATCCGCTTTTGCCCTTCTCATTCTCTCTCGCCGCCGTGCTTTTTCCGCCATGTGCGTATGAAAACAAAGGCACTGCGCATGCGTGTTTTACCCATATTCTATCCTGATATTTCATTTTCTTATCATTGCCCAACATTATACCGGTATTACCGTGAACGGTATGATATGGCCCAGCCTTACTTGGTATAAGTACTTGTCCAAGGTAATTTATCATATTTTTTCAGAGATAACACCATCTGCAATAGCTTTACTAGTGGAGAATAGTTTCATTGTCTTCTTAAAAGATCTTTCTGGCTTCTCCCATTCAATGTTTTTCTGCTACCAGCGTGGTGACATGACATTTGTGGCAGTCCCTGCACTGAGTCAACCAAACTGTCAGGAAGTTCTTGGATATAAGAAGAGGAACGCCTTACAAATGGAAACATGTGATAATGATTTGCATAAGCAACCATCTGAAGTTTTCTTTACTTCCACCGAACATTGTCAGGATGAAGATCCATGAACAGCATTATTATGTACTGTGGTTCTTACAGCAATTGTTTTCCAGTCACTGGTTATATTGAGTTTTGGTTACACGATGTGTTAAATCTCCTCTGCATTTCACATAACGAGAAAACTGTGTTTCTACAGGTGATGGAGTCCCAAAGGAAAACAGTCCTTTTATCAACAACACAGACGACAAAGGCAACAGCTACGATGGCACCAACATGGCACTTTTTGAGGTAACTGCCCAACATCATCATGTGGATGTCGCTATCATTTCACAAGCCAAGGAGTGTGTTCCACTACACAAGGAAATGTGACTGTGCTTAGGCTGGGAAAGAGAAAGCCCAAACTCCACAGTAAAAACTATAAATTCACCAGAACCCTGGCTGAACCTTATCTGCAGCCTAAGTTGGAGCTAGTCTGTGAAGCTCAAACCATTCATTAATGCCAAGTATGCTGGAACAACAGTCTAAGTTGTGGTGAACTAAATAAATAGAAACTCGCAGAGGTAAAAGCACCAATTTACCCTTAGCTCAACAATGTGTCAGTCAAGAAGTTTATTTGCCATAAAAACTGGTACATTCATTTAACTCCATTCAGCTGAACCTTTGCCTGCTGCTTGCCTCTGCCATTTGGCGGACCTTGTTGCTCTGTGGTCACTGGCGCTTGTGTAGAATCAATAAGACAGCCGCGGCTTTTGGTTCTGAAGTTGATCCAGGAATGCTTTTCAAATATGCTTTGAATGGATGAAAATACAAAATTTTGCACAGTTTGTTTTGCAAATGGAAGACTTCATGCGATAACTGCCCATCAAAAGGCCAAATTAAACTTTGAAGTTTTTCCTTGATGTGATATATATGAACATATAATTCCTGCAAGCCCAAAGTTCAAGCATCAGGCTGCTCTGAACCATACTTTCTGTTTCTACTCTTGGCTCTGTATGAACTTAATGAGAGCAGATTTCCTGAATATGCTTCTCAGGTACACGGCTCTGTCTGTGAGCATGAAAGCCCCACCAGCCTATTCTTTTCTTTTAGTATTCAGCCAGTCAGAAGGTAGATGGCTTAAAATGAAGACAGTAGATGCACTGGCTGCACTAAAGCCCAGTATAAGATCTAAAGGAATGATTTTGAAAAACAAATCATACAAGGCTGCTAGTAAAGTTCAGCTATAACAGTTTTGAGCCTGAAATGAGCATAAAAGCTCCCACTGAATGTCATTTTGAAAAGGTCATTTGTACAAGACTGCTGCTGTTTAGCTGTTAAAGATGAGTTTCTTTATTGCAGGAGGAAATGGACAGCAACCCCATGGTGTCATCCTTCCTCAGTAAACTCGCAAACTACACCAATCTCTCACAGGGTGCACAAGAGCACGAGGAGGCTGATGACGATGAGGGGCCAAAGAAGAAGGCTGTTAAGGTAAAGAAGCACACACTGTAGTGGAGCTTTTAGTTTGTGTTTGCATGCATTACATACATGGTAATGTACAGTTGCATATTAACAGTTGTTCTTTTAAATCTGCTGACCTGTCATTATATAACCAGGTCTTTGACCGATGAAGCCACCGCTGTTTGTTTTTGTTCTCTCTGTGCTTTTCCATCTTTAATACATCTCTTAAAACGTTTTTGTTCCTCAGAAAAAAATGTTATTATTATTAATATGCGTGTGTGTATTACTGCTTAGAGGAAGTCTGTTTAGTCACTGAGTCAACATTTTGTTTTGTGAAACGGCTACAGTGAAAAACTGATTTTGCCAAGTAAACAAGAAGAAGAGGCAGGGTCAGGCTCATTTCAAAGATAAAATTCTGATAAACACCATCACCAGTCCAGCACAAGCCTTTCCTTCAGCCTCTCCTTCGATGCTTTTGTTTTGTCATTCTTTGAAAAGAGTAGTTTCCACAGTGCTGCCATGCTTTTGTAACCACAGCCTGGGTCACATCCCAGTTGCCCCATCACGTCCCAATGTGTAGAAATGGGCCTTGAGCACCTCCCACTGGCTTTTAGGAGCATCTTACTAAAGAAAGAAGTGGATGCCATTCTTGGCATTCTTGCACCTCTTTGCCTGAAAAAGTGGGACGAGTATCTTACATTTGGAGTTAGATGGTGGGTAGGCCTGTTATTCTCCTTGCGGTCTTTCTGCTTGTTGTTGTGAAAATACCGTTCCTTGCAAGGAATAAGATGGAAGTCAGTTGTACTTTTGGGGTAGTGGTTTTGACTTATACAGTGTTTAATAATGTGTACTTTCTTTTACACTCTGTCTTTATTTCCCTCTTTGCTTCTGCTTCTTTGTCTCTGGTGATGTTTTTTAATTGTTTTATTTATGGCTGTAAGGGTTTCAGCAGTTTTCAGTTTGCACAGCAGTTTTCACTTCTTTCCTCTGTTGTCATATCCTTAATCACTCCTTCCATCAAACACAAATATTTTTAATGTTTTCTCATCTTCTGCTTTGTCGCTTCTCTCCCAAATCCTCCCCCTGCCCTTCCTGCCTTACAGAGCCCTCAGATGGGGACGTTCATGGGTGTCTACCTCCCATGCCTCCAGAATATTCTGGGGGTCATCCTGTTTCTGCGCCTTACCTGGATTGTTGGCACTGCCGGCATCTTGGAGTCCTTGGCTATTGTCGGCTTATGCTGCTCATGTGTGAGTACTTCATCATCACAGTCTATGTGTTTGTTTCTGAGTCTCTCTCTTTTTGCTTTTTCCCCCTAAAATGTGGCATTAATGCTTGTCTCAAGGCCTAAAGAGTTTGTGAATTAGAAGATTATAAAAATGCAAGTTTTAAACAGCCACAGCTGCATGGCTGATGTGATCTGTGACAATCCAAAGTAGAAAACAACTGTGGAAACTTTAGGCTCACATGGACTACTTACACATATGCTCAGTATGCTGACCTTATTATTTGAAATTAGGCCATGTTACCATGATCATTGTGCTAAACATACTCTAGGTCCATGTTGCATTACAGTAAAGGAAGTATGACTGGTTATGTGCAGAGTAAACGTTGATGGGTGTTTTGTGTTCCCTTCTACATCTCACACCAAACCTTTGTCCTTGAATTTACTTCCTGATTATTTTTTATGATGGAAACCATTTCAATGTATTGATAAATGATAGAATAAGAGGAACTGGAAGGAGCTGAATATTATTTGTTCTTTATCAAGGGCTTTAGCTTTTAACTCATTAGAACAGGATTATGTAAGAGTGTGTGCATGTGTGTGCGCACGGCTGAGTGTTTTTGCTGATTTTGGGTCCAGAAGCTGCTTCGGTTGGTTGACAGCCATAATGAATGGCCAGCAAGATGAATTAGTGGCCACTGATCCCTCCTATATTTAGCCACTGTGACTCTCCATTTCTCCTGCTCGTCCAGCTTCTAATGGTACCTGACTTGACGTGTAATCCGTCCATCTGCAAACTGTCAGAAACATGACGCCGTCCACACCCACACAGTAGCTATATTCACCAATCCCATGGCAGGCAATGGATTATTTCAGCTTAATCAGGCAAAGTAGAAAGGAGGAAAACCCCAGACCCTAAATGCTTTTTGTCTCATAATTAAATCTTCTAATGGCATACCATCGTCTGTTTGAAGAGTAACACTGCCTAAACAAAGAATCAACCGTGAAGTGCATTTCCATTAATAAACCCATTCTTATCAAAACTTTACATTTTTAATATCCACAAATTATCAAATTTGAAGCATGTTATTAATGATCTTATTAGGTGTTTTATATTAGATATTTTGGACCCTGCAATTCATAATATTATACTGAGACCCCCAACAGTGAGATCACCCACTGTGAGTAAGCAATTGGCAACATCGGGAAGGGAAAAACTCCTGCTCTCTCTTTTTAGTCCCTGTCAGCATTTTGGATCAACTGGAGGCTTTTCCCACCTGTGCGGCCCTACTTGCTTTATATGTGCAAGTAGGGCCGCACATGATTTTGGCTTCCCACAGTTAAATAAACACGATTATTTAAAATCCAACACACACACCTGATAATCAAAGCTTCTGTTTGCTAAGCACAGCCAGCAAAAGAAAGTTGGATTAGAAAGATGTCCATGTGAAGTTCAAGTATGAGATAAATAAGAATAAAGAATAATAAAGTATCCTTTTAGGTGACAACACATATGTTCAGTAGGGGTGCAACGATACACAAAATTCACGGTTCGGTTCGGCTCGATACTTTGGTGTCACGGTTCGATATTTTTTTCGATACAAAAAAAAATGTTCATGCCTTTTTAATTTGTCATTTATTAAAATTATAAATATATATTTTAACTCAAAAGTACAGTTTTTAAATTTAATGTTGCTGAAACAAAAAAGTAATAAAAAATATATATATATATCTCAGGGCTCGCAAAATTTCAAAATCCCTGGTAGCCCTTCGGGCAGGGACTCTTCAGTTTTTGGTAGCCCAAAATAAATTGAAGTAGCCTGAATAAAAAAGAGAGCAATTTTTGATTGATGTTTTATTTCCTGTTTTGTTTCCTTTACAATATTATACATTAATAATATAATATTGTAAAGGAAACAAAACATTAATCAAAAAATTGTTAAAAAACAAATTACAACATTGTATAAAAATTACAATCATCAACTCAAATACTTGGTTCTAATCGAACAGAAATTTCTATGAACTTGTAAGAACTGTGTAGGACATGAATCAGTCTGTGTCAGATCAGAATTTGAAATTTCCACTGAAGTCACGGTAAGAGGCAAGTGGAACCAAGATCTAGGCCATTTGCTTTTTGAAGTTTTCAAAGACTGCTAAATTTTGCCAGTGGTAGTTCACTCTTTGCAACATAGTACGCTGTTCTAAACAGATTTTTCAGGTTTATTTTTAGTATGCTTTTTTGCAATTGGTGTTTGTTCTGGGAAAGATATTGCAGACTGAGCAATAATGCATTTCTTGCATTTCTCATGGGTTCTAATGGGGGCCTTTTCTTAAAATGACATTTCGAAAGAATGCAAAAGCATTGACATATATTTTTCCTTCCTACGATAGCCCAACGGGCAGGGCAGAGATAGATTTTGGTAGCCCGACTGGAAAAATCGCTAGCCTGACGTCGCTAGCGATTTTGCGAGCCCTGTATCTGATTGAGGAATCACTCATCTTTGGAAAAGAGAGTTTATTACAGAGAAATGGATCTTTCCAAAATAAAAGCTATACTATACGCTTCTTCTGGGCTATATTCTCAGCAGCGTATTAAACATATCAGGCCCCCATAAGGAGAATCCTGTGCTAACGGCTGTCTAAATGACTCGGGTCAATTTTGTAGCATGCATGCTTGTTGTTTTTGTCTGCTTCCACTTGTCTTTGCACTAGGATGATGTCGGAGTAAATGTGCAGTCATATTCACTGTGTTCCCACTAGTGCTGTCAGCGTTAATCTCGTTGAAATGACGTTAACGCCACAACACGGCAAATCTCCGTTAACGAGCTACCGCGGATCGCCCCGTGCGTGGGGCTGGACGGCCAACACGTTAACGAGCTAACTGCGCTAACACACTAGTTCCCACCCATGTAATTGAGCATTACGTGGCACATCCAACATACTGTTTTACTTTATTCCATGATGCGCTTACCTTCAGGGTCATACATCACATGAAAACCAAAATAGTTCCAAACGCCAGATCTGAATGAGGGTGGGGGAGGTTCAATTTGCCATGTTGCAAGGAGAGCTTAACTTCTGTCTCGCTAGCTTGCCCTGCGCTCAGTGAATCTGCGTTCGACTACTCCGCCTAGGCTGCACTGTCGAGCGCAGATCCACTGAGTGCTCAACACAGACAGCATTGTCAGAAGGAAAGTTGATAAAATAAATTTTGTATTGTTCGATACATATGCGTACCGTACTGTATCGAACGGTTCAATATCGATACAAGTATCGTTGCACCCCTAATGTTCAGTTAACCTCCTAAGACCCAAACTCTTCCACGGCATGCATTTTTAATTTATCTTTGATATTTGGGCTGATTGGGACCTGATGAATGTAAAAACAAAGAATTATCAGATTTTTTTTAAACCTAATTTTTGTTTCTAAGAAAAATGAGAGCCACATATGAGGATATTTGTTTAAAATTTCGATAGAACAGTAGCAGTATAATGTCCTTGTAAGTGGATATCAGGCCCTTGTAGAGCAAAATTGAGTATTTTGGTCTAATAACCCAAAATGTGGACACCAGGTCCTAGGAGGTTAAAACTGTGATACCTCAAAGAGCTCAATGTTCAGATGTAGTTGAGAGTATTTTATAAATCCAAGTACGGCTGCTGATAAATTCCCGACATGTGGCAGGTAGCTTTAGAGTTACAAATTGGTCCATGTGACGCAGGAACAGTGGGAATGATGTCATCAGTAAACAAATGCCTTCCAGTTCTGGGGCCCGTTCTTCGTACCTCGCTAAGTAGGTTAGCCGGATTAGATTGTTGACGATTTCGCGTGATCCTGGATCAGTCGGTTCCCCGAAGCTCATCCGGGACTTGCTGTCATAGCAACAGAGCCGTAAGCGTAAACCTGCTCGGGAGCAGGTTTACTTTATGTAAACAGGATTAGATCGCGGCCACGCAGGTATGTCCGCGTCATCATACGAAAGCAACAGCGATATTCCACCACTGTTTCACCATAAATAAATAACATCAATGTAACTAAAGACAATGCAGCACCTGATCCATTTATTGATTTCACACAGGTCATTTCCTAAAAAAGGGAAATGTACTATTAACATTCTATTACATGTATGTGATTATTACAGATTTAATTCATATTTCAGAGTAGCAATTGTAAATTACTTCGTGTAATCAAGATGAGAGACCACGGCTATAAAAGCGAAGGTGGATTTGGGAAGCCTGTCGCAGCCATGTCCTGTCCGTATACGCGAGCCACCCATTGCGGAAGGTGCAAGATTGATAAGGAGAGTCCTCAGAATTCAGCGTATATTGCGGGATAGACAGGATCCTTTAGCTCAGCGCGACAGTGTGCTCATAGAGAGATATCGATTTTCCCGTGAGGGTATTATTCACTTAACCAACTTGTTGACGAGGGGGTGCAGGACCACCACCTGTCTTTTTTTCCTCTGCCCTTTTCTTGGTTGCTGTTATAAACAAACAGATTATTCCAGGGTCTCTTTCCAAGAGACTAAAAGCAATATAAGTGATAAATATTACCATTCTGTAGGATATTCTTATATTTCACTTTTACCTGTTCCCATGTTCTAGTGGGTCCTGTCGTGGCTCTAATGTGAAAGAGGATAAAATATAACATATTATAATATAATGTAATATAATATTGGATAATATAGTGTAATATAATAAATCTACCCTACCGCCTACTGGTGTTGGCCAGAGGGGCCGATGGCGCGATATGGCAGCCTGGCTTCTGTCAGTCTGCCCCAGGGCAGCTGTGGCTACAACTGTAGCTGCCTCCACCAGTGTGTGAATGTGAGAGTGACTGAATAGTGGCATTGTAAAGCGCTTTGGGTGCCTTGAAAAGCGCTATATCAATCCACTCCATTATTATTGTTATTATTAAATTACTTACGAGTTTAATTTGTCAGCAACTTCCTGCCAGCCCTCGCTCCTTGCTTTTGCAGCCTTTGCAGTGTTCCCTTGCGTTCTGATTAAACTCTGAAACTCCTGAAATCCCTCACTCAAGAGTTCTTGCTCTGCTGCCGAAAAATACCGAGCCGAGCGCGCTCCGTCGACATTTTCGCCGACCAGAGGGTTGCCGATCAATGTTTCTACTATCGATGCGTGGCCCCTTTTACGACACCCAGTGATGTCACATTACTGCGTCCAGCTGTACTAATCGTCAACAGCAGGTGTGTTCGGGGAACCGGATTAGCGAGCTCACGGTTAGCGCGATGATTTGATCTTGGATGTGTCATTTGATCTTGGATGTAGTAAGCGACGTACGAAGAACGGGCCCCTGTACTTCAAGTTCTCGCATCATTCGTTGTCAAGTCCAACTTTGTGTATAGCTTCTTAGTGCTTCAGTGGAAGCAGGAGGTAAAACTGTCAGCTAATTGGCTTTACTCCAGCCTGTCTGTGTCATGAATCGCTGTGCGGCAGGCAGGAGTTGGACCCAAAATGCAGGACTCACAGACTCGGGGAGGTGAACTCAAAACACAGCTTTATTTGCTGGTAGAACAAACATACAAAACTAGACTAAACTGGGAAACCATAAACTAAGAACTCACAGGGAGACACAGGGAGATCCACACACAGCATGAGGGACGACGCGACACTGACTCAGAGAAACACAGGGTTTAAATACACTGGGAAGTAACGAGGGGAATGAGACACAGAAGGAGGGCACAGCTGGGAGAAATCAGGACTGACGAGACAAGCAAAGCAGGACGCATTCACATGAGACACGGACCATCAAAGTAAAACAGGAAGTATCACACAGAGACGCGAACTTGACACAGTGGAGACAGCAACTAAGAAATACAGAGACATAAACCATAAGGCAGCGGTCTAAGAACCAAAATACACAGGGAAATACTCAGCTGGGAACACAAGAGACTAGACTAGAGAGAGTAACAAAAAACCAACCATGAGAACATAATGCACAATGCAGAGTGACAGAAAACAAGAAACTCAAACATGCAAAGACACACAATTACACAGAACAGAGGGGACACAGAGAGACATGAAGAGCAAGGGATCAAAACTAGAAGCCATAGAATAAATCACACACAAGTACAATAATACAAAAATCACAAAGAACTAAAAACACTGGGTCAGGAGACCCAGGACCGTGACAGTACCCCCCCCCCCCCTCCCCTCAAGGGCTGGCTCCAGACAGCCCAAACACAGAAAAACAAAACCAAACAGAAAACAACCCAGGGCGGGCGGCGGGGGCCCAGGACGGAGGGCTCGGAACAGAAAACAAAAGAAGAGCACAGCAAACACCGGAGCCCAAGAAAACAACCCAAACACAGAGCAGTTCAGGGGGCCGGCCGTGCGCAAGGCAACGGCGGCGACGTGGAAACAGTTCAGGAGGCCGGCCGTGCGCAAGGCAACGGCGGCGACGTGGAAACAGTTCAGGAGGCCGGCCGTGCGCAAGGCAACGGCGGCTCTCCAGTGTTAGGCATGCTGGCCATGGCCCGGTGGGCACAGGACCAGTCGAGGCAGGACCAGGCGACGACGGGGCCGGTCCAGGCGACGACGGGGCTGCAGCAAGCGAAACAGAAGCCGAAGACTCTGAGGCCGGGCCAGACGAGGACGAAGACTCTGAGGCCGGGCCAGACGAGGACGAAGACTCTGAGGCCGGGCCAGACGAGGACGAAGACTCTGAGGCTGGACCAGGCGGAGCTGCAGAGGCTGAGGCTGGACCAGGCGGAGCAGAAGCAGAGGCTGAGACCGGACCAGGCGTAGCAGAAGCACAGGCAGATGCGGCTGGCCCAGGCGTAGCAGAAGCACAGGCAGATGCGGCCGGACCAGGCGACGACGAGACGGTCGCAGGTGGCGGCTGGACAGGCTCCTCGGGCCCTCCAGCTGATGCGGCGTGAGGCTGAACGGGCCCCTCGGACCCTCCAGCGGAGACAGGAGGCTGAACGGGCCCCTCGGACCCTCCAGCGGAGACAGGAGGCTGAACGGGCCCCTCGGACCCTCCAGCTGACGAAGCGTGAGGCTGGACGGGCCCCTCGGACCCTCCAGCGGAGGCGTGAGGCTGGACGGGCCCCTCGGACCCTCCAGCGGAGGCGTGAGGCTGGACGGGCCCCTCGGACCCTCCAGCGGAGGCTAAAACAAAGCCAACAGGCATGAAGTCCTCTGGCGGACATGAGGACAACTGGCGCTGCACTGAGCACTGACTCTGCCCAGGCAATGCGAACATGGTGCAGTTCTTAGGGGGCTGCTTAAACTTCAGGGGTCCAGAATCAGCTGGGGACTGAGACCTAGCCTCTGGGGAAGCCCTGGAGTGGCCAACTGTGCCAACGGCGGCTAAACCATGAAAAGTACCCTGAGTAGAAATCAAGTTACCTCTCTGCATGGAGTGAATGAGCAAAACTGGCGACACAGGAGACTGAGCAGAGAGAGGCTGCTGGGCAGCTAACTGAGCTACTGGAGACACGGGTGAGAGTGGGAGCTGAGCTACTGGAGACACGGGTGAGAGTGGGAGCTGAGCTACTGGAGACACGGGTGAGAGTGGGAGCTGAGCTACTGATGGTGGTGAAGTAGATAACTGCACGGGAGACTGAACTGAGGGCGTCTGCACTGGCACAGGGGACTGAACTGATGTCTGTTGTAACGGAGGTGGTGAGAGCGGAGTAGGCAGTGGAGTTGATGACTTCACAGGAGAATGAACCAGAGGTGAGTGCACAGGAGACTGAGCTAGAGGTGGTAGTGATAGTTGAGGGGAAAGTGGAGCTGGTGATTGAGTGGATGACTGTGCTAAGGGATGCTGCACTGGGGACACTGGAGACTGCACTGGGGACACTGGAGACTGCACTGGGGACACTGGAGACTGCACTGGGGACACTGGAGACTGCACTGGGGATTGCAGTGATGGTTGTAGTGGAGGTGTGACGGGTGGAGGAGTGGCTGAAGTGGCTGCGGGTCGGGCGGCTAGTGGCTCAGCTATAGAGCATATTAACGGCAGGGCTATGGGTTGAATGTCTGACTGAGTAGCAGCCTGAATGGCTGGGTGTAGTGGTGGTGGTGGAAGGGAAACAGGTGGTAGTGTGGATGACGGAACTAAGGGCGACTGAGTGGCAGACCGAACTGATGACTGAAGCGATGGTAGAGGTGAAAATGGAGCGTGTGGTGGAGTTAATGGCTGTGCTAGCGGGGACACAGGAGATGGAGCTAGCGCTTCTGGCTGGGCAGCTAAGTGAAAAAACACAGCCCCGGAATAAACAGTCCCAAAGTCAGGAAACTCTTGATTGTCCCTTCCACTCACCACAGCTGGCAACTCAGACGTCTCGGGGTCTGGCTGTGGCGGTGGGTGTCGGCGGCGTGAATGCCGTTTTCTTCGGAAAGCCGGAGGTGCGGTGATGGAGGAAACTGGCAACGACGGAGAGATCACGGCCGGCTCCTCATCCTCCGACCACATTGCTGCGAGAAAAGCAGCGGGTGAGTGACAGTCAGAGTGGAGGGTGGATGGAGAGGAGTCCAGTGGCAGCGGCGTGGAAACGTTTCCCGATTGTGGCGGTCGCTGTTGCGGTATGACGAGCTCGCGAGCTTGTACTGTCTCCTTGGCTTTCTGCAGATTGGACAGTAGGCCCGAAAATCCTGAGAGCTCGCGAAGATGGGGATTCCCCTTGAGAATTGCCTCGATGGCGTTTATCCCAATGGACATTGCTTTAATGTCCGAGGCATGGGAAACTCGCTCCCACAGGCTGAAGATGCGGGCCAAATCGCTTTCCCGGGAGGAGCCTGCTGGGTCCATGTCTGGTCGCGTCGTACTGTCATGAATCGCTGTGCGGCAGGCAGGAGTTGGACCCAAAATGCAGGACTCACAGACTCGGGGAGGTGAACTCAAAACACAGCTTTATTTGCTGGTAGAACAAACATACAAAACTAGACTAAACTGGGAAACCATAAACTAAGAACTCACAGGGAGATCCACACACAGCATGAGGGACGACGCGACACTGACTCAGAGAAACACAGGGTTTAAATACACTGGGAAGTAACGAGGGGAATGAGACACAGAAGGAGGGCACAGCTGGGAGAAATCAGGACTGACGAGACAAGCAAAGCAGGACGCATTCACATGAGACACGGACCATCAAAGTAAAACAGGAAGTATCACACAGAGACGCGAACTTGACACAGTGGAGACAGCAACTAAGAAATACAGAGACATAAACCATAAGGCAGAGGTCTAAGAACCAAAATACACAGGGAAATACTCAGCTGGGAACACAAGAGACTAGACTAGAGAGAGTAACAAAAAACCAACCATGAGAACATAATGCACAATGCAGAGTGACAGAAAACAAGAAACTCAAACATGCAAAGACACACAATTACACAGAACAGAGGGGACACAGAGAGACATGAAGGGCAAGGGATCAAAACTAGAAGCCATAGAATAAATCACACACAAGTACAATAATACAAAAATCACAAAGAACTAAAAACGCTGGGTCAGGAGACCCAGGACCGTGACGGTCTGACACCTTAAATAGGACGCCAACAAAGAGCACGGGGTGTATTTTGGTCATGCCCTTGCTCTTTCTCTACACCTCCTCTTGCTTTCCTCTCATTCATTTGCCTGCTTTTGTGTCACCTTCACGCTGTCCTCCTTCAGTCTTTACTTCACCCTTTTAAGTTTTAACTCTATTTTCTTTTTTCTTTGTGCATCTTATCTGCCCTTCTCTCCGCTCTGTCCTTTCTGTCATCCGGAAGGTCTGTTAGGTAACAGGCTGATGTAAATATCCTCTTCCACAATGACTGATTTCATGGAAAAGCTTGTATCTGTTACCAATCCAAAAGATTTAGAGCATAAGCCCATAAGAAGTATTTTAACAGACTCAATATTAATTTAATCCACAGAGGGTACCATTGTTTGAAAAATCTACAAAATTCAGGGAAATAAAGAACTAGAGGGTGGGCAAGGACGGTGTTTTGTTTTGGGGGGCTTTTACATGACACCATTGCACCATCTTTGTAAGGTCTTCAACATGAAGCATTTTAATTCAGTTCAGCTTTTGTTCATTAATCTCGTCTCTCCACAGACCATGCTGACAGCCATATCCATGAGCGCAATTGCTACTAATGGTGTTGTTCCAGGTAGGATCCTTTTTCTTGGGGTTATTTGAATAACAGTACACACTTGTCTTCTTCAGGCTTATGGGTTGTATAGCAGTATATAGCTGAAATGATGACCTAAAAGATATTAATATCCTCCTCCCTCATTCCCTTTTTTCCAGCTGGAGGCTCGTACTACATGATTTCCAGGTCTTTGGGTCCAGAGTTTGGTGGAGCTGTGGGTCTCTGTTTTTACCTGGGGACCACATTTGCTGGCTCCATGTACATCCTGGGTACCATTGAGATTCTACTGGTAAGTAGATTATTTTAGATTTGCAGCTGGTAGATCGAGTGATCCCAATATCCATCAGTTTATGGATTCTCTGATACCTTCTACAAATCCAGTTGGTCATCTCATATAGGGTGCACCTTTTAAGCTGCTTCAGCCAGCAGCACCACATTTGCTGCTCCGTCTCCAGGCCAGCTTCTGCTAGTGATGTGATTATTTATGCATACTCTGTTCTGCTGTCTTTTGTCTTGTCTTCCTTCTCTCACCCCAACCGGTCGCGGCAGATGGCCGCCCCTCCCTGAGCCTGGTTCTGTCGGAGGTTTCTTCCTGTTAAAAGGGAGTTTTTCCTTCCCACTGTCGCCAAAGTGCTTCCTCATAAGGGGTCATATGATTGTTGGGTTTTTCTCTCTACCTTACAATACAAAGTGCCTATAGGCGACTGTTGTTGTGATTTGGTGCTGTATAAATAAAACTGAATTGAATTGAATTGCTGTGGTCTTGCTGCTGCTTTCCCCATTTTATGACCTTGAAAGCAGAACGCAGTTGGGCCATAACCACAGTTTATTTAACACACAAACTGCCACAATATAAAAGTTTTCTTCACATCTTATTAGTACAATGAAACGAGAAGTCGTTTAATGTGACACTTTGTATTTCTTCCTGCATTGTCTTTGTCCATCCAGACCTACATGGTGCCTAAAGCAGCCATCTTTGTGGCAGATAAAAAGGAGGATGAATTGGATGCCCTGCTGAACAACATGCGTGTTTATGGCACTTGTTGCCTAGCAATAATGTCAGTAGTCGTGTTCGTTGGGGTCAAATATGTCAACAAGCTGGCACTGGTCTTCCTGGCTTGTGTTATTCTCTCCATCCTGGCCATCTATGCGGGAGTCATCAAGACCATCTTTGATCCGCCATACTTTCCGTGAGTCAGTGCTAACATTTATTAAGATTTATTTCAGTTTAATTAGTGCTTCATGTTAAAATTTCTCTCTTCCTTCACACAGTGTCTGCATGTTGGGGAATCGTACCCTAAAGAACCACCAGTTTGACAAGTGTAATAAGATTGAGGTTATAGACAACATAACGGTCACTACCCAGCTGTGGAACCTCTTCTGCGATGGATCTCAGCTCAATGCCACATGCAACGAGTATTTTGTCAACAACAATGTGACCGAGTTGCAGGGCATCCCTGGACTGATCAGCGGAGTCATTTCAGGTGGGAGCAGACCGTTTTTGTTTGTTTTTTTTCTCTGGAGCCGTGTGCACATGTGGAAGAATTTTTTAAAAAGTTACCAAGATATGTGTATACTTGTTTGAATCATACAGATTTTAATAGCTGTTCACCTATCCTCATCGATCAGGCAACAACAACCACAACAATCTTTATTTATAGAGCACATTTAAAAACCAGCGGTATACCAAAGTGCTTAACATAAGAGACAGAGAAGTAACACGAGTATTATAAGGCCTTAGCAAAGTGTCAAATATACTCACAGGTCAATGCCACTAATACACAGGGGGTAACATGAAATGCATATCAAATAAAAACATAATAAAAGCACAAGCCATAAAAAATATGTATAAGGAAAAATAGAGTAAGTCTAAGAGTCAGGTGCGAGCATTAACAAGCAGGAAAGGCGAGATTAAACAAATAGGTTTTTTCAGGCACACTGAATACTTCCTACAAACTATAAATGAAAATGATTGAAGAATGCTTAATCTCAGCAGGAATGTACACGGTCAGTAGTTTTTTGAATGCATTGCAAAATTTGAGCATACCTCATGTTATGTAACTGCTGGCAGGGACACACTGCTTTTCCTCCCAACATCCAGTGCAGATGCATTCTTGTCATATTTCTGCAACTGGGACAAGCCTGTGCAGGTGCTGAGTGATTCCATGCACAACTGTTTTACTGTCTCCTTAAAAACAGACAGTTATTTTACTGACCTCTCATCCTTTCATCATTTCTGTGAAATATATTTAATTTTCTCTTGATTAATGATTCATTTCTGCTTTGGTGCTGGTACTTATATAGCACTTTTCTACTCTAATTGAACATTCAAAGTGTTTTTAAATTAAGAATTTAACTTTGCCATCCTCACTATCTAACCGCACTAATAATATTATTTCATTAAATGATTTATCAGTTTCATCGGTGTACCAATGAAACCATTTTATTGTCTATTAATATTTAGATTCCCTTCACCCTGCACTAATGGATGTAACGGATGTTGTAAACAAGCTACGTGGAAAGTCAGAAATCTAAAAAGGTTCGCTTTGTCCAGTACTATTTTGAGCTAGAAAAGGAACAATTATATATTTGAGTAAAGTGACATATATGCACATTAGTATAGGCATGTAGACATGCTGAGGCTAGCACTGCTAACGTTAGCCACACTAACGTTAGCAGTGCTTTATTTAAATTAATTTAATTGCCTACCTAAATTGAAATTTTCATTTCATTCACACCTTGCCTTCTATCACAAACTTTTGCTGGAGGACTAACTGCTGATTAGTTGTTTGAATAGTGATCTAGTGCCAAGAATAGCCACACATTTCTACAAGCAGTCTGCACATCTTCACTCGTGCTGTCCCAATTTTATCAGCAACACTAAATAAATGCCACACAATTGACTCATTACCCTGTTTAGTACTTGCTGCAATATGTTGCACAGTTCACTGAGCTCAAACAAATGTTCCACCTGCAGAGACTGCCCTCTGGTTGCATTTGTGTGCAGTAAACTACAATCTAATTTTTTCCCAGCACTAATGTAATTTAAACAGATAAATAAAGTCATTTTATCTGCTTCGTGTTGGTGGATTTCTCAGGGTAGCAGGCAAAGGATTTTCCCACAACTTGAAAAGACATACTCCTCGCTCGCTGCTCATCATCTCTTCTCGATAACTTAAGATAAGATAAGATAACATAAGATAAAACTTTATTAATCCCTCGGGTGGGTTCCTCTGGGAAATTCGGTTTCCAAAAGCACAGCACCGACAGAAGTTACAGTTACAGAATATTATATATATATACACACACACACACACACACACACACACACACACACACACACACACACACACACACACACACACACACATATATAAATACAGAGACATATATAAATAAAATATACGAAGGGGATCAATAGAATAAATAGGAATACAAATAAAAATACAAGTGAATTGCACATTTCAAGTATGGAGTCTATTGCACTGTTGACTATTAACAAAAGTATTGCACGAAAGGTATTGCACAGTGAGGTGAAGAGGCACTACAGCTTAGTTGTTCCCCCCTCCTTTGTCCACCTGTTTCCCCTCCCCCCCCCCTCCAGAGAGGAGTTAAACAGTTAAACTTGTGTCCTGGGAGTACATGCGTTTCACAACACATTATGCTGTTTGCAGTATGAATTAGAATATTTCTGTCTCTCTTGTAGAAAATATGTGGTCGACATACGGCCCTCTGGGTATGTTGGTGGAAAAGAGCAACTTGCCATCGGTTGAGGGTGGCGACCCAACCCAGGACATCTACATGCCCTATGTAGTCAACGACATCACCACCTTCTTCACACTGCTGGTCGGCATCTACTTTCCCTCTGTCACCGGTAAGCTGGCGCCATAAGCAACAGACTCATTCTTTGTACACGTGCATGACAGTTTTTAACATCCGTTATGGCTGAGAGACAGCCATAGGAGTCTCTGAAGATGACCTGTTTGACTTTTGACTGTGACCCTGTCACCTCTCAGGTATCATGGCTGGTTCAAACCGCTCAGGTGACTTGAGAGATGCCCAGAAGTCCATTCCCATTGGGACCATCCTCGCTATCACTACCACTTCCATCATCTGTATCCTTCAACCTCGCACTGTTACCAGATATGATAACAAGTCACACAGAACACTGATAAATTAAAAAAAATCTTATTACACCTCTGATCCAGAAAAGTGAAAAACTGATTCGACCACAGTTTATTATTAAACTTGCCAGTGGAAGATTATCTAACAGTCACCAGATTTTTTCATCTTTGAGGAACTTAAAATCAAGAATTAAAGACTAATATTAACCACCAGCCAGGATGTGGTTGATTTCAGTGTGTACAGCTTTGCAGTTCGTTCTCCTTAGCTCTGCTTCCCAGATATCACCTCCGTGGTTCTGTTTGGCGCCTGTATTGATGGAGTTTTGCTTCGAGATAAGTAAGAGCTTAACATATTCAACGTTACTATGGACAGTGTGCTGAATGAATGTGTTTTAATAATGGAAATGGAGAGAAAATATGCCTCAAACATGCACGTCTACTTCATTTATAGCATCCAATGGTTTAAACAGGAATAAAAACATCACCACACTGTCCTGTCAGTTTTTGTTAAATCTTCCAATATTTGTGAATAACAGCGTTTGTCATTCACATAATTGTTTTTGCGTTGCAGATTTGGCGATTCTGTAAAGGGGAACCTTGTTATCGGCACCCTGTCATGGCCCTCTCCCTGGGTTATTGTGATTGGCTCGTTCTTCTCCTGCTGTGGGGCTGGTTTGCAGAGTTTGACCGGTGCCCCTCGCCTGCTGCAGGCTATTGCACGAGATGGCATTGTACCCTTTCTACAGGTTTGACGGTTTGACTCAAACAGCACTAACAGCAGACACTAATACTTTCAGTTTCTAGTCTTACGTGCCTCAACGTTCACACTTGGCTGCATCTGCTCGTAGGTGTTTGGTCACGGGAAAGCCAATGGGGAACCAACCTGGGCTCTCCTGCTGACTGCTGGGATCTGTGAGATCGGCATCCTCATCGCTTCCCTGGACGCTGTGGCGCCCATCCTGTCAATGTCAGTATCTGAAAGAAATATTATGCAATCTCATTCCATAAAAGTAGCTCAGCAGATCAAGTCTGTGATCCCCCAAGTATACAGCTGCTTACAGTAGATCATAAAGTGGAGATTTATTATTTGAAAAGTGACCAGAACTTTTGGATTGCTGTTTTCCCTCCTCAACAGGTTTTTCCTCATGTGCTACCTTTTTGTGAATCTTGCCTGTGCTGTTCAGACCCTGCTGCGAACGCCTAACTGGAGACCACGCTTTAAGTACTACCACTGGTGGGTGATGTGGTAAACATCCTTGCATGTTTACATCATATATCTTGTATTATATGTCGAACTGGTGTCCACAGACTGTTAAAGGTCCTCGTTAATTTGAAGCCATCAAATTAGATTTTTGATTTTTGGACGTGTGGCAGGAATCCCTCATACACAGACACCTTCACAGCCACAGGCACATCCATTTAGCCTTTACTGAAGATTAATTCCACAACACAGGTTAAGGACAATGGCAAACGGCACTATTGTTAGCTGTGGATTTTGATTACTCTATTGAATCCTAAGCCTCTCATCTCTCTAGCTTGAGCTGTTTTCACTTTATAAAGACATTTCCATGAATGCACAGAAAACTAAATGAGCATGTAAATTGTTTTTTAATCTTTTCTTTTCTTGTTTTCAGGGCTTTGTCCTTCCTTGGAATGAGCTTATGTCTTGCTATTATGTTCATCTCCTCCTGGTATTACGCTATTGTTGCTATGGTCATCGCTGGCTGCATCTACAAATACATTGAATACCGAGGGTAAGATTGCGAGATAATGGATGTGACCGAGAAACTCAGTACACTGTAAAGAGAGGAAATAATTTATCTGGAGAGAAGCTCTTGAGGTTCTTGTTTTATTTTTGCTTGCACCGTGTTAAAAGTAGATCATGTTGCCGCAATAAACTGCATATGATCCCTAAAGGAGTTCTTACTGCCCTAAATGGATTGCTACTTTTCTCTTATCACTGAGTGCTTTTCATTCATTTGTTTGCTTTAACAGGGCAGAGAAGGAATGGGGTGACGGTATCAGAGGCCTCTCTCTTAATGCTGCCCGCTATGCCCTCAATCGACTTGAGGATGCTCCACCTCACACCAAGAACTGGAGGTATGGGTGTTTGAGGGTGTGTGTGTTTACAGTTGATATTGTGTTGGGATGGACAATAACAAGACAAGAATAGACACAGAGGATGAATTTCATTAATCTTTTGGTTCCCTTCCTAATCTGTCATGAGCAGCTGATAAGCCTTCATACTGTGAGGCTCACACTGACCTTGAAGTCCTTCTTTCCAAACCAGTGGGTACTCTTCTTAAGGGTCTGCTGTTTCCAGTTACCAGCTGTTCTTTTTCACTGTCTACCTTCAACATATGTCCCTGCAAAGCTGAGTGAGAACCAATAGTGCGACAATAATACTGCCGCACCAACATTTCAACAGTATTTTCTTTACAAACAGCTGTTATGTCACATGATTACAGGCCTTGCACTGTAATTTGAATTTGTGCACCTGATAATTGTGCAAAAAATTTAAATCCAAAATATTTGTTGGTGTTGTTTTTATTCCTGAAGTTTAAAAGAATGAAGTAAAATTAAGCCAGACTGTTTTCCCCTCTCGATCTGCATAGGCCTCAGCTTTTGGTGCTTCTGAACGTGGACTCAGATCAAGCAGTCAAACACCCTCGCCTGGTCTCCTTCACCACCCAGCTGAAGGCAGGGAAAGGCCTGACAATAGTGGGGAATGTTTTGCAGGGAACCTACCTCACTAAGGAGTCGGAGTCTAAGAAGGCTGAGCAGGTATGGTGGGGAAGCACGCGCACAAGTGTGCAAATAAAAGGCAGGTGGCGATACTGTCATTAATATTGATCTGCAGTTGCTAATAATTTAATATCAGTTGTAATGCTTGCTATCTTATCTGTGCTTCAAGGGCTTCAGATTCATCACTGGACCCAAAGGCAAATCTGTACTATCAAGCTGCATTTAGAGCATTTTATAGACTCTAACTGCAGATAAACTCTGCCACCTACTGGCCATAATAAGCAATTCATGTGTTTCTTTCAGGCTGGTTTTAACTTTTATCCTCCTTAAAAACAGTTTCTGTTGAAGCAGTCATGCCCAGAAGCAACTTTACAGATGTACAAAATTATTTATTGTTCAGATCCATCAGTACAAGTTATCCTGAATGGATGTGAGTAACTAACAAATAGGTTATTTGAAGTGTTAGCTTAGCTAAGCAGGGAAACTTTGCTGTAGTGTAGCCATATCTTCTCTGGAAAAAACACATTTTGTTTTGTCAGTTGGTGCAACTTTAATAGTGAATCAGTTTTAGTCTCTTTCATGATTAACGATGAAATCCCTGTCCTCTTTTTCTCTCTCTCTCTCTCTACAGAACATTAAGGCTGCAATGTCTGCAGAGCGTACCAAAGGATTCTGTCATGTTGTAGTGTCTTCCAACCTTAGAGATGGTGTCTCACACCTCATCCAGTCTGCAGGCTTGGGAGGCATGAAGCACAACACAGTCCTGATGGCCTGGCCTGGAGCCTGGAAACAGTCCAATGACCCACAGTCATGGAGGAATTTCATAGGTACCGTGCAGTAGAATTGCAAAAATAGGGACACAATAACAGAATATATGTCGTAATTTATTTTAAAATACAGTGTAGATAAAGAGAAGACATCGTATGTGACATTTGCTGTCTGTCATTACTCTGTCAAGATGGCAGTGACTTAATGCAGCACAGTGATTTATCTCTCATAGACCCTCTGTCTGTCCTTCTGTTCATCCAGAGACAATCCGGGAAACCACAGCAGCCCATCAGGCCTTACTTGTGGCTAAGAATGTGGACAGTTTCCCCACCAACCAGGACCGCCTAGGAGAGGGCACTATTGATGTGTGGTGGGTGGTTCACGATGGGGGCTTGCTGATGCTGCTGCCCTTCCTGCTTCGACAGCACAAGGTTGGTTGGACTAGTTTGGATTGTGTTTATTCCTGAAACCATCTTAAGCTCAGCAGCATTTTCTTCTATTTCTTATTCCACCCAGAGCCTTTCTTTCACACCCATCTGTCCCGCCTGACATTCTTCTGTCCCTTATCCATCCTGTTTACCGTGCTGTTACTCCATATCTTCCATAATAATGGTGCCTTTCTCCCCTCCAGGTGTGGAGGAAGTGTAAGATGCGCATCTTTACTGTAGCTCAGATGGACGACAACAGCATCCAAATGAAGAAAGATCTCCAGATGTTCCTTTATCACCTGCGACTGGATGCAGAGGTGGAAGTTGTAGAGATGGTGAGCATCAGCCAAGGATAGCCCTGAATGGTATTCATGTCTAAGTGCAATGGGAAGCAGGATGGTTATTGAAGTTTTTCAACAATTCAGTGCCTACTTTTGTCTTAATATGATGAATGTTGTGAGGAGTTTGTCAGAGGACCCACATTGGCATCGTCCCTGAAAAATAATGTGGCTGCTGTAACGCCCGTGTTTATCCCCTTTGCAGCATGACAATGACATCTCAGCCTTCACCTATGAAAAGACTCTTGTGATGGAGCAGAGGTCGCAGATGCTGAAACAGATGCACCTTTCCAGGACTGAGAGGGAGAGAGAGGTAAAGAAGCGCTAAAAACAAACCTTCACTTGGTCTGTTTGCTGCTGTTCAACAAATGTGGATGCATTTTTTTATACTCAGTTAAATGCATTTATTCCTACTGTATGCATTTTTAATACATTGCATGTATATGTGTACATGCAAAATGATTAATAGCACACACAGCACAGCAATCAATTTACTCACTCATCCAGATAGTATTTAAAAAACAACTAAGAGGTCATTCACATGAATAACAGTCTATGACACTGAAGTCACTCATGGCCCAACATCAAGCTAAATGCCTGCTGGCCCCTTTTCCTGTTCATCTGCCACTGCCTTTCTGGGCCTCGCCGCACCATTCAGATTCAGAGTATCACTGACGAATCGCGTAGCTCAATCCGGAGGAAGAACCAGGGCCCTGCCGAGAACGCGAGCCTCAGCCGGCAGTCCTCAACGACGGAGGATGCTCAGGAGGATGAGGTAGCTGATCTTGTCAACCCATTGTTCCCTTACTGGTAACGACACAGGCCCGTCTTCACAAAGCTCCATCTTTGGCTACAGGTGTTGCTCATCATTTGGCTGCATTATCATCATCACGTTTTAAAATCACATTTTCTGTTTCACATTTGCCAGAAAAATATGCGCAAGTGATCAGCGTTGCATTATTACTGAGTTACTGGAATAGTGTGGACAATGGACGTAATGCATACTGTAATAAATAAAGATAGAAAGAGGGAAGTTTGGAGAAAATGTAGTAAGGAAGGAAATCAGATCCCACAATTTCCATCTTTATGATGAAGACATAGTTCCAAGTTGAGCATTTAACACTCTAATGTTGACTTCTTGTTGGAAATGCAGTTTTGTTCTACTTAACAAGCTTGCCTTAACGCAGATGTCTAATACACATCTTTAGTGTCATGATCAAAGCTCTACACAAAATTGGTGAGCAGGGTTCTCTGGGTAACCCTTTGTTATTTTAACCTTCTAGTTTATCCTTAGTATCACCACATGGCTGGTGTACTGGTCTTATTCTAGGGTAGTAGAGTGATAAATAACCATGATATATCATGTCTTTGCTGCCAGTTCACCAGTTCTGTCTGGCCAAAGCCAGCAGTAAGACGCACAAATGCAATCTTCTGCTTTGCCCACAACTACAAACTTACTGTTACTGGTAATAAGCCAATTAATGTTTGAGTGGCTTCTTTCAGTGCCCCCCCTCTTTTATCCACAAGGGGTAACCATGGCAACACCGTATACTTAACCTGGCAGATTTTTATTTATCATTTTCTTTTTTCCTTTAAATGCCGGATAACCTCTGTGATGCAACCCCCATGGGATTTGTGTCTCCTCCCAATTGGATCTTTTGTGTGTTTGATGTTGTTCAGGCTAAAAATTGCTTATAACCTTTGTTTAAATTTACGACTGTCCAGCAAAAGTAGATGCTTTATTATACCAGAACATCTGATCATTAAAGCCACCGGTCCAGATTAGCCCAACAGTAGTGCTACCTGCTACTGTGTAGTCAGCAAGAGCTGCTTTGTGAATACCAGCCCATTGCATCCTGAAACTGCTGCCTGGCCCATTACCTCCATCACCCCACCTATTCCTCACCCCCTGGCAAGAGTGGGCAGTATTGTCTAAGAAAACTGAAGAGTGTAAATAACATTTCACGTTACTAATACCATCAGACTCATGTGTTTACAGCTGAACAGTTTGATTCTCACATTTAGGGGAGGGAGGGGAGGGTGCTGTTTATCTACTATCTTTGAAAATGACAATACTGTCCTCTTTCTGCTCCATTCTAACCATAGTCAGAACCTACACATCATCCCTCCCTCCACCCTCCTACCATTCATTCTTCCCACTGTATCTGTCTGGTTTTACCACAGTGGGTAGTTAAGGTTAAAAATACTATACTACAGAAAACAAAAATATTTGTATTACACTGATTTATTTGCAGCACCTTCAGTGAATAAAACAAATCTACCTTTAATAAATCTTCTGTGTTATTAGCCTGCTGGAGTATCAGAGAACACTGTTTTGTTTTTGTTTTTTAAGATAAACTAAGCGTCAGTCAAATGTAAACACGGTACTAGTGAAGAAAGACAGCTCTGTTCACAGCTTTACAGCAGATAATGTATTCTTCTTCTCTGTCAGTGGCATTAGTTCAGATGTAACTGCTGATATTGAACAGTAGTGACCACTATTGTTGTCAAATCCAACAAAACTCAATGGTATTTAATGTATTAATCACATATGATGTGCTCCACTCCGTGGGACATATCGTGCTGTGCACTATTTCTGTGCTATCCACACACCAAAAGTTTACAAAGCATGTGTTAACATTTAAACACCTTTTATCACCTTTGAGTTTGCACAATACTTTACTATAACCGCTACCTGCACACATAAATGTTTCAGTTGTTGGGACCATCACATCCACCACGTGTGGTGTTGTAAAGGTTTGTATTTCTGTCGCTATTCACTCTTCTTTCTTAAATGTCATCATTCCCTTCAGTCCTGTCATACCATTGATATTATATCAGCAATTCCCAAGTTCCAAAAGGGATACTTGTGCACAAGCAGAAGGTTCAGCATCCTGAAAGATTAGTCCAACTCGTATGAAAAAAACTGAAATTGCAAATTACTGTATTTGAAAACTTAAGCACACCTGAACAACAGGGAAAATTAACAGTAAAAGAAATGTACAGTGGGGCAAAAAAGTATTTAGTCAGCCACCGATTGTGCAAGTTCCCCCACTTAAAATGATGACAGAGGTCAGTAATTTGCACCAGAGGTACACTTCAACTGTGAGAGACAGAATGTGAAAAAAAAATCCATGAATTCACATGGTAGGATTTGTAAAGAATTTATTGGTAAATCAGGGTGGAAAATAAGTATTTGGTCACCTCAAACAAGGAAAATCTCTGGCTCTCACAGACCTGTAACGTCTTCTGTAAGAAGCTTTTCTGTCCCCCACTCGTTACCTGTATGAATGGCACCTGTTTGAACTCATCATCTGTATAAAAGACACCTGTCCACAGCCTCAAACAGTCAGACTCCAAACTCCGCCATGGCCAAGACCAAAGAGCTTTTGAAGGACACCAGGAAAAGTATGGTAGACCTGCACCAGACTGGGAAGAGTGAATCTACAATAGGCAAGCAGCTTGGTGTGAAAAAATCAACTGTGGGAGCAATCATCAGAAAATGGAAGACATACAAGACCACTGATAATCTCCCTCGATCTGGGGCTCCACGCAAGATCTCATCCCGTGGGGTCAAAATGATCATGAGAACGGTGAGCAAAGATCCCAGAACCACACGGGGGGACCTGGTGAATGACCTGCAGAGAGCTGGGACCAAAGTAACAAAGGTCACCATCAGTAACACACTACAACGGCAGGGAATCAAATCCCGCACTGCCAGACGTGTTCCGCTGCTGAAGCCAGTGCATGTCCAGGCCCGTCTGAAGTTTGCCAGAGAGCACATGGATGATACAGCAGAGGATTGGGAGAATGTCATGTGGTCAGATGAAACCAAAGTAGAACTTTTTGGTATAAACTCAACTCGTCGTGTTTGGAGGAAGAAGAATACTGAGTTGCATCCCAAGAACACCATACCTACTGTGAAGCATGGGGGTGGAAACATCATGCTATGGGGCTGTTTTTCTGCCAAGGGGACAGGACGACTGATCCGTGTTAAGGACAGAATGAATGGGGCCATGTATCGTGAGATTTTGAGCCAAAACCTCCTTCCATCAGTGAGAACTTTGAAGATGAAACGAGGCTGGGTCTTCCAACATGACAATGATCCAAAACACACCGCCCGGGCAACAAAGGAGTGGCTCCGTAAGAAGCATTTGAAAGTCCTGGAGTGGCCTAGCCAGTCTCCAGACCTCAACCCCATAGAAAATCTGTGGCGGGAGTTGAAAGTCCGTGTTGCTCGGCGACAGCCCCAAAACATCACTGCTCTCGAGAAGATCTGCATGGAGGAATGGGCCAAAATACCAGCTACTGTGTGTGCAAACCTGGTAAAGACCTATAGTAAACGTTTGACCTCTGTTATTGCCAACAAAGGTTATGTTACAAAGTATTGAGTTGTATTTTTGTTATTGACCAAATACTTATTTTCCACCCTGATTTACCAATAAATTCTTTACAAATCCTACCATGTGGATTCATGGATTTTTTTTTTCACATTCTGTCTCTCACAGTTGAAGTGTACCTCTGGTGCAAATTACTGACCTCTGTCATCATTTTAGGTGGGGGAACTTGCACAATCGGTGGCTGACTAAATACTTTTTTGCCCCACTGTATCATTGATTGAACTAAATGGCAAAAGAAAACTGTTGAAATAGCTAGGTGTAAAATGATTGCTAAGAGTATAAAATCTTAGGTTAATTGTTAAATTGTTAGGCGTGTGGAAAAAGTAATAAACTGTTAGCTTAATATTTTTGGATAAATGGCTAGCCAGCTACAAAAAAAAACATTTTTCCTCTTTATTTAAAGAATTTTTACATGTAGTATCAAGCCCAGTAAAACAAGTGATTAGATGTTTTATCAACTGATTAGTTCATTAGCACCCCTGTGGAGGACTCCAATACATGTTGGGGAAGTAATTTAGCCATTTAAATCAGCTGTGTTGACACAGGATGATATCTAAAACTTGCATTGTGGCCTGGAGTTCCCCCACACCGTCGTATGGTTACACCACAACTGTTTGCTAAGTACAATTATCTAAAACTGGTCACTGAATATATAATGGAAAAAGTAGCTGTGACTGTAAGCGCTGAAAGTAGTTCAGATCTATTATAAAGTGAGTTCACATGAGAGGTGTTGTTGATGAGAAAAGTCTATCTGACAGGCCTTAGGGGGTATGTTGGATGAGTTCCCATTTCCTTTTCTCTTTTGTTTTCTTTCTCCTGTGCCCTGAAACTTCTCTTGGTAATAATCATATCCACTAATCTTCTGCTCTTGTCCTCATCCTACTCTCTGCATCGCCTCCAGGCCCAGCTCATCCACGACAGAAACACGGCATCTCACGCCACAATAAACGATAAGGTTGATGCTGAACCCGAGCAGGTTCACATGACCTGGACCAAGGACAAGCTCCTCACAGAGCGTAACCGTAACCGCGAGTGCAATGCCAACGTTGCTGTACGTGACCTGTTTAACATGAAGCCGTAAGTACTCGCTTGCCTGAACAATATTTAATTGAGAAATAACAAAACTTTTGTGTATTTGTTGCTAGATTTAAAAAAAAAACGTGTTGATCTGTAGGTTTGAAATTTTAAGATAAAAAGAGTTTATATTAGTAAAATACACTAAAGTGACATGGTGTTACTGCATGTGCCTTGTGAGGGACGTTTGCACCATTTTGAATCATTTTTCTCAAACGTAATATCTCATAAAAGTTCATTTCAGAGGGACCGGAAGCTCACCCAGTACTGATATTAGTTCAGGATGGTGCCAAACCTCAGAGAAGGAGCATGAGTAGGAGTAGTGTTAGTACTGACCCCAAGAGGGTGAAATGGGACAACTGTGCATGGTGTGTGCATTCAGGCTGCATTTGGTGTGCGTGCGCGTGTGTGCACTTTCAGCCATTTCAGCTTTAATGTATGGCCAATCTGTGTGCACACTTAATAGACTAACACCTTCTCTTCCCATACTTTCCACACTGTCAGTGGACTCCATCAGAAATGCCCCAGTTCACTTCCATTGGCTCATTAAGTTAAAACCCCAAAATCCCAAGTCTTGCCGGACCGGAAGAACTTTTCAGATTCCCTCACCCTACACATCAGAGAGCTCCATGTCACTTTCTGGGGTTTACTCGAGTCACCTTCGGGTGTCACTGCGAGTCATTTGGGACATTTGGAAGCATGCAGTGTGGTGGGGAGAGCTGCCGAGCAGATGTAGAAGCATCTAAGCTGGTTTCTGTTGTTTTGTCCCATTTTTCCTCCTTCTAGAGAGTGGGAGAGTCTGTAAGTCGCATTCTCTTTGCCCTAGGCCCTGTGTGTTCTGCTACTGTGGTGACTATGTGCTCCAGCTCGTGTGCTCGTACCTCCATGTATCTGTGTTGTCCTTGTTTGCATGCCCTAATGTGCACCGACTTCATCTTCCTGCTTCAAACAGCATGTTGGTGGCTAAAGCCTCTGCTGGGTTATGTTGCATTTACAGCTTATAACATGAGAATTTGTGCTTTCCATTGACTGTTTTCAAAAAATAGTCAAACAGAAAAAACATTCATTCAGAACGGCATTAAACTAAAAGTGTGTATTTATAGGTTGATCTGATATCCTCGTGTTGGTGTTGTTCCCAGATCATCATACTAAATGTTGTTCCAGGATCAACATTGCAAGTGACCAATCAGAATGTTGTGACGTCCCTGACCCTAACCCTAACCGTAACCCTTTAATAAACAGTAAGCAGAATTGATATTGTCCTTGCAACATTGGAATTTCATAAATGCACGAATGGCTTGGCGCGCAAAGGAATAACATCACAACAATGTGATTGGTCACTTGCAATGTTGAACCTGGAACAACATTTTCATGATGGTCTGGGAACAACACCAACACGAGGATATCAGATCATCCGTATTTATAGTTGAATGGAAAGCATGGATTGGAAATCCTGTGACATCGCCTTGTAATTTGGCTTTTGGCAGTTGACATTGCGTGCTGTATATCATCTCACAAAGGTGAAGATGAAGAGGCAGCATTTAAGGAGACAGCTGATTCTTTACACAATAAAGACGTTATATTTCGGCCTAATCTTAAATAAAGTGTTGACATGATTCAGATTCATCTGTCTTTCTCAAAATGCTGCCTCTACACGTTATGTGAAATTCTTAATGCTTGTGCCGAGCATCATTTCTCATGTGTGTTTGAAGCTGATGTCAAATGTGCATGAGTTACTACGTAAAACGTTGCTGACGTGACATCGTGGTCATTAATGTTTTCTTCATTGTGGCTTCTCTCACTGTGGATGCTCTTGTCAAACTAGGAACCAGACGAATGTCCGTCGCATGCACACTGCTGTCAAGCTGAATGAGGTGGTGGTCAACAAGTCACAGGGAGCTCATCTGGTTCTGCTTAACATGCCTGGACCACCGAGAAACAGAGGCGGAGATGAAAACTGTATCCTTCAAATGGTTGTTTTTATGTTACAACTGTATTAGGAAAAGGTTGTGATCGCAAGGAAGTGTTTCTGTTATTTAATCCATCTGCTGATTGTACTTTAGAAAGAAGTGGTTCTCTCTTTTTTAAATTACTGCAGAGTATTTGTACGTTGCAGAATAGTTTGGTCTAAACACAACAGTAGCATGTTTGTAGCCACAATGTTGGGTTTTTTGAACCAGAAATGGCTATATATGGACCCACGTAAGTGCTAATTAGTGTTATGTGATATACGGAGTTGCCGCCTGCCACACACCCTGCTGTGGAGCGAACAGCTGACAGACACAGGCAGAGAACACAAACTGCTGAGGAGGTGGATATTTAAGCTAACATATATTTTATTTATGCCAAAGCAGGGCAATTCATTTGTTATAACAGTTAAAAATTAAATTAAACACAACACACATGCAAATAGCTCAAAACAGTTGAATCGTATGCAACTCAATATCCTAATAGAGTCAAAGTAGAATAACGTAAATATACATTAGTCACTGCAGAGCAATAAAGTGGCTTAGTGTGTGCCAAGGTTTGTGTCAGTGCAGGGTCCAAACAGCTGGGCATAAAACGTGCCATGTCTATGCTAATAATCCCGACCCACCCTCCTCTCACGTGGCTAAAAGCATCACACTGGCCAATGATCACGCATTCATTGCACATTCATTGGGAGGTGGGGTGTGACACCTGGTGTGCCTGTGTGTGTGCTTTACCTTGACTGCTGTTTTCTCAGACATGGAGTTCCTGGAGGTTCTCCTCGAGGGTCTGAATCGGGTCCTCCTGGTTCGAGGTGGTGGCCGTGAAGTCATCACCATCTACTCCTAAAAATCCCCCCAAAACTTTCATGGCCTACCCTGCACCCAACACTGGCACATCGCCATGGAAACCGCGCAGTGAGGAAGAAGCCTAATTTTGGTTTTTAATGAAGGGCAGGGGTTGTTGGCAGGCGGGACCACCTTATGACTGACAGTTGACCTAAAATACGTCAGGATGAAGGAAATCGTTGGCGCCGAATAAGCCGAGCACAGCGTGCGTCCAGCTGGACCAGAGAACCCTTGCGCACAGAAGATAGAGCATAGAGACACTTTATATCTTTCATTTACATCTGACAACCTTGTTGTGTTCTGTTACATTTTCACACTCTGTCCTCTTTGTGTCGATGTTGGTAAATGGTAAATGGCCTGTATTTATATAGCGCTTTACTAGTCCCTAAGGACCCCAAAGCGCTTTACATATCCAGTCATCCACC
Source organism: Rhamphochromis sp. 'chilingali' (assembly GCF_963969265.1). Classification (NCBI taxonomy): domain Eukaryota; kingdom Metazoa; phylum Chordata; class Actinopteri; order Cichliformes; family Cichlidae; genus Rhamphochromis; species Rhamphochromis sp. 'chilingali'. The sequence goes on along the minus strand of NC_137945.1, from coordinate 29,288,616 downwards.
CATTCAAGCACACATTCACACACTGTGACAAGTTTATGGCACTCACTGTGTAAAGACGAGCGGAGAAGAAGTGAATGTGTTGATATGAGCTTTATAGTCTTTGTTTTGTTTTGCTGGACCTGAGAAAAACATGCACTTAATGGATTTAAGTTAAGATGCACAAAGTGCAAAAATGACCCTTTTGCTGTTTTCAAAGCTCCATGTGGGGTGATGTTTTCATTGAAATGTTGTCAGTCTGTTGAGAAGCTGCTGAAATGTTCTGTTTTAGACTGGAGAGCTTTGATGTTGTTGAAGGGTGGAGTCATGTCTGCAGCTGAATGAGTTGATGGAAGGACCAGTTGGGAGGATGCTGAACAAGCATCTTATCCCAGTTTAGTGAGTGGAAGCCTTTCAGATCTCGGGTTCCGCATTTTTGATTTCCCACCCTCAAACTGTAGCTTTTATCTTAATAGGGAAAAAGCCATAGCTAGAAGCATGAATGGTGTCTAGAGAAACAACTGGTTGGGAACAAGAAATATATTCTTTTTTTAAGAGCTGTATGACGATAGCTTAGTAAATAATTCGATTGGTTTGTAGGTTTTTGCACAGTTAATCTATATTTTAGCCTCTCAATTGTTTGATTTTAGCAATGTATACATTTAAGATGTAAAAGCACAAATTGACACATTTAAATTAGTGTAATTGTACCCCCGTACTGACAGTTCCAGCACTGCTGACTTTGCACTACCAGTTTTCAGTCTTCATTCATTGTGTACTTTCCATTTGGTAGCTCTAATATGTTCCTAACAGGAGATACAAGGATGCAGACTGCTTCATACTGTTTAATACCCATGTTTCAATGTTGGTCGTAGAACATTTTACCGATTTAAAATTTTAACGGCTTTGAGTTTCAGATTGAGTAGATTTGGGGGGGGGGCCTGTAAAAAGTGCCAAAATGACTTTAAAAGAAACTGTGGAAGTATTTTGACTGCAGCTGACACATGGCCTACTGTAGCTGATGTTTCTGGCCATCTTTAATCTTTAGAAACAAGCATGAAGGTTTGTTTTTTTTATAATGCAGGTCCCTCATTTCTGCCAGGAATAAAGAAATTAATATGATGAAACTAATGGTGCGCTATCAAGGGCATTTCAAGAGGAAGAAGGAAAAAAGGATCCCGCTCCTTCCTCATGTGTACCTCCACAGTTTCTTTTCAAAATTAGCCGCCGCAGTATTCTGTAAAGCAGAAAGTTCCCTTTTCCTCACACTGCCCTGCAGAGAAAAACTGGAACTTTTGATTGTTGCTTATGCTACCTGTGTGTTTTTGTTGTGTTCTGTTCAGTTGTTAATGCCTGTGTTACTCTATAAATACAGTCAAATATGGTCTTTGTGGTGTTTGTTACATTATCGCTGATCTTCTGTTGCTTTTAACTGTTAATTCGAGACGAGTTTTATGACACGAGGCAGAGGGGAGGAAGTTATTTGTTTTAGTTTTTTTTTTCTTATTGTTTGCATTTTGTTTTAACCCACCAGAAACACTTTATGCTCATCACACAGGGCAGTGTGTGTGGTGGCACCCTGGACGGAAAGCGTTAAGAAGAAGGGGTGAAGCCACGGGGGTGACAGGAGCAAATGACTTCTGCTGCATGCTACATGAAGTAATGTCACTGTTTCACTTTAGTTTTCAGTTTTAGGAACCAAGGATGAATGACAAGACGAGTGAGCGCCAACTGTAAAGTTTTAGGAAGTCTGACTGGCTGAAAATTGTAAAAATAAATTATTGAAGACATTCTTTTTTTTTTGTTCTTGTTTAATCTGGTTACTGAGCTGAGTAGCAGTAACTTAGCATAAAGAAAACAGTCAACCCTTAAACAAAAGATGCTATATAATACAAAGAAAGTTTCCATCAGCGGTGTGTGTGTGTGTGTGTGTGTGTGTGTGTGTGTGTGTGTGTGTGTGTGTGTGTGTGTGTGTGTGTGTGTGTGTGTGTGTGTGTGTGTGTGTGTGTGCGTGTTACACAGCTCTGTTTTGAGGTGACTGCAGAATGTTATCTACCTCAAGCTGTCGCTGAGGCTCGGCTGACTAAAGGAAGTCCAGTCCAAACGAAACTGTTTGAGAAATATTAGGCGAAAATTTGAGAAAGAGTAAAAGACCTCTGGCTGTGTGAGAGGATGAGCAGAATAGGCACGTGTGAGCGTGTTTGTACTGTACAGCTGTGTTTCTGTGAACCGGTCATTAGACTTACCAGAGTGAGAACAAATGTTTAACCCCTCTTTAAAGGGCTGTTTGAAGGTTAAGACTTGGGATTAGGCACAGAGCAGTGATATTTATTATGTAGGACCAGGGAGTGACACATTTAACTTATTGTCCTCGCAAAACTAGTAATGTGTGTATTTTCCTGTGTGTGTTTCTGCTGTTTTCCGGCTCCGCTGGCAGGCCTCACAGACTGGAACAGGAAGTTGCATGTGGGTGCACGTATAGAGGAAGGTAGCCCTATAAATTGTATTTGTGCCTCTCTAAATAATAATTAAAAGTGCTGAAACAAACCAGAACTAAAGTTGCCTGGTTATTTATTCTGATCCTCTTATTCAACAAGCATGTTCATTTTCCCTACAATTAAAGGTGTAGGAGGTATAAATTGTGTTCCAACCTTTGCTTTTTTCCTTTTCACCAGATGAAAATTAGAAAATACACTAAAAATGTTGAAATCACAGCCTCTGGTTTCACACAGGATTCAAACCCCACACTCATCTGAAAGTGTTCTGCTTATGCTATCACACTGCTGTGGTGTGTACTGCCCATTTTCAGGGGTTGAAGTGGGAGCTGGCAGATCAGGGAACCCTAAACAGTAAAAATAAGTAACCTCCCACATCGATCTGACATTGAGCTCCAGTCGAGTTTCTGTGTGGACAGGCTGTGATCCAGCCTTCTCAAGCATATGAGCAAAATGCATACTGCATGAGATACCTTTCCACCCCCCACCTAGTATAAAAGTTCGATTTGGTGCATGGAGTAAGTTATCATAAATGAACCTTTTACTTGCAGGCACTAGTAAGGAATAGCTGTTGAGCTGTTTTAACAACTCTGAATTTACCTGACATTAAGGTCTCAGTAGCAGTGAACTCACTTGTGGTGGATGGTAAACTTATTGTTTGACTCAGAAATGTTGACACTGTGTGCAGCTTGTTAGGAGCAGTAAGCAAGAGTTGGTTGATTTGCAAACCTAAACATGGTTCAGCAAACTGTGCAGTTAATGTGCAGGACAGTGGTCGCATTGATGTGCTCACAATCCTCCACAAGAGTGCAGCCTTGCCTTCTCTTCAAACTGGCTCCATGCGACAGATGCTGTGTATGAGTGATATCAGAACCAAATTCAAAACCCCAGAGAGTGGGAGCATCTTTACACGATGCCAACAGCCAGAGCTCTAAACACAAGTCAACATTGTGATTTGTTTTTACTAGCCTGTTCCTGTCCATCCACACCATCTCCAGCAGCAGCAGGCGCGACTGTGATGTTTGCAACATTTACATTTTTCCCTAAGTCAGAACAGTTACTACCATGTTTTCAATAAAGGCACATGGATGACAGGTTTCTGATGTTATAACTTCAGGAGGAAGTTTCTGTGTGTGCTACAAAAACCTTAAACCTTTTTTCTTTATATGGTGTTTCTGAGCAGGCACACGCTGTGTCAGAAACAGTAAAGAACTCTCAGCTTTGACCTTTGACAGCTGCTTTCTGTGTGCAGTCTGCACCTAGCAAGTTCAGAGTCTATCTCTCTCTCCTGTTCGCTCTGTACATCCTTGAGCAAATGATCTGGAGAGGGAGATGTTTCCATCCATCTGCACAAATGTGTTATTGGCAGACACAAAGAAGTCTCACTGGTGTTTCAGACCCCCAATGAACCAAAATAACAGTCCAGTAATGCAATATTGTGCGCTCATGTCTGTATTGATTTGTGACATTCAGCTTTTTCCATTCATTGAACGAGGTCCTGCTGGGTCATTAGGATGTTTTCTTTCAATGATTTACACACACACACAAATATATGTAAATAAAACAGGGCAAAAGATTAACTTAAGCTTATTATTTGTTCAGTCTGTGTGATTAGGAAGTTAACCCTGTCATGCATGACTTGTGACAACCTCAATCAGGATTTTTTTTAACATATTTTTATTCATATTTAGGCTTGAAAAGATGAATAAAAATACTCATGAAACCCTGATTGGGGTTGTCATAAGTCATGCATGACAGAGTTAAATAACAATAATTACAATGAAACAGGTCGTACATCTATAGTAACATTAAACAACCAGTGGGTGGCAGGGTATGGAGTGGCACATCAATGTCCAATGTAGTGGTTTATGTGCAAGTATACCATCAACACTGACACAAATACAAGAAAACGGCCTTTGAATAGCGGTCCGCTGTAGCGACCACTATGCGTGAAAGGGTTAATGAATCATAGACGATGATGGCCAAAAGATTTATAGTCTTGTAGGAGTGAAAAAAGGGCCCTCAGCTTCATTGATCTATACCAATGGCAAAAACATACAGCTTGTGACTGACTGATGCATGAGGACCCAGGCCTACATCTTTCTATACAGTCTTTGGTTAAAATACCATTTTCATATTGTTGGCTAGCAATCACACCTGATGCACTTAGGTGAAGTGAACTGGTGTGACTGGTGATGACACCTTTTGCAGGTATCTGGTCATAGAATGAACAATGACAGTATAGGGATCAACACAATTTCATATATGACACTTTATGGGTCCAATTACTCTGATGCACAGGTCAACATTCAGGTTGCTAAAACATGAAACGGTACAGAATGACCAGAGGGAACATCTTCTGGGAAGCATTTACTACCGTGAAAATCTTGTAATATTTCTGCCTTAGCACTGCAAAAAACTGAAATTATTATTAGTTAATAATAAGACAGTAAATCAAAAAGACATAACAGTAAGCAGACACAATTTAGTCATGGTTGTGATGTGGTCCTCTGCAGCTTCTGTAGCTGCAGTGAATGTAGCTACAGTGTTGTTGGTGTGTGTGGTTTCTACGCTATTAACATCAGAAAAAGCAGATATGTGGAGGAACCACGCAGCCAGAGCTGTCTATTTTTTTATCACTTTCATCAAATTTAGGAGTATATATACACTACGTTTATTGTATCTTTAATTAATAAGAAAACTCCAGACATTCCATTCTGAGCTCAAGAAGCTTCTGATAGGTTAGTAGAGTCCATTTGAGTAAATTGGTGGCACAGCTGTGGATGCATATAAGGCACCCCCAAAATACAGAGCCTGTTTCTTTGACATGGGAAGACATATCAACCAAAACACCAGGAAAAGAATTGTAGACCTCCATAAGTGTGGCTCAATTTTGAATACAATTTGGGTGCCATTTGTAATTAAGAAATACATACAATTTCTCTCTTTACTCTTAAATTTAACAAATATGTTTTTTATATTTATCTAAAAAGAATAAACATTTAGTCTGATTTAATGTTTTACAATTAAAAAAGTGATTGTGTTTTTATTGGAAGAGTATGTAAATATCTGGTTTCAACTGTATATTTGATGATGTTGGTGTTTGGCTTGATTGTTAGCACAAAGAGTCTCATGTTACCACAATAAAGAGGTGTTGTTAGTGTAGTACAGGTTTTGTTTATTTTCTGCTCTGAATGTGCACTTTTTTCTACTAGTTTCTATGAAAAGTGCTGCAGAATTAAAGTTTTATTCGATTGGTTGATTGTAACTCATATGAATCACACATACACACGAACAACCATGCAACGTGAAGCTTTTATTTTGAAATGGTGCTGCTAGTAGCGCTTCCTGTGTGTGTGTGTGTGTGTGTGTGTGTGTGTGTGTGTGTGTGTGTGTGTGTGTGTGTGTGTGTGTGTGTGTGCTGCACCATCAGTAACGTCTCCAGCACCGTAGTACTGGGATCCTACGGGGAGCGGGCACAGGGTGACGGCGGTGTTTCCGGCAACCTGCCGTCAGACCAAGCGCTTTCCCGGCTCACGTTTCTTCCAGCCCCGTTATCTTCAGGGAGGGTCCTGCAGGGGGAGGAGTAAGCAAACCGCGGAGGAGGGGACACGCTCTCCGCCTGCTTGGCGCAGTCAGTGCGGTGATAGCTGTCAGACGCGGACGAGGTGAAGAGCGGAATGGTTCATTTATAGACTTCTTCGCTCAAGCGCAGAAGCCCGGGTCGGATTTCCGCCTTTCTCGGGTTATTTTTCGGCGGGTGATAACGACAGTACGTGTCCGTTCGCAGAGAGGAAATGCCGCACAGACATTGTGTGAGTGCAGGTGGATGGCCAACCTGACGGTCCCCGCCGCCGCTTCCCTTCACAGCTCTGCTGTCGTCCGGAGCTGCGAACACCAAGCGAATCCACACAGAACCAAATCCAACTAATAACCTGGAGCTATGCTTCCTGGGGTCGGCGTGTTCGGCACCAGCCTCACCGCACGGGTGATCATCCCGCTGCTGAAGAACGAGGGCTTCGCCGTTAAAGCGCTGTGGGGCCGGACACAGGAGGAGGCGGAGGAGCTGGCCAAGGAGATGAACGTGCCCTTTTACACCAACAGGATCGACGACGTGCTGCTGCATCAGGATGTGGATCTGGTCTGCATCAACCTGCCGCCGCCTCTGACGCGGCAGATCGCAGTCAAGACACTGGGTGAGTCTGGCTGCTCCTCCTGCTGCTGCTGTTAGGATGGATGTTGCGGGCCTAGCGTGCAGGCTGCACCGGGCCACTCTTTAACACCACATACCGCCTTAGTATGCTCACAGTGCTGCAGTGGATAAGACCTAGAAGTGGGAGCTTAGTTAGCAGGTGTGGTTGTTAATGATAGATGCCCCGAGCTTTATCTCACCCGCGGTGAGCGTTGAAAGTGTCCTCTTGGATGACTTACAGCAAGCTGTTTGTGTCCTTAACAGGGAGCTCTGCAGCTGCTGTGCTCCTGAGCAAAACACTGCTTTTCCTCCCCCTTTGCAAAATCTGTGCACAAACGTTTGCAAGTTGCAAACGTCTCTGACAGGATGTTATAATGTTTTGCATTCATAAAATGATGCATTAGTGAAGACGTGCAGTTTAGATGTGAGTATATGGGGACTCCCTGCGAGGCAAGGTCTTCAGTCAAACAGCAGATTTAACCCATATTAGTGAAACTGTCACACACAGAAAACTAGAAACCCCCAGAGACCAGGCCTGCATGCAGGACAAGACACACACACACAGAGGTTGTTCTAGTTTGAATGTGGAGCAGTGCAGCTTATTTTGGAGATCACATCCAGGAGCGGTGACCCTGCTGTGAGAGAATGGTGGTAAGAACTGCCGAGCTCTACATCACACAGGCTTTATTTGCCCCACAGCCTGGCAGCAGAGCTCAGCTGGCAGTGAGCTTTAATAGGTCAGGTCTGCTGAACACCGAAAACAAACGGGTTCAAAGACACAAAAGCATCCGGGGAAGTATTAGGTTATATCTGGGAAAACATGTTCCTGCTTAGCTACCAAGCTGCAGGAAACAGGAGAGTGTGTAGGACGGTAACAAGGTGAGAGGTAACATCTTCAGCTGCATTGTTTTGTTTCATTAGCAACCTCAAAGATATTCCAGTCATGATGACATAAGTTAAGATGCTGAAACAAGTGACCTGCTCTATATAGCTGTGGTGTCACTAGTTGTAGTCATTTCCCTACAGTTATAAATATCCCCAGTATTAACCATGATTAATATAAAATTAAGATGATTATATTTATCATGGTTAATTAATCCCTGGCTGTCAGGGAGTCTGTTTAAACTCATTTAGAGAGGGAGCCCGTGATCTCAGACAGCGATAAGTCATTACGAACATTAAAGGAAGTGCTAATGACAGACCATAAGAGTAAACATTACCTTAACTACGTCGACTTGAGGTGCAAACAGTTGCATAACTAGTTTAGCAGATGCTGCTTTACTAAAGCAGTAAAACTCGCTACACTGCTTATTTAAAAAGCCCTTCATTGTCTTTCATTTTGCCACATTTTCATTAAAATAAGGTGAGCCAATGCTTTGGAATGCGTTGGCACAGAATGTAAATACGCTACATCACATTCATGCGCATTTTATGGACACTTCAGGTCCGACCAGTGTGGTAGCAGAACCAGTTTAACCCACCCCAGCTTACTACTACATTTGTTGCACTTTTGCGTCATCACTTTAATAATGACAGGAAGGACAGAAGGTGGGTCAGAAGTGAACATTTTGCAGTCCAGGGTCCAGACCAGGTCTCCTAAGGTTAAATATTAGACTTAAATAAAATATTAGCATTGTTCAGGATGTCATCTAAAGAAGTAAGTGATGAGTTGAAGAATGGATCACTACCTTGGTAAAAATGGTTAAAACCCCAGCAACACCCAGTAACTGAATGAATAAATAAAGGCTGTAGTTGGCGCCATAAGAGCCAAGGAGGCCTAAACAATTTCTTTCTTGTTTTTAGTGGCTGGAGTGAAGCTTTTCATAAATTCACGTGATCCTCAAAAAACACTTGAACATCTACAGTTCCATGACAACGTGGCATTCTCTGTGCAGGTCACGTGATCTGATGTCAAGAGCTCCTATAAGCTATTTAGTAAATGGCCTGTATTTGTATAGCGCTTTACTAGTCCCTAAGGACCCCAAAGCGCTTTACATCCAGTCATCCACCCATTCACACACACGTTCACACACTGGTGATGGCAAGCTACATTGTAGCCACAGCCACCCTGGGGTGCACTGACAGAGGCGAGGGTGCCGGACACTGGCGTCACCGGGCCCTCTGACCACCACCAGTAGGCAACGGGTGAAGTGTCTTGCCCAAGGACATAACGACCTGTCCGATCCATGGCTCAAACCGGCAACCTTCCGATTACAAGGCGAACTCCCAACTCTTGAGCCACGATCGGCCTAGTAGGCCTATTAGGGGGGTGCTCACATCGCAGCAGAACCACGCGTAGCACTCAGAGTGGGTTCTTGGTTTGTTCTCAGATGGTTTATAACACAAAAAAGAAAAAAAAAAGCTGTAGCAAATTCTAAAGAAAAGATATGCATGAACAAGCTTCCCCCTTATCAGTAACTGTCACTTTCACTTAACACACTCGACCTGCTCCTTCCCACTTGTCCTGTCTTATGTTATCGTACTACAGTAACTCAAAGTCAACTTTGAGTTATTGTAGTACGATAACTCCACATGTCAGCCACCTCCACATCGGTTGTCATGCTCCTGTGGAACACAGTTACCCTGACCTATAGGAGAGGCTGTTTCAAAACTCTTCCAGAAGCAAGTCTTGCTGCTTGCTAGCCAGCTTGACAATGACCCTGGGCACCTCTTTGGGTCTGAGAGCCCTTATTTAAACGAGCTTGAATTGGCATGCTTTATTCCCAATGTGTTATACTCATGTTATACAGCTTATTTCCAAAGTGCTGACACAATCATTGTCTCTGTCCCTGCTAGCAAAGAGCAGAAGAGACGACACGCTAAATCACATCATCATAAGTCAAGAAAACAACAAGTACATGTACCTTCATATTTACATGATAATGAGACACGCTGTATTTTTGCCACTGCGCCGCTGAACCTCTGCTGAGCCCGTGCACTGCTGCTGTTTGACTGTAACAAGCTCGTTGGGTGCAGTGGTGGAACAGCTGCCATTTTTACCATTATGGGATTCTTCCATATCATGCCGCACAGCAAGAAGGTCCTGAGTTCAATTCCACCATCAGGCCGGGGTCTTTCTGTGTGGAGTTTGCATGTTCTCCCCGTGTTTGCGTGGGTTCCCTCCGGGTACTCCGGCTTCCTCCCACCGTCCAAAGACATGCAGCTTGTGGGGATAGGTTAATTGGATAATCCAAATTGCCACTAGGTGTGAATGTGTTAGTGAGTGTGAATGGTTGTCTGTCCCTGTGTGTTAGCCCTGCGACAGACTGGCGACCTGTCCAGGGTGTACCCCGCCTTTCGCCCTATGACAGCTGGGATAGGCTCCAGCGCCCCCCGCGACCCTGAAAAGGATAAGCGGAAGCAAATGGATGGATGGATGGATTCTTCCATAGTGTCAGGTCTCTGTTGAACATTGTGTCAAGGTGTCTGTTAGGGCCAAGTGTAGTGCGACTGCCATGGAGCAGGCCTCCTCAGGGGACTGCAGCTGAAGGTTAGAAATGTTTGCTCATGAGCAGGATGCCAGACAGGCTGTATAACCCCATGTACAGTCGGTCTTCCTCATACTGGAACCGCTGCTGATTCTTAGTGTAATAGTTGTGTAATAGTCAGTCTCCTGTATGGAGATAAGGCCTCTGCGGCTCCATTCATTCCCACACTGCTGCCTTGTTTGCTCCCTGGCTTCACCTTATTCTGTAACGTGAGCTAACAAAAGGGATGGGACTGATGTACAGTGGATATTTGCTCATGCCATGACTGCAGTCTTCTCAGTATGTACTTATGCATACCCTAAATCAGAAGTCACACCAGCACAGGCACGTGACAACAAGGGAGCAAAAACTATCTTTTCAGTGTTAAAGGTTGCTCAAACGAAGTGAGTCTGTCCCAGTGAACTCAACTGGACCCGCATGCCAACTACATCAGCTCTGTCACTAGCCCTTCTTCCTCCTCTCTTTCCTCCCAGCTCATTTCCTCTTAGCTTCACTGCATGTGCGCCGCCTGTTCCTTTCCACCCACCTCTCTTCAGCCGGTCTGCGTCTGGGCCCGATCCTGTTGGCGTTCTGTTGGGCAAACATGAAACAGTGTTTGCAAATTCTGTTGAACTCGGCCTCCATAATCACACCAAGTCAGAATATTATAAACATGATACTGTACATTTTTTAGGTTCCTTTACTGCTTTATAGACACACAAAACTTTGCTACTGCAGCTGTTAATTATTTTCCATATAGATAAACCTTTTATTTCTTTATCTATTTTTAAATCAATCAGTCCTTGTTCTTCAAAAGAGATCAGATGAGTTTGCCTGGAGTTGAAGCTGGCACCGGAAAGTTGAGGCCCTTTCAATTAAGGGTGGGAATCAGCAGACAACCCATGAACCCGCGATTCATTCATGATACAATGTTATCACAATTTCTTAACATTGTGATATTGCAATAAAATATAATTTAACTGCAAAGTCTGTCCTTAAAGGAAAACTTTACTAAAGCAAAACTACAAAATAAGATTGCACAACAATGCCATCACTAAAAGCCGCCATAAATATTGCCCTAAGACGGAGCAGTCAGATATTGGTTATCAGTCTGATATCAGACTGTGATTGTGATTATACGCCGGTTAACTGCAGTAATTAAATATTTGTCTAAATAAACAGAAATTCACTCATGTGACTGAGCCATTAGCTCGCTCTGAGTTAGGAGCTAGCTTTGTCACGCTAACATGACTGGAGCAGTTTTAATTTAAAGGTTAGAAATTCAGATTTTTCAAGAATATAAATGTTTATTGGTAGATATAATGAACACACACACACACACACACACACACACACACACACAAAATAATAATACATGTAGCTTGATGCTAATTCTTAGTGTTTTATCAGCAGCCACATGGTAATGTGTTAAGAAGTGTGGGAAATTACTGGTCCAGATATTTTTCTCTCCTTTCAGTTGCATCATATTTATGGAACACTGATTCACAACAGCTCAGTTAATTCCTCTCAAAGGTAGATGACCTATTGCTAGGTAACAATGTCACCATTAGGTTCACATGGGAATTTCTCACTTTGAAAAGAGCCAAACGTGTGCAATCATTCCACCTTTAGTTGGAAAATTCGGACTGCCGCTCGATTGTTTCTTATCAGACAAAGTGTTCGAGTTCTTCCAGTATTCATTAAACCCCATCAAATGACAAAGACATGGGACTGTCAACACGAATAAGAAATTGCATCTGTCTGACCTTTTTATCTGTGCTGGCAACTGTTGCGAAATTCAGAATTTTTTTTTATTTTATTTTATTTTTTTTTTCAAAGTCAAAGTCAACTTTATTGTCAATTCTGCCACATGTACAGGACATACAGAGAATAGAAACTTCGTTACTCTCAATCCCTAGATAAAATAGAAAATGAACATTTAAATATAAGAGTGATTAAAAATGCAAGTAAAATATTTTAAAGTAAAAAAATTAAATAATATAATACAATTTTACATATAACAAGAAAGCTATACAATATACAATATAAGGGTAAATGACATTGAGTGCAAACCAGGCAGAGTAGTGCAAATAGGCAAATAGTATTTGATCACACTAATGCAGGACTGTCCTTTCCAAGAGAATCACCCCCTTTGCGCGAGCTTTAATTATCAGCTCAGTGTCTTCCAGCAGCCGTGTTAGCACGCATGCTTGTGTCCTCACCTTCGCATGGTGCAGAACTTGGACGCCTAGCAGCCAAGAACAAGCGTCTCTCTAACATGTGCTAATATTGTGGAGTACTGCCATCTTTTGCCAGTGAAAACAATAGTGAGCAGCAAGTGAAAGTGAAACTTTAAAGTGGTTTCAGATGAGAGGTGAACTCCAGTGTGTTTTGTCAAAGCTTTGAATTAAAACAGCATTTTTGCTTGTTAGTGTAGAAAGTTTAGTTTGTAACACAAGAAAAGAAACCAAAATAGAAAGCTAAGATCAAGATAGAGAGACAACTATCTCAGGTGTCACACATGCACACTGAGCAGATGTAACAGCCACATTCTGGGATCACTTTTTGTGGTTAATAATTGTTATAAAATTGTGTAATGTTTATCAGATATACGCACTCACACCGTGACTGGACTTGAACTCCAAGTAGATGCTCGTAGAAAGCAGTGGTAAATTTTACAGATGGCAGACTTGGTGGTAAAGTTGAAAATAAAATTACAGTGAATCGCAATATCAGCTGACCACTGAAATTTCATCAGCAGACACGGCCCACACGCCTGCCCTTTCTTGCATCACCGTTTTCACGACAGCTCTGTGAAAGTCTTACGCAGTCACTGATTGGCTGACCCGAGGGACTGAAGCACTAAAACTTCCTCTTTTATCAGGGCGTGTGAGCTGATAGTAATCTGCCTGTGGCCTGCTTATTGCTCATTCCTCATTGCTTATTGCTTACCTCATGAGCTGAAATGTGATCAGGCTTCTTCAACAGAAGAATGTGAACTTTGCCTTTGACCACATTGACCGGTTTGTTTTTACCCTCTTTTCATTTGACTTTTGTGATGCATGAACACAACGTCTAATACTGATTGTACTTTGCAAACATTTAATTCAACAATTGAATTCAACATACATTGAATGCAAAATTAGACATAAATCTAAAAATGTTTGGTTTATGTGTTTGTCGTCTTATAATCCGTCCATAATAGTTGAATATTTGGGGTAACAAAAGCTTACAGTCATATATTATTTCATATTAGGATGTTCTATGCTGAAGGTGAGAATAAGTCATTCATCATATAATAATATTATATAATTTTTAGTATTTAGCAGTACACTAAGTGTTGCAGTAAAATATACTGCAATTTATCATCTTTTGTCAAATCAAATGACAGTTAAACTTTGTCTATATATCTGTTTTATTCATTAAATAAAGTTATCTCACTATATTTATTTTTATTTAAATAGGTGTAGAATAAGATCACTGTTGCCCTCAGATAAAGTCAGTCTGCTTTGTGTCTGATATCAGTCTGAGACTGACTGGAGTTTAGTTGGCAATTACATGCAATCTTATTTGATAATACATAACATAATAATAATACATAATATAACAAATTTCCCACGTGTGGGACTAATAAAGGTTATCTTATCTTATCTTATCTTATCAAATAACTGTGATAAATCATTGAAAATCACATATCAGCTGCTGTCTACATAAACTGAATTTCCAACAGACAAAACAATGATTGTTTTAATTGATCTCACCAAATCAAATTGAAAGAAATATTCAATATTTACTTGTTTTTAAATCCAAGTTGGGTTTACTCAGTGAAATTAAAGTCTGACTGTTAATATTAACAGTTACATCATCCAGCCAGCCGTCTCTGTATTGTGTGTCCTCCCTTTACCCCTGCTTGAATGACTGAGTACAGAATTAAGAACTAATAATAACCACGAGGATTTTGGGAAAATGGAAAATCACCGGTGGAAGCGAACAGCACCACACATGTTCTTCAGGTTTTACATGAGCAGATAAGCATACTTGGTCTACATTACAGTGAACCTGTCGGTCTTGTTGAGCAGCTTCTTGGCTTCCATTGGGATTTCTTTTGCAGTTCTTCCTCTGGTTTCTCTTTCTTATTAATCTAGCACTCCTGTGGTGTGAAGCTTGTATTAGCGTTTCCAGTTTGCTGCATCCAGAGTAATGCCCTCAGGTTGTTGAGACATATGTACAATACATTTCAGTCCCGTTGGTTTTAGGTGTCCTGTATAGCTTTGCAGTAGAATCATTTCTGTTCTTTAACTTCCTCCTGGGTAGATGCTTTGTGAAAATGCAAGAAAAAGAAGAAGGACGATGCCCCAGTTTGTCATCCTGTAAGTGCCCGGTCCTGTTTTGGGGATCATTCAGAAGGCTGTGCAAAGGTTCTCAGGTGTCCCTGCATGAACAAAAATACTTCAGACTGTTGACGGTCCAGTAAGTGCCTGAGAGTTGGACTATAGTCTCACACTACTTAAAGTGTTGAGGTTTTTCTTTGTCTTCTGTCACATATATAATGTTAAAGTGGTGGACACTGATATTCAAACGTGTATCTGAAATGTGTATTACACAAAACTACTTTAGTGGAGGCCAAGGATAAAAGTATATAGGTGAAAATGAGCATACTGGGTCACTAATCACCTTGTTAAGATTGTGCTTTTATTCTGATAAATGTTCTCGTTTTCGCAGAAGCTTGAATGGCTGTGGGTCACACGCTAATGGGGAATCTGAGAGTTGAACTGAAATGTAAGACGAGCATGAGTTTCAGGTGCGCTTTCTGTCCCCTCGTGTGGTTCCGTTTTGTTGAAGGCGAAGGAAGTGCAGCTCTACAGCTCAGCTCTGCGGTGCACTTTTACAGTGATGAGCAACAGGCACAGCACAGCATGCTGTGTCTTTTTAAAGCGACTGTTGGCACCTTGTGACGTTTGTGTAAAATCCCTTTCAATTATTCACTTCATCACTTGTGTCATTGTGAAATTCCAAAATCGATTTCTGTTGTAATTCTGAGAAAAATGCAACATAGATCACAAGGAAGTTGAAAAGGTCAAGCAGCCGCACAGCATGACTGCTGAGCATGAAACTGACAGCACTGGGGTGTGTTTTCTGCATCAGTCATTATTCAGGTTGATTAGTAATACGTACGTGATAATGACAAATCAACAGAAAAACTTGAACCCTTGAGCAAGAATTGACCTGATAAGGACTCTAATTTGGACCACAAGATGGATTTGAATGGATTTGATGGATCCCTACCTTTGAGAGAATTCCCTCTAAATAAATGCAGAGTTGTACTGGGTGATCACTTTAGTCCTTTAACAATTCTGTCCTGTCAAGAGTGGTCTAATGCTCCTTCCATGGGGCAGGTGACATCTCTGAATGGCTACATGAGTATGAAGGTGATAAAGTCCTACTTGGACACACTGAAATCAGAACACCTGTTGAAAAGCTTCCTCAGTCCTTTTTAAAGTGTATTTGTCCTGTCTCCCTCCCTGCGTGCTGTTCTGCTGATGGTTTCTTCCTGTTAAAAGGGAGTTTTTCCTTCCCAGTGTCACCAAATGTTTGCTCATAGGGAGTCATCTGATTGTTGGGTTTTTCTCTATGTTATTGTAACATCTTTTACCTTAGAATATAAGGCCCCTTGAAGTGACTGCCCTTTGAAATTAAAAAAACTGTAATTGAATTATCAAATGTGAATCTGGTTTCTCTCGTCTCACTGATAGAAGATATCTAAGCTGCACAGCCAGACGCTCGTTCATGCTGCTGACTGGACCAGACTGTACCTGCTAATTATAGCATGTAAAGCTCAGTAGATGGACAGTTTGGGCAATCGCTCGTCTCCATAATGTGACTGTGTGTAATGTGAAGGATGTTGGCTATAATGAAAGCCCGCAGAAAAATATAACTGTAGCATCTTTAGCATCTTTCAGTTCACTGTTTAGGTTTTACCGCATTCAACTTTTCTGTCTTGGTCCAGTCCAGCACATAAACAAATCCAAACATTTTCTTTAGGTATCCCCGTGTTTGTGTTGTTCCTGCATGATCAATATGAACAGTGTGTAGATAACAGGTAACTATGAAGCATTATGCAGACTAAAAGCCAGCAGTAATCAGGTCAAGGGGGTTTGAGTGACGCTAAACATGCAGTGTGTTATTGAGCTGTCATCATAATAGAGGACTGCTACAGTTAACAGTAGATGATATCTGCAGTAGTTTGAAATCTAAATCATGCCCATGGTTCATCAGCACTACACAAGCTCTCAGACACCTGCTCTGCAGGGCCACCCAAAGGCACGGGTTTATTTATAACTTGAATACTAAGGATATCATCATAAATACATGTTTCCACCTCTGATACGCTTACCTAACAGCACTTTTGACTGGTGATGAGCTCTCTGGCAGCCCACTGAACATGTTTAAAGTGCAAACGATGCCCAAATGTACAAATTACAAGAGAATAGTCAGGCAAATTTGTCATCACTGAAGAAAAAAGAAAATGTAAAATGAGTGTCATTAAATTAGTTTAACATTCATATTGTTAACAAGCTTAAAAGAAATGTTAATTGTACATGTGTTATTAAAAATACATCTTAGCTTAGCTTGCATTTCCTTTGTTAGCAATAGCCTGAAAACCATGAAGTTGTTTTTCCTATGTTTACCCGCTTCAGTGTGTTTGCCAGATGTGGAAATTAAAAAAAAAAAAAAAAAACTATTTCTTTATCATAATGCATAAGAGCATGTGTGAAAATGCTTTGTGTGTGGAGTTTGTTCTCTATTGTTAAAGTGACAGCTACGCTAACACTAGCTAGCTGCTACTAGGCCAGTCATAGCTACAAATGTGTGAATGCATTAGGAAGGCCACACCACCAAATGTATGCCTGTATGTCAGGACAATTGATGCATAATTTTCCAAATTTCCAACTATTACCACATCATGGCATGTTGTTTTAGATAAACATTACAGAGTATGATATAAAAAAAAATCAAGCTGTTTGGAACAGCTAAATATTGGCTGCAGAAAAGCAACTTAGGGGTTAATAAAGTGCATATTAACTAGCTAACATTTCTAATTAATCTTGTCATCTGATGACTTATTTCCAGCTACCACACACACCATTGTGGTTAAACCACATTGTATAAATGAGGGAGTCCAACCAGTGTTAGTGTTTTCTGTTTGAGTTGCTATAACCAGAGCAGGTCACTCATTATGGAAAAATAACCTTTTTCTGTATTTATCACATTCTTAAATGATAAAAAGGTACACGAGAAGAGAGCACCTCTGATGTAGTCTACAGAAGGGCTCCGTTTTCTTCAGGGTGACTTTGCTTGCATTCATCAGCCTGATGGATGAAGGGCCCTTTGGCTGAGCGGTGCTGCTGAGTGGTTTAGCTCCAGACAAATTAACCACCCTCGCAGACGGAGTCAGCCAGGAGATAGAGTGGTATGCCGACATTCCCAGGCCTTCTTTTTTTGCTTTCTCCGCTTGTGTTTTTCACCACAAGTTTCCCACTGGTTTGCGTTCATGTTCTACTGGATGTCCATTAACATGTTAATGACAGCCTGGGAGCGCAAGTGTGAAAAAGTGTGTTTTAGAGACAGAGGAATGAACTGAGAGACGATGAGGAGCAGTGAGGAAGAAAAGCAGAGAGAAAGCTTGTCATCCTGTGAAATTGCCTTTGTGTGTTGGATGAATGGCCGGACGGGGGAAGCTCTTTCAGCTCACCGCCACGCTGTGCGGACAAGTGAGCATTCCTGGAGAAAAGGAAAGTAGAAACCTCCCCGTCCCTGCCCCTTCGACATGCCCGCTTTCTTCTGCATGGACCCATTAGGGACTGTTGTGTGGCATGAACTTGGGGTCCAGGCTTTGGAACAGGAATCACATTGTGTGTGTATGTGTGTGTGTGTTTGTGTGTGTGTGTTTTTAAATCCAAGGGCATTAGGGAGGCCAGATTTTTATATAGAATGGGATTTGAGGCAGGCTTTTAGCGTTGAATAATTCTGCATTATTAGACTAGAGTCTTAATGAGGATATTTTCCTCTATTATTATATTTGAACAGGAATGGAAGAGAAGCTTTCAGAGATTTCTCGTTTAGTGTCAGTCAGTAAATCTGCCGTGTGTGGAAAAGGTTTCTGTCTTTATTTTTATTATCCACATGAGGAGAAATGAGAAGCCGGCATTACTTCTCATTCCATCCATCCATCCTTAGCTTCTGAATTATATAAGAAAATCCTCTCTAACGCACTGGGGTGGATTGGCAACAGTTATTACTGGTAAATAATGGTTGAAATCATTACAGCTGTATCACCAGTTCACATGGGTGACATGTTAAATGAATAAGGTGTTGGTGACACTCAAGCCATCTTCATACATACACTGATGCCTTGAACATTTACATGTTGCCTGACTGAGCAATGTGAGAATAACACATAGTCACAGTCGTAGGAATACGTAAAACACTTGTCATAGTTTTTTTAGTCGAAAGACTAAATTAGACATATTTAGAGGGGCAATCGAGTTTTAAAAAAATAACAATAAATAAAGCTGTACTGTTTTCCACATGATTCAGTGAAAAACAAGAGCCAGACGATGTGGCTAAACGCTAACTCATATCTTATCCTGTTATGACCCGTCGCTACTTAATTCCTTCCCGGCCTGAAAACACCTCGCTGATCAGCCTGTTAAAACACTCCCACTTACTGAGTGTCTGTGTGTAGCTAACTGCAGCATGTCAAAACAAAGATACCTGTGCAATCAGCTGCGGTGTTGGGAAACTACTTGAGTAATATTTTCAACTTGCACAAACTTAACCAGTGGCCCCGTCATCATCTTCTCTAGCATGCTGCCGGCTGATGCACTGTCATCAGCTTATGTGGCTCTTTATTCCCCGTCTTGTCCTCTGTTGTTCCGCTCAGATGTCCTTTTATGCGCTGTGTTCAGGAATAGGTCTGTCTGTGTGTCTTAATTGGCCATCAGGGAACAGGGACAAGAGGCATGTGCGGATATGAGTTAAAGCCCCCAAGTTTTTGGTCCGGTTTTTCCGCTAAGACTATTGTAACCACACCAGGTCCTGCACTTTTTTCCTTTTTAACCTTGTTGGGCCTATTTTTAGATCACGCTTGAGCAATAAAAAGCATAAACTGACACTGCGGAGTAACGTGCGACGCAGCAACGCGGTCAACAGGAAGTGATACTTGGGTACTCTGTAGTAAAGTGTGTCTCACTTCCTGTTGTGTGTGGGAAGTGTGCGCTTGGGTGATATTGAGGATTTCTTTCAGCGTTTTCCTGCTAACGACCGGTGACCCTTTGTGTTCTTTTCTTTCTCTGTGCATGTGTGTAACATATGAAATATATCCAGCTGCCCAATAAACAAACGGAGAGATGGAACGATTCAGAAAAATAGAAAACAGATCAGGTTTTTCTCTTCTTCTTTCCATATCAATAATATCTTTGTTGGTCATGTATCTCTCTGACTAATGTCTCTTTCCATCCTTCTTATTTTTCTGACAAATTCTTTCCAGCTTGCCCTCATGCATGACTCAGTCATACCACGGGTGTAACTGTGTCGCTGCAGTCTCCCACTGACTTGCTATTATCACACAATCCCAGTCAGCCAGGTGCATGAAAGGAAGTCAGATACCACTATGGAGCGATTTCATGCAACCAGCTTCATTTAAATCTCCACCATTTAAAGGAATTGTCTAAAATCATCAGTTTTTAAAGGTGCTATGGGTCCCATGTTATCAGTGTCCCATTTTTTTTTTACTATATATAGCAGAAATAGTTGAGCATTCTCAGCATTGTTTGAAGTCATGATTCTAGCCATACGTTATATATTCAGCCTCCTCCTTGAGGGAATTATCTGATTTTTAAGCCCCTAACAGCTCTGTTTGTGCGGTCCAGATAATTGCTAACTTTGTCTGTCTGATTTTCAGTGCTCCCCAGGTATGTCGCATTAGGTTTATAAGATTAGGTGGTCTGTTTGACGTCACTGGACATAGGAAATTCATGTAAACCTTTTAGTATATTGTAATTTAAGTCATCTGAGCAGGAGCCAAATTGCTGCACTTCCTCTGGGCTCTGACTTGAAATTCTAGCCCCTGACGGAAGACCTCGGCCAGTCACACATCTTTTCAAACCAAATCAGGTCGGTAGTATGAAGACTAGAAAAAGCCTGCTTGGAAATTAAGAAGTGGTGTTATGTGTTAAGCAGAGGCCTTTCTCCTGGGAGAGAGGGTTTAAGTCTTATTATTATGCCAGAAATGAGTGTTGATTGTAGGCTGCAGTTAAAATAAAAACTGTCCCTGGTTCTGAATGTGAAGCCAACATGAAAGTTCCTTAAACCTGCATTTCCCCAGCAGGGGGCGACTACTCGGTTGCAAAAAGACGTCGGTTTGCATAGAAGTCTGTGAGAATTTATCCTGAGCCTTACTTATTTTTTGACCTCAGTAAATACTTCTCTAATGAGTATATGGACCCAGTTACTGTATCATATTCAATACAATGTGTTATTTACTTACTGTTTGGATCATTTGTATGAAAATAAATGCCAAGTCAGTACTGTATGGGCATGCAGTGTTATGTGTTGCATAATCAGATCCATCCCTTTCATCAAAACTCATTATGTACGTGACTAAAACACTTGAGATCAAAATGGATGCGGCGGTGGTGGCTGAATGCATCTTTTTTATACAATATATGGCATTTTGATAATGTATGTATTCATGTGCATATGGTGGAAGGCACCTCAAACAGAGGTGTGGCTTCAGGTTTGCTGCTGAAGGTGCTTCAATGATATGTTCACACATTACCCCAGTATAGTGAGAAGCCTAGAAGCTGAGAGCCACTGTTCTCTGTCACAGTATGCAAATGATCCATGTGATCAGACTGAAAGATGCAAATACTGGAGGTGATTTTGCGTACAGTAGAGCACTGTTATTTAAATTACACTGACCGCTACAACCCTTTTGGATTTCTTAGAATCACAGATGTGTCATTGTGCAGTTGCATACCACTGCACATCTGGATCTCTGGGGAGAATTTGATGAGTTCACGATGTTTCACAATCTCGCTCAATCATTCTTTCAGCCAGTCCCACAGACCTGCCTATTGACCATTGATGTTCTTCTGCGGCGCATTGCGATGTCTGTTCTCTGCACAGTCATCGTAGAAGCGCTTTGCATTTTTTGACCTCGTTTATCTCACGACTCCAGAAGGCGCATGAATGAAGCATTGTGTCGGTGCCCTGTCTGCTGTTAACCCAGCCATAGTGAGTTATGACTTCCAAAGCAGCCAGGAGACTGCCAGCCAAATTCAACTGGGTCAAAAAAAAAAAAAAGAGATCTTTCAAAAGGCAGTGTGTCTGTCTCAGCTGATGGAGGTCATCTCTGTTTATTTATGTAACGTCATTGTCGATTTAGAGTCTTTGACTGCAGGTTCTAAGACCGTTATGTGTCACGTCTCAGCAGTTACTTTGTAATTGGGCTATGTTTCAAGCAATTGTTGTTTATGGAGACGGGAAACACGACTTCCCCTTGATATTAGTGACCCACGAATAATAATAATGTTTGAGACTTAAAGTGATATGTTTGGCAGAATTATGTGTGGGGAAGTTGTCACATTGATCAGGGGCCTCTTCAGACAGCACTTTGTTCACATGTTCATATGTTACTAGTTAAATTGAGCCCTTACTGAGTAGAAATTAACACAAGCTGCATCAGAAGGACTGTTATCGCTGCAAGACGATGCACTACTTAAGTATTATTTTAGCTGTTCTAAGTATTCCAGCATCCAATTAATCAAGTGAAGTGAGATAATACACAGTTGCTTGCCAATAGCAAAAAAAAAAAAAAACTAGCTCTGTTACTTTAGTCAGGAAATGTAACATATTTTTATTTACTCCTTTTAACAGGGACATATGTAGCTACTGCTCTATACAGCTTTTGATACAGTGTTACCTGTGCAGTAATTTGATGTGTGTAACAAAGTTCCACAGTAATCGTTGTCATGTTTGTGCTGTGTTTTCTAATTCTGGTTTGGATTCAGTCTCCAGCATGCTTGGCTGGATTTGAGAGATTGCCACAGTCACTGTTTTTTAGTAGTTTTACAACACTGTGCCAACACTTTAGCAAAAGAACGAGGCAGCGCCTGCTCCTTGGCAGGCTTCCACAAATCAGCCAATCAGAAGAAAGTGCCCTTTAGGAGACGGGTACCTGAAAGAGACAGGAACTAATAGAGCCTTATTTTTACAGATGACAGGCAG
Source organism: Rhamphochromis sp. 'chilingali' (assembly GCF_963969265.1). Classification (NCBI taxonomy): domain Eukaryota; kingdom Metazoa; phylum Chordata; class Actinopteri; order Cichliformes; family Cichlidae; genus Rhamphochromis; species Rhamphochromis sp. 'chilingali'. The sequence continues at coordinate 29,266,195 of NC_137945.1, read as the reverse complement.
ATACGAGGGGTGCATTATCACCATGACGACAGTCCTGCTTGGCCCAAGTGTTTTCCCTCCTCCATCCCTCTCCAGTGATAATGGTTATAGTGGAACGTCTTTCTTGTGAACGCAATCGCATCAAAACGTGTCAATTAATTAGCGTGCGCCTTAAGTCACTTGCCCGCCCATGCATCTCAGGACATTAATGATTACTAATGATTGCTCACTGCCCTTTACTCACGTGTCAGTTTATGGTACAGCTGTCTGCCTCCTTATGTAGCGTTAGCTGTGGGTCTTCAGCGACGTGTAAGTTCACTATGGAATGACTTTATCCTTCCCCGCTCCCTTTTTTTCCCCACAATATAGAAGTAATAAGCTTAGAAGTCATCTCATTAACAATCACATGCTGTCATGTGCTCCATACAGGGTCCCTTACGATAACTGTTAGCTCACTGCTGCTCATTACAATTCTGACCTTCCTCCTGTCGCCTCCTCCTTTCACTTCACAGCAGCTCAGTCTGGCACAAAGACGCCCTTCATGGCTCTGAATGAAGCCAACTGAAAGGAGGGCTGGAGCTCACCTCTTGTTTTGACAAAGCCTGACTTCTTCCAAACGGCCACTCTAGCATGCTCACCTGTTAGTGCGATCCCTTTGGAAGATGCAGTTTGTTTTTTATTATTGTGAACTGAAAAGCTCAAACTTGGCAATATTTTCTCAGACACTGTACACAGTAACAGCAGAGTTACATGTGTCTTTTACCTCATGCATGGCATCTGTCCTTTACCCTAACATATAGCACGTTTACATTTTTAGTGCATTATTCTGTCACATTGTCCCAGGCTGCTTTAAATGCCAGTTACTTTGGCCACCTAAGAGCAGCTTCTCTGGGACAAAGAGTCAGTTACGTATTTATTATTGATGACAGCAGGTTTGCTCACTGCAGTCCTTGTAGTCCTCTATTTGCTTTTTTCTAAATCAAGTCGTCTGACTTTACTTCTTTCTGTACCTAATGAGCTGACACGTACGCATGACTAAGCATTTAAAGTGATATTTGCCTGACCGCAAGCAGTTGTTTATATGTAAATGAGCCCAACCAGCTTAAAGTGGCAATTACATGAGGAAAAACATGTGCGTCTGGGTAGTCTTCTGCCTGACCTACATAGTAAATTAAGGCAGCTCTGAAAGCAAAATGTAACAGAGAGGTGCTTCTTTGGGAGACAGCTCTATCACTGTCAGGCTTGTTTTATCTGTCTCAGCTGTGCATGTTACCATGAGCCATGATGGGAAGTGTGCTGATTAGGATGCTGTGTTTGTGTGTCAGTGGTGAGAGAGGAAAAGTAGCCGTTCAGCTCAGCAGTTAATTAGACCCTGGAGGAACTTGGGGGGGGGGCTCTTCAACTACAGACACGTGCAAACTCTTTGTGATCCGAGGTAAACATAAAGGCTAATTTTGCCATTACTTTTTTTTTGTTTGTGCTAAATACATTTTTATCACTGCACAGTAGGAATATTTAGCTAACTGTGACATATTGTATGGATGGCCATTTCTGTTTGCATATACCTGCATTATCAATGGGCAGCAGCAACCTTAATGCATGCCCATAGTGCTTGTGGTTTTAGTGGAAGCCACTCCTTTGATTACGAGTCAAAGGAGTGCCAGTTGCCAGAGGGCCACGCTGGTGCTGGGGTTAATAGCTGCACTTAAGCACATTTAGGGATGCTAAACTCCTTGAGATTCAAGGGCATTAGCTGAGGCCAAAGCTGGTTGAATGAGGCTAATGCTTCCTATCATTCATAGCTGTACTGTGTCCTAATGGACTTAGTGTTGCAATACCTAGTGTTTTATCATTCCTATCCATCTGCTGGCTGTACTCTCCCCAGGTGTGCTTTTTCCATGACTCGTAACACTATGAACACCACCAAATTCTTACTCCTGTTTGGCATAAATATTATCTTAAATAAGGCAGTTTAGTGTTTGGGGCTTCTCCAGGATTTGTTAAAGAAGTTATATGGCATCCACACATGCCCCCTGCCTTTGCATTAGCTGGAAAGTTCCAAGCAAAAGCAGTTGACAAGAAGGTGACACCAAACTTAATGCCTATTACTGTAAAAAAAATGCATTAAATAACATTATATACTTTATAATACACAAGAAATGAACATTTTGGCATCAGTTGACATCAGCGGTAAAATGCATGAATGTCACTTGACATCTTTGGCATACAGAAAATAGATTTAAAAACCATAACCGATAATTTGTTGCAATAAACGTCCACTTGGAGAATACAAAGCTCTCAGTAAATAGCAGCTTGTGTACACATGTTAACAAAAAACTGCACCAAACATCAACTCATTAACACTTATCTTGTATAACAGTTGACATTGTTTGCACACACCCTTTTAAGGAAGTTTTCCTACTGAAATGTCATTCAGATTATCCACTAGCTGTTTAAGGAGGAAGGTGATAACGCTGGTCAGTAGACAGGTAGTGGTTCTTTTGTGTAGTGGTGTACGGGAGGGAACACACAGACTCTGGGGTTAGTATAAAAATATGCTAAATCAAACATGTGCATCTCTTAATCGGTTAGGAAACAAAATTGATCTTTTAAACATTTTTGAACCAGACACCAAATATTACCAAATTTTGTTTCCATTAAACAGTGACTGCGCTCCTCTGGACTCGAAGCAGATTGATTTGAAATCCAAAGCAGTAGAGCAAACAGTGCTGCGTTCATCCATCACTGCTATCAAGGTCTCTATTGACATGCTAATTTCACAGTGTGAATACACAAAAAACAGCAAATTAGTGAGCAGACAGCTGGCTTTTGTTTGCTTTATGTCCAGCCAGAAGCATACAGTGTACACTGATAAGAATGTCTAATTCTCCATTTGTTTCTGGGCTCTGTTGCCACCCCCTCTCTGCTGTGTAATTGCTTTAACTTAAATTTAATTTGGAATAATGAGCAGAAAGATGAGCCTGGCCTGCCTTGCCTAGTGTCTGCTCCTGTTTGGTGCTGAAGAACCATTCAGTGAGGCACAAACTGCTTCAAAGATGCTGAGAATAGTAATACTGGCTTTAGAGAATCTGTGTTGTTTACTCAAACACATCATGATACCAGCTAATGCTGCGTGTGAACTCTGCTTTACTACATATCGATTTCATCAGTGGATAGGAATGTAGAAAGCTCCTCCCTGACACGTCTCATTGTGACCCTCGCCCTGCAGGAGCACGTGCGTGCCACAGCGTGGCAGATGGCTATTTCTCCTGACTGGTTCCCCTACATTTCCTATTTCTGGCTTCCTCGGGCGGAGGGCCTATTGTGTTGGCTGTTGCAATGATGCCTTCAGCATCCTTCTCGAGCCACCTGGTTTTCCTTTCCAGCTGTTTCCACAGGGCCGCATTAGAGGCGGATTTAAATGTGAACTCTGGTCTTGTAGTCTGGTTTTGTCCCCATTTCTTCAGCTGGTGAGTCAAGTTTATTGTATCAGTGTTGCTGATCAGTATTTGCTCTGCCATCAAAAGCAAGTCAGTGAGCCTCGCCCTCACTTAAACCCAGCCTGACCTTCCTGCACAGCCAACACTTCCAGCCTTTCCTTCCTCAGCAGTGCCACTCCTGTACAGTGGAGGTGTGAGATCTCATGCAATGAAAGCATTCCCTCTACCACACACAGCCTCATACCCTCCCTCTCGTGTTTCAAGGCTGTGCCCTGTGTTTGTGTGTCTGCTGAAGTGAATATTTGGTGCCCTGTAGGATACGCCACGAGTCGTGCAGAGAGGCCCAGATGATGTGTGTGGCAGTGAGCAGAGAGGAGCACTGGACTGGAGAAAGTTGGCCTTCATTTGTAATGATGCAGCTGCTCTCTCTTTCTCTATCCTGGCATTCCTCTGTCAGTGTCTCTGTCCAGCCAGTGTTGACTTAGCAAAATGGAAGAATATCAAAAATAATCATATTTACAGGACCTGAAGCAATCACAGCCTTCAAGACTTAGAATTTCGCTTGTTCATTGCGGTAATTTGGCTGAATTAAAGACTGTCACTGTAATTTTTGATATTTTGATGTGTAAATGTCATAGAACAAGTAACATGAACAGTTAGCAGTGAACAGTTTCCATATAAGCCATATATGAACTCAGGGGCCAGATCAAGTGGGACCCTCTTGGGGCTGAAAAATGAAGCCAACACTGATAAACATGGCCTAGTTTGACTAAATAAACACTTAATTGGATCTCCACCTAATGCACTTTGTTTGTTTTGGCACCAGTAAAGTTTTCTAATAACAGCTGGCACTTGATCAATACTGCGTGGACAGTAAAGCGTAAACATGCAGGTATATGGATTTTTACAGGAGTTTGTAAAATTGTCATGTCACCATCTTTATTGCACATCCTGTTTTTAATAAATAGAACTTGCAGGAAGTCACGCATGCTTTGTGTGTATGCAGAGGACAGTGGGTTTTAAATTCAGCAACTTTTATGTGTATGACTAGGGATGGGTATTGATAAGATTTTCATGATTCCGATTCCATTTTCGATTCTTTATCGATTCTTATTTTTAAAAAAGGAGAACACTAAGGTCGATTAGCTTAGAACTTTGTTTTATATGTGTGAATGTGTGTGTGAATGGGTGGATGACTGGATATGTAAAGCGCTTTGGGGTCCTTAGGGACTAGTAAAGCGCTATATAAATACAGGCCATTTACCATTTTACCATTTATATCTTCTCTTTGAACAAGATAGAAATTTAGGAGTAACATGGCCTTACAAACCCAACAGTGAGATCTTAAGAGAGCCACAGCCTACGGCTCTTCAATGGGGTGTCACAGGGTCCCCAGGAAAAAAAAATTGTAAATGTAAAATAATAAAATAAATATTCTTCTGTAGCAATAACAAAGTGTAACATAAATTATTCTGTAGCAATTACACAAGAATATCCAGAAATGTCCCTGCCTACAATTAAACACATTCACTTACCGAAAATCATCTGCTGTGGCAAATGGGTTCAAGCCTTTTACCACAAACTGAGTCACTGCTCGGTGACATTCGTCTATCCTGGCCTGAAAGGAGACGCTACCGGTAGACTGCAGCGAGAACTGCCAGCAATTGAGCCAGACTCTGTCTGTCTCTCTCATCATGGTGGCCTAAATGCACAGTAATGGCAGGTTTTGTAATAAGGCAGATCGCGCTAACATAATATGCACTGTTAGTTGATTATTTACCTGCCGCATTAACGGGAGAGGACGTGCAAACGTTACCGCTGCTGCTGGGTTGAGATTCACGAGTCCGGAGCAGAATTAAAAACACGATCGCGTGTTTTGTGAGCAAATGCTTTTGCATATTCGTAGTGTTTCCTCCCTTAAATGAAGTATCTACTTTGCAAGTATTGCAAGTTGCCCTGTTGTCATCCGTTCTCGTAAAGTATAACCAAACTTTTGAGCGTTTGAGCCGCCATGTTTCCTGCCAGGTAAATGACGCTCCGCAACGTGGTGACGTCAGTCAGGGCGACTGGAATCGATAAGGGAATCGTTTGCAAAAATGGCAAACAATTTCAAGGAACTGAAACAGTGGTTTTCGATACCCATCCCTATGTATGACTGACAAGAACTACATGTTTTGAATGCTTTTTCTTTTTCTCTGCATATGTTAACTTAGTAGAAATTGCTGCTAACTGCTGCAGTGGTTGCACTGTTAAAATTGATTGTACACGATCTCATACTTATTGCTGTAACGATGTTAACATGCTGCACATGGCTCATCCATTCAAGATTCAGTGACTCATCTGTTCCGTCCAATTAATTACAAAGCCCCTGTCTGCCTCATTCTCCTCTCCCTGCAATGAGATTAAGGAATTAACTTTTGTTTTTCACTAGAGGGTCATGATCAGAATATGTGCGAGCAAATAAATTAAAAGTAGTCACCTGCTGGGTGGTGTTTCTGCCTTTCCAGCTTGTAGCAGGAACATGTTTCTGCAATTTACTTCTTTTTTGGACGTCAGGTCTGTGAGGCGATGGGGTGTGTTTTCAGTCTGTGAGGTCGGCTGATTTGTTAGGCAAGTTGTCAGGAGCGTGTACCTGAAGGCACCTGGAGGGAAGCGTGCTACCACTGTTCACTGAAGGAAGCTTCTAATCCTAGAAAGCTAAAAAATGGCAGTCTTGTACAACCTGCTTTGCAAAATGTCAGTGACTCTTATGCAATGCTGCTGCTCCTGCTGCATACCTGCTTCCATGGTACATTGTCTGGATTTACACAGTAAAGAATGATGCATCCCCATTACTGGCCTCTTTATAATCTATTAATACTCTTGTCATATCTATAGGAGTGTGATTGTCCTTTTCCCCTCTAATGCAGGGCCTTCCTCTCTCTTTGCCTTTAAATCTGTTGGTTAGATAAGTCTTATATGTGAATTATTGATGCTAAGGGACTGAGCCTCTGTGCTCAAGGGTTTTTTCTGCTCCATTACTGCTCTCCCACTGGGTCAGGAACTTTACCTGCGATTTGAGCTTCAATTTACCCCACCAATCCTGAGGAAGTGTAGCTATTCGACCAACCCTAACCCCCAGCGTCAGGCCTTTACACTAAACCTACCGTATATCTAAGGATATTTTCCACTGTTGATCTCACATGTGGCACACATTAAGAAAAAGAAGAAGCTTACTAGCTGTACATCCAGTAGATTATCAACCACCACTGTTAACACACTGAAGGCTCAAAGACCAGCTAAATTGCAATATACAGTATTTCAATAAAGCGAGGTTGGCCAGGAGAGAAGCAGCCTTAACAGAATGGCATCAGGAACAGAGGCAGGTTATAGGCTGATTCCTACCAGCCCTGTGGCAACCAAGCAGGTCAGAATTTGCACTTATCCCAGTTGTTACATCCTAGGTAGGGCTCCACTAATCCAGAACACCTTAATTTAATGACCACTTAAATCTGATAGGCAGGTCAGTGCGTATTACTGTCGAATGAGTTCATTTTTCATGTCTGGCATCCTGGTGTCGCTTCCATTGAAGGTACATCTGTGATGTGTTCATGGTGCAGGTGTAAAGTGGGTTACAGTGCTTGAACATCTAATTAGTAGCACAGAAGAGGAGCAAGCATAAACGGAGTAAGGGTTTTTTAAGTGACAGTTTATTTCAAATGAATTTTTTGAGCACCTCAACATAACACTCCGCTGTTTGTGTCTGCTAGCTATAAGGTGCAGATGCCGATCAGGACTACTTGGTATGTACTAATAGATAAACTGGAAATAAAAGCTTACATGTAATGTCCTCAATCAACTTAGCAATTTAAAATCATATATTGAATTTATACATGAGCTGTTTGTTAAACAAATTGAGAGCAAAGCAGGCTGTTAACAGTCAATGTTAGGTTACATCAAGCGTCTTGATAAATTCAGTTTGAAGTCTAAGTCTGTCTGACAAAAAAGTTATTATGTTTCTTATTTCTAATTAATTCCTCATTAATTCCTTCCCATATGCTGCACCAGTACACCTAATCTCAGGGTTTCCCCTTAGACTAGGTATTACTTGGTGCTGTTGTTTCTGTAACTAACAAAAATTTCAGATGCAGAAAGGAAGCACGTCTGTCTAGAGATGATATGTCTAGAGATTAACATCAACTCAACGTTTCTCACTTCCCAATGCTCACAACTGAGTGTTGGAGCATAGATCGCCCACTAAATTGAGCTCTTCAGGTCCCTTACGGGGAGCTGTATATGGCCCACAATACTGCTGTAAGTACACAAAGTATTGTATTTTACCCTCAATCCTTATCCATTCGAGTGCCATTTGTTTACTCTTGGAAGTCCTGCCTAGTTGTACTGATGACACTGTATCTTTCTTTGGCATCCCATCTTTCAAGGGATTCCCATGTGATTTCTTAAATTTACAATTGCTTTCGCTCCATTTCCCATCGTCCTCCTCTTCTTTTTTTTTGTACTCTTTGCTCTGTGCTCTGCACTCGTATTTCTTCTCACGCTCCTCTATTCACTTTTAATTCTGGTCTACCAAATACAGCATTAGCGCTGTATCATTTCATCTCCCAGCCGTTGGTTTACTGCAGTGGTTGCTATGATAGCACCTTGTGCTCAGGTGCATCCATAATCTGTTGCGCAAACACACGATGTGTCCTCTCACTGTCTGAGTCACACTTCAGCAGAGTAGCTCCCCTGACTCATCAGTCTGACCTGCCTAAGCCAGGCTCGACCTTTCAGAGCTTTGTAGACAAGGAACGAAAGGTCGTTGCTGATCTGAAGAGAAGCCGCTTTTCATCTCCATAAAGGTCACACTTTAGTTTGGCATGACAGCACAACCATAAGAATAACAGTATAAAAAGTTCCAGTATTCTTTGTCATTTTTGTATTGTTTGTATTCTTTTGTTCTGTATTGTGTTGTAACTAGGCAAGCTAGTGCTTCATATGAAAACCAAAATACCCCATCAAGAACATTTAGCATTTAGCCTGAAGAGTCTCACCCGAGGCAGTGTGTCTTTTCCTGTATCTGTTTCTGTGTGTTGCTGCCAAGACGAAGGGGACGTGGGTAAATATTTTTTGCTTTGTGTGTGTGTGCACAGTGGCTGGGTAATGGGTGGGGGGGGAGGGGCTCCCTTAGCGATCCTCAGAACTGGGTCAGAGGGATTAATATCCTGACCTGGCTAATTGGAGCTGAAGTTCACTTCCAAAACTGCTAGTTCACCCACAGGCAGCCTCAGCCGGGACTCCACTATGAAGCTTTTCACACTCTGAGGGCTCAAGGAATGTCTACAGTATGTGAAGCAATGCTTTTAGATTGTGTGTACATATCCTTTATTATTTGACTCCCTGTTGACAGTGTGAATCTAGAGCATTTACAGTGCATTAAGCTAACAGTGGCAGAAGTGGCCACAAGAACAGCTCAGTGTCAGCGTATCAGTCAAAATAAATCCTTAGCAACAGCCCGACACTAGTGGGAGGCTTAGACCCCCCCAGTCAGTCAAAGGTTTTAAGACATAAGCATGATTGTGCAGAGAAAATACCACATTCTTTCACTTACAAATACAAATGGATTTAAAAATGCACCTTTATTCAGTACAGTGGTCTGTAGTTATCCTCTTTGAGTTCTTTATTCTTATCAAACTAAAACAGTACAACAGGTACCACGTGTGGTCAGTCAGAGTTTTTCTAATATGGAACAGGCCAGCCGTTGTTTTGTATTTACCGGTCTTACAAGAGAAAAGGTTCCAACTGCGCGGTTTAGAGGAAGCAGCGTTTCTGCTCCTGTGCCTGTCAGTGGTTGTATGCATCTTTTGTGAAAACCTAGAACATTTAAGCTAGTTAATGTAGATTACTATTCACATTACCTGTCTTTACACATGAAAAAAACATACACATAAAAAATTGAAATTTAATGTAACACATTATCTTCATTGACAAAAAGATATAAGTTAACTGGCTTTTTTTACAAGAACCTTGTGGTACTGGCCACACCGCAAACAAAGATGGGCTTCTGTTGAAGTTTATATAGATTTCTGTATACTATGAACTATACTGTGTCACTATGTTGACTTTGTTCTACAGTATGTTTCATCATTTACTATTGTGGCCACAGAGACTGTTTACTTCTGCTTTGCACTGGTTGTATGCATTCAAGGCGTCCTCATGATGGATATTTTTTATACTTTGTACAGTATTGAGTGTTATTGATTAACATTGATGTTCTTTGCAAAGATGTAGTAAAGAACAGCACAGCTGTTTCAATGTTTTTGTCATTCAGAGCCAGTTTGACAATCGATTGCAATTTGCAGACAGATTTCAGGGTTTTGCGGTGGGGGGGGGGGGGGGGGGGGGGGGGGGTCTCTTTTCTGTCACTCAGAATTGATTTTGTTTGAACTGTTGGCTCGAGGCAAAATTGGTGCTTGGCCTGATTCTGTTTCGTCTGCCTAGAAACTGAACAACAAATCAATGAGTACGAAGCAACTTACTCCTCAACAGCATATTTTGCAGTACCATCACTATAACGGTGATGTGAGGACAGACATACAGCCTCACATCTTGGTTGTGTTCGGGTGTTTCTGCCACCAGTGGGCCTTTTGATGTGCTGGAAGTGATTTTTATTGGGTTTCGTACACGGTCTTTCTCCTCTCTTCTACCATAAGGCATCCAGTAATGCAAATGAACCCTGTCTAAACCTCTGTGAGCTGTGTGGTCTTACTGTACACCATGGTTATGTCTGCAATATCACGCATGCCTGCCAACAATTATTCAACGTATCAAATTAATTGACTTTTTATTTAATAAATCACAACAACAGTTGCTTCATGGCACTTTATATTCTAAGGTAAAGCCAATAATACAGAGAAAACCCACTGGGAGGGGCGGTTAGGTGGATAAAGACAGGACAAAAACACACTTTGGAAGAGATCTAGAGATTAATAATAACTAATAATTAAATGTAAAGAGGTGTATTAACACATAGTGAGTGAAAAAGGTGACTGAAGAAGATGCACTCGATGTGGGCGATCATGGCTCAAGAGTTGGGCGTTCGCCTTGTAATTGGCATGTTGTTGGTTCGAGCCCCGGCTCGGACAGTCGTTGTGTCCTTGGGCAAGACACTTCAACCGTTGCCTACTGGTGGTGGTCAGAGGGCCCGGTGGCACCATTGTTCGGCGGCCTTGCCGCTGTGGCTACAATGTAGCTGCCATCACCAGTGTGTGGATGACTGGATGTGTAAAGCGCTTTGGGGTCCTTAGGGACTAGTAAAAGCGCTATACAAATACAGGCCATTTACCACTCAATACATCATGGGAATACCCCAGCAGCCCATCTAAATGGCTTTTAGTGACTTTAGAAGATCTTCATTAGGTTTGGCTGGTGGAGCCAATAATATAGACTGCAAAACTGCCTTTTTGCATGGATTCACCATTGGTGCGCAGTTTACACTAACAGTTCTCACGACCCAGATAGGAACTACTTGAAAGTTCATGACATCTTGAGCCAGTTGTTGTGGGAGTTACCACATTTAGCAGCTTTGCATTGTTTCTTCAGGGGAAGGGATGTTTTTATGCTCAAGAGGATATTATGACTCTGTAACCCAACTTGTGAATTATTATTAAGAATGACCGAACTCCCACTAGCCAGTATCAGAAGATCTAGGATCGGCAGGAGCCCAAGGTATAAACACCAATAAGAAGAGACCACACCACAATATACTGTTCACAAATTTGTTATATTTGACACACAGCAGCTGCAACAATGTAATGAAAAAACAATAAAATAAAATACAAAATATTTCCCCCAAAATAACAAACTAAATAAAAGTGCGCGCATACAGCTTTCTCTGAGTCAATTATATGAGTGGATAATGTCTGATAACTGATGGATCGTTGGGGCCCGTTCAGTTTGTTTAATGTTTGTCCTACCACACTCCGATGAAGGAAGAAAGTTCGTAGTCCTGCAGGTATCTGAAGCTTCAATGGGAACGAAACTTTGGCTTCAATAAAACCTTGGCAAATCCTTTTCAATTTCGGGTTGGCTCGCCATCCAGTTAACTGGAACTGTGGAATCACTGCTCCTCGATGGGGCTTGCTTCAGACTGGGTCCGTCTGTCGAGTCATCCTTTTACCAGATAACAAAAAAACCTGACCGTTGACAGGGTGAAACTCTGAACAACCAAAAACAACTGCAGCAGACTTGCTTTTAACTCCTAGCGATTCGACTTCGGGAACATTAGTTTCTCTGGCACATGGCATTATATGAACAGGAACGAAAATGGCAACACAGGAAATCATGTGATCAAGGTCAACAGCAAGGGTCACTGGGAGCTCATTGCTGATTGGCCAAGTTAAATGACAACAGATAATCTTATTGGTCCACATCTTCCTTTAAACATAAAAGAAAAAAGAAATGACTAAATTCTTTACATTATACATGAAAAAAAAAACTACTTTCCACTGCTCTTTTTTTCTAGCTGGGCTACAACTCTCTCACTCTCTCTCTTTCCGTCTCTTCTCTTCCACCTTCTTCCTTCATCTGAACATTTCAAGTAAGCTGTCAGGCTTTTTTAGTACAATAAGTTGCAAGGTTGCATGTCTGATTCCCCGTTGTCTCTCCTTTATTTTATAAGGTATTGGCAAAAATGTAATCTGCGACAGGACCGCCACGCCTCTGGATGCCTTCCGAATGATGTCAGCTGCCCAGTACTACCCCAAGCTGCTGAGCATTATGGGAAATGTTCTGCGTTTCTTGCCAGCTTTTGTTCGAATGAAGGAGCTGCTGGAGGCAGGTTACGTCGGAGAACTTCTGGTCTGTGAGGCCCAGGTATGACCAGAACTACTTCTGTTTATTGCTGTGTGAAGACATTTTATACAAATTGTTTCTTATGCTTTTATCTCGATGTTAGATTGAGTTATAGCAGCACCGGCATAGCAAAGAATCAATGTTGCTACAAGACACTGGTGGTACCCTGGTGATTTGATCCCAGATGCTACCCAACTATCTCCTTTTCATTCTTGCTTTTCCTGATCACAGTCAAGTGAGCCATAATAAAATCTAAAAAACTTGTGCTCCCTCCCCTGTTATCCTCTTTGTCTTAAAGGTCCACAGTGGTAGCCTCCTTGGGAAAAAATACAACTGGAGCTGCGATGATCTGATGGGAGGCGGTGGCCTGCATTCGGTTGGCAGCTACATTATTGACCTGCTTACGTTTCTGACAGGCCAGCGTGCGGCCAAAGTCCACGGCTTCCTCAAGACTTTCGTTAAACAGACCGACCACATTCGGGGCATCCGCCAGATCACCAGTGACGACTTCTGCACGTTCCAGATGGTACTGGAGGGAGGCGCCTGCTGCACCGTCACGCTCAACTTCAATGTCCCCGGAGAGTTCAGGCAGGAGGTGATAGTTGTAGGGACTGACGGGAGGCTAACGGTCACAGGGACAGACTTGTATGGACAGAAGAACAGTGGCGGTGGAGAAAGTGGTGGCGGCCCTGAGCTCCTGCTCAAAGACACCACGCCTCTCGAGAAGGCCTCCCTGCCGGAGAAGGCCTTCAGTGACATTCCGTCCCCTTACCTCACCGGGACGATCCGCATGATCCAGGCTGTGCGGCAGGCCTTCCAGGACCAAGATGACCGGCGGACGTGGGACGGGAGGCCCCTGACAATGGCTGCCACTTTTGAGGATTGCCTATATGCTCTGTGTGTGGTGGATACAATTAAGAAGTCCAACCAGTGCGGAGAGTGGCAGAACATTGTGGTCATGACAGAAGAACCAGAGGTCAGCCCAGCTTATCTGATCAGCGAGGCCATGCGGCGGAGTAGGATGTCCCTCTACTGTTAGCATTTTTAAAACTCATGGTGGCGCTCAAGCGGCATTGTTGGAAGTTTTTTCACAGAGCTGCCGGATTCCAGTTTTGTGTTGAAATTTGTGTTGTCACTGTTACAGAGGCTTTACACGACGACGTGCAGAGAGTTGTGGTTTCCCGTCCTCAGCGGTAGGAAAAGCAATGTGATAAATAATCAGAACTTTATTTATAAAGAAGCTTTTTTTTTTCATTTTGGCAGCAGGTTTAAGCCCTGCGGGGAGATGCACTTTTAAATCAAGCTAATTCATGCAACAGAAGGACCTACAGTGGCGGCATATCAGGGAGTGAAACTACCTGCTGGTTAGTTGGTCGATCAGTAGGAGGCGTCCTTGTGGGGATCGCCTTCTAATGTTCCCATTTCACCAACAGATACTTGCAATTTCATATGCTTTTCATCACCCCTGCTGGCTGCTTGATCAAACAGTTATTTGTGCCTCCTGTTTCTCCTTCTCTTCTATATAACTGGTCTAGAAAGACACACGCCCTACACTGTGGGTCTGAACAAGGACTGCCAAGGAAGAACGATAATCTTTTTTTAAAATTGTGCCAGTCTGTTGTTGCTGTAATCTGAAGTACTTTTAGTACTAGTTTTACCAAGTGAATGTTAAAAAAAACAAGTCAGTGTGCTTCTTAGTCATGCTCTGTCTGCTCCGTATGTTTCTCCTATGTGTGTGAAACAAGAGAAAAAAAGAATCAATCATTTGGCTGGTGTTTTTTTGGGGGGGGGGTCCCAGAGGACTCTGGTTTTCATATGCAATATAAACAGGCAGAAGGGGCACTAGTTTCTCTCTGAGCCTGAAATAAAGGGTTAGATTAAACTATGGTATGCCTTTATGCAGTTCCAGTCGGCTGTGCATCACCTGCGTGGTTGGTCAGTGTAGCGGTACTCTGACTCGTTTTATGCTATCATTGTAGCGACTTAATCTCATGTGGCACTGAAGTGCAGACAGTCTTGCATGTAAGTTTGCAAGCTATGTGCAGATTTCATTCGCACACTTCTGTGCAATCAGTGCTGCAAACTAATTGCAAGCCCGTGTGGTCTGCCCAGAGCTTAAGTAAGACTGAGAACTTGCAGTAAATCAAGCAGTGTAGCAAAGTGTGGGCGACTACATTTTTAAAAAAAAAAAAGAAAAAGTTTTTATTCAAAGTGTTAAGGTTGGTGTTATTTTGTGTTTTTTTTCTCATTGTTGGAAAAATTTCACATAGGCCTAAAGATCAAACCCAGTAGCATTAATCCATCTGTCAATAATTCCTAACTACAGTACAGTGTCTGTGGCCCTTGGCCCCACACCCACTGATCCCTGCTTTCAATTATTACATCAAATTTTTACATTAACTGTTTTTAAAAAGAACAGTTCAGATATGCGTCCAGCGTTTTGGCCTCTTTTAGCTCATGTTCCAGTGTTTTGGTTTTGCGTCACTCTCACCGCTCTCACTGACCTTATTTCCAGCAGCAGCAAACACACTGTATGCTGCCATACATATTTTTAAAGGAACTACAAGGTTCCTTCAGTCCACTGATATCTATGTCACCAGTGTGCTCTAAAGACTAAAGAGTATTACGGAAATTGGTCCATTGACATGGAAACTCAAAGGCTGTTTTAATATGCAACTTTAAGAAAAGGGTTATGGTACTGTAGAAGACTACAACAATAAAGCCATACCAAACAGTACACAATTAAAGCAATTAAAGCTTAACTTGCAGTCCTGCTTTGAACCCCTATAGAGCCAGTGCCGTAGTAGGTGACAGCGCTGTCTGCACTGGTCTGCTGCCAAGATTGAATCTAACTTATTTATTTAGTTTATGCGCGGATTGTCAAGAGGAATGAAAACATGAAAACGGCATCCGCCTACATTGGAAGATTAATATCTCTTGCATTAGAATAGTGAGGAAGCTAATCAGTAAACTATGCTTACACAGACCATCAACACCAAACAGACCAACCACAGTTGTTTTCTCTGAAGGTGCACATCAGACTATGCTCTAGCTACACTGTAGTTTTAAAACAGTTGTAAGCGTGGCAGGAACCACTGCAGCGACGTTGTCAGCTGCGCTTCAAAGCTGTCCATGTCGGTTTGCTGCTTTGTAAATAGCAACAATGCTGGAAAAGAGATGAGCAGTGGCAGTGAAGCAGTTTCAAAATGCCCGAAAGCAATCACATTTTTGATCTTTTGCAGTTCAGAACAATCGATATTACTACAAGCCCCCACACTGGTTAATATTTTAACTGGAACTTAATTCAAACCCCAGTCCTCCATACAGCTTTCTATTATCTGGACAAAGGCAAATGCAGCTTTGGACTTGTTATGTAAGCAGAAATGTATGCTGTAAGTTTCATCAGCTTTCGACTAATGCACGTAACAGTTTAACCCACCAATCAGAAAACATAACAAGCAGGTGTGTGACTCACAGCCCAGCTTCCCGGGAAACAGAAACAAACCATCAGAAAGTGATGAAAGCAAATACAGCTGAACTTAAAGTTTAACGTCAGTCGACGCAGGTGAAGGAATAACACCAACCCACAAGCCAAAAGATTGATTTTTTTTTAATATGCATTCTCTATCCATAAGCTGTGCTGAAATACTAAATATGTAACGACTACTGAAAATGTACATAAAAATAATATGAAGCAACAATACGCTTTTGTCTAAAGAATTAAATCAGTACTGTATGGGGTTTTTTGTTTTTGTTTTTTTGTACAAACCAAGGAACTGGAACATGTCTGGATGAATGTTAGGGTATTTATTCTATGTTGAAGTTTCCACTGACTGACCTGCAGTGCTATTGTGGGAGCTTAACAGCAGACTGAGGCCTTCGGAGCATTCAGCTTCTTATTTCCATTTATCGGATATTGACCAAAAGAGTCTCTTGTGAAAAGCTTTATGTTTTCTCTTTAAATGCACTATATCAGAAAGCAGCACAACTACACCGTCACCCATGAACTCATAGATCATAGAGTGTCAGTGCACGCTCTTTTATTGTTTACTGTTTAGTGCTTTGCTGAGGCCAGGCCCTCTTTAAAACCCCTCATGTCACAGAACAGAAATTGAAGAACCAGAAAACACTTTTGCCTAAATAGTTTGCATGAAAAGCGCAGAGTCCGACACTGATAAGCTGCCTCTCAGTACTTCAGGGAAAATATTGCCCCGTGTTTAAACGCCTTATCAAATCTGCATATAGACTTTCCCCCCTTTGTCAGTTAAGCTCACAAGATATAGCTATGTAAAGAAAAAACAGAACATGCACAGAAGTTAGACTTGTTTCTTCAGAGTTGAATTTGTCTGTTTATTACCATCAACACAGATTTGGGGAAATGAACCTAAGGGTTGGTCGACTGTGAAGAAGACACTAGATAAGCAGGCACTTAATAGGAAAAAGGAGAGGTCTTTAGGACCCCACTGATATGGCCTTTAACTCATTATACTGCTGTTTGATTTATAGCTCTCTGCTGGAGTAGAACTGGTTGTTTATTTGTCCCTGTTGAGTTCAGCTGGAGGTGAATGATTTGCCTTTCTCGCTGGTTAAATATAGATAGACGCACACAGGGAGGGAAAGGTTGGAGGCTAAATATAACACCTACAGCATATTAAAGGTAGCTTATGACTTAGGTTAACTTTTATTGCAGTAAAATCTGACGTTTTTGCTTTAATTGGTAGCATTTTATTTGCAGGTCTGTTTGGCCCTTATGCACTCTCGTAAAGTCCTGTGTGACTGTGCACTTTGGTGCAGTCAAAGATCTGAGAGTGTGATTTCTGGTTAATTTCCAGTTGGATTCTCTTGTGAGTCCTCCCTGTTTCTGCACAAGTAAATACTTTATGTGCTTATCTCTTCCGATGGAAAATGCATTTTTCAGATCAGTTCAGACTTTCTTGAGGACACATCTCAAAGGAGGCAACACCTTAAGACATAGGATTTGGAATTTGCATAAAGGCAGAGCTATGAGCCTTCGTATTCTACACGAGGGCCTGACTACGACTGATTAAAGCCAAAACTACGTAGATGTTAGCAGTTGGCTGTGCTGATCAATTTGCTGATAATTAGTATTGTGACTCTTTCCAGTAAACCTCCCAAGCATTATTAGAACATCTCTAAAGTGCTAATTAATTATTAAGAATTTGTGACACGTATCTATTATTTTTACCAATGCTGCCACCATGCCCCCAGGGTGGGGCCCTGATGAATGGATTAGTGGTAGCAGTTTTGGGGTTGGGTTCAGTTCTTGGGATCACGCTCCAGGCAGGATTTGTGATAGTTGTAAGGAAGTCGATGTCTTTTGGAACAACCATGGAAGGGAGCTTGATCTGCATCATAGACTGTAAAGGATAGATGTGGCTTCCAGGTCCTAAACCTGAAGCCAGTTGAAAAGTGCCTTAAAGCTGTCGAGTCTTACTGAATACAAATATTACGATCCTTAGTAGAGTTTAAAAAACAAAACGAGAACGCAGGGAATCCTTTAGGGCGGGGCTACCTAGTGATTGACAAGTCATTAATATTTAAGTTTGCGGTGTCATAAAAATATTGACAACGCTCAGCTCGAGGCTTCGCAAATCAGTGGATGACATCTGCCATATCCATCTTTTATACTCTATGCTAGGTAACAGTGTTGATGGTGATGTCAAAGGTACACGTGCCATGAGCCAAAGTCTCCTAGAGGTGTTACACTAAAATACTCATCGTGTTTTACTGCACCTATTTTAATGTTGTGGCTGATTAGTGTATGTTGTCTGCTCACACAAGCTCACATTGTTTCAGCAGGTTTTAGTGCCTCTGCACAAATAGATTCAGTGTGCTTTTAGATCAGCCTGGGCCTCATCTAGAAATAAATCAGCTATATTTAGTGTTCCGTGGTCAGAAGACCCATAAACTTAAGTAGACCTTCTTGAGCTCTTCATGTGTTTGAAGCTTATCTGTGTAGGGGTGAGTGCAGGTTTCATTCATGTCCACACAGAGCCATGGCCCTTCACAGAGACTCAGTTAGTGGATGCAGCAAAAACTTTTCATTTCAGCCAGTCTAGATGCTGGATAGGGGAAAAAAACAGTGAATCAGAGAAGAAGTCATTATGAGTGTTGTTACATCACAAGGCTTTAGTGGTCATTAGCAAAGCGTCTCCACCAGCTTTCATCTGTGAACGGAGAGGCAGTGAGCAGCAGTCTGAAACACACGAGGCAATACGTGGCTTCTGAAGCGCTGAATATTTAATGAGGAATGTGAATGAGCCGATACGGCACAGTGTGAGGATGTCATGCATTTTATCTGTTGACTGATTTTATCTTTTTTTTTTCTAAGTTGAACCACTGAGTGTTTTTGCTTTTCATTCTGATGACAAATTTTGTTGGTTTTTCCTCCGCCTGTCAGGATGGCCCGATTGTGCGTTGAGAAAGACGCTGCAGAAAACCTAAACACAAAACAAGAGGTGCTCCGGTTCCAGCACTTTGCCTCGTTTGCTGACAGTCTGACTATGAACCGCTCTGTCTCTGCGTCGACAGCGTTCACTGACTCATTGCTCAGGAAAGGCCTTCGCTCGCTGAGAGGGAGAAAGAGCGAGAAAGGAGGTGGAGGTGAAAACCTCAAAGAGATGCTTCTCATACACTCGGAGACTGTTAATTCGCAGCCGGATCCCACATTGCCAAAACTAAGTCTTGATTTGACCCCTCTCATCTCATTCTTTCACACTCGCTCCTCTGTAGGTCTCCCCTCCCTCTGAGGTTCCTTTTTTCAGCCACTGCTGAGAAAGTTGATTTGCTTTACTTTGCATCAATCTCTCCTTTCACTTGTCCCCTTTTCCTCCCTTTCCCCTTTCTATCGTGAGCCAGGTTGAAGCCTGGAGGAAAAGCTCACTGGTGCTTCTGCAGACCTCCCGCTCATCTTATTTGTTGTTTTCACAGCCGTACAAAGGCCGCTCCGTACACTCACAGGTTGTGAATGCCTTTCCACAGCTGACTCTGGCCGTGTCTTGCTTGCTTCCCGCTCCACAGATATCCATTTTGATGCTGTATTGTGACTATATCTGATATTTATTGTTCTGTATGTATATCGTGGATGCATGGACCTCTGTAGATACTGTAATTTGAACTCTCAAACGCATATTTATGGGTCTTACTAGAGAGAATGTACTTGCTGTAGGAATAATTTATATTTTCTATCCGTTAAGGAGGTCAGTTGGTGTCACAAATAAACGCCCTGCTGTAATGTTTTGTTTTTTTGTTTAGTTTTTTTTGTTCTGAGTGACTGTGTAACTTCTGTTTCAGTGTTTACTGGCAAATCTCCCTGCACCAGTGCTCGGCATTGATCGAATGTGTGTGGCTAAGGGAATGCGTGAAAGTGGGGGAAAATAAAGTGTGATCTTGTGTTTGCGACATGGTTTACAGCTTCAGCACTTGTCTAATGCTGCAGTTTCTATGGAATAAACAATATATACATACACGATGGCTCTCATTTCATTTTTCCTCAGTTAGATACTGGGCCACCACATGCTGGCAGGACTGCTTCAGCACACTGATTCTCCAAGTCTCTGATACTCTACTGGAACCAGGCACCCATTTCTTCCGTTATTTAGTGTTTTTATGACAGTCGTGGAATGCACCATCTTACATATTGCTCTTTAACATTTCACTGATAGGTACGTGTTCCATTGGTTTTAACATATGAAAGACCACAGAAATTCTGTATTACTTTGCAATAACCTTTCCACTGACAATTAGACTCAAACTATACCTGCAATTAACCCCATAGCATAAGATGGCCAGCAGATCCCACACTGTACATGTAAGGAGTTCCTGTTTTTGCTTTCATTTGTCACTCTTATGTGTTTAATATGAAGAAAGGTTAGAAAATGTGTATTATGATAAATCCAGCTTGTGTTACTGAGCATTTTTTGAAAGTCTTTGCTGACCTCTGCTGGCTATAGTGGATGCTGCACATGGTGTTGCTCAGACACAGGAACCCAAGACCTTCTTGCTCAAAGGAAACAATACCAACTACTTTGCTGCCAAAACCCAAGATTAAACTTGTATATAATCACGTTTCTAAAATAGGTTCTTTTACAAGTTTTCCAATACCACTCTTCCTGCTTTAAACCAATATTGCATTCTTCCATTTCCTGCTTTTTTTTTTAATAACAGAAGACTCATTACTAACTGCGTGCAGACGTATTAGAAAACAGCTGTCTTAAATGAAGGAAATATCAAATCAAAACTGTGTGTCGTGTTATTTTAATTTTGTCTGTATGAAAGATGATCAGCTAAACTAAATCTTAACACTGAAAAGTCTCGGCTGGAGCTGCCACATGATTCAAGAAAAATAGAGAACGAGTCCTGAAAAGTGCTTCAACACATGATAAGAAAGCAGACCGAGAGAGTTCAGGCTGTGTTGAATAAAGGTGGTCGTACCAAATACTGACTTTTACCTTTTATACTGTATTACTGTGTATGTTTACATCACTCCTATTTCTACCAGCTAAATGTAAAGAAATGAAGGGTTGCTCAAAACCTTCACAGTTTCATATCAGTAAGACTCATATGGATATCATATGAGTCTTACTGTAACCTTGTATCATTTCCATAATAAAATGCAATAACAGCCTAGTGTGACAGAGCAGGTAGGAGAAAGCTGCAGCTTTACCTAATGTCATGAACAGTTTACATCTATAAGGGAAGTGTATTTGAAGTTTCTAATTTCTCTGATTGGGCATTCTGCGATTCCTTTCCTAGCTTCCTCTCCTCACAACTTAGTCCCTCCACCAGCAATGTGAATAGAGGTGAGAGGCATGATTAGGAAGGAGTCAGGGTAACAAGGACCCAACCTGAGACATGTTTGCTTCACAGCAAGTAAGGAACAACTTCATCATTATCTCAGATCATAAATGTGTTCAAGGTAACTCCAATATGATTGAGACATACTTAACATACCAAAAATAAAGTGAGAAACAAAAGAACAACCTTTGAGTTGTGTAGATGTGAAGATAAATGTGAGTGAGTACAGATTCTAAGGGCCTGTATCTGGAATGATCAAGCAGTATACAGGGAGTGCAGAATTATTAGGCAAATGAGTATTTTGTCCACATCATCCTCTTCATGCATGTTGTCTTACTCCAAGCTGTATAGGCTCGAAAGCCTACTACCAATTAAGCATATTAGGTGATGTGCATCTCTGTAATGAGAAGGGGTGTGGTCTAATGACATCAACACCCTATATCAGGTGTGCATAATTATTAGGCAACGTCCTTTCCTTTGGCAAAATGGGTCAAAAGAAGGACTTGACAGGCTCAGAAAAGTCAAAAATAGTGAGATATCTTGCAGAGGGATGCAGCAGTCTCAAAATTGCAAAGCTTCTGAAGCGTGATCATCGAACAATCAAGCGTTTCATTCAAAATAGTCAACAGGGTCGCAAGAAGCGTGTGGAAAAACCAAGGCGCAAAATAACTGCCCATGAACTGAGAAAAGTCAAGCGTGCAGCTGCCAAGATGCCACTTGCCACCAGTTTGGCCATATTTCAGAGCTGCAACATCACTGGAGTGCCCAAAAGCACAAGGTGTGCAATACTCAGAGACATGGCCAAGGTAAGAAAGGCTGAAAGACGACCACCACTGAACAAGACACACAAGCTGAAACGTCAAAACTGGGCCAAGAAATATCTCAAGACTGGTTTTTCTAAGGTTTTATGGACCGATGAAATGAGAGGGAGTCTTGATGGGCCAGATGGATGGGCCCGTGGCTGGATTGGTAAAGGGCAGAGAGCGCCAGTCCGACTCAGACGCCAGCAAGGTGGAGGTGGAGTACTGGTTTGGGCTGGTATCATCAAAGATGAGCTTGTGGGGCCTTTTCGGGTTGAGGATGGAGTCAAGCTCAACTCCCAGTCCTACTGCCAGTTTCTGGAAGACACCTTCTTCAAGCAGTGGTACAGGAAGAAGTCTGCATCCTTCAAGAAAAACATGATTTTCATGCAGGACAATGCTCCATCACACGCGTCCAAGTACTCCACAGCGTGGCTGGCAAGAAAGGGTATAAAAGAAGAAAAACTAATGACATGGCCACCTTGTTCACCTGATCTGAACCCCATTGAGAACCTCTGGTCCATCATCAAATGTGAGATTTACAAGGAGGGAAAACAGTACACCTCTCTGAACAGTGTCTGGGAGGCTGTGGTTGCTGCTGCACGCAATGTTGATGGTGAACAGATCAAAACACTGACAGAATCCATGGATGGCAGGCTTTTGAGTGTCCTTGCAAAGAAAGGTGGCTATATTGGTCGCTGATTTGTTTTTGTTTTGTTTTTGAATGTCAGAAATGTATATTTGTGAATGTGGAGATGTTATATTGGTTTCACTGGTAAAAATAAATAATTGAAATGGGTATATATTTGTTTTTTGTTAAGTTGCCTAATAATTATGCACAGTAATAGTCACCTGCACACACAGATATCCCCCTAAAATAGCTAAAAGTAAAAACAAACTAAAAACTACTTCCAAAAACATTCAGCTTTGATATTAATGAGTTTTTTGGGTTCATTGAGAACATGGTTGTTGTTCAATAATAAAATTATTCCTCAAAAATACAACTTGCCTAATAATTCTGCACTCCCTGTAGTAACACCAAGGTTCCTGATAGACAGTTTGGCAAATGTAGCAAGTGGACCCAAGTTTTCCATAACACTAGGTACAAAATTTTTAGGAGCACAAACAAGGACTTCATGTCACGGCCGAGGCCACCTCAAAAGAGAAAGGACTCAAATGCTGGAAGTAGTTTTAGAGACAACGTTTATTTTCTCAGTTAGTGTTCATAAACAGGAAACTGGAATGTGCAAGTGCAAAATGCCACAACTAAACCAAAAGGGTTTTAAGCAGCCTGGGCTAAGTAAGCAATCTGGTGTTGGTCAGTGGAAACAGCAGTTCCTGTAAATAGAGTACAGACGTTCAGGTATGGTTCAGGAGGAATATCGGCAAGCTGTTCATTCTGAATTTTCCTTAGCACTGCGTACTTGCTGCGGGTGGTCTGTAGTGGCGTGGAGGGGTGGGTGGTCTGGGTGAGTGGTCCGAAATTCCTGGCATTGAGGCAGGAGGCAGGCAGGTGAGTCGGGTGAACAGCCCGTGGGACTGTCAAGTGGTCCAGCGTCCGGATTGGAGCTCTTCGGCGGAGATTTGTGTCTGGCAACTTGGTGCGTGGCTGTGAGAGAAACACACAATGAGACAAGGTAGTTTACAAAGCGTGTGCAAAATCACAGTGGTGGCCTGCACCAACTAAGGTTAGCTGAGAATCTGGCGAAGAGAGGTTGAGTGCGCTGGCCTTATGAGTCCCCGGCTTAATTACCCACAGGTGTGAGCAATCAGCAGAACACTGAGGCCCCTCCCAGGGGTGGAGATGCCAACTTGGAGGGAGACACCCTGGCACACACCCGGACCATGACACTTCAGTATTCTCCTCATTTAGTTGAAGAAAGTTTCCAGCCATCCAACCTCTAATGGAGTCTATGCACTTATGCAAAATCTGTAGCTTGGAAACATCATGCGGCTTAAAGGAGATGTATAACTGAATATCATCTGCATAGCAGTGATACGAAATGTCCTTAAAGGTGCTCAATAAGTGTTGAAGAGGAAGTAAATACAGCAAGAACAATAAAGGCCCCAAAACTGAACCTTGTGGCACACCATAGGCAAGAAAAGTAGAAGAGGAACTGTACTTAGAGGTAGCCACAGAAAAGGATCGTTCATGCAAAGAGGATTCAAACCAGTCCAAAGCAGCCCCTCATATACCCACCCAGTGTCTCAGCCTGTCTAGCAGAATATGATGGTCCACAGTATCAAAGGCGGAGGTCAGGTCCAACATCAACAGAACGGAGCATTCTCCTGCATCACATCTCATCAAAATGTCGTTGGAGACTATAAGAAGTGTAGTTTCAGTAGAGTGAGTTCTACGAAAGCCAGATTGGAATTTATCCAGAATGCTGTATTCATCTAGAACAGCTATAAGCTGCTTAGCCACAGCCTTTTGAAAATCTTAGCAATGAACGGTAATTTTGAAATCGGTCTGTAGAAGAGAACCATCAAGCTTAGGTTTTTTTTAACAGTGGGTGAATAACAGCATTCTTACAATAAACAGGGACCTGACCAGAAACCAGTGAGGTATTGATAATTGTGAGCACACAGGGACCAATAGACTGAAAGACATTTTTAAACAAAGATCCAGGTAAAATATCAAGAGAGCCGGAGGACGCTTTCATCGAATTAACTAACTTGACCAGCTCAGGTAAGGACGCAGGTAAAAATCTTTCTAAAATTACAGGCCTAGCTTGAGTTGGAGCAGACAAGAGAGACACAGGAGAGATATTGTTCCTCACGTCACTGACTTTTTCAACGAAGAAAGAAAGAAATTTTTCACAATCTTCATTTGATGAAATTGGGACAGCAGGTGGAGCAGGAGCAACAATATCACTAATGGTGTTGATATTTTTCTATCACAAAAAATACAAGTCTTCATTGAAGTAAGCACACAGAGCAGTAGTGGATTTTTTTTAATATAATTTTTCTTTATTTTTGATTAGCAAATTACAAATAAAAAAAAAAAACAACCCAGCTAACGAGCCCTGGTCAACCCCTCACTTGAATTTTTAATTTTCAGTTTAAGGCAATTAAATTCAAATCAAAAATTCAACCCCAACAATCAAGTGATTCCCTATGAGCAACCGTGGACAGGAAAAACTCCCTTTTAACAGGAAGAAACCTGTGACAGAACCAGGCTCAGGGACGGGCAGTCTTCTGTCATGACTGGTTGGGAGGTGAGGGCAAAATAAAATTTAACATAAATGAGAGCACAGTATAGTTATTGTGTTATAATAAGCCAATCAGGTAGGCCGTACAATTCCAAATATGTGAAGGTGGCCAGGTAAACTCCACCGAAAATAGCGCCCGCTATGGCAAGACCTATAGGGGGCGCTATAGGTCTGTCACACATGAAGCCCTACCTCGACAGCAAGGGCCGCGAGCTGCCGTCAGCTTTCGACTTTGTCGAATTCACTCGCTCGCTCTTTGATCCTTTCCCTTGTAACATACAGGTGAGACTTGTACAGGTGTTAAATGTCATCATTTGGAAAGCATGTAACGTAGGTACGTTACATGCGAAGTTGGCAAAAGCACTCTGTGGTACTTCCTCTTGGATTTCACGCCTCATTTTCTCAGTCTCTTCCTTTAGTTCATTCAACTCCCTTTCAAAGTTGTCCATCCTAGTATTAAGCATTCTGTTTTGCTCTATGATAAACTCTAAACGCTGATCTATTGTCTCCATTGTGTGTCAAAAGAAAAAAAATGTTCCCTGAATTATTTAAATGTACCTTTGTCAAAGATCCCTGCTTTGCAAAAACAACTCGCTGTTACTGAAGACGCACCAAGGTAAACTGTGTTAAAGCACCTCTATTTAAGGACTCATGTGGTAGAGCTGGTGACGGTCGACCGTCACGGGAGACTGTCTCGTGACGGTCACAGTCTCCCCTTTGAGAAGATCAAAGGATCAAAGAATACCTCCGTGTCATTCCGCGCATGCTCAGATCATGCGTATTGAAATGAACAGGATATTTATTTATTCATTTTAAATACCTTGCTATATAACAAAGGTGACTGCGCACTCAAAGGACGAGGAGAGTTCAAAATAGGGCACATATCGGATGACGATATGAAAAAGTATATCGCTTCATATTACGGCAATTCAAAGGCACAAGATAAATGACAGGTATCACGTCTCACTCCTCTTTGCCTCCGTCCACCGTTTGTGCGCAGGCTCACACAGCACTCGGCAGAGAACTCCCCCCGAAACATCCATGCAACGCATCTTGCTACCACCTTCAAGTTGTACTCAAGTTTATAAAGAACCCATGTCAAAGTATTGTGGTTAAGTTAAATCCAATTTATTAACCTACCTCTGAGATGAAGTACAGATCCGAAGAACGTACTGTCTCCCGTTTGGCTACAGGAGGCAATGAGGTGCGTTTAATGTCTCTCTGTTAATTTGTGTTTCTATGAAACCGCGATAAACTGGTGTTTATGTGGGGGGTTTTTTTTCGTTATTACTATGCCAACCCGTTTTAGTTTTTTAACTCTTGGAATGTCCTGGAGCCATTTTTCATCCACTGTGTTTTTTAATTTCAAGCCATTTTCACTGTGTTGAATAGAATATAGCCAAATTTGCCAAACATTTTTTTTTTTTTTAATTTTAGAATTGCGGTCTGAGTTCATTAAATTAGCTTAAAGTGGCTAAGCTACAAACCGCCATCCACCTTTTGCTCTAGGACAAAAGGTGGATGAAACCGCCATCCACTCAAGGTCCTAGAGCCAAAAAACGCCCCATTGAAACCCATTATAAACGCTATTTTTCATTGCAGGATCATTATAACCAAATGTAGTGCCATCCTCCAAGTCAGGGTGACACTTTGGAGTCCGGGCCTTAAAATTGTAATTTTTTAGTTGTCCACCAGGTGGCGCCCTTTTTTATATTTCAGCATTGAACGAACTCAAGCCAAAAATTCCGTTTTTGAGCGTGTCTTTCTGCTTTAAAAAGTGGAAAAAAAGAGTGGTGTTGTGTGTCACTATCAAGGACGTCTTTATACCTAAAAAAGGAAAAAAAGATACAAACACTCCTTAATCAAGGGACTGGAACAGCTGTAACTAAGGTAACTCAGAAAACAAAAGGTTAATCATACATAACAGTGTAAACTAAAATGTGCGCACTTATTTTAGAATGCAGTGTTATGTGGATATGTGAATTAACTCTAAACCAAAACCAGTTATTTATTGTCCTGTAAATTAATTCCTATATTTAAAGACAGACAAATGTGAATGCAATGTTACTTATATAAGCCTCTACACTAACATGTTGGGTATTACCACTGTGTGGCTGTAAGTGCAGCCATCACATTGTGAAACAAGAATCTAAATCTTTGTGAAACAATGATTTCTATAAAAGCATGTTGTTTATGGGGATAATGTGACAAATCCTTTGTGGGCCCTAATAATGATCAATGGTGATTGAAGAGGAAGCTTGAACCCTGGCTCTGGAGATTTTCATGACAAGTGACAGTGCAGACATCTGCTAATGAGAGAACATGTTTTATCATCATAACGACTGAGAATTTAAACGTCGTTAAAGTGTCACTTCAGCAGTGCTGCCGGGAGAAAGAAGTGTTGACTCATGTTTTTTAATAGAAGACTTAAAACACTAAACTCTAATTTCAGGGGTTTATTTTAAGTTTACAGAATATAACATCTGGTATGACAATGAGTTTTACTTCTCACTGTCCGTGTTATGTGTATCGATTTATCATGTATGCTACTTTGCTCTGTGGACTAAAATGTTTCATTGTATTCATGAAATAAACCAGAATTTCAATGTCCGAATCTTTTACTGTTTTTCTGCTTTTGTTCGCTCCAAGTTTGACAAAACCCACAGCTCACTAACAATGTGGAGCAGTCTCAGTGTATTTAGCTGCTTTTTCCCTAAACACAATCAGTTAACTGAGAGAAATGCCTGTAGTCATCCACTTTGGTCATTGTGAATGTTGAAGGAGATTTGTTCCATAGACACCTTATACTAGTGTTTCCTACTCTTAATCCAACCAAGTTTATTGCTGGACAACACAGCTAGCAGTTGGAAGATGAATGATTGCGTTTTTATGATGCATAGTACCCCCTCTTCTTCTTCTCTGTGTTGTTGTTCTTGTGTATGTGTGTGTGTGTATGCTGTAGAAGTCAAAGTATGCATTAGCCACACTTACAAAAACATTTTGAATTTCATTTAGAACTGAGATTCTACGTTGTAAGCAGAAATTTTATGCTCAGCCTGAAGCGCGTTGCCCCACTTTCACAATGCTAAGGTGTCAAATCCACAACCCCCAACAGATGGTTTGTCACACGCTGGGTTCAAACACTCAAAAAGCAACACAACAGCAGGTTCAAGAAGGGCAAGTCACCCTTTATTTGCACAGCCTCACACACTAAAGATTTTTAAAGTTGTGGTGTACAATGGTATAGCCACAGATGTGACTTCTACTTTTGATAAAGACCACTCCACCTGCATATTTCTTAAGAAATGAAGTGTCTTTATTAAGCTATTATTTATAAATGTCTTCACAATAAGAGACACCATGTGCTCTGTGACATTATAGTCTTAAACTCTCAGAAATCTGTTCACTATTTTTATTACAAATTATATCAGTAAGGAAGCTGACTAAATATTCACTGATAATTTATGGGACAGGGGTGGGATTAAATAAGTGTATACTTCTTCCCACTCCCTTTCAACATGTAAATTAATCAGAATGTTTTTTTGTATGTAATTTGTATAGTATTTTTTTTCTCTCTTATTTCTTTTCTAAATGTACTTGTATATTGTTCACATGTTGAAATAAATTACCAATCAATCAATCAATCAATCAATCAATCAAACTCCCAACCTTTCAGGTTGTTATGAATGGCTTATATTTCTAACATTTTGTGATGTAAAAGTGAACCACACGGCTATTTTATTTTCTGTATGATGGGATGACTTAAGACACGAGTTATTTAAACAATTCTAAATGACAGCGTGATGGCCATAGTACTTTATGCGGGTCAAATATGTTAACAATAATGTTTCTCAATGTAACATTGCAAAGGACTTTTGGATAGGATACATTTTGTAAACAGTTACCTCTGTTATGCTGAGTGAACGGACTCTATGGCAGAATACACAGAAGCGCAGGGAGTGCTCTTTATTTGCTGTGTCAAACTTATTTACATGGGATGAGATAATACTGATGAATAAACAGAAGGAAACCAGGGGAGGATGCTGACACGCATTCGGAGGGAAAGGGGTTACCCGCGCACGCAGGGTGGATCTATGAGAAAAAGAAAAACGAAACTTTAGGGGGAGATGCCAAACCACCGGTAAGAAACAGCAATAAACATAGGGAGAGTTGGAGAGCTCACTTGTCACACTGGCTGTACAGGCTCGGGCGAGGATTCTCGGGATGTGGGAGAAACGCTGTAATTGATCTCCGTAGTGATCCCGGAAATGCGGCTTCACAAACAGCTGACAGGTAAGCGGGTGATGGATCCGGCTGAGGATACAGGACAACAGGTAAGCAAACAAAATCCAAGACATAGGTTGGCCGTAATGCACACCGCGGAGAATTAACACGTTACCACTCGAGGAGGTAGCAATACTCCGACACCAGACGTCAGGGACGTGCAGAGAGGTTTAAAGGGGCGGGTGCTCAAAGTTAAAAAGGGGCACATTGAACCATGCTGAATAACAACAACACACATTCATCAAGAATCTAATATGGGAAGGGCAGGGCTGTGTTGATCTGAGACTGTAGACATTAAAAAGTCCACAGGAGAGATGGTAGCTGATTAAACAAGTGTCATGAGATAATAACAAAATGCAAAGATTGGTGACAGCGCTTGGAACCATAAGGCAACGAAAAACTGTGACATAAACTCGGCTCTGCCTGTGAATCACTCTTTGCTTCTCTTCTTCCTTCCTTCCCATCATTTCATATATCACTCTCCACTTGCTGTCTATCTGAGAACAAGGCACAACTTGCTATTGCAATAAACTATAATCTAATTATCCACACCTAACAACTCTTGCACTTAATCTATAATAAAATGATGACAGAAAAATGTTATAGCACTGCCTTTAGTAGCCTCATACAGCTCCTACTGTTTCCTCCTCATGTCCTTACCAGCCATGTCTGCACAATGTTATATCATGAGTAATATTTTTTTAAATCCAGCTAAATAAAACACACACATGCACACACAGTGACATTTTAGACCTTCTTCAGAATACTGTATATACTATGGGCATCCTTACATTATTATTTATTACTAGAGCTACAATAATAAAGCAATGAGGAGGGGGAAGTAATAAATATGAAATAATGTATTTATGATGATTCCATTTGTTTCACTATCCACTCTGTGCAGGGCAAAGCTTATTACATTTTTAAACTGTATTTTTACTGCTGTAAAATCCAACTTTTGTCTTATTTAAAATATAAATCTAATATAATCTGCTTCTTAATGTATGTTCTTTAAAATACAGCGTGTGTTTTTTAATATATTATAATTATAATTATTATTATGTGGACATGCATATTAGATCGTTTTTTAGTGAAATATAATCCCTCCAGAAAGGCAGGAAATGCCCAGAAACTTACTTTAAAACTAAATATGTTCCCTAAAACGGTGACAGAGCTACAGACCCATGACAGCCTTACACAGGTAGCCAGCAGCTATGACCAGCACTACTTGTGCAGTTAATAAAAGGACAGGTAATGTTTGTCGCGCTGTTGCACACACAGCACGCTCGTTTGTTTCAGTTCGTCAGTTGCAACAAGACAGCTTACCAACGTGTACGTAATAAGCTAATACTCCTGTGTGCTACACACTACAGTGTACGCTGTACACCTACTTACTGGTTTTGTCGCATCAGTCTGTGTCTCTGAGTTAACTTGTGTTTCTCCTACAGCTCCGGACCGCTAAAAATGCGCGTGCTCTTTGTGAGCTCGTTCCCGGCTCGTAACCAGCGCGTTCTGCCGTCGAGGGCGATCATTGGTTAAATGTGATCATGTGACTGATGCAAGCCAGATCCTTTTATTTAGCAAAACTATGATTAATAGTTAAATATTATTGTTGAGGGGCACAGACAGGACTCCGCACGCACACACACATAAAATAAATAAATAAATAAATAAAAAAAATTTAAAAGTTGCCTCAACAAAAGGGCACTTTGGGCACTCATCAGGAAAGGGGCGGGTGCTCAAGCCCCTCTAGCCCCCCCTCTGCACGTCCCTGCCAGACGTCAGTCGCGCTGCTCCTAAGTAACGCTCCATCAAATGACGTCTGATGCACCGCCGGTGTGTCAGCATCCCGTGACACACCACCCCGCTTACCTGTGCTGAAAACAGAAGCAGACCCCGTGACACCACACCAGAGAAACACCAACTCCTAACAACCTCAGAACCTGTACTGTCAGATCTATGTATGTAAGGTTAAACTTTCCACAGTACATCCACTTAAGTAACCAAACACATGAAGTCACCCTTACCAATAATCGACTGTTCCTTGAAAAAAGTAGCACAAACAGACAACTAACTCATCAATGATAAGTAGAGCTACCCGAGGCCGAGACTCAAGCAGAAGAAAATTAAAAGTTGTTTTGTTTTTTTATGGCTCGAAAGATTGAAGAAAAATATGTTTAATAATTCAACAAGAGCCACACCTTCAACACATGTACATTCAAATTTTGGAACAGGCTCAACATTGCTGTTGTTCAATAGTTTTTATCCACTCTCAAAAGTCATTTTATGGCTTTAATATTTCCAGTTGATAAGGAGACTTATGGCATTTCAAATGCGCGTCCTTTAAACTTCCGCTTTGTCTGTAACGACAGTATCAAACTGCAGAGCATTGTTTTTACTAAAATTCAGCATTTTCTGATGAAAATTTGACTGCTTTTTTTCACTGTAACACCCTCTCTCAGTGCCATTTTTTAGGATGATATTCTTGGAGATTCATTTTTTTAAATATTTATGCTTTTGGAGTGAGGGTATCTAATACGCACGTTGTCACTGTGTTTTGTACTTACCAGCTAACTAACATAAGCAAATCAGGTAATTCCAAACTCATCTGGTCAGCTTTGATTTAAGTAATAGGTCTGTGTTCACCTAATTAAAGTGACCCCAAAAAATGCTTAAATTTGTTGATTAATGCAGACATGAAAATATGTCATTATACTGAATTAAGTTCTATTTACATAAGTAGGTTAACTGTATTTAGTAAATCCAATAAAAAAATACTTTGCAGCTCCAACTTAACTGACTTAAATCAGTGTGTGTGGCAATACCTGGATTTTATTTCACTTAACTTGTTTTAACTGGTATAACCGTAGAGGTTTTAAGTTGATTTACTAAACCAGGATATGTCAACAATTTCCACACAGTGTACATAAGTAAATTCAAATTACAACACTTTAGTTTTGTGGAACAAATATTTCATAATAATAATAACAATAATATTTGCTGACCTCAAGAGAGCTGGTCACCCTCTTTTGAAATCATCAATGAATAGCTTGCTTCAATCACCTCACCAGCAATCTACTGATCTCTGCAATGTCTGATCATGTGATCTACATAGGTGACTTCGGAGTGCACAGACAATTTAAATATGTGCATGGATAAGCGTTTCTGCAGCAAAGGTGGCCATGGTTTAACCTGTAGTGCTTCAATAACTGAGATCTTGTGTGCCTCTTTACACTTCCATATTCATGTTACTTAACGTCACGGCCCGGTGGACCAGCATGAAGATGATCAACAGTGTCATTGTTTTTCTCTCTCTCGCCGGAGTGGAACTCATTGTGGGTTCCTGCCCTCGCCCAACACACCTGTGGAGAGTGAACACCTGCGCCTCATTATCCTTGCCACTACTTAAGCTGAGGAAAGGACGCTACTCATCGCTGGATCGTTGTATGACTCGCACCAGTGTAGCCCCATCTTTAAGATTAGTTCATAGCTCTTGTTGATTCTGTGCCTTCGTGTTAACTTGTATATATCCATATTAACTTGATCTCCCGGAGCCCTTACCCTGGCACTATTGTATATAGGAACTTTTCCTGCAATATTGAACATATACCTGGTGGAGTGTCAAATAAAACTGTGTTCTTTCCAACCATCGGAGTCCCGTGTTTGAGTCCTCAGTTCACCGTGGCACTGAAATGGAAACAAAAAGAAACCATATCATATATTACTTATTACTTTAAATATTCTCACGGAAAGTGTTAAGATACATTCTGTAAGTGAAACTAAACAGATCTCTGTTTCTGTCTCTTCCAACCCACAGTCTGCTTTTCACGGAGCACGTTATCACTTTGTCCGTTTTTACTTTTTATTTTTGTCGTAAGACAAGCCGAGACCATCGTGAGCACTCTGAACTAACAGTATGAGCAGTGGGGCCATCCCCGCATCGACCTCATTGATGAACTCTAGATTCAAAATGTGTTCAGCACAATCATAGGCATTGGTTGCTACTGACAACAAGAAATAAAGCCTGTCTGCAGGGCTGAACCATTTTTTAGCAGTGGGGAGGGAGGGTAACACTATGCAATATATCCAGTTTTAGAATTTATATTCAACATTAATTGTAGCTTGGCTCAAAGGGTTAATGCTAGCTTATCTTAATAAACAACATTGTCATATGCAAAAAGCAAGGGTGGCACTAGGGGTGGCAAGAGATTATTTTAGGGTGGCACATGCCACCCCATACCACCCCTGTAGATCCGCCCCTGAAGAGAAGATGAAGTCCCAATGTTGAAGTCTCCTTGTTCATATGGACCTTTTCACCAAGAGATGAATGTATGGTAGCCAGCCAGGGCAGTTGTGTTTCTTTCTTCTGAAGTCTTTTGCCTAGCAACATTAGCTGTTTACTTTTCGGGGTCTT
The DNA here is from genome assembly GCF_963969265.1 of Rhamphochromis sp. 'chilingali'. Classification (NCBI taxonomy): domain Eukaryota; kingdom Metazoa; phylum Chordata; class Actinopteri; order Cichliformes; family Cichlidae; genus Rhamphochromis; species Rhamphochromis sp. 'chilingali'. The sequence continues at coordinate 29,232,417 of NC_137945.1, read as the reverse complement.
TTTTTTTCAGCTATTTTCCATCAGTGAGATCATTACAGTGATTTGTGTGACATTTATGTGACAAGCACCCTCCTTATAAGCTTTGTGGGTGGCTTTTGAAAGTGTGAGATCTTTGCACTCAGACATACGGTCACAGAGGAGTGAAGGGAGAGAATTTTAAAATTGATTTCTTTAGCTATAACAGCTGACAGCGTTTTTATTCAAACTTGATTTGGTTGTACAGTCTATGAGCACGGTAGCACGGTGGTTAGCATTGTTGCCTCACATCAGGCCAGGGTCTTTCTGTGTGGAGTTTGCATGTTCTCCCCGTGTTTGCTAGGGTTCTCTCCAGGGGCTCCGGCTTCCTCCCACACTTAGTTAATTAGTGGGGTTAGGTTAATTTGAAATACTAAATTGCCCATAGGTGTGAATGTGAATGCAGTTGGTTGTCTTTGTCTATGTGTTAGCCCTGCGGCAGACTGGCGACCTGTCTAGGGTGTACCCTGCCTCTCAACCTAAGACAGGCAACCCTGAACAGGATAAGCGGAAGGCAATGAATCAAGACGTTTTGCAGACATTATTCAATTTAATAAGATACACTCAACAAAAATATAAACGCAACACCTTTGTTACTGCTCCCATTCCCCATGGGATGGACGTAGAGACCTAAAATTCATTCCAGATACACAATATAACCATCCCTCCCAAACAGTGGTCACAAATCAGTCCAAATGTGTGGTAGTGGGCACATCTGCTATATTGAGATAATCCATCCCACCTCACAGGTGTGCCACATCAGGATGCTGATCTGACATCATGAGTAGTGCACAGGTGTACCTCAGACTGCCCACAACAAAAGGCCACCCTGGAATGTGCAGTTTTTTGCGCTATTGGGGGTCTGGGGACCCAGAACCGGTCAGTATCTGGTGTGACCACCATTTGCCTCATGCAGTGCAACACATCGTCGCATGGAGTCTATCAGATTGTCAATTGTGGCCTGTGGAATGTTGGTCCACTCCACTTCAATGGCTGTGCGAGGTTGTTGGATATTCGTGGGAACTGGTACACGCTGTCGTATACGCCGGTCAAGCACATCCCGAACATGCTCAATGGGTGACATGTCCGGTGAGTATGCTGGCCATGCAAGAACTGGGACATTCTCAGCTGCCATCTGCCCTGAACAATGTGAACCATGATTCATCCGTGAAGCGCACACCTCTCCAACGTGCCAGACGCCATCGAATGTGAGCATTTGCCCACACAAGTCTGTTACGGCGACGAGCTGGAGTCAGGTCAAGACCCCGATGAGGACGACGGGCATGCAGTTGAGCGTCCCTGAGACGGTTTCTGACAGTTTGTGCAGAAATTGTTTGGTTGTGCAAACCAATTGTTCCAGCAGCTGTCTGGGTGGCTGGTCTCAGACGATCTTGGAGGTGAACCTGCTGGATGTGGAGGTCCTGGGCTGGTGTGGTTACACGAGGTCTGCGGTTGTGAGGCCGGTTGGATGTGCTGCCATATTCTCTGAAACGCCTGTGGAGACGGCTTATGGTTGAGAAATGAACATTCAACGCACGGGCGACAGATCTGGTTGACATTCCTGCTGTCAGCATGCCAATTGCACGCTCCCTCATTGCTTGTGGCATCTGTGGCATTTTGCTGTGAGACAAAACTGCACATTCCAGGGTGGCCTTTTGTTGTGGGCAGTCTGAGGTACACCTGTGCACTACTCATGATGTCAGATCAGCATCCTGATGTGGCACACCTGTGAGGTGGGATGGATTATCTCAATATAGCAGATGTGCCCACTACCACACATTTGGACTGATTTGTGACCACTGTTTGGGAGGGATGGTTATATTGTGTATCTGGACTGAATTTTAGGTCTCTACGTCCATCCCATGGGGAATGGGAGCAGTAACAAAGGTGTTGCGTTTATATTTTTGTTGAGTGTATTTCCCCCAGAATGGCATCGGGAAAGCCTGGAGTCCAGCAGAGGGAGCTACTGCATTTTAAAAAAACAAACAAACCCTCCACTACAGTCTTGGAAAAGATACGTGCTTTGAAAGTTGCTCTGAGCTGCAGGTGGATATAAATTTCATGTGTTTTAGACAACTCCACAGTTCTGTCTCATTCCCATCCGGTTTCTCAATATCATTTTCATAACTACAAATCCAAAACATCATGGGCAGAAATTAAAATACAAAATGATATGTGTACAAAGGTAAAATGTATAAGGTACATTTTCATTATGTGACATCACTAGTCCGGTAAATCAAGCAGGTTTTTGTACACAAGTGATTCATCATCATTTAAAATGCACAACCACCTCAGGATACTGTACAGCCTCCTGACCTTTTTCCTACCACAGGGGTGCAGAATATGTTTTCTTATCCATTATTAACTCTGAGTGTGACAAGAAGAAGGTAAGCTCTGCAAGAAGACCTGTGTTTTTTTTTTCCATTCAAGTATGATTTTTGCAATAAAAGCAACCAAATCAACACTCTGCAAACCATCAAGGTTTTTCTTCAACTCTTGCAGAAGAAAAACCTTGATATGCAATACTTCCAAACTTCCAAAATGAAAATACTTCAATTTAAAAGATTTTAACATTATTTTTTTAATAAGTTGTGCAAAAATATTTAAGCACCTTAAGTTAGCAGTTGGTGATCCCTCAGGAAACAGTGAAGGCAGATTGAAGCTCAAAATTAATCAGAATGCTTGTGATTTGCTAGTTACTTCAGAGGAAAGCTGTTTTGCCAACATTCAGGCACCACAAGTAAAGCAGGGATGCTTTAAAAAAAATACCATGAAGAGTTTACATTTAATCAGACGACCTACACGAGGGAGCCGTGTTCTGTTTGCATGCAGTAAAGAGAACATATTCCCCTCTTCTCATTTTAAACCTGATGATTCATCTTTCTGCAACCTTGACTTTCTTGGTTTCTTCTTCTTGTGCCTTTGTATGTGTTTCAAATGCAGACTAGTCAATAGTGTTTTTAAAGTACAGGCTGTGATGTGTGCTGCTGCTGTTGCTCTGAGGTTTACTGTTCTTTGTGGATTTACACAACTGTATTGTGTAAGGAGATGTTTTGCAAGCTATCTTGGCTAATATCTGTCCTCTACACTGATAGTACACTGTGCTGTCTTTATAGATCATCTACTACAGGGGTGCCCAATCCCGGTCCTCGAGAGCTACCGTCCTGCAGCTTTTAGATGCATCCTTGTTCCCACACACCCGAATCAAATGAATGGCTTGTTATCAGGCCTTTGCCAAACATGATGGCATGCTGAAGAGGTAATCAAACCATTTGATTCAGCTGTGTTGGAGTAGGGATGCATCTAAAAGCTGCAGGATAGTAGCTCTTGAGGACTGGGATTGGGCAGCCCTGATCTACTAGATCATAATCATGGTCAACATTTTGACTTGTCTTGGGCCACACAGTGAACCTCACATTGTAACCAAAGTTTAGGGCAGTGTTGAGCATGAGAGGCAAAGAATAACGTTATAAAAGTAGCATCAGCATAAAGCTGCTGATTTTTTTAACCCTTCAAAGCCTGAACCATGAAATAACTGCCTGTTAAAATTCTGTGAACATTCTGACAATTTAAAAAAAAAAAAGAGTTAATTTGCACATATGAGTTTCATTTTGTATCATATTTGGGACATTGCATTTTATTCCTTAAAAATATATTGTGCTATTAATTTAGTCTTTTTTGGATGGTCTCAAAAACTCATGTATCAAATATGATACACTTGCCTTTAAAACCCTGCTTATTTACATCAGTACCTACTGAGACAGATGCAGAAAAAGCAAATGTAGCCCAGTAGAGAAGCAAAGAACAGCTGTCAGTATTTTAAAGTGCATGTTTATATATGTAAAAACAGGCCCTGGCACAAGAATATAGCCTGCCAACCATGTAAGGGAATCACAGTTTTCCATTCCTGCAAACAAGACTGTTTAACTGAGTAGCTGTTAATAACTCACATTAGGCACTTAAAAGGTCTCTCTCAGAATCTATTGTTTGAGGAGGAGCTGAGGGCTGAGTTTAACGGTGCACACTCTCTGTAGTTTGTGTCTGTTTCACTGCCTCTTAAAGGGCTAAAAAGCTGAGGATTTAGTATCCTTGGAATTTGCTCACAGCGTCCTCTCTGCTTCTTCTTTTTTTTTTTTGCACAGAGCAGTCTCAGAGCAGTCTCACTTCCAAGCTTCTCTTTGGTAAACTTGACAGAGCAGCTTCCTGTAACATCTGTCTCAGAGGTTTAAGTACCAAGCCTGTTAATATTCTTGCAGAGTGTCTTCTAGGTAACTGCTCTATAAGAGGGGAATGAAGTCTGATGTCTTCAGTCTCATCTTCAACAACTTCTCCAATTCGTCCTCATTCATGGTATCATACTCACAATTCTCACTGATACATTCATCTCAGTCCTCATCAGCAATGGGATCATCTTCCTCATCGCGCTCTCTTTTTATTGTGGTCTAATTTTTTAACAGCACAAAAATCTGGCATTGTAACACGGGTGTGTTTACTTTTTATATCCACAGCACTTATATAAAAAAGTGCACACTGTCACTTGTCTTTCTTTCTTGTGAGATATATATTCTTGTAAAATACCCAGAGTTCCTACTTCAAATTCCCTACAGTATAAATGTACCTTCTTTCTTTTAAAATACCTGAAGCTACTCAGTACTTAAACGTGACTTCTGACCGTCGGGTGGTCAACAGCGTCGCAGATCCTGAGCAGCAATGTGACGCTTCTGTTCATGTGTCATGTGCTCTAATCGTTTTTTAGTTCAGCCCTGCTCTGCAAAGAGGCTTTTTCATCAATGCTGCGCCCGAAGCGAGCATGCTGTTAGGTTTCTTCTAGCCGACTTTTATTGTCAGCTTTCGCTGAAAAGTGTTGAATAGAAACACAAATGAATGTATGTTTTACAGTTTTTACTTTTGACTTCTTTTTGCGGGGAAAGTCTCTGAGCCGAGCGACAGACAACTTCAGCAGCACCACATTTTTGTTCTCTGAGCGCTTCATCCATCCATTCATCCACTGCGGCGAGGATGGGGGACGCGGCGGCGGAGTGCACCATCAAGGTGGTGTGCCGTTTCAGGCCGCTGAACAGCGCTGAGGTGGCCCGCGGAGACCAGTACATACCCAAGTTTAAGGGGGACGACTGTGTGCTGATGGTGAGTGTGCGAAACAGTAAGCAGACCTTTTCACATTTTATTAACTGAAATTGTTGTTTTTTTTACATCGTTCTATATTTTGGGTTGGAAATGCTGATTTTGGAGGCACTAACAGTGGCTAATTAAGGCTAATGCAAGCCACTTAAATCAACTTGAACAGGTCATCTTCACCATGCCTGCACTGAGTTGCTGCAGTGTGACTGGCTGATGTGACTGCTTCGGAGCAGTTGAACATGAACATTCACTTTCTTTAATGTCTAAGTGCTTTTTAACATTCGTACCCCACCAACCTTCCAATTAGTAAATGACCTGCTCAACCTGCCAAACCACAGCCATTCCCCAAAATGTTCCTCACTGTAGTAAAATAGTTTAGAAACATATCCCACTTGTTTAGTAACTTGCGAACACACTTGAGCTGTGTCACATCAAGTATCTTATGTTTTTAATCTGATGCTCTTAAAGTGCCTCAGCTGAGGACACCCTGAAGGCAGAGGAGGAAGTAACAAAGCATATATTAAATATAAATAATTTGCTAAATATAACAAACATGTTCAACAAAGAAAATTTCAAAGAAAGAAAAATTAAAATCTCAAACCAGAAAACCCAGGGGGGGACACTGATCTAGAAGCAGATGACTCAAAGATGGCATGAGGAGAAAACAGTAATACAGGCTTATGTAAATGCATGGGTGGGAAATAAATAAAGACAGGAAATCAAAGCAAAGCAATACCCCCAAAGAGCTGACCTTCAAAGTAAAACAAGACTAAAAGAGAGACCCTAAGAACAGTGGATAAAATATTACAAACACAAACTAAAAGTAGAAAACAGTGGGAAAAAAGATTGTGCAGTGAGCATGAAAAAGTAGGGCTGCTGTTGTGCAGCAAACTCTAAATTCTTGATGGTATACTTTACTATTTCTCACTGCTTCCACCTCTTGTTTAAAGGGCAAACCATACTACTTTGACCGTGTGTTCCAGTCCAAGACAACTCAGGAGGAGTTTTATAATGCTGTGGCTCAGAAGATAGTCAAAGGTAAGCTGTGCATTGGAATCTGTTCATGAAATACAAAGCCAAACCCCAATCCTAAATGTGTTACTTCTTTGTACAGATGTTTTGGAGGGATACAACGGGACCATCTTTGCTTATGGGCAGACATCTTCAGGCAAAACACACACAATGGAGGTACTATGAAGTATCAGCTGTTGCTTTTTTTTGCTACTGGTCAAACATATTAAAAATAGCCAGGAAAAGCCTGAGATTCTGTGCTGTCTTACTTTTATCATCATGTCCTGAAGGGGAAGCTTCATGACCCTGAAATGATGGGAATCATTCCTCGAATTGTGCAAGACATCTTTAACTACATTTATTCCATGGATGAGAACCTGGAGTTCCACATCAAAGTATGTAGCTGAGCAACGAGGCAGGCGCACATGAAAAGATCTGATAAAGTCTCACTGTGCGCTTTTGTTTTGCAGGTTTCATATTTTGAAATCTATTTGGACAAAATTAGGGACTTGTTGGATGGTATGTACGGGGCTCATCATCAGTCAGACCCTGTTACAGAGACCATGATTCATTCTTTGCTTTCATTTTCCTCCACAGTGTCAAAGACCAACCTTCCTGTACATGAGGACAAGAACAGGGTCCCATATGTCAAGGTAAGACAGACTGAGTGCTTCATTTTCAAGGCACAACATTGTTTCTGATTAAACTCAAAGTCTGCAGTCATACAGTCACAAACTTCTCCCTGCTGGTTCTAATGCATTAGTTATGAACAACAGAGCAAAACAATGATGCTAATGTGATAGCTTACCTACAGGGTTTTATGTATAAAGGGTAAGAAGGCTTTACAGATCATTGTATTTCATTTGGCATTCAGCTATAAGTTGCATAGACCATGACTGCATGAAGAAATCCAAGAAGATACAAAAGCTACTGAGACCATGAAGCACTAGCTCTCCTTTCATAAATATCCAGTGGAGACTGTTAGCGTGTCACGGTCCCTTCAGCTAATAAATGTGTCTCTATAAACCAGTCCTGCTGTGGGGCTACTGAGAATAATATTTCCTTGTGATGTTCATGTGTCCCCAGGGCTGTACCGAGCGTTTTGTCTGCACTCCTGACGAGGTCATGGAAGCCATAGACGAAGGCAAAAATAACCGAAGCGTGGCTGTCACAAGTGAGTTCGTACATTGCGGCCTCTCATGGGTTCATCCTCACTGAGTCTCCTGACTGTTGCCACACTCCCAAAAGCTGAGCCAAGAAGACATCTGTGAAAAACACATTAAAGTCAGGTTCTTTCTAACCATGGGTACACGATTTAAACTGAAGCTGAGCTGACTTAATTATGCACTTATTTTCTGAATTAAATGGATCCCATTATGGCATCAGTTAAGTTTGTTGGAAAATTATAATTTCTGTAAACAGACATCTGCATATGAACATACTGTCAGGATCCTGGGTCATTTGACCCAGCGTTCTTAGTTTTCCTGTGTTTCTGTATTATGTCAAGTTCATTTGTGATTTATTCTATGGTTCCTAGGTTTTGATCCCCTGCCCCTCATGTTTCTCTGTGCCCTCTGTTCTGTTTAGTCTTCTCTGCCCATGTGTTCCCCCTGTGTTGTTGCCTTCTGTGTCTCCCTCTGTGTGACTGTCTTATATAGTGATGTGAGTTATTGTGTTTTGCTCCCACTCCTTGTGTTCCGTGTTTTCCTCTTCCCTTCGTGTATTTCTTCATGTGCTCTCCCCATGCTCTCTCTCCCCTCCTGTCTGTGTCTCTGTTCTTCCTGTGTTACGTTTAAGGTCCGCATCTTGGGTTAGTATTTTCAGCTCTGTGCCCTCCCTGTCTTGTTATGCATAATTGTCCTCAGCTGTGCTCCCCGTGTGTTCCCACCTCACTCATTACCTTCTGTGTATTTATGTCGGAATCTCCCTCTGTTCCATGTCGCTGTGATTTTGCATTCACCCCTCGTGTCTGAGAGCCTGCATTTTGGGTCCAACTCCTGCCCGCCACACAGCGATTCTTGACACATACAGAATCTGTAAGCATGGGACAACATTTTTGGTCCTGGAAGCTGGAAGCTGACTGTTTGTATCTAGTCAGACTTTGGTTGCATGCAGGTCCATGCATAGAGCCACTGTGATGGTAACAGACTGGTTCTTACATAATGCATTTCTACAACAGTTCACACCAGCACTTGTTTCTGCTTTCTATGTAACATTCATACTCCAATGGAAGCACCAGTGAGCAACTTCAGTATCTTGCTCAATGATACTTTGACATGCAGACTGGAGCAACCACCAGTCTTCTGATTAGTCGATGACCTGCTCTGCCTCCTGATCTGCAGCCACCACAACAAACGTTTTTGCTCTACCTGAGATCAGCAGGATAACACAGTCGGAAGGTCCTGTGTGATCTCCTAATTTAACGCTGTGACATGAAGATTAAAGGAGATGCTGATCTGCTGGGAAGGCAGCTGTGCTCACCACTATACCACCATTCCAGATGTCAAGGATTGGTTTTGGACTTTGGAGTTTGCATATCCTCCCTGTGCCTGCAGGTTTAAAAATACCAGTCCATTTCCATTTATCTTTCCACTCAGCAGGACATATTCTATGTTCAATAATTCCATTAAAAAGGCAAGAACAGCATATGGACAGTCAAGAGGTGTTAGAAGATGTGAGGCCTTTTAGATACCAGTCAGCTACAGCTACCTGTGTTAGTCGCAGCTGGAGTTTTTATGTATTCTAGTCTGGTTAAGTCTCATTCTTTTACCTTGGTAATCCCTCAGAAAAAACACTTCAATGGGCCATTATTTTTATAGCGTGCAAACCTAGAATAATATAATCAGTAATAACTGTTTTTTTGTTTGTGTGCCCACATGTACATTCAGACATGAATGAGCACAGCTCCAGGAGTCACAGCATCTTCCTCATCAACATCAAGCAGGAAAACAGTAAGACTGAACAGAAATTAACCGGCAAGCTGTACCTCGTCGATCTGGCTGGGAGTGAAAAAGTATGATCCTCAGTACTCCTCCTCCTCCTCCTCTCTGACCTCTCTCATCTTCATAACCTCTGCAAATGTGTTTTTTCCCAATTTCAAGAGCCCGCCTCTGACTTGAACCAGCTAAAGAGTAGCTTTTAAGTAGTTGTTTATTAATAGAGTAGAAACCAGGCCTGATTTAAAACTCAGGGTGGAAACAGCTCTTTTACTCTCATTTACCTTTTCCCTAGTGGCAAAGTGTGTCTGTATTAAATGGATCGGTATGATAAAAGTTTAATGATGCTATCGTGCTGCCACTTCAGTTCAGGGGGGAAACTAGAGCAATCTTCCATCAGTAAAGTGTAAAATGTTAACAGACCAGTCATAGCGCTAAACCCCGGGAAAGCCATTGACATGCTTTGTCAACTTTCTTTTACTAAGCTGATCTTGTTAAAAGAAAAAGGTTCTGAGCATCTGTTATGTGACACAGTTTTCAGCTTCACTATGACAATTGTGCTGTTTTTGTGTTTCAAAGGTGGGTAAAACTGGAGCAGAGGGTACAGTGCTGGATGAAGCCAAGATGATTAACAAGTCCCTGTCTGCACTGGGAATTGTCATCTCAGCTCTGGCAGAAGGCTCGGTGAGACAGTTTGCGACTCTGCTTGGTGAAGCGTTAGAATTACTGCCACTCCAAAATGTGATTCAAAGTTTATAAATGAAATTCGTAAAAAGGAGAGGCTGAAGTGAGTTTATTATCACAAATGTGCTGATTCGTTCATTAGATATTTTGATCCCATAAGTTATATTTGCATGAGCATGGTGACAGAGCTGTGAAGTGGGGTGGGATTACATTAGCTCTTAACGGCTTCTTGTTTGCGGTGGTCATGGACAGGCTGACAGAAGAGGCCAGGCAGGTGTCTCTGTGAACCATTATGTTTACACAGGACATTTGGATCTGTGGTGACAAAAGAGAGCAGGTGGATGAGAGCCTGGAGAGGTGGAGGTATGCTCTGGAGAGAAGAGGAATGAAATCCAGTAAATCCCAAAATGTTGATTCTGTTCATCTGGACGTAGCGTTGTTCATCCAGTGGTGCTAGTTTCAGTCATTGTGCAATGTGCTCTTTATAAGGTTGGGGAAACCTGCAGTCAGCTGAGACTGAGGAAGTCACTTGGATGAGCGATGAAACGTTTCTCCCACTGGAAACGCTCCGTCCAGATGAACAGAATCAACCTTCTGGGATTTACTTACCTAAATGATTGAGCATGCATAAAGAAATCCAGTAAAAGCATGACAGAATGCATGTGTGTGAATAAGAAGGTGGAGCAGAGGTAGTTTAAATACCTTAAACCATCCAAAGCAACAGACAGTGCACAAGAGAGGTGAAGAAGAGAGTGTAAGCAGGGTGGAGTGGGTGGAGATGAGCGTTGGGATGATTTGACAGAAGGACGGCAGCAAGAGTGAAAGGGAAAAATTACAAGATGAAAGTTAGACCTGCCATTATGTATGGTTTAAAGACGGTGGCTAACAAAAAAAAAAACAGGAGAGGTAGAGCTGAAGATGCTAAGACTTCCACTGGCAGTGACCAGACTGGACCAGATTAGAAATGAGTTCATCGGAGACAGTAAAAATGAGCGGTTTGGAGACAGTTATAGAGGCAAGGGTGAGGTGGTTTTGATATGTTCAGAGAAGGGAGAGTGGATATGAAGGATGTTGAATATTGAGCTGCAAGGCAGGAGGAAAAAATGAGGACAACAAAGAAGATTCATGGATGTAGTGTTGTATGACATGCAGAGAGTTGGTGTGACAGAAGAGGATGACAGGGACAGGGTGAGATGAAGGCAGATCGCTGAATTCGAAGAATTTGTTGTACTGTTTCTGCTGATGTCTGCGCCTTAAACACTTAACACACTGGATAAATGTGCATATCACCATGTAATGTGTGCAAGATAGATGTTGATCTACTGATCACATCATATCTCCATTTTCTTGGTTATTACTATGACTATTTCCAGTTCTGGGGGGACTATCAGACCAGATTGGACCTCAAAAAATTATGCTAAAGATGAGCACAGCATGCTAAAATGTGAAGGCAAAGGTGTATATTTATGAAAAGTTGTGAAATCATCAGAGTGCAAACCACCTGTGTAGCTGTTTAGGTTAAAGGACTTGCAATACTGTGGAACAATCTTGTGTGCAAAAATAGGAACATCAGCCTGCAGCTGGAGACATTTTTTAAATATTTACTGTTTCTTTTTATTGTAGGACGGCATTATAGAACCTGAATACATTTTACATACCATAGATTTATCATAAGACCTGATCTAAGCCACCCTGAATATCCCAGGAGTTGCACCTATTTCAAAGCTCTAGGAACCCTGAGATGAACCATCGGCCTACTGCTCAGGAGCCTCCATAGAGGGTTTTTATATTGCTAAAATGTTACAAATTGAGTATATTATATTTTGTAAGTGCATGATAGTGGACTGCAGTCCTTAATTTAAATTGCTCAGTTACATTTCATCACAACAGGCTTCACTGTTGTAAATGCTGTTTGTGACATGCAGAATTATCATATAATGCGACATATGGTCCCTCTCAATCCGCCTAGTCCTACATACCATACAGAGACAGTAAGATGACCAGAATCCTGCAGGATTCCCTGGGAGGGAACTGTCGGACAACTATGGTCATTTGCTGCTCACCTTCGGCTTACAATGATGCAGAGACCAGGTCTACATTGCTTTTTGGACAGAGGTACGTAGACACAAACCTGTCATCACATCTGTACAAATGATGTTACTGAACTGAAAGGTGTTCCACAAATAGCTACGTTTTAATATTAAAAGATTAGAGGCAAAGAAGACTGTGGTCTAGAGTCATAAATATGAATGATCCATAGGTTTGGTGTCTGACTCCATAAAGACAGGGCACCGACTTAAGCTCAGAAACACCGACCTCTGAGCTGGCTCTGCGGTGAAACCAGGCTCAACTGTGTGCTGTTAGTATTCAAAACAGACCGCTACCACTTTCTCACCTCTGTGTCTCACCAGAGCAAAGACCATCAAGAACCAAGTGACTATGAATGTGGAACTGACAGCAGAGCAGTGGAAGAGCAAATGGGAGAAAGAGAAGGAGAAGAACAAGACACTGAGAAACACAGTCACCTGGCTTGAGAATGAGCTGAACCGCTGGAGGAGCGGTGAGGGCCACAGGCTGTATTATGTGTGGGTTATGTGTGGGTCATTAAAGCAGAGGCAGAGGAGTTTGCAGACATATGATCATTGTTTTTATGTGTTTAATGTTAGTATGGATATGTTCATAACAAGGTTAAATCTTGTGTCCTTGTGTTTAGCAATTAGAGTTGAGCTGCACATGGATCCTAACAGGAGGCTTTTAAAGAAAGAGCTCCTTGTTTCTATATTTAACCCTCTGATGCATAGTGGTCACTGGAGTGGACAGCTACTAAAACGTACATATCTCTTTAATGCATTGGTTTCTATGGTGGAACTGCATATTAGCCTCTAGAGTGCTCTCTGCTGCCATGCTCCATTGAGGTCAATTCAGTGTTCAGTTAGTGCAACTGCAAGTAAATTTCCTCTGAATCAAAGATGGCAGACAAACTGTCACCCCTGCCGACCACTGCTGGGATATCCTGTCAATCCTTCTATGCTAAAAGAGCCCAACAGGTAAAAAAAATATGATGATATGCAGTAACATCTAGGGAAGGATATTATCTGTTTGGAATAAGAAATTGTTATGTCTAATATGTAGAAAACTACAATTAACCATGTGTCCACTGTAGTGGACATCATGCATTACCCACTATATTTTTTTAACATAAGTCATAAATTGTCTCACTGTTTTTTGGGACTGTTTTGGTTATAATTAAGCATATAATTGTTACATTTATAAGCTACTCATTTAAAATATATATTTCTGTGCAGATCAGCTGTAGTTTGAGTTACTATAATAATTATTTTATCATATTTTGTAGACTTCAAATGCAGCAAAGAATAAGGCAGCGTACAGAATAGTCCAGGAAATTCCATCCAGCTCCAGTGATGATGATTTCATTGATGAGTGCAGTGATGAGGAGTTCAGTGATAAGTCCAGTGATGATGAGAGTGGCTGCCAGAGCAGAACAGAGACATAGGAACTACGGATGATGAAGACACAGACAGTCAGGATGCAGAAAGTGAGAACAATGAGTGGCAGGATGAAGAGGAAGGTCAGTATGATCAGGGAGCTGTGGGAGATGGGTACATGGCACCTGACCATACTCAAGCCCGCAAAAATATTTGGAAAGTCCAAGACAATGACTTGGTTGGAGACTTGCCTCCTTTTCTAGGAGAGTGGAAATTGAATGTGGAGGGGAAGGATCCCATAGATTTCTTCAGACATCTGTTTCCAGCAGATCTAATTGATAATATAACATACAACTGGTGGTGGTCAGAGGGCCCGGTGGCGCCAGTGTCCGGCAGCCTCGCCTCTGTCAGTGCGCCCCAGGGTGGCTGTGGCTACATTGTAGCTTGCCATCACCAGTGTGTGAATGTGTGTGTGAATGGGTGGATGACAGGTTGTGTAAAGCGCTTTGGGGTCCTTAGGGACTAGAAAAGCGCTATACAAATACCGGCCATTTACCATTTACAACACCAACTTGTATGGGAAAGAACTGTCAGTAACAAGAGAAGAGATTCTCCCTCCAGCAATGCAAAAGAGGAAGACCCAGTGGGACCCCACAACCCGTGAAGTGGAGAGCAGTCACCAAAGTAGCCTGTGAGGTCAGGTTTGCCACAGGATATCACTGGCCCCAACTGACCGAGGTGAAAAATGCAAACAGGTGCCATGATGTTGTGTGCACACGGAAGACCAAATACATCTGCATGCAATGCTGTGTGCCATTGTGCCCTGGATGCGTTGCAAACTTTCGCACAGCCTAGGTGTGATGAACATAGAACTGTTTGGAGATGCAGAGACTAAGATGTCAGTTTGTGTTTTCTTCCAGCATGCTACTAAGGGCTTGGTAATACTGTCCTGCATCGTTATAGAACTGTGTAGACTCAAAAATGTTTCTCTTGTTGGAGATAGTTTGCCATATTCAGGTGTAGGATTCATAGCTAGGACTGTTGATTGGTTTTGTTATTTACGTCTAAACATTGGGGCCTTATGAGTTGAAAGTTCCAAAAAAAATTGCTGAGATGTTTTTCAAAGGATACAAGCAAACAAGTGTTTGTATATTTACAATAGAACACAAGGTAATTAATTTTTACAGTAAATTCACAGTATTTCATGCTAAGTGCTCAGGCGCATGTAGTCCACTGGAGTGGACAAGTTTATAACTTTATAAAAAAAACATATTTTTGAAAAAAAAAGAGTTAAACATTTTTTTTCATGTCCTGAGAAGAATAAAAGCACTTAAGAAAAAAATCTTGACCAAGGCTTTCATAATTCATGCATCAGAGGGTTAATAACGACAAACAGTCCCCCGGAAAAATATGCAAGACCATGCCTGTCCTGCACTAATGCTACACATGAAGGCTCGTTAATTTTGACTAGTTTTCCTTTCTTTTTTTTGTATTAAGAACCTGTTAAAAAAAGGATTCCTGTGTGTGCAGTCATAATATTTTCTCTGATGGGGAGCTATTTAGGGTGGAAACAGACCTTCTTATATCATCTTTCTGCTGCTCCCTGCAGGAGAGAGTGTGCCAGCGGATGAGCAGTTTGACAAAGAAAAGGCCAAAGAAGAAGTCCAGGCCCTGGAGAGCACCCACCACAATGACAAGACGCCACCCAAACCTGCCCTGAGCTCCCTGCCAGGAGTCAAACTCACAGATGCAGAGAAAGAGAAGTACGAGGCGGAAATGGCCAAGCTCTACAAAGAGCTGGACGACAAGGTAACGAAACAACGTATGTATGTGTGTGTGTGTGTGTGTGTGTGTGTGTGTGTGTGTACGTGTATATATACATGTATGTATGTATGTATGTATGTATGTATGTATGTATGTATGTATGTATGTATGTATGTATGTGTATGTATGTATGTGTATATATGTATGTATGTATGTATGTATGTATGTATGTATGTATGTATATGTATGTGTATATATGTATGTATATATATATGAATGTGTATATATATATGTATATATTAGAACATGCAGATAAAGTGCAATGCAGTAGCAACTGACAGATTTTTTAACATATTTAAATAGACATTACCTCAGGCAAGACATGCTATTAATCTCCAGCAGGATGACAGTAAAAACTAGAACACTGAATCTATTTCGGTAGTACTTTGACTTTGTGAGAGCAGTATGAAAACTATGAAAGGTTTCACAATTCCTGTCACATGAAATTTCACAATATCTTCACTTCATCTTTCTCTTTTGTTTTAATAATGTAAATTCATTCTTGATATTGGAATAAAGAGAATATATTTATGTGAAAACCAACATTCGTCTTCTAATTAATTGTGGTGAACTTATTTCTTTTGACCAGCAGGTGGTGCAACTGGTTGCTGTTCAGTATTGCTCTTTGGCAGGAGAATTATGTGAATGAAACATTACTGGATTTCTCTTTTCCTCTGCCTTTCCTGTAGGACGATGAGATCAACCAGCAGTCTCAGTTGGTGGAGACGCTGAAGCAGCAGATGTTGGATCAGGAGGAGGTGACACTGCATCCGCCTTGCCTTCCTTTCTTTCCTTCCTTCCTTCCCCTGTGCCTTCCCGCTGTTCCAAATCCCCCTAGGCACTCCTGTTAGCATAAACCTGGTGTGACAGCTGATTGCAGACCATTAGTAGCCCTGCAGGAGAGGTCAAACTGTAACTCACCCTTAGCAAGCACAGGAGCCTCACCAGATTGAGCACATTTTTCTTCACTGTTCACAAATCTGTTTTGTAGTCCCTGCTGTTGATACATTTTTTAACATACTTTCAAACCTGACCATAGGAGAGCATCACTGAGCATCATTTACCTCTCCTAGCTATTAGCATCCTCTCGCCGTGACCACCACACGTTGCAGACGGAGCTGAACCGGCTGCTGGCGGAGAATGAAGCCTCCAAGGAGGAAGTGAAGGAAGTGCTGCAGGCCCTGGAGGAGCTGGCTGTCAACTACGACCAGAAGAGTCAGGAAGTTGAAAACAAAACCAAAGAGTTTGAGGCTCTCAGTGAGGAGCTGAACGAGAAATCGGTGAGCAGCTTGAAGCTTTGGGGGAATTTGCTGGAAGTAAAAACACTAATCCTAATCCTAGATGCTTTGTGATGTGTGTTATCGTCCACCACTAGAGCTCCTTGGCCTCCATTGACTCAGAGCTTCAGAAATTGAAGGAGATGACCAACCACCAGAAAAAGAGGGTCACTGAGATGATGTCATCATTACTCAAAGACCTGGCTGAAATAGGCATCGCTGTGGGAAGCAATGACATCAAGGTTCCCAGTTTGGCTCTGATACACTGTTTCATATTCAGAAAAGTGACATTTGGGTTAAAACTATGAAATAACAGTGCTTTAGACCACAAGCTAACAACTTGTGGTCTAAGAACTATCAACATCATCAGGTATTCAGGTGATCCTTGCTGAAAATGAGGATGGTTTTGCATAGGCTGGTTGCAAGCACTTAATTCCACTGTGGATGTATCTCTCATTCAATTTATTTAGTGGATTCAGTCAGAAAATGTAGAACATGAACCTTGATAAAGTTCCTGCCAAAGTAGAACTTCAAATCAACCTTTATTATCACAAAAAAAGAAAAGCACCCAATCTTGAAAAATAAGAAACAGAAACTAAACTATGAGTGTTGAATTTCTGCAGATAATGACTTTCAATAGTCCTTAAAAAATTGGTAAAACAGATTTGGTTGAACCAACAGTGTGAAATTGATTGATTCAAATGTAAAACTGGTAAAAGCACAAATATGCTCACAGAAAACGCTTCAGCAGACTAATGTTCTGCATATTTTATGATCAGACGACAGTCAATCAGTTTGTTGTCTAGTTTTAATAGGAATTGTGAGCATCTTGGTTTGTTTCCACTGGTTTCCAGTGTATCTCCAACTGCATGCTCTTCAAGAAATTTTGATAAACTCCTAATCTATTTTAAACTCCATGGATGGTCTGAGTGGGACTGAGTCTGAGGAATGTCTTTGACCTACGTAATGTTCTCTCACGTCCTCAGCAACAGGAGAGCAGTGGTCTCATTGACGAAGAGTTCACTGTGGCCCGTCTCTACATCAGCAAGATGAAGTCAGAGGTGAAGACCATGGTGAAGCGCAGCAAGCTGCTGGAGAGCACACAGACCGAGACCACCCAGAAGCTGGACGAGACTGAGAGCGAGCTGACTGCCTGTCAGCTCCGCATCTCCCAGGTAACAGCTGCTTAACAACTGCTGCCATCTCAGATGCTGTCGCCATAGTGACATATAGTTAAGATGTCAGATTATGTGGTTCTATATCAATAACAATGGGGCCTAACAATTGGGTCTGGCCTAAAAGAACTGTCATTTAATTTGTATGAGTCCTTTTCATGTCTTTCGTTGGCCGGTCGTTGTTTAGCAAGAAGCCAAAATCAAGTCCCTGACGGAGTCCCTCCAGAATGTGGAGCAGAAGAAAAGACAGCTGGAAGAGAATGTGGACTCTCTCAGTGAGGAAATAGTCAGGACCAGGGCCCAGGGTGAGCAACACACTCTCTGCTCTCCATTCTGTTTTTGCACAAGGAGCCCTGTTTGGCTAAAGGTTTGTTGTGGAGAAGGCAGTGAAACTGCTGTAAGAGGTCCTTAAACTAACTAATAGTTGTCTGTATAGCAGGGGTGGGCAATCTCAGTCCACGAGGGCCGGTGTCCCTGCAGGTTTTAGATGTGTCCTCGAACCAACACAGCTGATTTAAATGGCTAAATTAGCTCCTCGACATGTCCTGAAGTTCTCCAGAGGCCTGGTAACGAACTAATCATGTGATTCAGGTGTGTTGACCCAAGGTGAGATCTAAAACCTGCAGGGACACCGACCCTCTTGGACTGAGATTGCCCACCCCTGCTGTATAGTGACTCAAATGTTTTAGGACATAAAAGCTAAAGCAAGTGGGTACAGTGGTGCAATGGTGACCTTAAAACAAAGTCTCACACACTGATTTTAAAAAATAAAGTCTTGGAAACAACCCTGAATAAAAGGATTTAATCTTCTCTGGTGTTTTAGGGCTATTGACCAGTCAGATAGGGTAAAATCCACATTTCTTTAAAAATGTATTTATTATATGTACCGGCCACTTCATTAGGTGCACCTTGACCCCTTTTGTCTTCACAGCTGTCTTAATTCTTTGTGACAACTCACATGTGAAAAATATTTGGATACATTTTTTGTTGTGCATCGCGGTGCAGCAGGCAGGTCCCAAATACAGGACACAGAGAACAGAACTCAACCTTACCGGTAGTTTTACTGGTGGCTTCATAGGAACCAAGGTGCAGAATAATAATAGAACTTATTAACTAGGAAAATCTCTTTGGAAACGTGGAACTCACAGGGACCCACGGCAAGAGGGACAATGTGACAAAGAGCAAGGGGGAAACTCAGACAATTGATACACAGCAGGTAATGAAGGGAGAGGAAACAGATGGGAAACAAAGTGGGAACAAATCAGGAATAACAAGACAAGGGAAGTTAAACTTGACACAAGACTATCACAATAAAACAGGAACAAGCATACACACTGAGACCCAGACTATGACATGCCAAACTAACACAGGGATAGAAGATTAAACACAGAGACAGAACACAGAAAGACTAGACAGACACGGGAACGTCACTGGGGGAACAAAGGGATCACAAAAGATATAGATTTAATAAGCAAGAAGGTGAACTAGAATCCTACAAACTGAGAATATAATAAAGGGCAAACTTAAAGGTATCCTTAAAACCATAAAGAAACTTAAAATCCTGGGTCCAAGATCCAGGGACCATGACATTTTTATTGTTTTAAACCTGAATTTGTAAAACTAAACTTGAATAAGTCATAAGTATTGATTATTAGCATTGAACGTTCAAAGAAGTATCTGTGTTTATGGATTTCCCTGAAAGTCATGTCAAGTAATACCTGTTTCTCCTTTAAATCTTGTTTCCAGTAAACTATGAAAAGGGTTTACATGACGTGGCAAGCTTAAGAAAAATACTGTTTGTACTTGTTTGTGCCATAAGAAACTAAAGAAGATCCATTGTTATATCCCAGTTGTTCCCAATAACATGGATCATTTCTTCTCCTTCCAGAGAAGGTTAATGCCATGGAGAAAGAGAACGAGATCCAGTCTGCAAATGAAGTCAAGGTACTGTAACACGTACAAAGTGTGATTGCCCACCTCATCTCATGCAGTGACTAGCTGTTTTTTTCCGTGTCTTCAGGAAGCTGTGGAGAAGCAGATCCAGACTCACAGAGAGGCCCATCAAAGGCAGATCAGCAGCCTGAGAGATGAGCTTGACGCCAAGGAGAAGCTTATCACTGAGCTGCAGGAGTAAGACACCACATCACCTAACGCTTGTCTCTTTGAGCGAAACTTACATGACTCGGCTGATTTTATCCCTGACCTCTGTGCAGTCTGAACCAGCAGATCATGCTGGAGCAGGAGAGGCTCAGAGTGGAGCATGAGAAGCTCAAGGCTGCTGACCAGGAAAAGAGCCGCCAGCTGGAAGAGCTCACGTAACATCTCTCGCGTTTATTTAACAGGAAAATGCACACTTGTTTAGCAGAACTGTTTTCCAGTCTTATTAATGCTTGTTTCATGTGCTGCAGGGTGCAGCAGGACAGGAGGGAGCAGGCCAGACAGGACCTGAAGGGACTGGAGGAAACTGTGGTCAGTTATTGCCACAAGTTTTGAAATCTGTATTTGCTTAGAAAATGAGTTCACCCACTACACAACAAACCTCTTATGTAAGTAGCTGTTAGCAGTAGTATGTTGCTGGGCGATTGTGGCTCAAGAGTTTGGAGTTCACCTTGTAATCGGAAGGTTGCCGGTTTGAGCCCCGGCTCGGACAGTCGTTGTGTCCTTGGGCAAGACACTTCACCCGTTGCCTACTGGTGGTGGTCAGAGGGCCCGGTGGCGCCAGCGTCCGGCAGCCTCCCCTCTGTCAGTGCGCCCCAGGGTGGCTGTGGCTACAATGGACCTGCCATCACCAGTGTGTGTATGGGTGGATGACTGAATGTGTAAAGCGCTTTGGGGTCCTTAGGGACTAGTAAAGCGCTATACAAATACAGGCCATTTACCAGGCCATTTGCTATGGAGATTTCGATCTCCACCAATACAACAGAGGTAAGAGGAAAAACAGTAACATTTTTAACATTCAGCTAGCATTAGCAAATATGGTCACTTCTGGTGTGACTGTGAGTATGAATGGGTGTCTATGGGTGGGTGGATGAATGGATGGATTTGATGGATTATGGAAAGCCTTTCTAGTGAAATTGGTGTAATTAGTTTCCTTTAATCAGCTTTAATCATGTGACCTCTTGCCACATTCATGTATTTTTGCACAAAGAGTAGTGGTGCTCAAAGATGTAATTTTTGGGAGCAATAATTAGGTATGAACTGACATGATGTGACATCTCAGTACAGCCTCACTATTATTTTTATGGCTCACTAGCCCAGATATAACCCAGATTTGTTGCCAGCAGCAAATGATACATTGTGACATGAGTTTGGAGGGCGATTTCTTGTCACCGTTATTCTTTGCAAACCTGTCTTTCTTGTCTTGTGTTAGGCACGGGAGCTGCAGACACTTCACAACCTGAGAAGGCTCTTTGTCCAAGACTTATCCACAAGATTAAAAAAGGTACAAGTCC
Source organism: Rhamphochromis sp. 'chilingali' (assembly GCF_963969265.1). NCBI lineage: Eukaryota > Metazoa > Chordata > Actinopteri > Cichliformes > Cichlidae > Rhamphochromis > Rhamphochromis sp. 'chilingali'. The sequence goes on along the minus strand of NC_137945.1, from coordinate 29,211,458 downwards.
TCAAAGTGTTTCTGTGATGGAACACATTTCAGCTCTCGGAGCAGATATGTATGGAACGCCAGGACTGCCATAATGAATTAATTAAATACACCATTAAATAATTAATTAAATGTGGCAATAATTAATTAAAATTGGAATTAATTAATTAAATAAATAGTTATGACACATGTAATTAATTAATTATTGACACATTTAATTAATTATTTATGTATTTCACATTTTAATTAATTATTGACACATTTAATTAATTAATTATTGACACATTTAATTATTTATGTATTTCACATTTTAATTAATTATTGACACATTTCATTAATTATTGACACATTTAATTAATTATTTAATGATATATTTATTTATTTCATTTTGGCAGTCCTGACGCCTGGCTCTCATCATGAAATAATTTTATCTGTCAGCCTCACCCATCAAACTCAGGGGGCGGGGTTAACGCTGATCGAGTCAAAACCATTGCTTTGGCCTGGTGGCCATTGTTTCTAGCACACAACAACCGGCATGTGGAAGCTAACAGAACTGAGCTTTGAAAAACCCTGTTTGTGTGTTACCAAATACCGTTTTAATATTTTTTTAGCCGAGAATGTAGTGGTTTAATCTTCATGTGTCTGGTCGGTTTGTCAAGATACAGCCTCTTTGCAAAAGTGTTTCGATGATTTCGGAGATGTCTGCCCAGTCTCACGGCAAAGCGTGGGATAGACCCGCTCGCCTCGCAAGCAATCCCACCGACAAAGCGCAGGCCCCGGTACACAGCTGTAGTAACCCCCGCTGACTTCTTTTACTGAGGTTATATTTATCGATGTTTTATTTCCTGATGTTCTTATGTGTCCTACGTGTTTCAGTCGCCAATTCTGAATTATAACTAACATTAAAAACATGTTTAAGGAGGAGAGAGAGCAAATAAATCTGTTTAACATCTGATCTTTGGGTTTTTGTTCAGTAATCAGCGTGACCTGTGTATAAACACATAAAAGAGATAACGTTGGTGTTTCCGTCATGTAGTAACTGCTGGCTTTAACTGTACAAAGGTTGTTCGACACTATGAAACACATACAGACTTCATGATGTTCGGCTAATATTTTTATTGTGAATATTAATCATGCTGACCTCGCTCTGTACACCACGCAGCGAGGTCAGCATATCCATGATATCCTCAGCTCCATGAGTTAACACAAAGTTTCCCAGCTGACTATCTAACTGCCAACTATTCCAGAGACGTGAAAATATACAGCATAAAGAAAAGTGTAAGAGACTCAGCAGCAGATTAGAATAACAGTTATACATTTAATAAATCACCAAATGAATCCAAGAAACGAGCAAACCTGTTCCGACAATTTGAATTTGTATTCCCTCAGCTGCAGACTCGCTGCTGTTTAAATGTTTGAAAAGGAAGATTAGATATAAAAAACGTCAAACATAGACTCAGTCTGCCTTCACATTTGATATGAGGCCAGCACGTATAGTGGCCTCAGCAGGCTATTACTGAAATACACGTGCTATATCATAAACTATGATATAAACAGGGAGGTCCTATTAACATGTTTAGTTTTAAAGGACACCTTCCTGCCTTTAGTCTCATTCATGAGCAGTATTAGTTTTCTTCTAACATCCAGAAGTCTGCACGATGTGTTTCATAGTTTGTAACAAGCCTTTGACAGGTAAACATAACATGACCGAAAAAGCAAAAAAAAAGCAAAAAAAAGAGAGAGAGAGAGAGAGGGAGAGAGAGAGAGAGTGTTGACATAAGAAGAGAAAATTCTCTCAATTATGGAGACAGACAAATGGTTCATTTATGTTTGATGTGTGTTTATTCCTCCCTAAATATCGTCGGTGAAGTTCGCCATGCATGTCAGATTTTCCTGCGCATTTTTATACCTCTGCCAACAGAGAGAGAAAAAAAATCACATTCTAACAGACAGCTGGTGCTTAGAATACAGTTGAATAACTATTAAAAAACAGATGATATTTAGATGATAGTTCAGTCTAACACATGTGCCAGTGAACCATTAAACGTCTGTGAAACTATGCAGTTATGAAACGTAACTTTAACCTCAGCCAAACCGATTTGCTCAGTTGTAAATAAAACAGCGAAGTAAACGTGACCCGACAGACAGAACCTGAGTGAATGAAGTCCAGCGTTTAACCACTGAGAGCTAAAACTCAGCTGAGGTTTCAAAGCTGTGTGCCGGTGATTGGACATCAGCCGCTGATAAAGCTGTTCGCCTATAAAGTGCTCTGTAAGGAAACGAGCTCCAGCAGCTCTGCGCTCGGGGAAAACACTATATTTACTTATCTTGTGCAGAAAAATGCGCTGACATTGCGTTATATCGAGCACCGGCTGCCCAGTTAAACTGTGACTATCACCAGGTAACTAGGCGTGTTTCTTGAATTAGCAGCAGGTGTTAAACAGCTGACAGATGAGGAGGAGGATGCATGCAGGTAAACTGAGGGTCTGTTGAGCTGATCGCTGGTTTCGTGAGAAAAATGTCAGCTCGTTCTTTATGTTACAGAAGCACAGAGACACAAGACCAGGCGGAAAGAGACGATCGTTCGGTGAAAATGAGAATCTGCGAATGCAACATGTGGAACACGGAGAGTGGAATATGTAAACAAACCGGTTAACGTAACCCCCTCGGTGCGCTCTGCATGCTAACTGTTAGCAGAGCTAGTGAAATCTCTGAAAACATCTGAGCACTTTTGCAAACATGTTCTATGTTGACAACCTGACCAGACATACGTCGCGGCATTCGCGGCTAAAACACTGTTAAAAGTGTAGCTGGTGACAGAAAAACGGGGTATTTTAAAACTACACCACCACCATTGCTGCTTGTGATTTGATCTGCATTCTGGGATAACTGGCTGCCCCAAGTCTACACAAGCAATCGATTTTCTAGGATCGACCTGTTTTGACTTACTTTGCACGGCAACCAATCAAATGTTAGAGAAGCTGCATGGGCAGCGTTAACCCCGCCCCCTGAGTTTGATGGGTGAGGCTGACAGATAAAATTATTTCATGACGAGAGCCAGGCGTCAGGACTGCCAAAATGAAATAAATAAATATATCATTAAATAATTAATTAAATGTGTCAATAATTAATTAATTACATGTGTCATAACTATTTATTTAATTAATTAATTCCAATTTTAATTAATTATTGACACATTTAATTAATTATTTAATGGTGTATTTAATTAATTCATTATGGCAGTCCTGGCGTTCCATAGATATGTAACCTCCCATTCCCTGAATGTTGCCATGGTGGATCATCACAGTAATTGCCATCTTGTGATCTGATTTGTCATCTGTTAAGACTCCTGTCTTACACAATATCACATGAGCTCTTCTTGCCTCGACCACGACGTTTACCTGGAGTGAGTCAAACAGCTCCATATTTCGCTCATGCACCGGCAACACTCCCATTAAATCTGCATCCTTAATGAAATTTTAATGAATCCAGGGAACACAACAGAAAGTGTCTGCAATAAGTAGGCCATCTGATTCTTCAAAGGTAGCAGCTGTAATTTAGGGACCTGGGCCCTCAGTGCTGCTCATCTCCTGCCTTCCAGCGGAAGCTTGATGAGACAAAGGCAGAGCAGGCTTTCCTGGAGCACACAGAGAATATATTATGCTGCTGTACTCATCCAAAAACTGCTACTTATCACCACATTTAGGCACAGATGGGATTATCTGGATCAGGGCTCTTTGGTTACAGAATTATTTTTCACTTTGACACGGATTTGAAAAACTGAAAGCAACAAAATAAATTACATAGATAACAAAGTTGTTTGCTGTGCTTGGACAGAATGCTCAGATGGACTCAGAGGACACAGAGAGCAGCGCTGCCCAGAAGCAAAAGATCAGCTTCCTGGAGAACAACCTGGAGCAGCTAACCAGAGTTCACAAGCAGGTAGAAATAGATGCAAGCAAAGTGAGACGAGTGTCTCCCACTCAAACTGGCATCTCAAGGTTAAAAGCTCTATTTTTTCTCTTCTGTTTTAAATTCCACAGCTGGTACGGGACAACAATGACCTACGCAGCGAAATCCCAAAGATGGAGAAGCGCCTGCGGGCCACCGCTGAACGGGTCAAAGCCCTGGAGACCGCCCTAAAGGAAGCCAAAGAGAATGCAGCCCATGACCGTAAACGCTACCAACAGGAGGTGGAGCGCATTAAGGATGCCGCCAAGCCTAAAAACATGGGCAGGAGAGGGTCAGCACAGATAGGTAGGTGGCACCACTGTTTTAAAAAGCGACGTCTTTTACCAGACTAAAAGGTAGCAGTTAGCTAAGCTTGATGTAATCTTGCTGTTTGTTTTGAGATCAGGTATGACACATTATAAAAATAATTCTCAAAAGCTATATAGATGTTGATAATCCTGGTACCCTGGGCAGATTATATAATAAATTTCATCCAGATTGACTAACAAATCTAGGCGGAGTTTGGGACCAGGGAACATATATATAACACTATGATTATTATAGTAGGTTTTGTACGTTTTGTAGTTTTTTTGTTGTTTTGGACAGGATCAGGCTAATCATTGATCAGTGTTTTTTATTTTTATGCTAACCTAGGCTAACAGCCAGCTAGCTTTAGCACTAAAGTGATAAAGCTAGGCTAACAGCCACCTAGCTTTATCACTAAAATGATGCATATACGTCAGTATTTTATTAATGTTCTCATCTGATTCTCAAACAGAAAGAAATTAGTGTTTGGGTTTTTTAAAAATATCAGTGGGCCATTAACCTTCCCTCTGTAAATGATTGTTATTGTTTCGCTGTGTCCAATCCAGCCAAGCCTATCAGACCTGGTCAGCTGCCAGGGGCTCCCATAAACTTCAGTATCAACAGGTCCAACCTCATCCAGAACAACCACCCTACCGGCATTAAGGGAGGAGGAGGCAATAACAGGCAAGAAAAACATGCACCCTGTTTCCCTGCAGTCCCAGGTTTATGAATTAGCGTTCATGTTTGCTTAATCCTAATACTTTGAGTAACCTCTGTCTGAAGATGGCCTCCCAGTTTATAATTAGCTAAGACAGATGGGCCAAGTAAAGGCTTTTTGAATAATGGCTCAATTACAGCTGCCTTAAAAGCCTCTGATACGTATCCTGTTGATAGAGATAAATTAATCATATTGAAAATTGATTAATTCAGTCTTGTAGAAAGGGGGACACAAAAACGTGACAAGCCAGTGATGACCAACTTATCAACTCTAAGATGATTCATGTTTCTTTTCTCATTCATTCTTTTGCATCTATCCACAAGTTTATGGACTTCATTATTAATTGTTGTCAAAATTTCTCCCCCTCACAGTCCCTGATGGTACTAATACTCACTCAGATACAAAACCAAAGAAGCAGACTGACGTGGACATCCATCAGCTGAATCGTTGCACTATTCTTCCAATGTCTAAATGTGTATTTATTTACTGTACATAAGCGCAGCATAAGCTGCAAAGCTGCTCTTTTAAGCTCTGTAAGCACTCATAACGTGTAATAGTGTCCTGCAAAATCCACTTTTATTATGACAGGCTGGTGTGTTTCCTTTTCCCAGGCACAGATAATATTTTACATTGTGCCAACATGCATGTACATACAGTATCAGACCTTGATGGCCACCTCAGCATGAGAGCAGAGATGAAAACAAGGCTGAACGAAGGCCTTGATTCTTTCGTCTGTTTGTTGACTTATTGATTGGTTAAAATGTGACATGCGCAATTCACAGATGTCACAAAAACTTTTGAAGGCAAAAAACCCCCCACTTTAGTTGTACTCATAGGAAAAAGGAAGTTTTGACAGGACTCTGTGCAGTCCACTCTTACTGTTCCCATAGGATTTACGAGGGCACATAGTAGCCAGGTGCTGCTAATCAAATGCACTTGATTAACAGATCATCAGCGAGTGTGAGCGCCTCTATGAAACAGATGTTTTGCCAGTTTGCTAGTCTGGAACATTCGGATGTGTTTTAATAATGTTCCACAGTTTTCCCAGGGGAAAATCACCAGAAATTCACCCCAAGGTCAGATTGTGGAGTTTTTGGAAAATCTGAAAAACAAAAAAAACCCCGCCAAGAGCTACGTCTCTTAGCATGCTAAATGCTAACGTTCATGACAGGATGATTAGGAAATGACTGCACAAGTATGACTTGTTTGGAAAGGTTGCCAGGAGAAAGTCTCATCTATTGGAAAGGAAGATGGCAGCATGATTTAGGTTTGCAAAGTTGTATCTGAAGGAACTGCATGACTTCTCTGGGTAGATGAGGCCAAGTGTGAGACCATCTGTCCAACAGCTTAAGCTTGGCTGAAATTGGGTCATGCAACAGGACAATGGCTGAAAAAAAGAAAAGGTGTTGTTTTGGCTCAGTGACAGTCCAGACCTCAACCTGATTGAAATGTCCTTATGCATAAATTCAGTTCAAAACTCAACAAACTGAAGCAATGTAAAGTTGTGTTGGCCAAAATTCTCACATGATGTAAAGTTATACAGAAAACAATTACTGCAAGTTAATGCTGCTTAAGGAGGTTATACGAGCTACTGAATTGTGGGGTGTACTGAGTTTTTCACTGGACTGCACAGACTACTGTGAAAACTTTCTTTTTCACGACTGTGTCTTAGTTTATGTCACTGAAGTTGCACTGCTGCATTGCAGCACCTTTTGCTGGAGACAGCAGAGGGCAGAAATGGCATAAGCATAAAGCATGACCGTGTCTAGCATTATAGAACAGAGAATGATCTGCCTATGTGTAATTGTTATTATTGTAAAGATACCTCAATAAAATCAATCTGGAACTGCTGTCATATTTTGGTGTGATAGCTTAACAAGCTAATAACGATGATGCTGAAGCAGCAGTTTTTTGTCCCTTAAACATTTAACATTTTATTAAATGAATCTGTTACTACAGTGCTGGGTTCAGCTTCCACTGCAGTTTTCAAATGTATATATTAATAATTATTAATAAACTTTAATTTGAAAGCTTGCTTGGTGACTTTATTTCCTGTACCATCGGGATAACTCAATGGAGGGGGGGTTAGTTCAAGTTCAAGGTTCTTTATTTGTCACATGCATAGTTATACAAGTATAACACACAGTTGAGGAGATGAATAAACTACACAGGAGTATATGGGGGAGGGGGGGGCACCTATTAAAGTGAGCGGTAGCAAAGGAAAAAGCTTATACTGAGTTGTATGTGAGACTGGACGCTGAGGAAGGAGAAAGGGACTTGTGGTGATTGGCTGCAGACAGAGATTGAGTATGTGCAGCATGATTAAGAATAGAGATGGAAATGTGCTAACATATGACGAGTGTTGAAAAGGTGAAAGGAGGACTTTGATGAGCTGATTAATGTAGAAAATATGAGAGGGTATGAAAATAAACAACCAAACAGGAGGAAAAGAAGACCACAGAAAAGATTGATGGATGTCATGGGCCAAACACAGGTTTGACAGAGAAGGATGCTCGGGATAGGGTGACATGAAGGCAAATGATCCACTGTGGCAATCCTTAAAAAGAGCAGCCAGAAGACGAGTAGGAAAATAAATACAAGAAAAACAAATTCCCTACCTAACACATTAGGTGGGGAATCCTGCCTCAGAAAATTCTGAGCATCAGACACTTGGTTTCCTGTATTTTGGGAAGTTTTTTTTTTTACTTTCAGTTTAGCGCGGGAGACACAACTCAGGCACCATTGAACAGTTTAACATCTGAGTGAGATCTAAACTTTGACAAGACTGAGACAACATCAACGGGAGCTGAAAAAGGTCCTGGCTGTTCTTTTGCGTCATACCAACTTGTACCACAGGATGGTGTCCTAACTCAACCAAGGCAAGTCACTGAAAGCATTCCTATGCTGTTTTCCAGACACTCCCGAGTTAGCCTGTTCCAGCTTTAAAGTCAGGAAAGTGAGAAAAAACGGGATTCGTTTTCTACTGTTTATATTGAAGGCCGCCATCTTGGATTGCTAACTTGTGGTTGGCGGGGCTGCTCTGACTCTCTGAGTAGGAAATCCAAGTTGAGTTGGCATTCCAAAATTCCAAAGAAACAGCAAAAGCGAAAGGAACAGCAATACGCATGGAAAAGTGCAATGTTGCCCTCAGTGATAAAAGTCTGAATTAACATTTTCTGAAAAAACTGAAAGCAAGTTAGCAAGTTGCTAGCACACTAGCAAAACGTTAAAAAAAGAGCAAAACAGCCAAAAAACCTCTCTAAACAAGACTGATGTGTACTGAAATCAGTGCTCGGAACTGTCATTTCCTCTTTACAACAACATGTTGTGTTTTAACACAGAGTTGTTTATGACACATTCATACATTTTTCTAAGATACTATGGTTGTAGTGTTTTTGCCAGAGGCTAAGTCTGGGTGAGTGACTCCACTGAAGCCTCCCTGCTTCCTGGCACTAAATCATTCATGTTCCTGCTTGGATGGTAAAACACTCTTCTTTGATCACCAAAAGAAATTTCAGCTCAGTAGCCTATGTATGTTTGGTGATGTTACACGATTTAAAGACTGTGAGAATTAAAAGCCTGGTTCTGAAGGGAAATAATTTCATCTTACTGTCATGACCTTTACCTTGAGGAAATTTACAACTATTCCAAGTTTACCAGATCAAAGTCAAAGACCCCCAGGGTGTTCGGCCGGGAGAGGCCAGGGAGACCTCGAGGCTCTGAAACCCGTCTATCAGCGTTGACAGACGGGCGGAGTGGGAGTGACAGACGACTGCTGTGTTAAATGCCCCAACTGCCACAGGGTGCAATAAAGTACGCGAACTCAAACCGGAAACAAGTTTGTTTGTTCATGAAACTAAAGGTCCATCAAAAATCTAAAAACTATTCAACTGAAAATTTTGCTGATTACTTTATCACATCATGTAGGATTATAAACGCAAGTTAATTAACTCCCCAAGCCTTCAAGGATTTGTTTTTTTTACACAGTAAAATTTTCTTCCTAAAAAAACAAAACAAATGTGTGTTTATGTGTGAGGATTTCCTCTGAGATGAAATGTGTATAATATGATAATATAGTAGCACAGTCCAAGGACTACAACTCCGTTCAGCGAGGAGATTGTTATGCTTGGACAAATTAGTATTGCGGAGTATTGTGATATAAATTTTAGTGAGCAAAAATATAGATATAATAAAATGTGTTCTTTACGATGCAAATTAACTTCAAAACAAAAGTTCCCTGTAAAGTTCCCGTAGCATAAGACGAATAAAACAATAAAATAACCAAGAAATATAATTATCTGTTGCTGATTTGATAACCGTGTTTTTTGTTTTTTTAAATAACCTCCAAAATGTGTAATTAATGCACATTTGATATTTTTTAAATAAAACTCTTTTCCATTGTTTTGTACATTTGTGGGTACAGAGTCTGTCAGTGCCCCACAGCTGTGTGACTGCATCAAGCGTAATTCATTTTCCAAGAAATAGAAAAGTGCAAAGGCAAGGTTGTCTGTTACTAATAATATTATTATTTTTTTTATGATTATATCAATATGGCTCTTATGGTGATAGCGTTATCGTGATTATCTCCAATAGCGAGAATTTGACGGAGGCAGATTTATTTTGGCAATTATGACCGGATGTGCGCTGTTTCCGCTCGGAACTTGACAGCCTGTGGAGAGGCGGCGGATTGCGAACAAGCTGGCTGAAGGACTTGAGGTCTTCTGCGGACTCAGTCGGAGCAGGCGAGACTGAAATAGGTTAGAAAAAAGTTCCCTCGGAGTACCTCTGCGGTCGGCACGAAGCACGGAGAGACGAAGCGGGAGTTTCTTTTTTCTCGAGGTGAGTGATTTTATCCTGGCGGGGCGCGATGGTCAGCGCGAGGCTATTGGCTTCTGTCGGAATTACTTTGTTGCTATGGCACGCTGTGGCAGAGCGCGCGGTGGTTCGTACTCGAGTGAACCTGCAGTGCTTTTGTCCACGCATGAAGCTTCTCGAAAATACCCCGAAAATGTCTGCTAGTGGGAAAATAAACTAAAGAAACGTTGTTGATATTCTACTGTGAGGGTAATTAAAGGTTCCACGTGATAGCATCACTCCGTGTTGATGGGCTAATTTCCTCTCGGTGTTTTTGGTTATTTGTCCCGGTCCGGGAGGCGACATAAATAGGAGGAGGGGGCTTTCTTTGGCAGGCATGCCCTCCTCTCCCCTCGCTCCTGGGAATCCTTGGTGATGTCGATTCGGAGACCCTTTGTCATGAATTCACATGGATTAAACTCCTTTGTGTTGCGTTACTGCAGTGTGTGTGTGTGTGTGTGTGTGTGTGTGTGGGTGGAAGGGACCCTACCCCCCACCTATACCGCCCCTCACCATCGCCTGCCCCCTCAGGCATGCTCTGAGTCCCCCCCCCCCCCTACAATTTATAGACTGCTTGCCTTTAGAGGGGGCTTTTCCAGTGCTGTGTCAGGGAGAAGCAGCGTTTATTTCCCATTGATGCTCATCATATGCAGCAAATAACCCGCATAGATGGGATTGCAATGCAGCAGCAGCAGGAGCACATGTTGGAGTGGATGCTGCTCATCCACACATCTGCTTTGGGTGAAGCATAGGGACAAAGGCAGTGCAGGTCTCAGGGTGTTTCTGCTGCTACAGTGGCTTGTCTGCAGATGTATGCAGGTAAACGCTCTGGTCGTGATCTCCTTACTGATGCCTAGCTTAATATTCTTCCATCTACACCCACCCAGCTGAGAGACACTGATTTAACATGTTAACGGTGTGCAGCAGTGCAAGTCATAAACATGTTCGTTAAGAATCTTTAAAAATGTTTTTCCAGAGACCTATTTCTGTCACCGGATTGTTGTCACTGGTTGAGGATTTCGAACCACCTGGCTCCTCTTTTAAAACTCCACAAAAGAAACACAGTAAGTTTATGGTTATCAAGGTCCATATCGACAGGGACAGGCAGTATTTGCACAACATCCCTTTTTTTTTTTTTGTAAGAGTCTGCTGAGCAACAAGTTGGCCAGTGCGCTCCTGTAAAGCTGCACAGTGCTGTGACACCCTGCTGTGCAGTGCTGGGGATTTATTTCCAACAAGATTTACTCTCGAGTCCTCTGCCAGAACCACAGCAGTTGAAAGGAGAGACGAGGAGCTCCATATTTCAGCTGCATTCTTGCTGAGAAGTTGCTTTTAATAATTAACAGTAGTGACTAGTGGAGCTGGGGGCCCCTTCCGAGGCTAGTGATGTCATGCTTGATCTCCAGCCAGTTTCTCTCGGTTTATGCTCCCATTAGAGCAGATTTAATCGTTTGGTTTTGTGGTCATTTGTGGTCAGTGTGGGAAATGGTTTTCCTTGGGTATATTTGGGAGCCTTTCAGATAGGTGCCTCAGCTTCACATGCTAGTAGTTATCTGTTACAACCTTGCATACTACTACGTACGCGATCAGGGACCGAAGAGCTTAAACTCACTGCTCTCTGTGTTAGCTTCCTGTGATGAAGTCAGGACAGTGACTGCCATGCAAACTATGGTGATAATGGTGTTATCACGTGGAAGCCCTAACAGGCACGTGACTACATCTTTGGCAGCTTTGCTCATGGTGTCAACTGTAGATTGTGTCTGAGTGGTGCATTCTTGCCCTTGCATGTTCCTGAAGAGACGGTCATTCATAAAGGCTGATGCATGTGTAATTTGACATTACAGTTGGAGGTTGTGCTGGGACAAGCCTGGACCGGGCTGCTTTCAGAGACACACACCCAGAAAGCTGTGGCTTGATGCAACTGTAACACTTCATAGTGTTGAAACAGATGAAACAGACACTATTAAAGCTCATTATGGACATCTTTCATGGGTTCCCACTCTGGCCCAGACGGCTCTTACCACTGTAAATCTATTCTGGGTGTAGCTGTCTATTTCTTTACATAAGGATGGGGCCCTTTGTAGATTTGGCGGCATGTTCTCACGCCTCACTAATAGCAGCTGCTTTTGCCGCCTAGACTTCAGTCTGTGGCGGCTGGTATTTCAGGGGCAGGAGAAGAAGAAGAAGAATTCAATATGAGGAGATATTAGGTTAACTGATGAAAGGATACTATCTGATGGCTCAATGACAGGTCTCGTCCCAAAACAAACTGCACAGGAATGGCGTGGGGCCCAGCTGTCTTCTGACTCACACACTGAGTGTACATGATATAGCAAAGAGATCGCCTCAAGCTTTTAAGAGGTTTCACACAGTGTCTTGTAGCTGCATTAATGAGTAATGATGCCAAAGCTGCAGAGCAGGACTCATAGACTTTATATCAGGGATTCCAGTCATGTGGTCCAGAACCAGCCTGCAAGAGGATACAGTTTTTAAATAAAATACTGAGATATTCCTGGTGCGATGATGCCAGCATTACAACACATCGGATTAAAAATGCACGTCGATTTAAATTATTATTTTTTAAAATCTAAACAATGGTTTGGATCATGAAAAACAGAAAACTGTTATTTTCCTTACAACTCTCTAAATGAAGGTTTTATGACTTTCTAGATCCAGTGTGATCTGTAAATTGTAATATCCATGTAATGACACTCTCGATGAGTTTGGAAGAACTTAGGGATGTTGAAATTGCACATCTCAAGCTGTATAGCTTCTGTTTTCTAAACGAATGGCTCTTTTGTGGGCGACCTTGGCTCAGGGGGTTGGGAATCGCATCTGTAACCGGAAGGTCGCCGGTTCGATCCCTGGGCTCTCTGTCCTGGTCGTTGTGTCCTTGGGCAAGACACTTCACCCTACTTGCCTACTGGTGTTGGCCAGAGGGGCCGATGGCGCGATATGGCAGCCTCGCTTCTGTCAGTCTGCCCCAGGGCAACTGTGGCTACAACTGTAGCTGCCCCCACCAGTGTGTGAGAGTGAATGAATAGTGGTATTGTAAAGCGCTTTGGGTGCCTTGAAAAGCGCTATATAAATCCAATCCATTATTATTATTATTATTATTTACATGTGAAATTGAGCTAAAATTATTTTATACATTATTTGTTGTCTTTCTGGAGACTAATTGGGACCAAAATTTACACAGTAAACGTAACAATCTATTTCGTAATATTTCACATTATCGACTGAAACTATGAACTCGTGAGGAAAGGTTTTATTGAGGCCATAGATCAAGGAAGAAGGAAGTGGATTTTCCCATAGACTTCCTCCCAATTGGACTTCTCTTTACACCCTGAGAAACTGCATGTTAATGGCCATTAAAAACACTCCATGTTGAAGACACTTGCACTTGGGCTTTACTTTTTAGACGGGGGAGCTACATCCATGAAGCACATTTACTGAAGTGCAGCCTTGCTTGTGTGCCTGAGAGCTACACAAAGGCTACCACGGGCTGGTAGTGGTTTTATACAGTGCATGACAAGAAGCTAATAAAATGATGCCGACTTTATTTTTAAGTGCAGCCACTGAAAGAACGTGGCCTCCACAGTGTCGTTATAGTCATTAAGATTAGTGTGTGGGGTCATGTTGCCATCACCTTTAGCTCAGCAGAGGACGATCGGATTACCAGGCTGGATATCCTTAGTGGTCGTATCCGTTATCAGGGCCAGTCAGTGTTGACTGCCTGCTTGTGGTTGACTCACCATCCGAGCACGTCTGACTGGGGGAACATTGTGTCATAATGTGAGCGTGTTTCAGCAGTAGCGCTTTGTGGTTGTGGTTATAAGGTGAGTAATAAAGTGGGGTGTGGATACCCAGGCCATATAAATAGCAGAGGGTTTGTGTTGTTTACTGGATGTGTGTGTTCAACTTTGCTCAAAGTTTTGTAGTCTTTAAAAAAAATAAAAATTAACAACTTATGGTTCTCCTCTGTCTTGTCTTCCTCAGTGAGATATGAGGAACCCTGCAGGCCCAGATTGCTGATCAGCTGAGGCAAGCACTTGTTCCCACAGACATGGCTGACAGAGAGGGGCTGCCCATCGCTCCGGGACAGGTCTACATTGAGGTGGAATATGACTACGAGTACAAGGCCAAAGACAAGATGGTGGCTATCCGGCAGGGAGAGTGCTATATGCTGGTGAAGAAGACCAACGAGGACTGGTGGCAGGTGAGAAAGGACGAAGGCGCAAAGGCATTTTATGTGCCAGCACAGTACGTCAGGGAAGTGCGCAGGGCGCTCATGCCCCCCCAGAAACCCACCTTGAGGGCCAAGCCCGCCGTTTTGGACATCTGCCGGGCCTCCAATGAGAACCTCAACAGACCTCAGCCAGAAATGTCCAGCTTCGGACGCCCGTCGCCTTCTTCCACCCCCTCTCCATCTTCTGATCGCGTCACTCCGCCTGCACTGCCCAAGGATGCTAACCAGAACGTGGGGAGTCCCCACCACTGCAAGCTGGTGGCTGAGTTGGTACTTCTCCACAATAACAACAATCACCACCACCCCAACAATTCCACATTGCCACGGACGCGGGCTGATTCACCAACACCAAAATCGGGGAACAACCACAAAAGCCCGGATGGCAGCAAGACGTCCCCTCTGAGCGAGTTGCCTGGAGAGGGGCTAAACAAGCTCCGCAACGACTCGGAGTCTGGAGACGAGCTGAGCAGCAGCTCAACAGAACACATGCAGGTAAGCTGCTGCTTAATTTCTATTAGTAAGCCTTGCTTTGCGCATTTGTGCATTGCTTTGCAGGTGCACCAAATACCACACAGGGTGACACCTTTGGTTCTGTAACTGCTCCCCTCCCAGCAAAAGTGACTCACTCTTATGATCGCCATTCATTTTCTGTTTCTTTGTTCTCTCAGCTATGTTTTTTTTTTCCCTTTTCTGTTCACGTCTTCCTCTCTCCCTGGTTTATTTCACACTCTTTGCTCACATTTCCTCTGGGCCATCTGCAAATAGCTGCCCTCGTCCCAGTCACATTCTGTCATTGCGTAGAGAGAAGTTCCAGCTTCTTCATTCATCATCTTGCTTAGCTGCAATCGTTCATCAGCTGTGCATCATTTGCCAGTTCTGAGTAAACGCATCAACAGTTGCACGTGCTTATTAAAATCTGCTGTTGCCTTTGAAGCAGAATTTGTCTGGTTTGTACAGACGGAGTGGGGTGAGGGGGTTGCGTTGTAGTTGGGCCATTAACGACTAAATGGTTTTGCTTGTTAAATGCAGGCTTCTATAACTGAGTCTTCAGGTAGATTGAATATAAGGCTGTGCAGCTTTGTTGTCACTTTAGCTTTTCAAACACTTTTATGTTGCTGTACCACAGGAAGGTGTGTAAAGGTATCATTATAGCTAGGCTAATGCTTTGAGACAGATTATCTCTGCAAAGGTTTTGGTATCTGCAGAGATCTAGACTTCCTGACCTCCCCCCCAACACACACACACACTTTGAAATCATAAAATTTATTTCCTCCCTCTCCTTTCTTTCCCGTCCCACAGACTGATAACTCAGGCCACGAGATATGTCTCATCACTCTCAGACAGGGGGACTGTGGGAGACTGCAGGAACTGGGGCTTATCCTCCCTTGTCTGGAGCGCTGGTAGATCAAAGTAGGAAAAAGGAGGAGATTTGAAGACAGTGGGAGGCCATGTGGCTCTGCCTTCACGAGCCATTTTTGGGCCGGCCGTATCCAGGCAGGGTCAGCTGGTTCCAAGGTTCCAAGTGCTGCTTGTGTTCTTTGTTCCACGGGCTGCAGCAGCCTCCTCCACTGTTGAGTGAACAAAGAGACGGGCCTGAATAGAAACTAGGTCATATCTGCCGTGGATCAGTCTGTAGCCCCCGATCGCCCCGCTGCGGGGACCGTTGTGTGAGCGAGAACATGTGAATGCCATGTGTGATGCGCCATGTGAAGGAAAGTGAGAATGGCAGCACACCAACACAGTTTATGGCTTCAGAGCCACAGATGTACTGTTGGATGGCCAACGGGTTGGTGGGTCGCTATTGACATAACCCCCCCCCCCCCCCCCCCCCCAAACAAAAAAAAGAAGAAAGAAAAGGGTTGCTTTCTGTGTTACTGCCTGTCTTCACTAAACTTTTGGAGTTAATTATATGCTTGGCCAAAATAAACACATTTCACTCTCAGGCATTTACATTTGCATGGGCAGCTCTTTGGTGTGGTTTTTGTCAGGCTGCAGTAGAGCTGGCGGGGCGCATAAGTAACAGACAGCAGACAGGATTTAGCCAGAGCTCCCCGTCAAGCTCTGCGGTGTCTGTAGTCGCCGGGGCAGGTGGAACCCACTCCCTCTCTCTTTGTACCTTGTTGTGTTAGCTTGTCCTGTTTGGCCTGTTGCCAGGCAAGTGAATGACCCTGCAGAAAGCCCAATTCTTTCAGCTCCTCTCCTTCCACTGCTTCCTGCCATTGCACGGGTACAAGCAAACTGCCCCCTGAAGAGAGAGAGGCAGAGGGAGGTTCCTGCTGAGGCAATATTGTATTTTAGAAGTTGGTTTTAGACACTTGTTAGTGCCAGAGTGGTAAAACTCACTTTTATGCGATTTGAAAAAAAATAGTTAATTGTATCCTTTGTGTTTACTTAATACAGTGAAACCCCGACTTACGAAATTAATTCGTTCCTGAGGGTCTTTCATTAGTCGAAAATTTTCGTAAGTCGAAGCACCCATTGCGCCTTTTGAGTGAACGATAGGCTATAGGCTAATTGCTAACTGCAACACTAATACGTCATTCAAGTGGAACAGCGAAGCGCAAGTACAAAAGCCAATTGTGGGCATTGTAGGCATTCTGGGCTCAGCCAATCAGAGCCAGCAGATTTTGTTAAGCGGGCATTTTGACGTAACACGGGCAGAAATATTGCCGTTAAGTGCCTTCGTAAGTTGAATTTTTTGTTAAATGGGGTATTCGTAAGTCGGGGTTCCACTGTATTGTGATTGAGACTTGCTAAAACATACATAAAATTATCTGATTGACCCAAGGTGGGCCACCATCGCACCACTATGACACCTCTGACCTTTGTGGCATAGATATGGCAGTGCTGTGGTGTGCAACATGGCATGTAGGCATTAGAGCTTTTGTGTCCACTGGGTTGCAGAGCGGAGCTGGTCCAGCATGAATCACGTGCTGGATCAGCCCCGCTCTGCATATTGCGATCTGGTGTGACTACCTTAAGTTTTTGTGGTGTGGCAGTGCATAGTATCCTGCTGGGAGGTGTCAGCTGCCAAGTGCCATGAAGAGTGTGCTTAATCTGGAACAGATTAGGTAGGTGGTGCATTTCAAATTAGCATCCACATAAATACTAGAATCCAAGCTTGTGAACACTCCATTTTAACAAGATGATAACTTTTATTTGCGTAACCTCGCAGCACTTTCAATGTTCCTCATCTCTCTCTTCCCCATAACATAACAAATTTTAGGGAAATCTGATTGTTTCATGTTCTGAAAGGGGAAAACAGTGGCCGATATATTAGCATATAGCCCATCAACAAATTTCCCACGTGTGGGACTAATAAAGGTTATCTTATCTTATCAACACTGAAGGCTGAGTAGCTCATTGACATACAGGAGCTTCTCTGTTAAGCTGCTGAAGCTGGTCTAAACGTGAGGTAGCAAACACTGTTGAAGCTGCAGTAAACGTCACAGTCATCTCAGATCCTCACTGAAGGTGCAAAACCATGATGTCATGATGTATCTCTATGGCAACGAGCATGTCCAGTGTTCCAGCATGCCAGTGCAGTGAAAATGCAGACTGCCAGGCACTAATACACTTGCTGTCAGGCTGTCTGGAGTGGCAGTATCATCTAATAAGACTAATTTTAACCCACTTACAACTTAAAGCCACCCAAGGAGGACAAACCTTGTCCACAAATCAGGTTATTAGAAGAGGCTAAAGCTGCAGTAACGGTACCCATCCACAAACACATTTCCTCTCCTGAGCACATCGACTCAGGAGCCTTTGAATGAATGGAGACTGGATGGGAGGATTCAAGTGCCAGCTGGCCCCCTCTTAATTGATTTGATTTGATGTGCGGGTGGCGATTAACGCCTCCGTGTCTCTTCATGCTTTCCTCGTGTAATTTGCTTATCTCGCCGGCTCTGGCAGAGACTGATGGTTCACTCCACGCCTCCTCTGCACCACTGGAGGTTGCTTGGGCCGGTGGTCACACAGCCCCATCCAAACCAACTCCCTTTTATTAACCAACCCTCCCCCTCCTCTCTCGTCTAGACAGCACAGCTACTACGTTCTTATTGGACGGGCAAAATAAGCCTCTTTTCCTCACTTCTCGGGGACCTCGCAGTAGGATCTGTTGTGTGTTTTCTTTTTTGAATTTAGCAAACATGTGATTTAAAGCCCTTTTTTCCACATAAACATCTTGGTTTTCTCTACGCTTACTCTGCTTTTATCTGTTGTTTTGTCTGTTTGTCTGACCACACAGTGTGTGTATCCCCACAAAGAAAGTTATTTTGAGTCAGGTTCCTCAGGAGTGCTTTTTACTCAGCTTCTCTTCTTTTTTGACTGGAAGCAGTTTTCTTTGTTCCAAAGCACTGTGACTTAATGAGCAGATGAATGCCACTCTGTGGGATTTTTGGAGAGGTCGGATGGTTGTTTTCTCTCTCAGTGGATGTGTCACACAGATGTGGTGGCCCTGGAAGTGTTTGGGTCTGTGTTTTTATGCCATGGAGTCGGCCAGCTGCCCTGCAGGCACTCACAGGTAGAAAGGCCTTAAAGCCCCCACCCTCACGCCAGGATTTATACCATTTGACACAATCAGTGTCTAAACACTGCTGGACCCTCCCTTTCTTTCATAATTCCAACACATTTGGCTGTTAAGTAAATCCTCACAGGCTGCACTCTCTGTGTCTGTGATGAAACTGGTAATTCCCTGAGATTACAAGATGGATCAGTCACTCCCATTAAATAAGCTGTCTTCTAGTATTGTGTTGTTGTTTTTATTTTTTTTCTCCTCTCAGAGAAATCTAATTGAAGGGCTGCTGTGTAGCCACAGTGACATAACAAGCTTGTATGCATCCAGATGGATTCTTAGAGGGGTTAAAAATGAAAGTATGCTGCTGTTTTGAGGCCAGCGTTTGCCTGCCTTCAGCCTGCTTTGTGGTCTTTTTGCTTGCTAGTCGTGCCTGGAGGAGGAGAGATAGACGGGGGGAAGGCTTGGAGGCCCTGGACCCTGACTTTGCTGCTCGTACCCGGTTATGGGATGGCAAAGGCATCCCAGACAGGTACATTGTCATATTTTTGGTTAATGAGGAGATTAGTTGTAGCACGTGAGCTGTGAACCTCTAAGCAGCTGCCACGGTGAGCTGAGTGATCCAGAATAGCGACACTACAAGGTCACCATTAAAGATGGAGGAGAGCATTAAAAGCGGGTGTTGTGAATGTGTGAGCATATGCTGGGATGTCGATGGCCTGCTCATTGCTGTTTCCTTCTTCCTGTGTATGAAACGCAGAGGGAAGCACGTGCACACGTTGGCCCCGTCCTCCTGCATTGTATGTTTGCTGACTTGCGCAACAGAGCAAAGTTTGGGAATGTGCATCAAGGGTTTAGCAGTGTAATGAAATATACCGCTACGTGCGGTTGCTTGAGACTCCTAAATGCACTTTGAAACTGCAGTCGCTCGCTGAAAGGTTTGATGAATTTACCGCTGTTATTTTGGTTGTGCTGAATCGGCTCATTAAAGTTCAGTGACGTGCGTTTTCTCCCACGTGAAGCAGAATGTGTGTATTGTTCTTAGAAAGGACAGTGAGGTGGATAGTGAGAAAGCCTTTCTGTCCCACTTGAGTGTCCTGGGAAGCTCTTGAGTTTACTGTACAGAAACAACCTGCTCTTAAACACACAGCACCACAATAACCTGCTAATTGCATGTTTTGCTAAATGGGCCCTTTGTGCGTGCAGCCTAAAATTATGTGCAGGGACTCTTTACAGCCAATTTCCAAATAAGCTGAAAGCTTTTGAAGAAAGCATACACTCTTATTACACAAAGACAGTAAATTCCACTAGATATGAGCGCAAGCAGTGCTGTAACCATCTCCTGTGCCGAGACTTGCTACCGGTCCGGCTGAAAAGGAGGCCCCTGCTTGTTTTCCAGCGCGTGCTTGACATTCCTGCATCAGTGCCTACAAACGCACACTCACTCACGGTGAGGCAACAAGCGAGTAAAATCAATGAAGGCTTGCTTTTCCCTCAGAAGTGCAGCACTAGACCTTTTGGTAATCTAATAATAAACTTGAGCAAACAGTGCATCTGCTGTGCTCATGTGAGCGTCTGTCTCTGCGAGTGCGTGCATCTGGCTGCATGCATTCTTCCTAGTTCTTCTTTTTCTCTCTTCTGTCTGGGCATTGAGGTTTCTCTTCTACTTTTCTGCCTCGCTCTGTCTCTCTGCTGCTCCCTCTGCTAAGTCAGTCTGCACACCTGTCTCTGGAGTTTAGTGAATGGCTCCTCTTGGTCCACTTTCCAACCGGTGACTAGGGCTGTTCGATATAACGATATATATCGGATGACGATGTGAAAACGTCTGTTTCATATTATGTTATCGTTTGTTTCGTGGTGTCGCAAAATCATCTGTTTACGGCAATATTTTTTTCATCGTTTTTATGGTCACTGTATAATTTCCTGAAGTTCTCTCTTTCTCTTATATTTAATATAGCCACACTACAGACGGACAAGTGATTGTTTTTATGCATTGTCGTTAGCAACAACGACGGTAAAACCACCGCGTGGCTCCGCCGTCCGCATGTTTATTTTCCACATAAACCTTTCACAATAAAGCTGAAGAGCCTGTTGAGATTTTTCAAAATAAACTGAATCAAGTGAAATAGAATGCAGAGTGTTTACGCATGAGAAGCTAAAAAGAGCTGTCAGGTGCTAAAAAAAAAAAAGAAAAAGCTTAGAACAGGCTTTCCCCCGCAGCACGCCGTGTAATAAATACGTAACACTCGACTCTAGGTACACAACGCCCAGCTGAAAACACTTCACGCAAGTCAAGTTGCCCGAGATTAACAGAATTTACAGAAAATGTAAAATTTTTGTTATTATATATCGTTGTCGGGACGATAAATGCCTTATATCGGGATATGAGATTTTTCTATTGATGTTTCTGATGTTTCTATTTATTTCTTCCTCCACATTCATCCCGATGCATGCCTCTGTGACGCATGCGCATGAGGATTATATCCACAAGCCCCAAGCAACAAGGCTTTAAGAAACCCACAATAGCTGATATTAAGGCTTGCTGTTATGGGGGATTGCTTGCTTTCCATTTTTCCTTTATTAATGTTTTGATATAAGAAGATTTCATATCAAGTCACAGTGTGCGTTCACATGAAAGGAGCCAGAGAGACCAATCTGTCATAAAGTGTCACACCAGTTTAATTCTTCTTCTTCCCCAATAAAGACGTCATTTGATGACCTCACCTAGTACCCTTAATGACGAGTTTTGACACCTCCATATATATCGATAAAGATGTGGTTTGTTGACCACAAGATAAGGTTCCCAGCTTTTTCAAGGTTAGCACATAGCTACATAGGCAGACATTATCCGTACTAACTTATGATGCACACCCAGTCATTTTGTTCAGAAAACAGGAAGGAATATGACGGAAACCGCTCACTTCAGAACAGAGGAACGATGGCATTGGAGGGCGTAAGCTGCTCGCACATGCACTCCTAAAAACAGGTTCAGACGTTAATCTTAAGAGCCTGAAAAAAGAAGGCAGCTGAACCTGTGAAGAGGTTCCTCCTCTCGTCTAAGAGGCCAAGAGACAACCCCCACTAGGGGTTAAATACCTGGCCCTCTCCACCTTTTCTTTCGAATGGAGGAAGCCGTTGGATTAGAGTTGAAATATCTCCACAAAAAGTCCAGATGCCTGTTTTTCCCCCAAGACCTGGATAACTGAGAACTGACACGGACATGTCAGGACATCAGGAGTTTTCAGCCCAAACAGTTCTGGGGATACCCTAAGGGTAACTACTCACTTGGTGGTCCACAAAAGAAGTGCATACTCTTAGAGGCTTTTTTTCCCCGATGTTGAGCTCGTACTTCCAATAATCACTCCTATTAGCCAGCTAAAGATTGAGGGCACAATCAGACAACACACAGACCATGTACTAGGTTGGAGATCATTTGATATCTTCTTTGACTACATTGCATGTTTGCTCTCAGATGCCCATCTATCAGTTATGGTGTAGAACAGGTGAAGGCTGCAGTGTATGCACAAATCCCTTTATATTAACCTGCAGAAGTTCTGTCAATGCTTGTTTCCTCATTTGCAGTTGGCATAAACAAAACCGGGCACAACCAGAAGTAACAACTTCTTTGTTACTGAAATGCATACATACTCCATGTGACCTTAGGCATTTCAGTAACAAAGAAGTGCTCTGCAAGAGAACATGTTATTGTTTCACAAGCTAATAGGGTTGCTGTCCTGTAGTGATTTCCTAGAAAACCATAATATTCTACATCTGCTCAGTTACTGCTCAGTTATTGGGAAAAAGCAGGTTATGTAGTTTATAATCATTTAACATTGGTTTTGCATTGGTTAGACGGCAACTTCTCCTTCAAGTGAGAGTGACAGGTTGGTTAGTGTTTAAAATCCATCGGTTGTTACTTGTCTTCATTACCTTGTGTTCTTCCAAGATGAGGTAATGAGTGTAAACTTGACATGTAAGTGAGCCGCATGTCACTGAAGAACAGAGCTGACACAGGAGAGACCGAAGCCTTGGCCTCTCTTCTGTCTCCCTTTTTAGTTGCAGTTCTTCGTATCCAGCATCCCTAAAGCTGCTCTGCCTGTCAGCCTGTGAGGCAGCGTGCTGCCTATTCATGTAGTGGATGACGGGGGTACATCACCTGTTTAATTTGCTCACTCCGGCTATCTCGCTCTGCTCGTCCTTGCTCCGCAGCTCTCTGTTGTTTAGCTAGTCCCTCGCCTGTCGCTCAACGTGTCTCTCTCTCTCTCTGAGCCTGGCTCACTGCTGTAGCTTGATGCACTGGGACAGCATGTACCCAGAAAAGGTAAGAAGAACACCTATCTGGGCTGCTTTTCATAACTCGGCTACATTATTTTTCTCAAGCTGCCTTCCTCTGGTCTTCTCTCCCCCTCTGGATCGTTCCCTGTCCATGCTTTCTCCTTCCCCTTCACTGTTGTTTGTAATCAATGTGGAAACCTCATTCCCTTCTGCCTGTGGCATTTCACCTGGAAACACTCAGACCGACAGCACCAACTGCTGTGTGTACGCTTATGTGTTTGATATGGTGCTGGGCACGTGTGGGTGTTCTAGTGTAGGATTTATTTAGAAAGTAACTTTGCCAGCTCCCCCTCTGCTGTGTTTTCCACAGAGGTCTGTTTGCACACAAGTGATGATGCTCGGGGCACTGGGCTCTCAGTGCGTAGTTACATAACTTATTCTCGCTGTGTCCAGAGCCTTTTGAACAGCTGCTAGTCCTTTACACCCTCCAGCCGCCTCTTGGTGTGGATGAGTGGTCAGGTCAAGCTATTCTTAAGAATCTCACAAATACTGCACTTTCTGTGTTGATGATAAAAACTGTATCTGGCAGCACACAGTTGCTTGTTGCAGAAAAGGAGGCTAAATTACCTAATTGGTTTTATTTTTGTTTTAAAGTGGACAAATCAACTAGGACCTAAATAAAACCATTGTTAAGTATACTGAATATTTCAGTCTCTAAATAAATAACATATGCTGTTAAGTGACCAGCATGCTCAAAACTGCTGCATCTGTTATCACCCAAGGTTAGCAGGCTACATTAATAAACCGTGCCGGAGCAGTGCACAGGCACATTTATCTGCTAATTAGTGTTAAGTAACAGACTAATAGAGTGCTAGAATTTGCAGTGTTTTGCATCTGTGTTTGAGGTTTGTACTTGCACCTTGAGGGATCACAGTCAGCGCAGCGCTGAAGTGAAGCACCATCAGTATCCCACTGTTCTTGGCATTTTGTTTGTTTTTCTTCGCCCACGCTAGTTTCGCCTGCATAAAGACTGAATTTTGAAATCACGTCACCATGCTTCTAATGTTTACAATTCAAAAACTGTTTCTTTAACAGCTTTTCTATCCAAAATGCACAACTTGGCAGGTAATGGCGTTGCATGTAAAGTCAGAGTTTGGACTAATCAGTGTGTTATAAAAAACACTTGCGGCCCTCTCGCCCTCTTCCCTGGGTTCTGGCTGCTCTTTGACTTGTTGCACTCTGTCTTTGAGTGTAACAGCTTGTATTTCTCAGCGATTTAGCGCAACACTGCAGCAATTTCCTGCAGATCAAAGACAATATTTGAGAGCCATCTGCTGTGTCTCTCTGCTCTCAGTGTTTTCCTCAGGAGACCTGCAGCTGGGAGCTGGTTGCCAGCGAGTGGGAGGACTGGTGAAAGCATCAGAGCGTAGGAGTCTCGAGGCATCGAGGGGCACGTATTGTCTTCGTCATATGCTGCTGCTATCATTAATTACTTAATGCAGCTGCCAAAGAGACAAAGTATGAGCAGTGAATCGATCAACGCCGAAATTGTTCTGCTGGCGGCTGTCTTGCCAGAGGTCATTTACTGTTAAAAGGAGAATGGAATTGGTCTGTCACATCATCTGGTGGAGTGTACAGGCGCATGGAAAGGTGTAGAGTTGTTGCTGTGGGCTGGTACAGTTGCTGTTTGACCTAACGCACTACAAAGTGCTGCAGGAGTACCTAAAAATACAAAGCAGAATCATTTTGTGGAGACAAAGTATGCAAGAAATAATCTAAATGTCTTTTATTGGTGTTTCATTGGGATGAAAACACCGTTTGTCACATTTAAAGAGATACATCAGAAGCTTACAAACTGATCAAAAATAATCTATTATATGTGTAATTATATTTTCTTTATGTTTCACATTCTGTCAGACTGCTAGAATATTATTAGTCAAATTATTGGGCATGAAGCCTAGCACTAGTTACTACTTAAAAAATAAATAAAACTCAGTAGCACAAAGAAGTGCTACAGTGTTGATTTTTTTGGCACTGAGGTTATAGGCATTAGTTGAACCAGCTCTGCAGTGGGTGTGTAATCCTTTCTGTTCGTGTAGGTCATTTTTAGGCTCGCGGTCGAGCATGCGTGGCCCAGATAGTCGTTTACCCCTGAACCAACTTTCCAGAAACTGTGTTTTTGTCCCCAGAACTTTCCACGAGCAGCTGTCACCGAACAGAGATGCTACAGAGGGAAAAACAAAGGGGATACACAGGGAGTGGACACACTATACCGCTGTGGATCAGTCCGGATCCTTCTGCCAGCTTTACAGCTCTGTAACCAAACAGCAAATCCAATTTTAACACAGCCTCAGCACAAGTCCTATAATTGCTCTCAGATGGGCTTTCAGCTCAGTGGGGAATCCTCCAACCAAACCCTGCCTTAAGGGGATACAGTATGTGTGTCTGTACGTTCCCTCAAAGCTGACCAGAAATAGCTTACTGATAAAATATAGGCGTTAGGATGGTGATCAGAGTTCTCTTTAACACATGGAAGAACCTTCCAAGGCCAGGAGCCTTTCAGTGCCCTTGCATTTGATTGGCAGAGAGGCACTCCCGGTGTCCATTAATGAAATGGATATGTCTGCAGTAACGGATGTCTCAGTGCTCCCTCTATGCTCTGCTGGCTCTGCAGTGCTGTTGGCTGGGCTGATCAGCTCTTTTTATAAACAGGGGTGCACATAAGTGGTCCGGTGCGCATTCACTGTCAAAATAAAAAGACGCGCACCAGATAAGAAGTTGCAACGCGCGTTTGCGTACATAAGATTTTCTGGAGGAGGACAGACATTTGTTTAGAACTCTTAAAGATGTCAAGAAGCAATCTCCTTTAATCAGGTGTTCCTCCACCTCCAAAGAAATGTCAGAAGGAGTCCAAACCGCAAAAGAAGCGCGTATTCTTGGAAAAGTGGTTGCAGAAGGTGAGCTGGCTTCAAACAAATGATGAACGCACAGAGATGTGGTGCAGAATATGCCATGAAAATCCCAAAAACAGTGCCTTTATATGTACGCAAATGCACGTTGCAACTTCTTATCTGGTGCGCGTGTTTTATTTTGACAGCGAATGCGCACCGGACCACTTATGTGCACCCCTGTTTATAACTGATTGACAGCTCGTTGGTTATTCTGTCAGGGAGAGATTAGAGTTTCCGTCATAAACGTATAGACTGGCTCGTGTTTAAAGTGTAGGAGTGGAGACAAAATCCTGTTCATAGTTCATCTGAGAAGCTTTGCAACATTAAAGAAAAGGGTCTGTGGAACCTTTAGAATGATGATCACCTTCTTTCCCTTATTTTCTGCTCCCCTCCTTTGCTGTTTGAAGCATGACCTTGGTGATGGACCTTGGTCAGGTAAGCATTAGCTGAATGGGAGCAAAACAGCCAAGTGTTGGGGATTGTTGGAACCAGTGACATAGTGCATTACCCCTGCCTTGCACACCCCTTTTAAAACTTTTTTAAAAACTTCTTTAAATTAATTCAGATTAACTCTACACGATGCAAAACAGCTTGTGGCAAATACTTTTATGAAGGAGCATTAAAGGCAAAGTCTTTCTCACTGGGCTCAGAGCTAGTGTTGTGAAAAACTATAAACATACACAGCATCAGAAAATAGTATTAGTCTAAGATTAGTTTGTATTTACTCGAGATTTGACTAATCTTTCAAAGTGGTGATTTTAATTGTTAAAGGAAAAGACACACACCTTGTTAAATCATAAATTATCTGTGATTAACCACACCTTTTCGAAAGCTCAGTTTGTTTTGTTAGCTACGATCAGACCTGCTGAATCAAGAAATCACTAAAACAGGAACTGTCTGACAAAGTAGCAAGCTAAAAGGACGTGAAACGCTGCACATCATGCCACCATCTAAAGAAACAGCTGAGAAACAAAGTCATGCCATCTGTCAGTCTGGAAAAGGTTACAGTGCCATTTCTAAGGGTTTGACAGCCATTATCCCCAAATGGAGAAAAACTTGCAACAGTGCTGAACCTTCCCGGGGTCGGCCAAATCAAAGTCTGGGCTTAAATCTGATTGAGATACTTTGACATGACTTTATACTGGACGCTCGAAAAGCCTCTGGTGTGGCTCAGTTAAAGCAATACAGCAAAGAAGGGTAGACTAAAGCAGAGTGATGTGAAGCACTCATTGCTCAAATGCTTGATTGCAGTTTTTGGTGCCAAGGGTGATACAACCAGTTATTAGATTTAGAGGGCGATTACTTTTTCACACAGGGCCTTGCTTTTTTTCCCCTACCCCCTTAAAAAAAAACAAATTTTAAAAACTGCATTTTGTATTTAGTTGGTTTATCTTTGTCTAGCATTAAAATTAGTTTGATGACCGGAAACGTTTAAGTGTGAGAAATATACAAAAACAGAACAAAGAAATCAGGAATACTTTTCTGCACCTCTTTATGTCAGTTTCTCCGTAACAACACATTTAGTTATCTGATCAAACATCTCTTCTTTCCCTTCTCCTGCTGTTTTTCTTTAATGTTGTTTCTCACACTGGCTGTGGTTATGGCCGGTCGATAAAATGGGGGAAAAATAAAATAAAATAAACTTTTCATCGATGCATACATGAGACACGGTCAATATACAGTCGATAGAACTCATCCTAACGGCCAGTGACGATGAGAATAGTTGAGAATTAGGTTGACACAGGGAAAGGAAACAACCCAAGCCTCAAAAGAGAAGGACAGACAGAGAAGTAGACACTGCTTTGGGTGGCCTGCACAACCCAATGCACACACAACGTAACGACTGTTCTTGCAGCATACCATACAACAGAAAATGAAGAGACACAGTAATATCACAAATGCAACAGGTAACTTTACTGTAAAAGACATGGTGCCAGTTAGCATAGTTGAATATATTGGATTTAAGCATCTGTTTAAAGTACTTGGCCCTATATGTGTCATATATATCAGGTTTGTGGTTGTACATCCATAGATGAGATTCACTCAGAGACAGTATTGCACTTCATGTGCTTTCTAAAAAAAATGTATTTGATTTACCTTTTTTGGAGCATAAGGGTACCACAACTGAGTTAATATGTCAGTTAATGTTCTTCTTTGTGTACAAAACTTCTCGAACTTGTTTGATGTATAGAGAAGGTTTTTTGTTTGTTTTTGTGGGATTCTTTCCCAATACTTTCAAACTTTTAAGCTTGATAGAAAGATGATTTGATCTAAATTTTGATCTGAAATTTTGGCATGATATGATTTATTTTTCTCTTTCTGTATTGCTGATCCCTGGCTGTGGGATGTGACTGAAACCACTAATAGAGGTTAAATTCTTCTTGTTTCCACAGTGAAAGGCCGTCAGCCAGCAGTTCCTTTTGGCATATGCTGATCATAAGATATAAACATTAGCCACAGGGTGTCACCCATTAACCTCAGCATAAGCATTTATGGAGCTAGTAATGCCCAGAGACGCATACCTGCTGATCAGTACAGAACAACAGGCTCTTAAACACTAGAATTCCACTCACCAAACCTGAATCACAAACTTCTTGGATGCTCTGTACCATACAGGAGGCCATATTATTTGCTAAATGATCTCATTAAACACAGTTTTCCAGTTCAGCGCTTCAAATGAACCAAATCAGCAGCTGCCTGCTACAACACACGGTTAATCGAAGCAGCCCCTAAACTGCAATATTCTCATAGTTCAAGCAGATGCGTTAAAATCAATTACCTGAGGTGCAATCATTTTATTGTAAGAAATTATCCATACTGGCCAGGACCACTTTTGTGTTTTGGCTGTAATTAAGTTGTTTAATGCTGGCATTTAGAGGAGCGGCAGTTCTTGGCACTTTAGCACAGGGTGGTGGTTAGATATATTTGCTGTATTTATTTTCTTTGCTTCTTCTTTTTTTATGTCTATCTCTGATAGCTTTTTAGGTGTTGTGAAGGTCTGGAAGTGTCTAGACAGATCAGGACTAATATTTTATTTTTGAATTTGTTTCATCTTTCATTTTCTAGATTAAATTGGAAAAACTAAGTCTTGACTAAGTAAACAAATAAAATCCTGAAAGCAGCCCCATGACAAAGGTCAGTTGTCTGAGTCCAGTGATTCACTTCCCTCTGGTGTACTTTCTGTATTACAGTCTCATGTTTGTGTGCATCAGGGAATCAGCTTGTGTATAATTCAACATATATGGCACACTAAAGCCTGAGTGTATTTTTTGTTTTCTCTGAAAAGTGCTACGACTGGAACATTGTTTTGAGTGGATTAACCTAGAGATGGACCGTGCTGGAGTGCCATAATCGTCTGAAAAGTGTTATAGGCTTCAATGGCTAAGCTTCCTGCACTGGCAACTGTGAGACAGAGGGGCTTTACTGGTCAGCCTAGGCACACTGCTCTACACACATACACATACTAGAATGCAATCTTCTTACATATCTGGATTAAGGGGGTTGTGCACGGTACATTCCTGGGTTAAACCCCTCCCTCCAAACTCCTGTTCATCCCACACCAACATGTTGTTGAACAATGTGCTTATCTTGACCCTCACTGTGGCGTGGCAAATCACAAAACCCCACCTTATCCAAATGCCAAGTGTGCCATACTGATGGCCTAGGTAGATGCGAGAGTGCTTGCTGTTTGCTTCCATGTCTTTTTTTGTCGCTTAATTTACAAATTCACTCTCCTTATTTTTGGGGTGTCACTAAAAAACCCTCAGTGGTAACTGACAGGCAAGTAATCTGCCTTTCTTAGAGTCGGGGTTTATGTGAGTGCTCGGTGGCCCGGGCCAGGACCCCCTCCTGGTGGTCAGTAAAAATGTTTGTTGTTGATCTGCCAGCCAGTCCCCAGGCTCTTGAGCATCTATTGATCTAAAATGAGTGGGCGTTTGCAACCATGGTGACATATAGCAGATAGCACCCACTCCACTGGTTACTAGGTTGCAGTGCTTTAGATATGTTAAGCATGCTGTGTATGAGACACTGTTTAAGGATGAGGGTGTTGGAAAGCCAATCACAGAAACACCAGTTTGCTTTAAATATGTTAGTTTAATTACATGTTCAGTTCACCTTTTAGAATTGTGAGAATCCTGATGCATCCCATAGTTTGGATGGAGGACAACAAAAAGGAACCAAGGCTACAGCATTTGTTGCAGATTGTTGGTATTTTTTATTCAGCTAAAACTGATCCAAACCATCATGCTGAGCAAACAACCTTTACTGTCAGGACTCCTTAATACATTTATTTTTGATTAAAAGGTCTACAAAGGTATCAGATGATACCGTTATGGGGGCAAAGACCAATGTTCTGGGGCTTCCAATGTAACCAGCAGATGTCTGGATAATGACCAATGCATATACAGGTTAATATTTTCAGTTCTACGCACCAGTCATAGTTTACAGTCCAAGTGTGACTATAAATACATGTAAAAACCCCAATAAATAGCTGACGGATCAAGATTACATTTTGGGCAACTGATCCATTCTTGTTCTTAACAGGCAGTGTTAACGCCTCTCCGTTCTGAACCATCCCATTGGTTCATCTGGTCCCATTTCCAATGCCCCTTTGTTCCTTTGAAGCAAACCCACTGACCCTGATCGTAAATGCCATCCAACCTAGTGACAGCCACGTTCCAGATTGCTGTCAGCACCACTCAGCAGGAGGGGACCACCTCATGGCTCAGGGTTACCGACTGCCCCAGTTTCTGCGCTGCCCGGTACACGTTCTGTTCAAGGCCCACTGGTCTGAGCTGCCTTTACGTGCCATTGCTGGCTTGACAAAAACAATGGCGGCATTCTCGATAATGTGGTCAAACTCGCCCAGTGGAAATTGAATTGCTTTCTACAGAAGCAGCTCTGTGACAGTCAATTACCCAACCAAGACCTTTATGTGGGTCAACCAGAGGACAAAGGAGAACAAGCTTATCTGTTAAAAGATATTGGAGCCCATGAATGCGTGTACATGTGATAGTTGGTTTTTCCCTTGTGCTTTAGTGTAGCATGATTATATTCTGTATTTTATATCATTTTTTCCTACCTAGAATAATGAAAATCCACCACTTTAAACCAGATTTCTTTGTTTATTTAATACATTCTTATTTTCTAACCTAAATATGGGTAGTGGGATTCTGTCAAATATGAGAGGAATACAAGTCTAACAGCATGTGAGCACCACACTGCCAAGAATATGTTGACGTGTAACTCAGGAGGTGGCAAGCAGTGCACAGTTCAGTGTGTAGTCATGTTTTCTGTGTCACATGCAGACCAGTGGCTAGCTGATGATGCAAGTCACTTTTCTAAAGACCCCAAACATGTGACCAGGCAGTATAGATGACAAGGCAGCCCTCTCTCTGGCAGAGACTGTACGCAACAATGGCTTTTACAGTGGCTGCTCCCGTGCTGGAACTTTTCTCTGGCTGGATATACCCCGGGACGGGGGCACAAAGAGGGGAGGGCCGGCTGCTTGGCAGAGTCCAGATTGTGGGCTGCCTGACCCATAACCTGTGACACAATGCATCTTTCTGTCACACACACACACACACACACACACACACACACACACACACACACACACACACACACACACACACACACACACACACACACACACACACAGCTGAACACCCTGAGTCATTTTATGTAGGCCAGTGGGTAGAGTGGGGTGAAGAGGCTGGAGATTTAAATGTGCCCTTTTAATTGTATGTATAGCCTAGTAGCCCACTTTCCTTGGCCCTGTCACTAAAGGCTGTGGTAAATCATTATTAACTAATCTACAGTGACGCTGCCCTTTCACCAGAGCCCAAAGCAAAGTCTTCTACTTATGTCAAGAAACCAGTGGGATTCAGCTGAGGTTGGTGGAAGAGCAAAAACAACCCTGTCCTCACTTTCGAGTAGCTGTAATCAAATGTGTGACATTCTTGTGTGATAAAACATCATCAGCTCAGCTTCTTCCAAATGACCAATCAATACATCGAACCACTGTTTCACTGCTACTAAGGTCACAGATTGAACAATTAATCTCTGGTGACGCTGATAGCTTGACAAGAACAATGTGGCTTTGAAAATGAACATTTTGAAGAATTTATTTACACAGCAAATCTGTAGATAACGTCTATACAGCGGAAATGATTAGTTATCAATGGGTTTTCTGTCCAGTGGAAAGCCATCAGTGGGTTTTTTTTATGTGAATTTCCACATGACTCAAGGTAAATATTAGAAATATATTTGTAAATAAATAAAGTAATTGTCTCTTTTCTCCCCAAATTTATTCGAACTGTCGTTTGTACAGCATGAACTGGTTCATAAGCTCATAAATTAGAGGATCTATCTGGAAATTAAGTCATATAAGGCCCCCCACAGGTCAAACTATAGAAGGCTCATCAAATGTTGCCTGTAGCTGTCTTAGTCTGTGGCTCTCCAAGGATCAGTAAAGCTGGACTGCTTTCGTATTGGATGGCTGTCCGGCACCTGCCTCTGCTAGCCTTACTGGGCCTACCCAACCACCAGTTAGCCATGTCCACCACGTCAAAGTCTTTGTTTTTATTTGTTTCATAGAAATAATGACAGGACATTTAAAGGCATGGTGTTTAAGTTGATGAACTATGGTGCTGATAATCTAGATTAGGATTACTGAAAATAATAATTTGCTACTATAATCCAGAATACCATCGTTTCTTAAAGAATGATAACCCATTGGCCAGATTTCGAAGCTCATCATAAGTTCACATTGTGGAGACATTTGAGGATTTTCATACAACTGTTACAAAATCACTAAAATGAAGGAATAAAAAGCTAATCGCTAATTGACTCAGTGATGGCTAACATCTTTCTCCAGTCGCCCAAACCTTTGATCACATAAAGAAACAATGCAAAGTGAAGACATAATTTTCAGACTTCAGATATTTTGTGACCCTTTAGTGGATTAAAATATCTATAGGAGACATTTTCAGATTGAAGAAAATCAACACTTCTGTAATGAAAATACACAGAAGTATTTGTGCATGTATCGCTATAGTATTGATCATTATCGTATTCCCTTTCCCTTTTTAATTCAGCAAGATTCATTTGTGAACTCTTTGCATATTTTTAGATGATTGTTTATGAGGACTAAACGAATAAAAATCAGAGTTGTAAATGTAGTAACTGTTTTTTCTCCCCTCCTATTCTCTGCCTTAAGCAGAATGAGTTGTCCAAACCACCTGCTGTGCTCTGGGCTCTTTTTCTCGCTCTGCTAAGGTAATTCCATTTCCTTATTGTAGACGAGCTGCGAGTGCAGCACTCAGCTCTGTGGGGGGTCCCTGCCGTCAGCCTCTCCCAGCCCAGATGTGCCGTTACTGTCTGCCGGTCCCAAACCACCTCATCCCTCCGTCCTAGCTCTTTTTTTCACCTTTTGTCCCTCCTCTTTTAGCGCTCGCCCTCACTGCTCTATAGATGTTGCTGCTGCTGTATCTGTCATGCCATGATAATTTGCATTGCTTGTCCTATGAGAGTATCAGGTACACCTGAATATCCTGCACATCCTGGGTTGCCTTTCAGGTTTTTTTTTACTCAGCAGCTACAACAAAACCCAACATGGCAACAAGACATTTTCATTATGTTGATATATATCAGAGCCTGTGTGGTGTAGCTTGTTCAAACTCTCATTAAATATTCAGAACCTTCAGCCTAAATTTAAGGAAAGCTGTCGAAGCACAACCTGCACTTCCTGTTTGCCTGCCTGTGTTTGTGCGTGAGTTGGATTTACTACAGATTGCTGGTTTGAGGTTGTTTTCTTGGAGGAAGTTTCCATTTCCCTTGCGGTTGGCTGTTGTCTGGTGAAGTGGTACCACTTGGCACTCAGCTTCACCATGGTTTGTGTCAGCTTTCTGCAGAGTGTGATCGCAACCAGGGGCCTTAATAATTCAGTTCACATGATGAAATGCACGCACGCACATTCTCGCACCCCTCACACCCTATAGCACTCCAAAGACGGCTACAGGGTGATACACAGAAGGAGAGAGAGAGGGAGATGTGTGGAATTATTCTATTTGAACCTCGAGGGCGGCAGGGTGGCGTTTATCTGGGTCACATTCTGGAGAGGAGGATCATTAAATCTGGAGCATTAGAAATCAGCTACATGAAAACACTAATGCATATGCATGGTGCAAACACAATCCCCCACACTGAGATGGAGATACACACTGACTCACAACTCACGCAGCTTGCCATCCCATTTCATATTTTGCCTGTAATGCTGTTGTGAGATAAAAGCACTCCTCGCTGTACGTTTGATTTTCAATTAACCTGATTCACTGGGGTTAGTACCCTGATGCACCGCAACCTGCGTGCTCGGCGGCTCCAAGGCGCTCCCACTCTGTTCTTTCCACTAATGAGTCATCTTGTGTCTGAGCACAGATAGACAAGCTTCCCTTTGTCTCTGCCACGAGCCTTCTCTAAAAGAGAAATAAAGCAACTAACATAGAAACATAAAAATAACATCTCAAGTTGAACTCTGTATTTGGTAAGCTGTGCTTCCAGGTTAATCTTTGGTCAGAATAAAAACTCAAGTATGATATATCAGGCTAGCGAAGAAATACAAACAACATGATGAAAAGTTTAATCAGAGCAGTCTCGATTGGAAGTAAAGCACTTTTGGAGTTTTCAACGTGTGAAAGGACAGAAATAAGTTTTCCTGTACAGCTGCAGGTAATGAGTTCATGAGCGGGCCCACACATGCAAAAAGAGCGGCACATGCACTTTACTGAATCCCAAAAAATGACAAAACAATTACTTTTGAACAATAAATACCACATCTGTAACAGACTACCTTTCCTGTCATTTCCACCTGAACTGCAGGATCAAATAAGGCAGAGCAGTGCTCTGGGTAATAAGTACTGTTGTTAGCCGCGATCCACGGCTTTGGAGCTGGAGTCCACGAGAGACTGTGTGGAGAAGCAGCTGTGTGACATGAAGGGTCAGCACAGAATCAAACTGCCGTGTAGAGAATGTGACATGTAAAGTCAAAAGCTTGGCTGGTAAGAAGCAGCTGAAGTTTCAAAATAAGAGCGTGGAGATAATCTGAGGATGGAAAATATTAAATGGTAAAATGAGTTACAAAATGCACTTGGGTGACCATTAATATAGCGGGAGTCAAGTTGAGAAACAATGCTGTTCAAGTATTAAGTAGTATATGTATTCAAGTAAACCTGGCTTTGCTATAAAGACAGAGAGATCCTACCCCTAACGCACGCACGCACACACTCGTATTTCTTGTATCCACATTAAGGCTTTAACATTGCTTTCTCCAAGTGCCCCTCTACTTTGTTTGTTTTTAACTTGTTCATTGCACTCTGCTACAAGCAGAACTCTTCACATGGGTGTGTGAAGCGGAAAAGATGTCACTGAGAAGGAGCTGGTTGGGAAACCTTGGATGTTTTGATGTACTGCTTGTTTATGCTGACTGTATTACTGTTTAATGAGCATTAATGCTGTCAGCCAAAGTAAGCTGGGACCCAAACGTCGCCCGTGGCCTATGAAGTTCCTCTGCTACATGCTCTGTAATGGACGGGCTTAGTGCTACAGAAGCAGAGGAAAAAAGCCATTTAACTGCATCAGTACTTGATGTTTACTTCACATAAATAGGTGACATCAAATAAGGAAGAAAGTATTATCATGTTGTATTTCAGGTACATTTCAGGCCAGTTTGTAAATGCCATCTTCTCCTTTATAGTACAAAGATTTGTGTGTTTGGTGAGTCTATGAACGTGTGTGTGCGCACCTGTGCACTGCAGCAGAGGCAGGGTATGAGCTTGACACCTTTCTCGGATTTCCACCCACACCAAACACTTGCACTGATGCCTTCTGTCACCTGGCTCGTCAAAACAAAACCGTGATGTGCGCTCGACGTACTCCTCCCACCGATCTGCTGCCCGGCTAACGAGGTAGTGACTCTAATCTGTCATCATCCTCGTCTGTTTTGGCTGACCTTTCCATTCACAGACTGAAACCACACACAAAAAGGGGGGCACTGGGATCAGCTGTGATCACTTTGTTTTTTTTTCACACACAGCTGGTGGCAGACTTACAACAATGCCAAAAATCTAATCTCGATGGCGGTGGGTTTTGGCAATTTGATCATTGCGGCTTGTTGGATGTTATTTCCTGTTTGCGATTGGCTTTCCAATGGCTTTTGTTGAGCTCTTGTTGTGTCTCGGAAAGTGCTGAGATTAGTTTTTGGCTTTTGTCGTGAGTAGATTCACAACAGTTTTCAGTGCAGAATTCACTGGAGCGTCTGTCACTCTAAATGGAGCGTGTGAACCAGATTTTATGACCCCAAGGTTGTGAACTCTGACCTTTTTATAGCCTTTGTCCATGGTACGGCCACTTCTCAAGCAGTCCCTTCTGATTCTTTCTGCCATTGCCTTCATCTTGCTCTGTATTTTCTTTCTCTCTCCCTCCTTACATCCATCTCCCTCTCTCCCTCCCTGTGTCTCTGAGAGGATCAGGTCATTCAGCTAATGAGTCCTCCTATTTAAGGCTAGCACCAGAGCCCTAAATAGATCTCTTAAGATCCTTTAATCGGCCGCTGAGGCCTCTTCTGTTCTCCGTGACGACTGTGTGGATGTAGTCAGGTTGTTACAGTAGCTACTACTTGCCACATCGACATACCTGCTCAGGACCACCCCAGCCCTGACCGGACTCGTCTCTCTTCTTTCGGACCATGTTTTCATACCTGAGGACCCCTCATTACATTGTGAGTAGCTGCCATTGTGCACTGTGTAAGAGAAGGCTTAGTGAATGGGACTGGATGTGTCAAGGCTTAGGCTACTTGGCTGAGGGGAAAAGTGGAGCAGGTGTTGGTGAGTCTGGGATCTTGTCATGGTCTCTGATAATCACTACCATGCTGTACCAGCAGACTGCTCAGGGCTCGTATAATTTCAAAATCTCTGGTAGCCCTTCGGGCAGACACTCTTCAGTTTATGGTAGCCCAAAATAAATTTAAGTAGCATGAAAAAAAAGAGGACAATTTTTCTTTGATTGACTTAAAAAATTGTTAAAACACAAATTACAACAACTGTAAAAAAAAAAAATACAATCATCAACTCAAATATTTGGTTCTAATTGAACAGAAACTTCTATGAACTTGTAAGAACTGTGTAGAACATGAATCAGTCTGTGTCAGATCCTGAATCTGACATTTCCACTGAAGTCACGGGTAAGAGGTAAGTGGAACCAAGATCTAGGCCATTTGCTTTGTTTGCAAAGACTGCAAAATTTTGCCAAAGGTAGTTCACTCTTTGCAACATCACGCTGTTCTAAACAGCTTTTTCTTCTGCGTTTCTTCTGGACTTCTTGTTGTGCTGGGTTTATTTTTAGTAGTTTTTTTGCAATTGGCGTTTGTTCTGGGAAAGATACTGCAGACTGAGCAATAATGCATTTCTTGGATTTCTCATGGGTTCTAATGGGGTCTTTCTTAAAATTACTGGTCCCAGTAACAAAGGTGCTTGTTGACTCAGAAATCGAGGGAAACTCAAGACACACCTCGCAGAACATTATGTTATTTAGCTCGTCATATTCCAGCCACAGAAATTCTTTTGTCCATGAAACCAAAAAAAGCTGCGCTTTCCTTTTGCCTCATAGCCTGATTTGTCATATCTTTTCCGTTTTGTGATCGGCTTTTCTTTGGCTGTCCCTTCTTCACCCTGACCTGTCTTATTTGGCTCTGCAGAACTAAAATACCTGCGTAAATCCATCTGCTTTTACACAGGCACTTGCATAATGATCAGAGATTCTCTGCGCAATCAACCTGTATCACATGTTTAAGCTTGCTGCGGGAGATTTCACTTGTCACGTTTGAATAGTAAGCTAATGAGTGATAAGACGATGTCAGAGGAATTAGTGCGCAATTAATCTGTCACTCACCAGTCAG
Organism: Rhamphochromis sp. 'chilingali'; assembly: GCF_963969265.1. Lineage (NCBI taxonomy): Eukaryota > Metazoa > Chordata > Actinopteri > Cichliformes > Cichlidae > Rhamphochromis > Rhamphochromis sp. 'chilingali'. The sequence goes on along the minus strand of NC_137945.1, from coordinate 29,173,710 downwards.
TAGCTGCCGCTCTCTATTCACAGTTCGCGCGATCGCAAAGTGAAAGTGAAGCAAAAAACAAGTGGAAATTCAAACGCGATTTCAATATGTCACATACTGACAGCTACGTTTGCCAAAGAATGCAAAAGCATTGACATATTTTTTCTTCCTATGACAGCCTGACGGGCAGGGCTGAGATGGATTTTGGTAGCCCGACCAGAAAAATCGCTAGCCCCGGGACGTCGGGCTAGCAATTTTGCGAGCCCTGCTGCTGTTGTAATTTCCTTGTGTAAAAAGCATGTGTTATTGATAGAATAATTCCATAAAAAAGACTAATACTATTAGATATCCGACTTCTGTATATTTCGTTTTTAAATAATAGGAATAAACAAGTACCTCTATGCTGTAGCATAGTTGTTTCACCTAAGTGCATACTAAATATAGAGCTAGAGGTGCTACTTTACGTTTCTCGTTAAAAATTGAATGTGCGAGTTGATCATTTAATTAGAATAGCAGCAGAGCAGCTTCATAGTAAAACTGCTTTTGTACCTCATGCTGTACCTGTTGGCTCCCGGTAGTCACCATGACGAGTGAAGTTCCAGAGAATTAAAACTAAAAAAGATGACAGTAATCCAAACTACACTGGTAAATAGCAATATAGCAATCTATATGATAATATGAAATCTATAATCAAAGCATCCATCATAGAACTGGAGCTATGTCTGTTTACCAGACAGTCACCAAAACAGTAACACTAAAACATTCCACAGCTCATAAGTTTAAACAATGGAAGCCAATGCAGAAATGCCTTATACACACACTCCAGCAGGGGGCATAAGTTCCAGTCGACTGTAAAATATCGAGGAGAGGAGAAAATTCATGAACTGACTGAATTTAACATCACCATGTTAAATTCAGTGAGCTCTTTAGAATTACCTATTTTTTTCAACAATGTATTTTATTTTATACACTGTGGGGCTGAAATCACATTAGGAGGTTGGCCCAATACCTTTGTCCATATAGTTTAGCAAGGCGTTCTTTAGGGTGGTTTAACTGTTGATCGGTAGGTTTCTACAATATGAGCACTCAAGATCCACTTCTGTGGAAACGTTAGACCTAACATCCAAAGGATATACGCAATTATTAAAACCACCTGGTTAACACCGTTCAACCCCGTGACATAAAAACAGAAAAGTCGAGGCATGTCATTGGTAGCTGCTCCTGTGGGTCTTGTGTGTTGTCTCATGGGGATTTACTGAAATGTCCCATAAATGTTCAGCCTGGGATTGAGATCTGGGACAAGTTCGGTGGAGTGCATTATCCTGCTGAATTAGGCAACCGGTTGCCATGGGGAACATGCATCTTCAACAACCTTTACGTGGGCGTTATGTGTCAAAGTAACATTTAACACACGAATGGCAAGTTCAACTGGGCCTTACTTATAGAAGGTTGACAATTAGGACCTCCCCGTTCAGTTGACTCTGATTCTGCAGTTCACTACAGTGATTCAAATACCAATTCCTTTATTTTGACATAATAACATGCTATTGGAGGGGGAAAACACTATTTCAACTCAAAGGCATTTCTTGGTTGGTTGAATAACTACAGCAGCTGTGTGTTGTTAAGGGTTACATCTCAGTGTGTACTGATATCTCTGCATTGGTGTTGTTCCTTGAATCTTCATAATGAATATTGGTTAAGGTTTAGCACTACAAGTAACCAATCACATTGTTATGATGTCATAGTTTTACAATGCAGAAAAAAACCCTGCTGATGTCCACTCAGGACAAAAAAACTCAGAAAATGGGAAGCTAGGGTCAGGGCTGGGAGCGTTATCGTGGTTAGTGATAAAGTTACAGCGGCTAAGGTTATGTGTGTAGGATTGCAGGAAACCATGACGTCACAGTAATGTGATTGTTGACTTGCGATGTGGTACTTGGACCAACATCAATTATGACGATCCAGGAAAAACACCAACAGAGAGAGATCAACACCGGGCCTGCATCACACACAGGAGGTCACCCACATGACCGCGTTTTTTTTAGAGAGGGGCTCAGCTAGCAGGGAATTACTTTACCTAAGGTTTCGCCTTCTCTCTTCTGATAGCCACGAGCACAACGCATGTTATCATCTTGATAAATTAATCTTTTGAGTTGAATCAGGGATCCTTAACTGTTGCTTTGAAACAGTGACTTTGAAGGGGGCAGCCCTGGTAAGACTAAAGCATCCTCAGGAGTATTTCTAAACCTTGGCTGTCTGTCTGTTTCGGGTTACATGAGAGAGAAGAGGCTGATGCTTGTTTTCACATTCTTCCTCCAGCATCAAAAGGGAGTCGGAGCGAGTGAGTATAAAGAGGATCTGACCTTCACTTAACCACGGGGCAAATGCAGTTCAGCCTGAACGGGCCTGTAACGAGAACAGACTGTGTCAGTGAACAGAGCTGATATTGTGAGATGTGACAGTGCCTCGCCTGCGTGCTCTGAGGTGATTGTCTTCACAATTAAAGTTTTTCCTCAACATGGGTTGATGAGTTGAAGCACCCCCCCCCCCCCCCCCCCTCTCTGTTACCCACACACCTGCCTTCCAGTGTGAAGGAAGAAAAGACTGAAATACACCATGTACAGACAGGTCTTTTATTCTCTAATAATAACTGGCAGGTTGGCTTAACCCCTTCCACCCACCACCTCTCCACAGCAACCACAGTAGTACCTACTGTGGCTCTGTTGTTCTCTATTGTTAGTGTCTGCCTATGTCACAATGTTTCTGCCCGCTCCCTCCCTCCTACCAAGTAACCCTTGTGACACTTCACACCTCTTTTTAAACCCCCCCCCATTTCTTCCATTTCCCCCGTCATAGTCAGCTGCTCAGCTGCAGTGACTGAAGGCTGACTGGTCATTGTTATCCTCTGTACCAAGAACCCTTGTATTGTGTGCCGTCTCTGCACTTCATCGCTCACAGCATCAATAGACCTCAGACCTACTGCTACCAGGCTCTCAGGGCCTGTATTTTCCATCAGCCCTCCTCACAATGTACAGGACAGTGAAGGGGAGGATAGCGGAATACCTCACATGTACCAGAACAATTTCAAAATTCTTCTTATGTGAACTGTGAAACCGTCTATTTCTGCCCGTTAACTGTTTTATGGAAGACTGCAGCCAGTAAACAAGGAGCATGCAGATGTAAGCTTGGACAACGAAGAGTTGTCACATTTAATCCAGCCCTCTCATATGATACATAATCATTTAATACTGCAGCACTGGTTGACTGTTCAGTGAACGCTGGTATAAAGCAGTGATGACTGTTTCTTCTAGCATTTGTTATCATGAAGCATGTTGACTTGATACAGTAGGGCAAGCACTTTTTCATAAGGTGTTTTTCCTTAAAGAACTATTTCAAGTTTCAGCAATCAGTTTTTCAATCAACAAATTCTCCAGTATCTGTACTTTTTTGTGTTTAATTTATGCTTTTTTTAATTATTCAGTGACACCTTTGTATGTGCACCACAAATATTTTAAAATGATTAGCTTTCAAATGGCTCACAAAACTGATGTGACATAATAGATAAACGGCCACAGCCATGCATAAAGTTCTCATCTCAGTCCGTAGGCCAGTATCGATCAGAAAGACCCGTACCATGTCTGACTGTTGCATAACGGTGAATCACTAATTCCTGCAGTTCTTTTCATTGTGTCGGCTCATATAACAACGACGTTGTTGCAGTTACCTGGATGGAGCAACGCTGTAATTAATGTTATTAGTGCTCTTTGTATTGTGACAATTCCAAATGTCTGCTTTAACCATAAACCTTTTTCATGCATGGGATGTTAATTAGATATAGGATTATAGCACCTGGAACTGGAACACATAACTATAATAGAGCCTTTATGTTGGAAATGTCATTGGTTGCACTCGGGTTTATTTGCTGCCATGAAAAGGTGTCAGACACCTTCAAACCTGCGGTCTGCTTGGAAGGCTTGCAGCCGTAACGCACCACCGTTCTCTTCGGTTTTCATTTGCCCCTCAGGGCTTGTGCATATTGACAACAATCACTCACTGAAGTTAATGTTTGTAATTACGGTGAATTAATTAGACCTCAGTTAGCAGCAGCCCCAGTGAGTTGTCTAGATAAGAGGGCTGTTTATATATAATTTTAGGTAACAGACCTTAAAAAATGTTTTTGTCACATACAAAACATAAAGCAGGGAGACTTATTCTGACATATTTCTGTTATTGCAGGTGAATCTTCTTCAATAAAAACAGACACACATTTGTTTTCATATCTTAGTGAGGACAAATCTAATTGACCTAATGCCAATTTGTTTAGACAAAGATTTCTAAACTTGTACACACACACACACCTCTCTGTGTCTAAAACTAGTGTTCTTCCACTGCTGCCTCTGTAGCAGGACTTACTACAGTCCAGTGACTTAAATCGAGGCTGACCTTTTTTAGCAGGCTACTGTAGGTATTACATAATCAGCTTCACAGGATGCAAACACAGGGCTGGTGTTTATAAAATGTGACATCTTGAAACTAAGGTTGTCAGTTTTTCTCGCAGCAGTATAACTTTTTTTAGACATGCACTCGTTTTGACTAATCTGTTGGCATCTGACCAGTTTGTTCTTCATGCACGGGAATAATCTCCACTACCTTGTGGGAAATCACAGATGTTAAAAAATTAATATAAGACAAAAGTCTAAATATCCCAGAACAGCACTGGGTCACCTATAATGTCAAACATATTACATGTTATTGAAGGCTAGCTGTTGTTGACAATGATGTAGAGTATTTAAAATTATACTAATAGTAAAAGATACACAGTTAAAAGTAACACAAAGGACGCAAGTGGACACAAAATTCAGTTTCCAGGTGTGTAAAAGGTTGAAGCAGTTGAGTCGTTTTTTTTCCAAGTTCGGTGAGGATTGGATGGACTAGCACCGACATGCACTTGAACTAAAATCCTGTTATTTTGTAAAAGTAAACGATGATGATCCTTGGAAGGCTCCACAAAAAAACAAAACAAAACAAAAAACTGCACTATTTGGCTTTCAAAACCAAAATAGCAAAAACTGTGTCATTCTGTGCTTATGCCAACTTACAGTAGCTACACCGATCAGCTGCAATCATTACTTTATTAATGTCTTAAGATAAATTATTCCAGACAATGAGGCAGTTTGTCAGCTAGCGTAAAAATAATACTTCTGTTTATACAGTTTATTAGATATAATATCTGTGTACTGTGACTTGTTCCACCAGTGTGGGAATATCTGAATTAAGCTATGACAAGTGACCTAACTCTAATGAACATCCTGATGTGTGAAAACAGCTGATGATTGACTTGGGAGAAGCAGTTCTTTGTATGAAAGGCTTTAACTAAAGCATGCTAGCTTGTTCCAGCATTTAGTAGCCACCCCTGACCTCTGGAATCCCTGAAGAGGATGACAAGAAATTTTTCTGCAGCATAGATCAATAAGATTATCCTAATCCTCTACTGTTTGTTTAAGTTTGCAAAATGAACACGCCATCAGCGTGTTATCAGCAAATGTGTAGATTTTAGTAATCTGTAAAAGCTGTCATCACTAAAAAAGTCCCAATTATCTAACAGGTTGATATCTCAGCTCTGATGGCAGCTGACTCGCAATATATTTGGCGTCTGTACTGTGAAGACAGTAACTCGATCTGTTTTTGTCCCAGTCCCTGCTTCAAGTGCTCATCTGTCTGCAGCAGGAACATTTTTTTGGATGCTGAGATGACAGTGAAGGACGGGAGTGCACCATTCCTTCTCTTCCAGGAGTCGGCTAGGATTTATTTCATCATTATTTATGTAACTGTTTCGGTGTTATCGGCGTGAAATGAATCACTGGTTTTAGTTCAGCTGAGAAACGGTCTAATCACGCCTTCACTGCATGACACATCCTGCTGTTTTCTTCTCACCTGCTCAGGACTCATCAGGATTTGATTAATTTGAGCCAAGTGCCTGCAAATGCTGACAAACCAAGAATACAGATGTTAATATACATCAACATGTTTCCAGAACTCATCAATGAGGTCATTATGTACCTCCACTGCTGCATACAGTTTGTGATTTCTGAAACCTAATCTACTAAAACAGGGAGCACTGAGGGAGTGCTTTCTGCAGACTGACACGTTTTTCTTTATATGTTGAAGCCTTTGTGTGTAAAACGCTTCTTTTATAAAAAGTTGAAACGTGCGTGTGTGTGTGTGCGTGTGTGTGCGCGTGCGTATGAGCCCTTGCACGTGTATTAAAAGGATATGTGCACGTGCACACATTCTCCTCGTCTCTCACAACAACAAAGCCTCGTTCCATCTTTCTGATGTGTGGAGCCAATGTTCCAGCTTTGTTCTGCTGCAGAGTGGAAGTGACCTCTGGTTCAGGCTCCAGTCAGATTCATTAAAATAAAAACCAGGTGCTGACGCACATGAAGACCTGCGCAGTTAAACATACTCTTATTGGCAAAATGAAATGCAGTCTGAAACGGGCATGTTAATGATACATTCTGCTTGTGTTGGTTGCCATGTTGTATTGGCTGATTTAGTGGGCACAGTACCATCACATGCTGTCATAATGGGACTGGGGGTTGTTAGGGTTTGGGACAGAGCTTTTGTGCCAACCAAGGAAACGCCTTGACATTTGATGTTCACGAGGAAAATATTTCCCCCCGCTTGCTCCTGAAGAACAAACCCCAGAGACATTAGCTCCGTCTAAAACCTTGTATGAAGTCTGTAGGGATGGGTATTGATAAGATTTTCACGATTCCGATTCCATTTTCGATTCTGTTTAACGATTCGATTCTTTATCGATTCTTATTTTTAAAAAAGGAGAACACTAAGGTCGATTAGCTTAGAATTTTGTTTTATATCTTCTCTTTGAACAAGATAGAAATTTAGGAGTAACATGGCCTTACAAACCCAACAGTGAGATCTTGAGAGATCCAGCCTACGGCTCTTCAATGGGGTGTCACAGGGTCCCCAGGAAAAAAAATTGTAAATGTAAAATAAATATTCTTCTGTAGCAATAACAAAGTATAACATAAATTATTCTGTAGCAATTACACAAGAATATCCAGTAATGTCCCTGCCTACAATTAAACACATTCACTTACCAAAGTGAAATCGGGGGCATCTGCTGTGGCAAATGGGTTCAAGCCTTTTACCACAAACTTAGTCACTGCTCGGTGACATTCGTCTATCCTGGCCTGAAAGGAGACGCTACCAGTAGACTGCAGTGAGAACTGCCAGCATCTGAGCCAGACTCTGTCTGTCTCTCTCATCATGGTGGCCTAAATGCACAGTAATAGCAGGTTTTGTAATAAGGCAGATCGCGCTAACATAATATGCACTGTTAGTTGATTATTTACCTGCCGCATTAACGGGAGAGGACGTGTAAACGTTACCGCTGCTGCTGGGTTGAGATTCACGAGTCCGGAGCGGATTTAAAAACATCGCGTGTTTTGTGAGCAAATGCTTTTGCATATTCGTAGTGTTTCCTCCCTTAAATGAAATATCTACTTTGCAAGTATTGCAAGTTGCCCTGTTGTCATCCGTTCTCGTAAAGTATAACCAAGCTTTTGAGCATTTGAGCCGCTTAGGCACCGTGTTTCCTGCCAGGTAAGCGACGCTCTGCAACATGGTGACGTCATTTGGGGCGACTGGAATTGATAAGGGAATCGTTAGCAAAAATGGCAAACGATTTCAAGGAATTGAAACAGTGGGAACCGGTTCTCAACAAGAACCGGGTTTCGATACCCATCCCTAGAAGTCGGGTGATGTAAGGTTGACCATGGGAAAACTTTGAAAATCAAACTACACAGAGCTGAGCTGAATAAATCAAACCCCATAAACTGTCATGATACCCGTTCCAGCTTTTTAAGTCAAGATTGAATTTTATACTTACCAGTACCTGTTATTCAACTACCACCCGAACACAACTGTCAGCTAACAAGGTGCACCATGAGTCATGTAGTTACCTTTTTCAGACACAAATTTTAAAACATTGTAATCAATCAGTGTTGTGGTCGAAGCCTGGCCTTATCAGGTAGCATCAGTGGCCGAACTCACAAATATGCCTGGGGCTAAATGGGAGCAGATCCCTGCAGCCTGGTTCCAGCATTTCTTAAAAATCCTAAAATCATAAAAGTAAAGGCTGCTGTGGCAGTAGATTAATGCTATAACAGCCTGGTTTCTGTAATGAAATCCTTCAGCTCTCTGCTGACCTTGTTTTTCTGTCTAATGAGCTGTTACAGATTGAATATGTGTTTTTATGATGTAGTTTGTGCTTTAGTAAAGTGTGTTGTATCTACTGTAAAGCAATGTTGTACAATAAAAATAGATCTGTATTTCACTAGAAACAAACACGGCTCGTCAGAATGCCGCATTTGGATAGACTTCTCCAATAACAGCTCTGCTCTGTGTGTGATGAAAGCCGAGGTTTTCCTGCCTGCTATGCTCAGTATGAGACCATCAAGTGGAAGGATAATGGCTTTGTTTAAGCAGCTGGGTTAACACAGATCCTGTGCTGCTGCATTTGCGGAGTAATGCACTACAAGGATAGTGGATCAAGTCAAGTTTTCTTTGAGTTAGCCCGGTCAATAAATAACAGAAAGGAAAGGCAACTATTTGGGGTCCTCCCGGATCAATGTGACACAGGTCTGTGTGGACGTGTATCTGAATGGTTTTTGTGACGTAACAGACTCGTCTGCTGAGAATTTTAATTATAAGGCACCAACTATGTGTGTGTCCCAGGTGGTGGACTTCCAAGAAGTATAAGAGTGTAATTGAGGTCTAATTGATAAAAGCTTTGTTTACCAAAATTAAGACTTAAAAAAAATTAGTACAACAAACCAATCAGTTCTCTTTTCTGTGTTCTGTTAGCTGCAGCATTAGCAGTGCTGCAGCGTTTGTCAGCAGATAAAGTCCGGGCATGAAAAATAGTAATAACGTCAAAAAACAAACTCATGCCTCTTATGGATTATCTGAATGCTTGCAGGTTCCCATGGTAACCGTGGTCTTACCAATGTACGGCTCAACAGATTGCATATTCAAAACTTATTTTCATCCATTCGAAGCTGATCATAACCATCTTTCTTGCAGGTTGTGTGTTCTGCAGAAGTGTTTGTGGTGATTTAAGCAGGTTAGAAGCAACGCTGAACTATCAGGCTATCCCAGCTACCACAGGGCGAGAGGCGGGGCCAAGGAAACCTTTAAAGCTAAATCCAAAATGGTTCTTTTGTGCGTCATGGCCAAAATGGGAGTGGGGCCCCCTGGTGGGTCATGATGTTACCGCAGACATGAGCGAGACAGGCATCGGTGGGCAAGACACGAAAACAGGGCGTTGTTGGAATGCTACTACGCAAGTAACCCTGGCGGAAGGGGTTACATGAATAGGATGAAGGACCTATGGATTCTTCGATACCCAACATCCACAATGACGGCGAAACAACTAGTAGCTCAGTGTTCCAACATTCGAAAGAAGGGACTGCTCGCACAGCTAGAGATTGACGAGGTACAATATAAAAAATATTACGTGAAGTACCCTCAGAAGGTCTGCTAGATGATGATAATGCAGCACTACGGACGATACCTACAACCACGCTTACCGAGACTAACAAGCTGATCTATTATACGGCAGCAGTGATCAGTGAGATACTTGGCTATAAGTTGAACAGCCACAAGGGGCAGTACCCTCCATGGAGAAGGAGGCTAGAGGGCAAGATCAAAGTAGCACGGAGGGAGGTTAGCCAACTAACGGAGTTGCAGAAAGGTGCGACAAAGAAAGTGCATAAAAAGTACAGCAAGCTGTCCATACCTGAGGCCTTGGAAACTGCCAAGCAAAGACTCACAGCCTTGGCCAGCCGCTTGAGGAGGTACACCAGAGAGATAGAAGGCAGGAGAATAAACCAGCTGTTCTCCACAGAACCAGCAAAGGTGTACTCTCAGTGGCAAGGGAACAATAAGAGAACAGCACCACCAAGGCTGGAGACGGCACAATACTGGAAGAGCATATGGGAGAAGGACGCAACCCATAACTGCAATGCTGAGTGGCTAGTGGATCTGAGGGCAGACCACAGCGACCTCCCTGAACAGGGTCCAGTAACCATCACGGTGGCAGACATCCAAGCAAGGGTCTCTAGTATGAAGAGTTGGACAGCACCAGGGCCCGACATGGTTCACGCCTACTGGCTAAAGAAGCTGACTGCACTCCACGAGCGTCTGGCAGCAGAAATGAACCAGCTGCTAGTTGACGAGAGACACCCGGGTCAATACATGGGGCAAAGAAAGGGATTGGCAAGAATACCAGAGGCGTAAAACACCAGCTACTGGTAGACAGACCAGTCAGCCGAGACTACAAGACCAGGCTGACCAACCTGTGCACTGCCTGGATTGATTACAAGAAGGCCTATGACTCAATGCCCCACAGCTGGATACAAGATCAACAGGACCCTAAGAGCCTTCATCAGGAACTCAATGGCAAGCTGGATATATGCTCGCATTGGAGTTTGGGTCCTAGTGGAAGGCTTGTCACATATCGCCCTTAACTTCAACAAGCAGCAGCAATTTTTACATAACAGGCTGTGTTGTTTATGTTTTTTTTAATCAAATATTTCAAAGAAATACAATACCTTGTCTTGTATTTTGAGTAGAGTGAAGATTAAAACTGGGGGAGACCTGTGGGGTTTTCTGCTTTCTACGTGGGCCTCAGCACTCTTGACTTTTGGAGTGGCTGCTTTTAGTTGCAACAAGTGAAAAGAAGCTGCTTTGAGATTTGAAAAGCTAGAACTATCAAAACTTTGACAAATCTGCTTTAAAGCTTTGCTTAAATCAATCAACTTAATCAGCTGATTAGAATCGGTCCTTGTTAGTTTTCTGACTGTTCATCTTTCACCAAGATCTCTGCTGCACAAGTCCACACACCTTTTGACCTCTTCTCCATCCCACCCGACCAGCCATTCTGCACCCAGGGAAGGGAGTCGGTGTAATTAGCTTGAACCAATCACACTGAAGGCATTAGGGCAGGATTAGTCATTAACTGGGGGCTTAGCTGTCAGCTGTCAGCCACAGAGGAATGCTGCTAAGCCTCTGCTTCAGCCCCGTGCCACCAAGACATGGCAAGAAAACAAAAATTACGCCTGCGAAATAGTTCTTAAAATACAGTGGCGCTGTCTGCCGCTCTGCTCTGTTAATAGCCGTAGACACGGGTGGATGGATCAGACACCAGCTGTAAATATCTCCGTTGCATATGTAGCCCGGTGCTGCTCTTTTAATGTCCAACAGATGTTGGTGCAGTAATGCAGTCTGTGAGCCTGGATACAGGAGGACCTGAAAACAGGCACACTGTCTGTGTTAATTAAGCAAGTTTTCATAGTCTGAAGTGTCAGAATGTAATGTGTAATGTTTAGTGGTGTCACCACAGAACAGACCCTCTGTTAGCTTTGGCTCTGCAGTCAGAGAAAACCTGATGGCAGCGAGTTTGAACACAGACACTCTTTGTACTATGAGGGCCACTTGAAATGAGAAATAAGAGTGAGATTTGCCAACGCCAGTTCCATTAAAGAAATTGAATTTTCCTTCAGCGCGTCATCGATACCCCAACCCCCAACCCCCATAACCCCACTGCAACTAAACAGAACAAATTGATGCTGTCAGGGTGCTGGCAGGTCGTTTGACTGGTGCAGCCTGAATTCATTTATCAGACCCCTTCCAGTTCTCTCTCAGGAGCGTACGCAAAATCCATCACATCCTGTTCTTCCTTTTTTATTGGACGGCTGTGTGGGTAACAGATTGCAGCACGGCTCTGTCGTCCTTTCCCACAAGTCTGGCTGCGTGTCTCACACTTTGATCGGAGAGCACACACGCTGGCTCGCAGCTTTTAGTGAAAGTTTGACTCCAAGTTTGGCAGAAAATGAAAAGCAAAAGGAGTTGAACAGTAGGGGGGGTATGACCCAGACTGGACACATTCCTGGGGGGTCTGGGAGTCTGTCCTCCTGTGCAGATCGGTGGCCTTTAACTTCCCCCAGCATGCGCATTCAGATTCTTTGTTGCAATCTGTTACTCTGTTAGACAATCCTTTGCACTGAGTATTTCTTAGAGAAAAGGCTTAGTTATACCAGCACTTTAAACAGTGAAACTTTGCAGTGAATTAAACCCACAGAAGTTTGTTAATTTAAAACAATATTAAATTACTCTAACTTTATTAGCCAATGGAGCGCCAGGGGTGTCCATAACCACCATAAACTAACCTCTGGGCATCCAAAAGAACCAGTGAGAACATGTTAGGTGGTTACATACATGCTGATGCGTAAAGATGGAGTGGAGCGAAAACTGAAGTGCTGATGTATGCTGTGACTAGTCCAACCTGCTAATAACATTATGGTTGTCTTTCAGCTACAGGAGCAGTTAATATGCCTAGGTCCAGATCTTCGAATTCATCCACTCTGTTGCATCAGCTCATTTGTATAGCACTGTGCATGATAACAGTAGCAACTTTGCTCCACTCTAGAAAAAATTCCAGCAAAATTCATTATGTTGCATGCACTGCTGTGGAATTGATTGCTACAGGCAGATATGTTTCTCTGTCGTAACTGGTTAATGAAATATGAATAATCTATTCAATGGAAGTCTGTTGGAGTCAAGACGTAAGACTGGAGTGTAATAGGTCCACAGATCTGTCAAGTATGCACTTAATCATTTACGCTTGTGAGTATAGAGACTGCACGGAGCTTCTAGAAAAGGGGTGTCGAACTCCAGGCCTCGAGGGCGGGTGTCCTGCAGGTTTTAGATGTGTCCTTGATCCAACACAACTGATTCCAATGGCTAAACTGCCCCCTCAACATGTCTTGAAGTTCTCCAGAGGGCTGGTAATGAACTAATCATTTGAAACAGGTGTGTTGACCCAGGGTGAGATCTAAAACCTGCAGGACACCCGCCCTCGAGGCCTGGAGTTTGACACCCCTGTTCTAGAAGAACCACACCGTTTGCAGTGAGGCACTGACCACTGAGACTGAGCACAGCCAGGTGAAGCAAAGGTACATGTGGTACCCACCTGAAACGGCTTGTTACACAAATCACATCATACACTGACAGTAGCAGCACATGCAACAAACATGTTTCTGATCCGTCTCTCCTGCTAGTGTGAGCAGCTGCATGCACTGACCTGGTGATATTTGACATACACATACACACACATTCTTAAATAGTCTGGGAATGTCTCCATGTGCTTTAAAGAAAAGATCAAAACTAAAAAAAGTTTCTCTCTGCGTCTGTGTTCGCATTCACACTTTGATTCGTGTTGAGGCCCAAATAGAATCCGACCCCTGTGATCTGATGTTTACCTGTAAAGTAACCAGGTCCTTGGGTCCTTTACAAATGAAGCTTTTGATTGGCTCATTCTAGTTATTCTCAGTTGCGTTGTTGCAGATAGGCAGAGCACAGTGCCGCACACTCATTCTTGGCTCTACGACAGTCTCCCCCTTATGCACAGGAGACTGAACATGGCTGCAGGCTTCCCCTGTCCTCAAAATCCACCCCTCACTCAATTAATATTTCAAGAAGGAAACCTGATTGGAGAGGCAGTGTGTGGCAGTGAAACTCCCTCTGTTCTTTGCAGAGATGTTGTTTGAACAAAAAAAAAAAGAAGAAGCCTTAAATCATGTAAAACAGATGATTTTGGAACAAAAACTCAAAAATTCATTTGTCCACTGCAGCTTGTTTTAGCACTTGGAGCCTTCTTTTGTCTGCTGTATCCAGGCAGCAACAGTTTGTGTCTATTAGACTTGTTATTCTCCAACAAGCTATCTGGAGGTTTATCACAACAAACTGACATTTTAGCTGAGCCTTATCAGCTCCACACCGAAAGGTTAATTGTTCGCATCTCTATCAGCGCATGAGCCTCACCGAACCTTCTGATCCGTGAAATGAAAGGAGCTGTCGTCATGCCGACCGCTGAAAAGATGCTGACTTGATTTTAATCTCTTGGTTTTTGCTTTTTTTTTTTTCTTTTTGTTTGTTTTTTTGTGCCTAACCCTGGTTGTCAAGTGCTGACCTGTCTACCTGTGCAGGTTGCATATATATGTTTCATTAACATTTTTTTCCCTGCACAAACTATTTAGACGTTTTTTTCTTTTTTCTCTTTTTCTTAAACTGGTTGCTAAGGGAGGTGAGGAGTGGTGCGCGTGTGTGCATGCGTCTTTTCTCATGTTCATGGAAAATAGACAGGGAGGGCTTTGCCAGAAATATTATGATGAGAGAGTGGGCGAATGTGTTCGGAGCGATGACTAGCAACGCGGAAATGTAGGTTAATCTGATCATATGGATGTGGCCATCGTCATCAGCATCATATCTCCTGGAGCAGAGGGAGAGAAAGTATGATGAATGTGAGAAGGAGGGGTAGCAGTAGGGCGTTGGCTGACTGAAAGGTGGCACAGGATAAAGAGGGAAAGAATGGCCAAAGAGGTTTTGGTGCATGATTATCAAAAGATGCAGCAGATGAAAGGGTTGTTTGGTGTGTGTGTGTGTGTCTGCAGAGAAACGTGGCTTGAGAGGGGAAACAGAAGCGAGAGAGGAAGGCGGCGGTGGGAAGAGGTCAGCAGAGAAAGATGAGAGAGCTGAGGACAAAAGAACAGAGGGAATGGGAGCAGATTGAGGCAGCGTTTCAGCGATGCTGCATGCTCTCCCCTGCCCTCCCTCTCTCCAACCCTCATGACCTAGCTTCAAACGGTTCTCGTGGTGACCACCTTATTGGCTGGATGTCTCCGTGGTCTCAGTCACCATGCCGTCTATTCTCACCACCACACCGCACTTCCTTTAACCTGCTTTCATCTAATTCAATTACTCAGTCGCATTATGTAAGGTGGTTACCGGGGGAATAGAGCCACGCTCAGAGGTGAGATTGACCCGTGTGCTGTCGGTGATGAGAGGGAGGAATACAGAATTATTATTTTAACAACAGTTATTACAGAGAGTGGAGCTTGTTGTTGAATCTCTCTGCTGCCTTTAATTTTCAATGCAGACCTCCTAAGATTGACTTTGTGGGAAAGAATATTTGCCTACCAGCAAATAAATAACATCACATTTACCAGTAAGGAGTTATGTGCTGGTGTTCACTATTAGTGATCAGACCCAAAACACTGCACAGTAGGTCTGTATTATCCAGGCTCTGGCCTGCAGTACAGGTGGAGCTGTGTTAAGGAAGTTTGAACTTCTGTTTCATGCTGTGTGCTTTCATCTTTGCGGAACTACTTCCCTTTCTTTTCATTTGCAAAACCAAGTGCAACAGCATGGATGTCTTAAGGGGCTGTGTCATTTCAGACCCACAATTTAAAGACATTTAAAAGACATAAAAGACTTTTTGTTTCTGTTCATTTTTAAATATCTGTGTCTATTCAGAAACGTAGATTCTGTGTCACAAAGGAGGGAAGTGAGATCTGTAAACATTATGTAATGTGTTCGGCTTTTTTAGTCTGTCAGGATCCTGACAGCAGTAGCAGCATCCTGAATCGGTGATTGAAATGAGAAAATGCAGTGTTTGATCTGCCTTTGTGTGCTGTTTGGACTGCAAACTGCTGCACAGCTACCATTGATGGAGATGCTGCAGAGTGGGTTGCCATGTGCTAGAAACCCCTCCCCCTCACGGTACTCTCCTCATGGCCAGATATTTGTGATGGAAACTCTCCCCCCTCCCACCCCTGTGCCTACTGTCGTAACCCAAGGGAGACACCTACTGGACCTGCAGTTTAACTGCAGCCTGTGCTTCCCTGCTGCCCTCACCCTGACCTGTACTTCTTTACACAGAGAATTATTTATGGTTTAATTTACAGCGCACTGCTGGGTGCAGTCCTTCTCCAGCGATTGTACAAGCTCTGTGGGACAGGAGGCTGACTGAAGGGAGGCGATTTATAGTGTGCTTTTCTCAATATGGCGATAAATACAAGGGCGATAGCAAACTGCAACAGAGCCTAAGCTCATCGGGATCTATTAGTAAACCTCTCTCTAATCAGTTGTTTTGTTTTCTGCTGTGCACGTCCGTTCCCAGCTTCCTTCAATTTCTCCATTAGACCTCTGAGTTGAATTAACGACATGAAACCACACGGGCCTACACACTCAGCCTGCGTAATGCATTCTTAATGCAGTTTGTGGAGATCCTATACTGTACTGGCCTGTAGTCTGAAACTCATTTATCACGGCTCTGCCAACAGACAGGCTGCTCTGCTGTGAAGAAGACTGTTCTGTATTCAACAGCACCTCTCTCCCTCTCTCCTCATCACCTGCTCTCTTTCTCTCGCTCCCTCCACCCATCCCCTAGATCCTCTCTATTTTTAATTACCTGTCAGAGACCCTGGGTCCTGATCCCTCCTTCCCCGCTCTCTGCCACATCTCATTCACTTCAGCCAGGAATCTGCCTGTTGAGAATACAGCGATTTACAGTGAGGGTACTGGGAGTATACTGTGGGAGGACGTCATGCTGAAGTTGCCTGCTGTATTTTACTGTGTAATACCACAGGGAAGATTTTAGCAGGTGTGCCTGTATTTTCTGGTACTGTTGAAAAAGAGTGTTTTAAAAAGTGTGTTATTTAATTGAGTGAATTATTTAAATTAATGTGTCATACGTTTTGGTTAAATAATGCTTATTATCTTTAAAATTGGCACATTATCATCAAAATAATCATCATCATCATAAGCACAATCGTATCTTACTTACCTTACAGGTAAGGAAGTGCCTTATACTTGCAGTCTTCCTGTTGACCAGCAGGGGAAGCCTCCCTGTTGTTATTGATCGTTGTGTTTTGTCAAGTTTCCCTCCCCTCACCCCCAGATGGACGCCCGTCCCTGAACTGGTTCTGCTGAAGTTTTCTCCTTAATCAAAGATAGTTTTTCCTTCCTACTGTCACCAAGTGCTTGTACACAGAGGTTCGTCCGATTAGGTCTTTACCTTACAATATAACGCAGCGACTGTTGTGATTTAGCATTAAATAAATATAATTAGTTGAAATAAAGTGTTTGCAAAAAGAGGTGACTGTCAACTAAAGCTTGCACTTTTTAAGTTAATGAGGAAATTGCCCCACTTCTCACTTGATTTTATGACCTAATTTACCATTTTACTGATTACTTTTTGGTGTTCATTGATAGTTTCAAGTCATATTTAATATAGCATTAATAGCCTACCTTGGGTAATTGCTATCAGAGGAGGTGCAGTCATTACATCCACTCCTTATTTGACCCTGGTATCTCTCTTATTGTGATTTGGTCCCTGCAGCTCTTATGAGATATGACAATACTGGGAATAATTTTCTGCACATGCATCATGACATGTGACCCCTTTCACATGATACACATAGATAACTGATGCCATGTGTGTGTGCTTTAAATTTAGTCGGCTGCAGCTTGTCATACCTGAAGATTAACTATGGCTTTTCCTGCTGTAGTGTAACATTCTCAGATGTATTTTTCAACTGTTTCTCAAGTACATTAAATACGGCACCTAAAACATGTTAAAAGATTACCGGTGTAATTTTTAACACTCTGTCGTGTGCCAGGTATCATTTAGAAACAATACAAAGTGAAATCGGTGATCAAAACTAAGTGTTGTAATGGTGAAAGAGCTTCAGCATGTTGCCACATGGAATTGCAAAAATCTTTAGAGAATTGTTGCCGTTGGTGTTAAAACTTAAATAACACCTTCCTCTTCTCCTAATCACTTTTATTGCCTGTCAAACCTCCTTTAAATATACTTTGCCTAATCTGTCATATGGCACTCATTTGTCCCGGTGAAAGAAGAGTCCACAGGAGTAGTGATCGGGGGTGTTATCTCTCATCAGCACACTCAGGTCTCTACACTGTGGTAAAAATAGAATCTGGCCTTTGGTGAAGCAGTTTTGTCGGCGGCTGGTCTGAGCGAAACCCACAGAAAGTCATTCTTCGTAGGGGAAGCTCACACTATTTCAGCAGTTTCCTGTTGTGTCAGTTGCGTTTGTGTACACTGCCGCGCTCTGTGTGTGTGTGTTTGACAAGTGCAAAGGGGAACAGAATCCTTCCACCTCACACACACACACAAAGTGAGGTCTCAGATTTCCTGTTACCTTCAGCTGGAACATTACAAGTCAGAAGGACTGAGTGAAAGCGGTGTATTTCTTTGCGTCTGTGTTGGTGAGGGGTGCTTTGAAACCACAGCGCGTGCCCCGTTGCACTTGATGGCCGCCGTGCATCACCATGCGACGTGCATTCAGTGTGTTCAGAGGCTACAGGAGAGCCGGGGAGGATGACGACGACGTCTTTGTGTGCAGCTCTGGACACAAGGTGACACAAATGAGACTGCTAGATATTTTCACCATGTCAGCTTGCTTAGATCTCTGCCCTCTGCATTAATATAGCACAGTGCCTCTGCGTTGCCAGCACAGATGGATTTTGATGTCCCATAACAATTAGTTCCTCTGTGCTCTTCCTCAAACTGTTCATTTATAGTTTGAGACCTTTCCATCAGCACTGGCAGCAAGCAGCAGCTTTGTTCTCCTGAAACTTTTGCATTGGATTCCAGGTATTATTAATAACAGCATAGTGAAAGTTTGCCAGTCTGAATTTAGGGAACAGATGGTGACTGCCAGTGATGTTTCTCTTCATGTCAAGTTTAATTTTGAAGTAAAAAAAAAAAGTTCCTCTGTTGTCTCCTGCAATACCAGATATGTGTTGTGTTTTAGTGTATGGTGTACATTGCATGAAGCTTTTCTTTCTCATACAGAACAGCCTCTCTTCATGTTGCTATTTTCATTTCTGTCTAGTTTCGAGGGAGTTGCCACTTTTTTCCCTCTTTCGAGTTTAGATGTCATACAGATTAGCAACAAAAAAGGAAAAGCTAGACTTTGAACCCCTGCATGGGGTCGCTGTAGCTCAGGAGGTAGAGCAAGTCAGAAGTCAGAGCACTAATCAAAAGGTTGGTAGTTTGAACCCTGGCTGCTCCAGTCTGCAGCCAAATATCCTTGGGCAAGATGCTAACCCCATGCTTTCTGATGCATCCAGCTTGCAGTGCAGCTGTTAAATGAGGCAAAGTGCTAAAGTGCTTTAAGTGTCCAGTCCATTTACCATTTGTAGTAAGGAGGGAATCTGCTGGTGATATCTCAGTTCTGTGTGTACACTAGAAATGGTCCTGAGTCGTCACCTGTATGCTGCGATGAAACATATCTATCTTGATGGTAGTGGTCTCTTCCTGGAAAGCAGTGGATCATCATTTGTAATGAGCTTTCACTGAATGGCTTGATGAGGATGAAAGAGCTGTGAATCATGGTGTTAGAGGCTGTATTTTTTGTTTTTGTTTTTCCTGTTTTGTTTTTAACCAGCAAAGCTAGTTTTGTTTTCATCCTGTGATTTAGTCTGTGCGTGTGTGTGCACCATCATGGTACCTTCTCTGGAAGCAAATAATATATAAAGTTTGATGTACTGGAAACCTTAAGGTGTGCGCTTGATTTCACACAGAAAGTGAGCGTTCATGTGACAAAACATCTACATGTCATTGGGAATTACGACACAGAATTTGGTGAAGGTTATAGTGAGTTTATCACTATAGCTTTGTGGTTACGTTGTCATGCTAACACGCAGTGACTGTGATCTGCATTTGCTCACTGCCTTAAGTTTGAGTGTACAGTAGTCATTAGTCGGGTGTTTGGTAATAAACTCTGTTGGTTGTGCTCTTCTTGTTACTCATTATGTTCCACATTAACAGCACTGAGGGGAGCACTACTCAGCCTGTGGAAACACAAAGGGAGCTTCGTCCAGTGTTTGGTAATAACACTAATAACAACAACGAAGAGCTGAGCGTCCTTTTAAACGTTACATGTTAGGGTGGTGCAAAATGACCAGTGCAGCTAAAGAAGACAAACACTCTATGCAGGCAGCAGAATATGATATAAAATGATTGTAGCATGTGTGGTCAGCAGTTGAACTGTGTTCCTTTACCCAGTAATAAAGCGTGTGCACACTCCACTCAGACTACAATCATTTTGAAATGACTCTGAATGCAGAAACCAAAAAAAATGTTTTGGTTTCCCTTCTGTCAAAACAGACATTAAAGCATATAAATTACTTCTCCACCAGATGCATTCAGGTTTGTTTGGGCTGAGTGGAATCTAAATGGATTTGACCCCAGCCGTGCTCTCCACAGCCGCGAGACTCCATCATTGCTGTATTACTTCCTTTAAAAAAAAAAAGAGCAGTTAAAGTTGCAGCACACTGGATCCATTCTGGTGGCGACGGACGAGTCTGAACTCGAGTTCAGCCAAACTGTCATGTCTCTTCGCTTTGCCTCGTTCAGCTGCTCGCTCTGTGTTGGACTTGAAACTGAGAAGCAGCGGGTAAAACTAACTGAAGCCAGCAGGGTGCCACGAGGCCTTTGCTCCGGTCCAGCACGTGTGCAGGATATTAAATAATAATTCATGTGAAAAATATTCCTGTTATTCCAAAACCGGCAGGAAGTTCCATCTGCATCCTGAAAGATGCCCAAAAGCTTGTAACTGAAGTGTGTTTCCACCCCTACATTCCTCACCTGTAACAAACAGAGGCAGTGCTGGCACAGCGTTCTGTATCTAATGCTTTCCTGCTCGCTAGAGACACCCAAAGCTGGCACCGGTCAGACTCAGCTCAGCTCCAAAAGCCCCCAATTTTTTTTTTTCAGAGCATACAGAACGTTAAACGCTCTGAGCCGTAGCCATGGTAACTTAGCTTTTTCCCTTTTGTGGAGTGACCTTCGGATGCTGCCAAGTTTTAAAAGACCATCTCAAAAACTGTCTTTGATGTTTATCTGCTCTGACACTGCAGGGCCAGGTCCAAATCCAGGAAAATATATTCAGACGGCATCTCTTAGATTGTGTAAAAGTAAAGATCTAAATGGAAGACAAACTGTTTAGTTAATAGAAACCTTTTTATCTCTATACCGCATCGGCACTTTATACCAGCCATTTGCACAAAAGACACACGTAACTTATCTCTTCTACTTCCTCTTGCCTTTGCTGTGCAACGTGCTTTTTTTTTTTTTTTCTCTAACGCTTGTTTCCCCAAATTTTTCAATCTTTCTAACCTGCTGTTGCACAATTTGAAGCAATATTTATGGTTGCTAAGGAGATGTTTAGCTGTTAGGTCGCCGTGCCGTGACAGTGCTGTCTGTTATGGCAAAAAGCCACATTTAAAGTGACAGCTCTTCACAAGCCTGCACAGAGTCTTGTGAAAACTTTCTGTTTAAAATTCTGTATTTTCCTCTGACCTGTAGAGCTCTTTTTGTGTGCTAGGGGGAAATTTGCTGTATGTCTGCCTTCTCTTGATGAAGTAAATTGTGCTCAAAGCACCAAAAATCCATATTTCTTTCCAGGAATTAAGACCCAGTTACTCAGAAAAATCTGCAGTCCTTTTAGTGAACAGTTGAAACTACACCTGTACCTCTGGCAGTGCTAATGCCAGTGTGACAGCATGGTATCATTAGCTTTAGGTTAAGATTTAGGCTTGTATGATAATAAATAACTGTGTGAACAGGAGTAGAAACAGTTCCAATACATTCAAGGAGCCTTGCTGCAGAAGTTGTCTGAAAAACTGGGCAGCTCATACCAAAACAATCTACATATTGTTTAATATAACTATTAAACAGCCTCATGCATGAACCGTGAAGTAAAATCTCTGAAATTCACCATTTCATTTCTTTTGCATTTCATATCTTTTATCCCACATGGGTATTTCTTGCATTAAAATACCAGCAGACATTTGTCCTCAGAGCATTTGCCTCTGATTTGACAGATAAATGATTACATAACTCTGTTGAGTGCATGTGGTTCAAGTCTCACTGATATGGTGCGATTTCAACCTCTGTGACTGCAAGCCACATGTGCCGCCTCCATCCTGCCGTGCAGACTGCCAGACTTGCTCAAAGCCTTTGTCTGCCTCCTCACTCACTCACTTTCCTTCTTCTAAATGGAGAAATTAGATTATTGTGCAACAGTTATATTTCTTTGCAGCTAAATTCCATGTTTATGTTTGTAATGCTAACTGTGCTGCAGCAAACAGCTCAGCTGATCACGTTCTACCGTTGGGTCCACGCTGTGACAGCTGCTGCTGTTTGTAGCTTGGATGTCAGCAGACACTGGCGTCTTGTGGTCATGGAATTCCTGGAATGTCATTGAATTTTCAGAATAAAGTGAGGACAGTCGTAAATTCCCAGGACAACTCAGTGAATATAAATGAAAAAAAGATGATCAGCCACCCGTGAATGAATGCACCACAAATCCTGATCTTTCCCCCTCTTTTCCTCCATCTGTCTCGTCCAGACAACATCACCGACAAGTCAGGGCCGGTCCGACTCACCTGTCTATACCAACCTCCAGGAGCTGAAGATCTCTCAGTCCAGCCTGCCTCCTGTGCCCTCAGGCTCCCCAATCCACATCCTGGGTGACTGGGAGACCCACAAAGATCTGAGTGGCAGGCACTTCTACTACAACCGGGCCACTGGGGAGCGGACCTGGAAGCCACCACGCACCAGGGATACTAGCAGCAGCACCAGCAGTACCCGAGGAGACAGTCAGTGCACAGCGGAGAGTGAGGTGAGGGGTGCCTGGAGTATTTGAAGAGAGATACTAAAAATGATCTGTTTCTGTAAGTAGTCATAAATGTCAAACATGAACAAGCATTCAAACAAATAATCCTTTGTTTGGGCCAAAGGGTTTAGTAGGTGTGAGTGGATGTGGAAACAGGAATCAGATCATGATGGTCTGTAAATGGCGTCTCTGGCAGTTCACGTTAAATAAACAGGCTCTGTTGAAGTTGTGGTCAACCTCACTTTTAAAAGATGTTGTGGTTAGACGAAGGTGGGAAGACAAGTGCGCCTTTGATATAGAGAAACCATGTTTTCGGTTTCTTAGTAGGTTGTCATTTCATCCTAACTATCCAACACTGCCCCCTTGTGAAGCATTAATGTACTGATGTATAACTGATAGAGCACTGGAGTGGCTTATTATAGCCTAAAAAACAAACGTGTTGATTCCAGCTTGTCACAGGACCTTTGTTTTATTGTTGTTGATTGTGCTGCTTGGCTGAAAGACTTAAAACATGAAATTCCAACCAGCCTGAGGAAAAACGTGGCGATACACGACAGATAAATCTGCCACTGACATTTGCAAATACCATCAGCTACTAGTGTGAAGTTGTTCAATATGTTATTTTCCAGCTGTGACTGTTAACCATTTTTACACAAATAAAAGCATTAGTCAGCTATAAAGTAAGAACAATAAATAAATAAAGTAAAAGAAACACGTCAAATGTTATTTGATGCTTGGGTTGTTCAGCTTTTATATTCACTAAATATAGTTGGTTGAACGCTTCTCTACTCTTTTTCTCTTCTGGCACCAGCAGCCTCAAGGCCTTTTATATTTTAAGGTAAATACATACAGAGAGAACCCAACAATCAGATGACCCCGGCCCCTGTATGAGCAACCACTTTGGTGACAGTGGGAACAAAAAACTCCCTTTTTAAACAGGAAGAAACCTGCAGCAGAACCAGGCTCAGGGAGGGGCTGCCATCTGCTGCGACCGGTTGGGGGTGAGGAGAGGAAGACAGGACAAAAGACAGAGATTAATAACTAATGATTAAATATCTTCCTTCTCTCTCCCCAACCGTCACAGCAGATGGCCCCGCCCCTCCCTGAGCCTGGTTCTGCTGCAGGTTTCTTCCTGTTTAAAAAGGGAGTTTTTCCTTCCCACTGTCGCCAAAGTGGTTGCTAATAGGGGATCATATGATGGTTGTGTTTTTCTCTGTATGTATTATTGTAGGGTCTACCTTACAATATAAAGCGCCTTAAGGAGACTGTTGTTGTGATTTGGCGATGTATAAATAAAATTGAATTGAATTGAATTAAACACAAAGAGTGGGAAAAAAAGGTGAGTGAAAAAGAGACAGTCAGTGCATTGTGGGAAGCTAAGCGAGGGATCAGGGTCACCTGATCCAGCCCTGTCTATATGCTTTATCAAAAAGGAAAGTTTTACTTCTAATCTTAAAAGCAGAGATGGTGTCTGTCTCTTGAATCCAACTGGAAGCTGGTTCCAAAGAAGAGGGGCCTGAAAACTGATGGCTCTGCCTCCCATTCTACTTTTAAATATTTTAGAAACCAAAAGTAAGCCTGCAGGCAAAGTGGTTGTATCGGGGTCATACAGGGGTCTTTAAGATAAGATGGGGCCTGATTTTTTTAAGACCTTATATGTGAGGAGGGGGATTCAACAGGAACCTAATGAAGAGAAGCTGATACTGGCGAAATATGCTCTTTCTTTGTGGTCCTCATAAGTAGTGTAGCTGCAGCATTTTGCATTAAAATGTTTACATGATGTTTACAGTTTTACATTCTTGCCTACAGTTGGGCAAGATGATTGATGCTGAAAACTACTTGAGAACCTTTTAAATGTTGGTGTTGTACCTTACAGTGATATCAACATGAAGCCATGGAGATGCTGCTGAAGTGCATAACATCCACTGTAACTCACATGTTGGAGTTTTATACTCAGCAGCCAGTTTTTACTTTGGTTGACTATAACTTTGTGTCCTGTTAGAGCAAACTTGCCATGTGGTCATACGTGTGGTCATACGTGTGACCCTTGGTTCAGCCAGTTCTTTGCTTTAAGGTCTTCTTTGCTGTCCTTCTTTCTCCACAGCCACTGTCCTCAGAGGAAAACTGCCACAGCACCCACTCCAGTCAGTCTGACAGCCAGTATGGGTCACCCCCTAGAGGCTGGTCTGAAGAGCTGGATGAACATGGACACACCCTCTATGTGTCTGAATACACACAGGAGAAGGTGGAATCTGATTTTGATTGTGCTTAAAAGAGTTCGGGTGACCTCACCTGTCACCCTTAGCGACTGCACTTCCATCAGATGCTTTTTCTTTATTTGCAGCTGACCAGTGTTTATGTTTACAGTGGATAAAACATGTGGACGAACAAGGCCGACCCTACTACTACAGCGCTGATGGCTCCAGGTCAGAGTGGGAATTGCCTAAGGTAAGATTACATGATGAACTTGGTTGTCCGTGTGCTTTGTCTTCGCTCTTTACATCAGACATCCACCACCTAATGCAGGTTCCTTCCTGTGACAATGACAAGTCTTGTCGTATTACATCACCTGGCACCACTGCACTGTAACACACTTTGCCTCATCCTAGCAGTGTTGAGACCAGTCCTGTTGTTGTAAGTGGATGAAGTTCTGAGAGCTCACGGAAGAGCCAAGTTTACGTTGAACTCTAAGTGACTGGCTATTAGTGGCACTTTACCACCTAATCTGGAGGCTTTAGAGGCGATCAGAATAGACCGCTTCGTTTGCAGAGTGAGTAAACAGTGGTCCAGTGCACACGCAGGTACAGTCAGTGGACTTTACTGTAAACAATGCCTGCTGTGTAAGGAAAGTTCCTCTGTCCAATGATCCTGTGGACAGTAAAAGGAGAGGTAGGGAAAGGGGATGTGAGGTCTGTTAGAAAAACATCTGGACTGTAAACATCACCACTTGTCTCTGTCGTTGCAGTACAACATCTCCCCTCAGCCTGGCGAGGTTCCTAAGAGTCGCAGCCTGGAGAGAAAGCAGCCGGAGCCCATTGTCCTCACTAAGTGGAGGCACAGCACTTATGTCTTAGACCTCAATGACAAGGTAGGACAGAGACCACCACTAATGTGGAGTTAAACAGTGTTAGGCTGATGGAAAAAGGCTCTGCTGTGTTGTTCATGCTGTGTTTTGTGTGCACTTTGAGTTCAGCATATGGAAAGGTGGTGAATAATTCTGTGTGTGAAAAGAAGAGAGCAGGTTGTTGTGAAAATTAATGATGGCCAAAAAAATGGATTAACAAGTTTGCTTTTTCTGGGGACGACTTCATGGTGTGTGTAGCCAGCATATCTCTGTGAGGACAGTGGGCACCTGCTCGTCATGTTGTGTGTGATTCAATCTTGTGACATGTAAAACGGGCCAGAGCCACAAAGTACAGCTCACAAACCCACACGCTGACACTCGAATGTCCCTGAATTCCTTTTAACAATGCAACATCTGTTACCATCTGGGTCAGTTATCAGTCTCGCTTGTGTCTTTGTTTGTGAGAGTGCTTTTTTGTTTTTGTCTCTTGTGAGAACAAAAATGTTTGCTTCTGTAACGGTTTTTTGGGTGGGGGGCTTTTCCCCCCTGTCAAAGCTTCTCCGAGGAACTTTTTTCACAGGTTGAAAATACATTTTTGTTTTGTTTTGTTTTTTTTTTACCTAAGAAACTTTTTTACAAACTTGGCTAATTTTCTTTTCACCTGTTTCAACTGGAGAACTTTTTTCTTCCCATTTCACAGGTAGAAAAAGTAAAACATTGTAAAACGGTCTGAAATTGATTTTTACCTTTTAAGTCAGGAGGAAAATAAACGTGTTAGAGATTAGAAAATGAATCACCACAAGCTTTTCTCACTTTCCGCTCAGGGCTTCTGAAAGGAAAGCTCACAGAATACAAACTGATAAAAGAAAGGAGACGCTGCAGAGATTTAGACATCCTCAACCTTACCCTTCAGTTTGGGCAAAGCTCCAAAAACTAGTCCCTGCACTTTTTATTATGCAACTAGGCACGTATTTTTTTCTTTTCTTTTTTTAACCCTCCCTGATGCAGAGTTTAGCAAGTCACATTAAAGAAATGGTTCTAATATGGGATCTAACAATATGCATGAGTTAAAAGAACTGGCTAAAGAGTGGCTAGATTTAAAAACAACACCCTATATGTTGGTGTTTTGTTAGTTTCTTCAGTGTACATTGTTGTTGATGCAGATCAGGAAAAGAAGAAGCTTATTGGACTAAATATTGAACATCTCTGAAGCCGAAATCCAAGATGTTTGCAGTTTAAACCCTAACTTGTCTTTTTTATCTTTCTCTTTTAATGACTTCTATTAACAATAACTCATTCTTGTGATTCCATCCCAGGTTTCTTCTCCATCACTCTCTAACCTCAGACCTACTGTCTTCATGTGTAGTCATGTATAGTTATTAGTGACTTATCACACTCTGCCTCTTGTTGGTAGGAGTGTGCTTCGGTGCCCAAGCAGAGCTCTCCAGACTCTGACTCCTGCCCCTCATCTCCTAAGCACCCCTTGACCGTTAGTATCCCAGCTTGCACTGCACACTGCATATCATCATCCTGCTGTCTCTGCATGTAAAGACAACACTTCTCATCTTTAATCTTCTCAACAACCCAGTTGGTTTACTATCGTCTGCTGCATGCCATATTTACCTGCATCAAACCTATCACCTACCTACTAAACTACTATTTCAACACTGCAGCATTAGGGTGCCATCTGCTGGTGGTGTTTAGCTATGACACAAGGCAACACAGCAGCTTTAAGACTGTTTGCTCCGCTCCATTTGCTTGTTGAGGATCGGTGTGTGTGTGTGTGTGTGTGTGTGTGTGTGTGTGTGTGTGTGTGTGTGTGTGTGTGTGTGTGTGTGTGTGTGTGTGTGTGTGTGTGTGTGTGTGTGTGTGTGTGTGTGTGTGTGTGTGTGTGTGTATTTTCATTCATGTGTTCCAGCAGGTTTTTATCTGCCACTGTGTGTCTCTCTCTTCAGCCTTCAGAGAAGTGTGGAGTTCTCAATGTCACCAAAATCACAGAGAATGGAAAGAAAGTCAGGTAAGACGTGATTACTCTCTAAAAGTGTTCTCTGCATCCACAGAATCTCATTAACACATTTGTTCTGACTAACAGGAAGAACTGGACCTCCTCATGGACTGTGCTGCAGGGCTCATCCCTGCTCTTTGCAAAGGGTCAGGGGGGCAGCACCAGCTGGGTATGTATCCTGTGACCTCGGACTTCTTCTTTTGTTTTTTTTTTGTTTTTTTATCATTCCATTTGTTTCTCTGATATTTTCCTTTTCCATATTCCTGCGTATTCACCGGCCTTCATGCCATCTGTGTTGTGACGTTTGTCAACTTCTGTTCATTAGTTTTCTCCTCTTCTCTCTGAAGTCTTACTACCGCAGCGACTCTATCCCAGAGCTGCTCCTCACTCTTCTTAGCAGCTGGAAGCACTCAGTCAAGCCCCGTCCCGCTGTCTCCTATGTGAACTGTAGGCCTGGTCAGGCTGCCGCTGTATGTTCCCTCTCTCTCTGCATGCGCTCCCACCTCTCTCCCATTTGTTCATTCACCCCTGCTGTGACTGACCAGGAGACTGACTGACGTGTGTTTGTCAAGCTTGACTCACCTTAACTTCACTTTAGAGAAACAGCGGTTTAGAGAGAGATCAAAGGATTCTTTTAAAGGTTGTGTGATATTTATACTTTTATCTTAAATTTACAAGAAAGCAGCTACCGTACGTTTTTGATCTTTGTTGCACTTTGTGGCATTAAACTTGCACATTTTACCTGGTGCTTGGAGAGCAGCCAGGATTTAGGCTACATCCACACTAATGCGTTTTCGTTGGAAAACGCATAGTTTTCTCTCCATTTTGGCCTCCCATCCACACTCAGACAGCATTTTCTGTGAAGGAAAACGCATACACTTGAAAATGGTGCTTTTGTGTCGCAGTGTGGACAGCAAAAACTGAGACTTTTTGAAAACAATGATACATTTTAGTCATGTGATGCAATCAAGTGTCTAATTAAACAGCGGTGGGCATTATACAGCAGTTGTTTTGTTTGCTCTCAATTTTGATATCAGTTTGTACATCCCTCAGATAGCTTTTCTTCAAATTCCAACAACTCCACCTCATTGTTAGTCCACTTTAAAAAAAACTCGGTGCTTTTTCTCGACATTTTGCTGCGACGTTTCAAAGAGTCAGAAAGTAAATAAACGGCAGGCAGAAATGAGGCAGGTCGAATCGTCTTGTGTTTCATGCATGCGCAGTACTGGAACGTAAGCGTCTTCGCCCGTTTCAATGTGGACGCACAACTCTGTGAAAATGACTGAAGACGATAGTGTGTGGATGCGGAGTGTTTTCAGACGAAAACACCGTTTTCAAATCTATCCGGGCTAGTGTGGACGTAGCCATAGATACACTAATGAGCAGCAGTGGAGCCCAAAAAGACAGACAAACAGAAAATAGTTAATAAAGAGGACTTAAATTATTCTGTTGGATAAAAGTGTATGCAGTGTGTCTCTCCTCAGGAGGACATCCACTTATATTTTACTTGGGGCAAGTGTGTTTAATACTTTATTGATAAATGGAATGCTCTTTAAATATTAAGTGAGTAAAAATATGCCGAAAAGAAAGAAAAAATGCAAAGAGTTTAAAGAAAATCAGCATTCCAGTAACTATAGAAAAGTGATTTAAAGAGAGGAAGAACAAAGTGTGATCAAACCTTCATGAAAGGTTCACACCCAACAGCTGCATCAGTGTGTTTCATACAGTTTCTCTGTGATGTCACTGAAAGATTTTTTTTTTTTTTAAGCAGTACTGATATTTCATTTAGCTGGAAGAAACCTCTGGCTGGTAGTTGTGTGTGGAGAGTAAGAGAAAAGAAGGAGAGCACGGAGAGACAAGCACAAAGTGCATACTGGGAGAGAGAGGAGGCAAGAGTTGATATTATGGCAGCATATAAAGACACAGGGAGGAAATACAGAATGCTAACAGGGCTTACCAAGCATAGGTCCAGGACCCAAGGAGTCAGAGGGGTTCCCTGGTCTTATTCCAAAAATATATTACATTGTCCAGAGTGAGGCACAATAAAATAAAGCAAGTCACTCTACAATCCAGTGCCAAATTTAAAATCTTGTCTTGGTCATTTACAACAAGTGGAGATACTTATAATTGACCTTGTTTTATGACGGGTCACACCACAGCTCCAGTGATTAATAACAGTGCTGGGTCGTGTCCTGGCATCCCCTTCCAGAAAGTTACCCACACATGAAGAGCCAGACTTTGGGGACAGTGCTGGAGTTGATCAACTGCTCCAACGTGCAGCTTTCTGCTGGGGTGTCTGACCAGGCGTTGATGTCAGGAATCTGTTCGCACAGTTTCAGGCATTTGCCTTCTCTGACAAGAAGAGAGATTTAGGAGGCTCACGGTGTTCATCACTTTCCGGTGATATTTCCAGGAATAGCTCTGACTGAATTACAACGCTGTTAGATTTAAAACCTCCAAACATCGTGTTTATTAATATGCATGACATTAATATAAATAACTAATAGCCTTTTTGCTTTTTCGTAACACAAAACTAAAGATCTTTGTGTGTGAAGAGATCCAATATGTACCTCCTGCTCCACCAGTGATTCCTCTGACATCAATGCAATATTAATGAACATAACTGAGGTTCTTAGATGATTTAACGACTATTTTATTAACTGTTGTGTTATTTACTGAGTCCAGTGTTAAGTCTTTACCCCTTTGTTGCATATCTGGTTTCATCCTTGTACAGACACAGCATGACATCCCTGTTATATTATGTGTGCGTCAGATGTTGTCTCTCATACTGTGTCCCGTCTCTCTGTTCCAGAAGTTTGGCAGCAATCAGTCTAAGCCTGAGTTCACTGTGGATCTGCGCGGGGGGACAGTGGAGTGGGCCTCCAAGGACAAATCAAGCAAGAAGCACGTCATCGAGGTGCTGGACCCACTGGACCTGCTCCCAACTCTCAGCTCTTGTTTTTTCAGTCATTTTCGGTTCAAACATGTCAGAACAAGCTGAGCTGTTTTGGCTTTTTATCCTTTCCTCCTCTAGCTGAAGACCCGTCAGGGAACAGAGCTCCTGATACAGTCTGAGATCGACAGTGTCATCAGTGACTGGTACCGCGCCCTTACAGAGACCATCAACACACATGTGAGTGGAGGACACAGAAGCTTTACCTTTAATTTAGATACTTTTCCCACAATTCAGTGCAAGTCCAGCCAGAGCTGAAATCCCAGTTTACACCTGTTTAAACAAACTGCAGTGAAAGGTTAAATATTCAGGAGTGGACAGAATAAATAGAAACTGAGAGCAAATTCATTCTGAGCCAGCTTAAGCTAACAGCATGTATGTGTCTTCCCCGTCCAGGCGTGGGAGTCGGATGAAGCCATTGAGGAGGACATGCCAGAGTCTCCGGGAGCTGAGAAACAGGACAAGGAGAAGGAGCACCGGGACTCTAAGAAGAGCCGAGGTAAGTCTGCGAGTGTCCCTGCGCTACAGAATGGACATTCAGTGTGTTTGCAAAAGAGATGCACTCACATGGAGCCTGTCTTCCTACAGCAATGAAGAACTCTGTGAGCATGGATTCATCAGACCAGAAGAAAACCAGGATGAAGCTCAAGAAGTTCCTGACTCGTCGACCCACATACCAGGCTGTCCGAGACAAAGGATACATTAAAGGTAAGCGGACAGCAGCTCTATGCACGTGACTCCAGCGAGAGTGCTCTGTGATGTTCCACCAGACGGGTGAAAGATGGAAATAAATGTTTGTGCGTGCTCACAGATCAGGTGTTCGGCTGCAGTCTGACCAGTCTGTGTCAGCGGGAGAACACATCAGTGCCCAACTTTGTCACAATGTGCATCGACCATGTGGAGAACACAGGTACGAGCCCCCCATACATACGCATATGTCACACTGCTTATTATTTTTATCGATTTTTATATACAACTTCACAAATGCAGACATTAAGCTCCCCCATTCTAATCTAAAGACTCCAGAATATGTTGCTATAAATCATGCATCACCATGGCGATGGTTTCGGCTCAGTTTTATTTCATGTTCAGCCAGTCGTTTGTTACAGTTGCATTATTTTTTCACACACATTAAACAACAGAGTTCCAGAGGTTAAAAGTACACGAGCCAATTACCCGAGTCGTAAACTGGAAGAGGCTGTGTAAAAGTATTTAAATGGAAAAAATGTTTGAAAATCAGTAAATACAAAAATAAATAGATCTTCCAGCCGATGAGGTTACATAGACACAGGCCAGTAACATGACCTGTGTCCAGGTCATGGCGGAGAGAGGCAGAGTCTTTCAGAAGTAAACTCAGGTTTTCTGCCACTTCAGCCAGTTCAGAATATTAAACATCTGTGTGGAATTTCAATTGTTTTTAAATTGTTTTTGCTTCTGATGCTGCGACTTTCTGTATCAGGCGTAATTTTAGTCTCTTTCAAGCATCAACTCAACTGTTTTCATTCAGACTACCTGCAGTTTGTTCCAGAGCAACACAAAGCGAGGCAGTGAAGACAAAAGCATTTGATCAGTCTCTCTTTGTTGGTGCTGCTGCTTTAAAGTCAGGAAACATAAACGCGGCCTTGTCGTTTACACTCCCTGCTCCTGTCTGTGTTCCCTTCCTCTCAACTACACCCACAGGTCTTAATATTGACGGCTTATATCGAGTGAGCGGGAACCTGGCAGTGATCCAGAAGCTTCGCTTTGCTGTGAATCATGGTAAGATCTAGTTACACTGTATCTCTATATGTGATGTGATGTAAAGGGTCAGCTTTCTGGTAATAGTTGTGTTCTGCCTTACCTCCTCGTCATCTGTCAGATGAGAAGGTGGATCTCAATGATAGCAAGTGGGAGGACATCCACGTCACCACCGGAGCTCTCAAGATGTTTTTCAGGGAGCTTCCAGAGCCTCTGTTCTCATACGGATCCTTCAATGACTTTGTGAATGCCATCAGTGAGTTATACGGTTAAAATAGTGCCGCTCTCAATCTTTAGGTTAAATCCTTTGCCTGGTGTGACCACAAGGTGGCACTGCATCCATGTGTTTTCGCTGATTCTGCTTCTCCTCTTCAGAGTGCTCCGACTACAAGCAGCGAGTGAATTCAATCAAAGATTTAATCAAGAAGTTGCCAAAGCCCAACCATGACACAATGCAAATCCTCTTCAAACACCTGAGGAGGTAAGCAGTGCGCTGGGACACTTTCCATTCATCCATTTAATAAATAACTTCTTCAGATCCTGAAACCTGTGAAATTTCATCACTGTCTTCAGAAGTGAGAGAGTCATCAGTCAGACTTGTTCACTTCTAGGTTTCCCAATTGAAGTCGGATATTCTCTGAATTAAAGCCACTGTGTTGTATGTTAGTTATTTATTACTGTGTATTTTGTTATACACTAAGGTATAATGACAAAACATTGTTTCAGCCCAGATATAAATCATTTTACCCTGAAGATCCATCAAATAAAAACAAATATTCGGACCTGTGTCTGTATCAACACATGGGAAAAGTACAGCCTGACAACTGTAACCAGCCCATCCCAGTGTGAAGCCCAGGATCATAACTAGTTGGCCAACTCATCAGCAGTCACTTTGAAAAATATAACTGGTGATAAACGTTTATGAGGAACATCCGACACGGAGAAAGTAAACGCCTTCAAGTGTGTATTCTCTAATGCCCGTCCTCTTTGATTTATTGGGTCACGTTTTACTTGAACGAGTTTCACACGCGTGGCTCAAACGGACCCGTTCAGCTGTTTACTCTCCCTCGTTCCGATCAGCCTACATGCAAACACAAACTTGAGCCAGCTGTGTATTCTTGGCTCACTGCAGCCAGTGGCAATATCATATGTTCACAATGACATTTGCCTAGCTTTCCAATTTGCATTTATATGGTGCCGTGTTTGCTGTAATTCAGTACCTGTGAAGTGGTGTTTCATGAGGAAATTTATAGCGTGACATTCTGTATATGGAGGTCTACATATATCAGCAGGGGGATTTAATCTGCCTTCTTTTTTCCTTCGCTCCATGAATATGTTATTGTTTTGTGCATCTGCATGCAAGGATGTAGATTCTATTTAAAAAAGCTATTATGCTCTTGCCTGGAGCGTTCTGTCGTGTTACCGAGTTTGCTTCTGCGCTCCGGCTCGAGCCTTAAAGATGTATGTAATGCACTTTTCTCCAGATGAAACCGGAACGCCGGCGAACATCTGAAGCTGTTTATAAAACGTGCAATCTTTAAATCTCCTCTTCTCCCCATTCTCCTCTTCTCTCCAGGGTGGTGGACCACGGAGAGGCCAACCGCATGACCACGCAGAGCGTGGCCATCGTGTTCGGACCCACGCTGCTGAGGCCCGAGACCGAGACGGGCAACATCGCGGTCCACATGGTCTACCAGAACCAGATAGTAGAGCTTATACTGCTCGAGTACGAAAGTATTTTTGGTAGGTAGAGGTGCCTACTTAGGAAGAGGATGCCACACTTTTCAAACACGGACTTGTTTTCCATTTCCCCTCCTCTCTTTTGTTTCTGGACTGAACTGAACATTGCTGTGGACCAAGCAGAAAAAAAATTCCTAAAGTGTTGCACTTGAAGAAGTTTTGGAGATGATTTAAAAGAAAAAAACAAAGTGTATAAATCTCACCCACTTGTTCAGTTGCCATTCCTGCTGCGAGTAGTGGGGCCAGATGAGTTTTTTTCAGAGTGGTGCTGCGATGACGTGTGGACGATGTGGTGGATTTGAGTATTCAGGTGTTTTTCACATACACTGGATTCCCTGTGGCCAGTAAATGAAAGTGGAGCTGCTCGCACCTCTTGGTGGAATCCGACCAGCAGTGGTTCTGGTTTCTGTGTCGTGAAGCTTCGTTTGTGACGTGTGAGCCCTTTGAGTATTTGGATGAGGTGGAAAAATAATCAGTGTTAAGCTAACAGACTGTCTTTTGGCTCTTGGATGAACTGGAATTACACTTATCCCACTTATTAGTGACACCCCCGCCCCCACTTTCAACCAGTGTTGGCCATTAACCCTTTGACACACGAGTGTGCCGAGTGAGGTAAATGGCATCAAATCGGAGCAGAAGCATCCCTGTGTTGCCACTTTGTAACAAACTGTGTGTCGTGTAGTCTAACGTGCTTTGGTAACATTTGCGTTAAGCCGGCCGCGGTCCTTCGTGAACTTCATTAAAACTTCAGTGGCGAGAAAGGTCGCCAACCTCAGTCCTGGTGTTACTGGAAACCAACAAAGCGGACTTCTGGGAACTTCAGTGTTACCATTTCGCGTGAATTTGCTGACCCTTCTCCTCACGTAAGCTAATATTACAAAGTGTTCAGACAGGGGAACATGGCGCCCGGCTGTTCGAACGCAAAGAAGAGCCTTTAAACCCTTTCGGAGCGTATGTACAGGGAAAGAAAGTAGCTGTTAAACTGTCGTAGTGACTGAGGTATGTGTGCTTTTGATGGCGAACCAGTGAAAGAGTCTGACTTTGTTGAAGTTTGAATCAAAAACGTGAAAAATAGACAGATTGTGAAAAAGAAAAAAAAACCCGTGACCGACTGTTACTTTTGTTTGCAGGTGTATCTGGAGTGTTTGCGCATGGTCAGGCATACATTTGAATGTACTTTTCAGGCTAACTGCTGTTTGTGAAATTGCTATGTCTAATAAAAAACAAGACAAACCCACGTTGGTGTGTGCTGTGGTGGATGTGAAGTGAAGAAAAGGTTAGCAGGCTGTTTAACCTTCAATCAGCTCTAAAGCTTCCCCCCTTTCCCTCGTCTTTAATTACATAATTGAATTAATCTACTCAGCACTGATATCCTGCTTATTGAATTGAGTGATTAAGCTTTCATGTCTCAATCAATTATTTTCCTACCTGTTAATTATGAAATGAAACGTCGGTGTATTTCTGGAGATTTCTTGAACGCGGCCCAACCTCTGCCGCTCCACTTCCATTAATCTGATTTCTCCGTTCTTCAAACGCCGTTTTTGTCGTTACGTCTCAGGTCAAACGTGGCTGCAGACCTGAAGGGTGTGGATTAATTGATGTCTAATTAGGTAATTGCCACAGTGTCAGTTCTGATTAAGAAGCACGAAGTGGAGCAAACTCTGCTTTGCTGAAAGCCACACAGAGCCTGTGTGTATATTTTCTGTAGTTGTCTCCATATCTGGAAGTTTCCAGAGTGGGTTTGCTTTAATCTAATTTAGTTTTTATTAGCGCCAGTGTTTAATTTTCCTTGATTTTTGGAATGTGGCATTTGTCGGGGGAATGCCACATCAAAGACGTCAACTAAAGACACCTCCCGTTGTTATAGTTTCAGAATATCCTTGTTTTCACCTTGTTAACTTTAACCTCTTTTTCATATCATTTTTTTGTGCATATATATATATATATATATATATATATATATATATATATATAGAGAGAGAGAGATATATATATATATATATAATAGTAGTAGTTTCTTGGCCCGATGAGGCTATTTAATGACAAATTAAGTCAATACATTTGGTATCTTTTCACTGAAACTCAGTATGAGGTCCAAAGAAATGTTAATGGAGTGAAGGACAGAGCAGAAACTTTAAGAGTAGCCAAATTAGCTACAAAGAAAACCAAAAGGCCTGAAAGACCACAGCAGGCAACTAAACTCTTGGGGAGGTAGGTGTATCATAATCAGTGTTAATGTCGTGAATGTAAACAGCGTTTACAACACGGTGTAAACCTTTGCCTATACTAAAAACAGCAAGGGTAGATTGGACTGACAGAAAACGTGAAAGTACGGTGGCCTGGAGAGGTCAAAAGCACCAGCGAATAGAAAAGAATGCAAAAGCTCACACACACATAAAGAAGCACAACAGAACCTATGTTGTGTCCTCACACAACATGGTGACAATCAGCTGCAGATGTGACAGAAAAAGTCTTCACAGATGAAACAAAGATTAACTTCTGTCAGAATGAGGAGAAGAGAAATGATCCAAAGCTTTCCACAGCATCTGTGAAACACGCTGAAGGCGATGTTATGGCACAGGCCTGGCTGTCAGCAGAAACCTGTAAATTGTGTTTGCCGATAATGTGACTACTAACAAAAGTAGCAGGATGAACTAAAGTGTACAGGACCGCTGCTCAGATTCAGCCGAATGCAGCAAAACTGATGAGACGGCGCTTCACACTGCAGATGGATAAGCCAAAGCAAACCGCAAAATCGACCCAAGAGTTCCTCAAAGCAAAGAAAGGAGTTCTTCAATGGGCAGGTCAAACACCTGAAGACAGCAGCCTAGCAGACGATCTCACTCTTACCTGGTTTTCAGGATCTCCCAAATGCTTGCTGTTGGTGGATTCCCTGGTTTGATTTAACATTTCAGCCTGTACATTAGCCCGCAGACATTAATGTGAGGGTTTAGAATCTATGACTGACCGTATCTCACAGATGACAAAAGCTGTGCGATGTGTGACATCATGTGTGAGTCACATGTATATTAGATTTTTAATACTGTAAGCAGAATACCTCGTGTGACTTTTCCCTCTTTCTTGGCAGTATTTATCTTCTGTACTTTCTCTAAGGGAGTTAAACAGAACTTTTCATCCAGCCTACAGGCTCTTTTCTTTCCACCACATGCCCTCCTCTGATTGAAGCCACTACTCTGAACCACCTCCGCTCTCTTTGCCTATGTGTTAATTTATTGCAACAGGTTTAACTCATACCTCAGCTCTGGCTCTGTTTTGACAGGACGGACCACCCTGGATTCAACAAACGTGTCAAAGGTAGGCAGCACTGAGTCGTGCACCCCGCTGAAAACCGCAGGCCGTTAAAACTGAGATGCAAGGAGGAGGGCCCTCAGTATTTCCAAATGAGAAAACAATTAGATCATTTCTATAATTCATGGCTGTGACCACAGCGCAGGCCTGGAGAGGCTTTGAGTGTTTGAAATGCTCCGTATGCTTGCAGTGGTTTTCAGGCCTGATCTGCTCCGTGGAGGCCGAGGTGTGGGCAGGTAATGTGAACAAGCCATTATGGAGCATAAAAGATTTATGGATCTTCCCCCCCCCCCGCTTCATTTGCAGGTGGGCTGTCAGCAAAGTGGCTGAATGAGGAACAAAATGGTTTGGGAGGTTTTTCTTTTTCTACTCTGTGGTAAAGACATTTTTACCAACTGCTTTTACCAATAGCTCAGAGAGCAAGCGTGAGGTGCTGTTAGCTCAGTGCTGCAAGATGAAGACATCCAAGAGGAGACTTTTAGATTCCATGATGCTGATTGGTTGTTGAGCTGTGCAGCAGTTAGAGCGCTGGAGCTTTTAAACGTTGTGTTTTCTGACTGACAGTTAATTTAATTTTTTTTACTACACAGGTTTTCTTTCTTTCTTTTTTGTTTCTGGTGAAACGGGTTTGTTGAAGATCCTAATGTGCATTAGAAGTGACGTTTCATTTGACAATCCAGTCCAAACATCTCTTTGACAGATGAACTAATGTTCCTCCACCTCCTCTGCATCCATCCACCAGCCTGCTACGCCACCATTAATGATTTCTGTGGCAGCAGCAGGGCGACATCACTCAGCGCTGCAGTTTCATGTCTGATAACACAAACTTAAGACGTCTGCTGACACTGATACGAACTCGATATGTTTTTGAAGCTGTTAATACAGGATGAATGCACCTAATATAATGTCACCTATGTAGGGGTGGGCGGTATAGCCTCAAAATTATATCACGATATTTCATCGAAATTTGCAATAATGATATTTATGATGATATAGTTAAAAATACTGAATGTTTTATCAGTGATTGAAGCTTTCAGGCAGCAGCATTTGTCAGGGCAAACAAAGGGACCGGCATCTGTGCTCATCGGCGACCTGATTCACTGTGTGAATGAATCCATCACAGTGAATCAGGTTGTGTAAGAATTTCAAAGTTATAAAGTGTTCTACAGGTTTTAGTCTGCATGATTGTCAACTATATGCTGCTATATCACTGGTTTATGTTTGCAGTGTCACATTTTTTTAATTGGTATGTACTCAAATATTGGATTTTACAGGCTAATACTCAAACAGTTTTTAATGTATCCGTTGCAAATAAACTCATGTCTTTTTTTTCTCTGATGATAAAAAAGACCAGGCTTTTATTCTTTTTCATTCCATGTGTATTCAGCTAGCTAATACTCATAGTTCATAGTAAGTAAAAGCAGGGAGGTTTTCAGACTTTGATCCTGTTGTTGAGATATTCAGGGCTAAACACTGCTGCAGATTTCAGTGAGCGAATAACAGCCCTGAAATAGTCAACACACCATTTTCAGAAAACACAAATTATTTCATATATTAAGTTAAAATTTCATATATATTCAAACCTTTGACCATGAAGGTTTTATTTAAATCAGAGGTGAAATTATTCAAAAATAAATTTGCTCATTTGAGATGTAATGACCTTTAAACTAAATCTGTGGTTACAAAAACACTTCCTGTCCAGGGGAAAACGTCCTGTGGCCCTGACTTCTGTAAGCACTTTCCGAGTGGGTGTATTTGCACTCACCCATTTCTGGTTACATTGAATAAAACGAGTGACAGAAGGCAGTATTATCAAGTTTGTTGTCACTATTGTAGCTATTCTCAGGTATACAGCATATATGCTGGACTCTGTTGTTTTACACTAGTATAACACCGCAGTTCTTTACAAGTACCTATAGCAGGACTTTTTCCCCTCGTGTCCTATCAGTCATTTTGTAAAATGATGCTGTTTTATATTCTTTCTTTTTTTTTTAACCTGTGACTCTACCGACAACCTCAGACCTTCGGCAGCTCCTCTAGACTTCCTAAATGCAGCTGTTTCACTTCCATATGACAAAAACCAGACAAACTGCTATTTCTGAGCTCAACTGGAGGGATTTTTAAATGCATTTGAGCTGTGAGCACAACATGTCCA